>NC_135632.1:34030000-34655000 GCF_053574225.1 Canis aureus
CAAATAAAGAGAATAATCATAAGTAACGTGCAGAGAATTAAAATGTGACAGTACTTGTTTGGAGAAACAAACACAGGTGCCATGGAAGCTGTGATTTAGATAAAAAAAGGAGCCAGCCTCGCCAAGATCATGGAAAAGACTGTTCTATGTAGAAGATCAGCCGAAGACTGAGGGTGTACTTTGATTATTTAAAAAAATATTTGAAGATGAATGGTTTAGGGATGCCTGGGTGGCTCAGTGGTTGAGCATCTGCCTTTGGCTCAGGTCATGATCCCAGGTTCCTGGGATGGAGTCCCACGACAGGCTCACCATAGGGGGCCTGCTTCTCCCTCTGCCTATGTCTCTGCCTCTCTCTCTGTGTCTCTCATGAATAAATAAATAAAATATTTTTAAAAAATGAATGTTTTAGGAAAAGTAGAGAAGAAATTAACTCAGAATAATAAAGCCTGAAGGCTAATCAGGCATCTGATTCTTAAGATTACATATATCTGACAGTAGCTTGACCAACTAAGTTGGTTATTTTTACATGTTTTTACTGGACAAAAGGAGTACTATTAAGCATAATACTTATGTGCCAGCAATGAAAGGTAACTCTGCTCTTTATTGTCTTTCTAATCCAATTGCAATTCCAGGTAAGTTTAGAGCAGAGTTGAATTTTTGGATTGGGTCAAATTTTCGAATGGGTCCATAGAAATATTCATCCTGCGATTACTGTTCTGATTAAACCAGGAGATTCAGGTGTTAGAGAGGAGATCACACAGGCTGCTGTATATCAATATGTAACCCATCTTTTACATGCTTCGTGAGGTGGGCAATGGAAAGTGGAAAAACTGGATCAGTACACTTAAGTTGCAGTTCAATTCATCACAACCTCTTCTTGGCTCTTAGTAGCACATCCAGAGCTGAAGCACAGATCATGCTCTTAGATCAGAAAGGCAGCTATATAGTTAATATACTTCACATAAGGCACATTTAAGGGGTAGGTAGAGGTGATTATTGGATTTATTTGGCAGAAGGTCATCTCTGGAATTCCATGATGTCATCTGTGGAGTTTCTTATTACTGTAGGTCTTTGGTCTATATTTAAGGGTCGATGGAGGTCAAGTTTAACTGGAGGGTGATAGGTGTCTTTGGTGGATGGAGACTTCCTTTCATGCCATTTGCAGTCTCAGGAGAGATGCTAGGTGACCTGTACTATACCTGGGCCTTCTAGAATTCCACAAGCTCCCTGTCAACCAGTAAGAGCCACATATGCACGTGGCAAAGCAAAAGGTTAAAAAACACACATAATGAAGGGTGAAAGCCTCCCTCTCTTGTTTTCATCCCTAATCATTACCACCTGTCATTTCCCATAAACATATGTGTAAGGGAAAAGTTGGCTTATTTAGAATATAAGTATATCCCTAGAAATTATAAAGATCATATATACATGTCTTTTATATATTTACTATACTACAAACTGCTTGGTTCCCTTACAGATTTGTTTTGGGGACTTGTCCATATCATTACATCCAAGTCTACTTCATTTTCATGTTTTTAGATGTTGCATTGTATCATTTTGTGAAGTTACACCAAAATTTATTTAACCAGTCCTTACTGATAAACCGTTTTTAAAAAAAAAAATTTTAAGATTTTATTTATTCATGAGAGACACACAGAGAGAGGTAGAGACAGAGGCAGAGGGAGAAGCAGGATCCCTCCAAGGAGCCCGATGTGGGACTCGATCCTGGACCCCAGGATCACGCCCTGAGCGGAAAGCAGAGGCTCAACTGCTGAATCACCCAGGCATCCCTAAAAATATTTTTATATAATATTCAATATGGCATACTCCTGACATACTCTTTTGACTCTTTCTGCAGAGTACTTTGCAGTAGAATTGCTGGGTCAAAATACATAATCCAATTTAAATTCCGTGAGAAAACTGCACATCACCTCTCAAAGTTTATCCCAATATACATTCCTACCAATAGTGTATAAGGGTCTCTGCTCCCCCACATCCTCTTCTACTCTGGACACTTTCAAATTTTTATTATTCTATTACATTCTTTTAGGTGAAAGCCTGTGTCCTCTTGTTTTGATTTGCTTCTCTTTAAAATAATTCAAACAAAAGTGTAAACACTCAACAGGACATACAGCTTGAAAACTAGGTCTGTTAGGAACGTGGTACATGTCTACAGTTTTTAATCCAACACATTTGGAGTCAGAATTGTTTCAAAATTCAAAATTTTTCAGAGCTTGGAAGGTATTATGTATAGATGCAGTGAATCAGTACCACTCCCAACCCAGTCTGGGCCAGGACTCCCTAAGCCAGTCTAGCAGTCCTTACACAGCAAACTGTATAAATCTCCCCACAAAGTGGACCAAGTAAAGGTAATAAATATCCTCACATTAGTTTAGGAAAGGCTTTTGCCATCAAATAAATTTGGATTAGGTAAGATCTTGCTCCCAAATGAGTTATAAAAATGAAATTTGAGGGCTCAGAGCGATTTGTATTTCAGAATTGCCATCAAAATATTGTGAGGTTGTGTAAACAACTGCTTCATAAATAGGGAAGGAAAGAGCCTGAGTAGGATGAGTAGACAACACAGAAGTGGAATTCATTACCTGCCTGTGAGGGCAGACCAAAGATACTGAAACCATGCAAAGGTGGCCAAAAGGAGCAGCAGTGGGGTCTGATGGTTTTCCTTTCCTTTCGTAGTTTCCTTTGGGCAGGAGTTATGGTTAGGGTGTGCACCCTGGGCCAGTGGCTGATCTCATTGTTCCTAAAGAATCCGTGTGAGGACCTCTGCTAAGATGAGGTGAGTAAATTGAGAACTCTACAAAGCCTCAGATACAATGGGCACCATTGAAGTGTCATGGAAGGTGACCTTCTCCCTCTGGTAATTCCAGCACTGAATCTTCCTGCATACTTTTCCATAGTTACAAACAAAATGACCCAAAAAGTAAATGTCTTGATTTAGACAAAAATCAGGAAAGACCTCAGTGACTCATGGTCATTGCCTAAATTCCTGGTATCCTCAGCAGGCTTTTAAGAAGTATGCTAATTCAAGAGCCAGTAGGTTCACAGAAATCATAAAAGATTTGTGCCTGGTAGAAACCTGTCCTTGAACAAGGGGAGGGATGATGAGAATTGGAAATGGTACAAATCTTTTTTTTTTAGTCCATCTTCATGATACTGCTTTCTAGGGATGAAGTAACTTGCCAGGATCACTCAGCTCAATTGAACATTGCTATGATAAAGCAAGTCATAACAACCTGATAAAGACAGTGTCACAAAGAGAAATCTTTTCTGCCATGGTGAATGGCAGATCTGAAATTTAAACCCAGAGCAATCTACCTTAGCCTTTTCTACTAGCTCTTCCTTTCTGCTTCTGATAAACTTTATCTGGTCAATAAGATTCCTCTTGTGAGTTTACTTTGTTTGCTTGGAAATGACTGTGTAAAGAGTTGTATCTGGAAAGTTTCTGAAGCTGAATCCAGGTCAGTGATCCATTGCATTGTATTCCAAAGCTACGAGAAGGGGTGGTATGGGCTTTAGTGGGGACATATGTGCCATACATTTGCTATTCATGCACTGGGTCATCTTTGAGATCCTTTACTATCTCAGGATTCTGTAAAATACACATTTATTTAAAAATAAATCAAAAAGTCTCATTCTGTTGAATATTATTAGCAGGGAAATGCAAATTAATATCATAGTGTAATTATACTGCACACTTACCTGAATGGCTAAAATGAAAAACACAGGTAATATTAAGTTTTAGTTGAGGATATGGAGCCACCAGAACTCCCATACATTGCGAGTAGACTTATAAATCGGTACAACCACCCTGGAAATACAAATCGGTAAACCACCTTGGAAAAGGTGTCAGTATTTACTAAACCTGAACATGCATACATCTACTGACCTCTTGATTCTATAGAGAAATATAAACCTAGTAAAAAGCACTAGCATGTGTACACCAAAACACATGTACACAAAACTCATACTAATGCTATTCCTAATAGCTCAAAACTGGACAACACACAAAGGCCCATTGACATTAGAATGGACAAATAAACTAGGTATATTGGCAACAATGGAATATCATATATGTCAATGAGAATAAACAAAGTACACTGCATATGACGTATGGATGAAGTTCACGGATATAAAAGTACAAACTGATTCTAGGGTGTGGATACACATAGGCAAAACGAATCTCCAGCGTTCAAAGTTCTGGGAGTGGTTTTCCTGGTAGAGTGGAGGTAATGACTGGAGTTTCTGTTTGTTGGTCCGGTTCTACTTCTTAAACTGAATTGATGGTCCTGTGAGTGGCGAAAATACATTGAGCTATATATTTAGAATTTGTGTACTTTTCCTTAAGTATGTATAATTGAATTATATGTTAAAGTATTTTGAAAATTCTTAATGAAGAAAATCATTCTATTTCTCACATTTTTATTCTAAAGGTAAAATTTTTTCATAATTACATTATTTTCAGTATGTTAGAGAATTTTTATTTTGGCTCCCTACAGTTTACACCACATACAAATATCCTGAGTCCCCATAGAGAATCTACACTTGCTGGACGTTATTCCTCTCCTACCTAATGAGCTTTAGGATGTGCATCCAGGCTTCTCTGAGACCTACTGTAAAAGAAAAAAAAATAAAGACAGTAAAAAGATAGTAAAACAAGTGCTTTGATAGCACTTTTAAAAAATTCATAACAGATATAAAAAGAGGTGACAGCTGTTTAGTGTGTACATGCACAAAAAAAACCCAAACAACAACAACAACAACAAAAGATTTGTGGTGCCATAAAGGGTATCAGTCATATGTTTTGCCAAGTAAGACTGCGCTGCTTCTGACATAATAGTCTTAGTTTCCTCTTTGCTTTTATCTTGTGAATAATGGATTTGGCCGTTTATAGGCCTCAATACATTTGGAGGGAGAGATTGGAAGAATGTGCTCACCAAATTTGCACTCTCTGAAATTTCTCTAGTATGTAGATTGAAGCACCTTCTATTAACTGCCTCACAGTTGGGATTGTTTCCCATTCCAGTGTTTTTACTTGTCAGTCTCCCCCCCCGCCAACCCCCATAGGCCACTTGGTCTAAATCATAAATGCACATTTGGTGGTACAAGCATGTCTATTATAAAGCAAATCATACCCACTTTATAAAGTCAGAATCATGAACAGGTATCTTCTTTTTTATGCATTATCAGTTTTAACGTAATAGGAAAATTAAAGCATGCATTTCCCAAGTATAGAAATCAAAAGTAATCTAAATGCAAGCCCCAGGTCGATTACACAGTAATATGTGGTAGTATGGCTATTATTAATCCCAGCAGGAATGCCACCAAGACCACTTCTGCAGTTTACAGTGTGTGTCCCAAAATGACAGCAGTGGAAAGATAACCGGATAATAGGGAATGTGAGCCTAGGCAACAACTTGGGAGAATGAGTTCTTGTGATTCACATCAGTGAAGGAGGTGGTTGGTTTCCCATAAAATGGGACTGCATTAAAAAAAAAAAAAAAATGGAGACTCTTCCTGATACTCTGTGGTTTATCAAATCTAAACCCCATTTGAGTTTCCTGCAGGATTTACAGTTATGATGTTACAAAGGATTGTTTCTTAGATAAACAAATGCACACTGATGTACTGCTTTTGCAAATTTATTGTTCTATATAAGTAAATTTTCCAGCCAGCTAAAACACATCTTTTAAGCAGCAGGATTTTCTCTTTCTCCTTTTCCTTTTTTTTTCTTAATGTTGACCATGTCAGTTGAAAAATATTCACATGCATGTTGTAACACTTTCTTGCTTTCTTAAACAGAACTTAGGAAACATGACTTTTTCATCACTAAGCCATCATTATAAACATCTACTGTTGAAAGGAGCAATTATACTGTGATTCCTCTGAAAACTCTAAGGGTTAGTGGAGCTATAGCCCTATACCAGATGGCCCCACACTGCATACTTCTTTTCTTACATGGTTTCTGTATTCCTTCTGCCTCTTGCTTTGCCATCAAGCTATCAGCTGCCCATTTTTGATTCTCTTGGTGGTCTTTTTTATCTTACAGATAAATCTTTCTCTTTGTTTTCTAGTTTTCTTCTTCTGGTCTAAGGTGTGAAGATGTGAGGGTGGGAGATTTTCTGGACCAGATGCTGAAGGGCCACACAACGTGCCCACTCATAGTTCTATTGGCTGGGACTCAGTCAAGTGACCTGACTGCAAGGAAATCTGGGTAGTGTAGTCTCAGTCAGTGCCCAGAAAGAGGAGGAGGTTTTGATGGATCTCAGTCTCCGCTAGGATATTTTGGTTTTGTTTCCCTATGTATGTATTGTGACATTCACTTTAACAATTTTCTTCTCTGCAGTTTTTACTATGTTCAAATTGTGCAGGGTTTTAACGTTAAAACTATATATGAGCTAACGTTAATATATATATTACAAACAAGCTGATTTTTAAACTTACTTTGCTAAAACTGGTATCGCTTAAAATTAGCTTCACCATGTCAGCAGTATTTCTGCATCTTTTACTTCAGGTATTCTCTGCCAGTTTCCAGGTAGCAACTCCATACGGAATTAATCTTTATATGAAAACAATGAGATATAGATCATAGATCCTGGGTGTTGGCACCACCCAGACCATATTTTATCCCTGCATTGCCACACACCAGCGGTAGAATCCTGGATATGACACTTCACTTGATTTACTTTCCTTCCTTCAAGCCCTACCTCAGCCATCCTCTTCACCCAGGAAGCACCAGTTTCTTTCAGTAGCTTCAGCTAATTCCAGTCTGTAGCTTTCCCAGCACTCCCAGAACAGGTTTCGAAGCCATAAGCACCTGTCAGGCAGTGTCCTCTCCTCTGAGATGTGGGTCCTTTCTTTGAGCTTTAAGTTGTGACAGTTCCAACCTCTCCCCTTTGTTTCTCCAGCCTGTGAGTGAAAGCTGATTCCTGTAATTATTATCTGTAATACTTCTGTTCCCCTTTTCCCTTTTTGGAGAATTTTCAGTTTTACCATAACTGGTTAAAAATTCTTGACATTAAATCCTGTTAAGCTACCAGTATTGTTCCTGTCTCCTGCCTGACTCAGAAATTCATGCCAGGACCGATCCCAGAAACAATCCCCTAAAGATGAGATGTAGGGGTGACAGTGCTCATAAATTGACAGTTTATCATGTCTAGGCTAAACATGTGTCAACATGTCTCAGTTTATGGTTTTCATGGTTCCTGCTCCTGATGTGACCTAAAATAACAAACTAGTATATTTGTAAGCATTCCTCAGTTTTCAAAGGGTATTCATTTGTGTTATCTTATTCAGTCTTTGCTGCATATCTCTAAGGAACTTTAAAAATGAGGAGACACAACTTCTGAGTTGTTTGAAATCACTGAGTTGGTAAGTGGAAGAGCCAGGGACTCAAAATCAGATATTTCAGTGCTTTTTTTTTTTTTTTTTTTTTGTCTGTAATAAAGCTAACTTTTAGAAATGCTTTAAAAGCACCAACTTCTTCATTAAGAGCAATTTGTGTTTTAAATATTAAGATTTCTTCCAGTGAGAGAATATAGTGCCTGTTGAAATGGTGAAGGGGAAAGATAATCCAAAAAAATTGGCTTAGTTGATTCGTGGAGCTACAGCCTTAGACAGCTATAATTATGTCTTGTTCTAGGAGAGAAATAATTTTTGGCTTTTCCCATTTTAAAAGATATTAAGTTTCAAAATCTCAGGAAGAAGGAGTATTTTCTGTATTGTAACAGTTTAAATTGATCAAGTAGTAAAAATCTGTTCTTAATTACCCAACTCAAATTGAATAATCTCAGTGTTGCCCCAGGTATCAAAATCTCTCATCCTCATTTCTCAGGGAAACAATGAGATACATTATGTGAAAGACACATAAAGCTCCAAATTTAAGTTTACTTTGACATAAATAGAGTGTGCTCTTACAAATGTGTGCGGATTATGTACATTTTTTATGAGTTTGACAGAAAAGAGACAGTGGAATGGGGAGATATTTGTAACATCTTGGCTCTTTTTCCGGCCTGTTGAGTTTTTCCAAAGCTTGGCAGGATTATTTTCATACCAGTTAAACACTTGTATGGCCATGGCAGCAAGAAAGTCTAGAATTCATAACAAATCCATCTTGTTTTTTCAGATGCAAGTAATCAATCCTAATACTGTTTTGATTTCATTTACTGAGAGATATGTTTTTATAAAGCCTTTGGAGGAAAAGTTAGTGGCATAATTTTAGGAAATGCTTCGATTATATTTGAGAGTTAAAACTATATTTAATTTTAGTTGTTAATTACTAGCTGCTATTCTTAAATCTTCTACCACCTTTTTGAAAATAAAAAATGTATATATTTAAGGTGTACAACATCATGATTTCATACACACACATAGCGAAATGATTACTACAGTGAAGCTAATTAACATATCATCTCCTCACATAGTTCCTTTTTTGTTCTTATGAGAGCACCTGAAATCTCTTAGCAAATGTCCAGTATTCAGTATAATATTAACAATAATCATCATGCTCTACATTAGATCTGTAGATTTGTTCATCCTTCATAGTGGCAAATTGTACCCTTTGACTAGTATCTCCCTGCTTTTCCCCGATTTCCCTACCCCTTGCAACTACCACTCTACTCCCTGCTTCTATGCAGTCGACTTTTTCAGATTCTACTTATAAATGTGATCACGCAGTATTTTTCTTTCTGTGCCTGGTTTATTTTACTTAGCATGATGCTCCCTAGTTTCATGTATGTTGTTGCAGATGGCAGGATCTCCTGTTTTGAAAAACGGAGAAATTATATGTGTATAATCATGTGGGTACACACACACACACACACACACACACACACACACACATCAATCAATTTTTTTAACTAGTCCTCTTATCAAGGGCACTCAAGTTGTTTCCATATCTTGGCTATTGAGAATAATAGCAATGGACATAAGAATGCAGATATCTCTTTGAGGTACTGATTTCATTTCCTTTGAATATATACCCAGAGAGGGTTTATTGGATCATACATTAATTCTATTTTTAGAATTCTTTCTAAAATTCTAATTTCTTTTTTGAGAAATTCCATACTGTTTTCTATAACACCTGTACCAATTTACATTCCTACCACCTGTATACATGGGTTCCCTTTCCTCCATATCCTTGCCAACACTTTTTTTTTTTTTTAATAATAGCCATCTAAACAGATGTCAGGTGGTATCTTATTGTGGCTTTGATTTACATATCCCTGATCACTATTAGTAAATATCTATTTTAACCACCAAAATAGTGTTGACACCTACAGATGTATTTGCCATTGTGCGTGTGGAAGTGCCCTGCTGCCTATCAAACTGCTTTCTTATCCTTTCTGAAATGCCACACTCTTTCCTAGGGAATCGTGCAAAAGAAACTCACAGCTCAATAATGTTTTGCAGTTTGAGCTCCCTAAGTGAAATTCTCTCTGTTTCCACCAAATTTTATACTCATTTTCTTTCCTTTCACTCCAAAAACAAATGAAACCTTTGAGTTGGATGTGGTTTAATAACATGCATCTGCTTTGGTGTGGTTTTCTGGTTTGGAGTATCGTATACACCCCAATACCAATGCCTTTGTGTTAGACTATAAACTCTTATGGGTCAGGAGTCTTTTTTTCTCCATTTATAACCTAGCCTGGCACTCCACAGATATTAAGCAGCTGTTCAGTGTTTTGGTTATGATAATGATTTTAAATAAAAGGGAAATCATCCTCTTAGAGAAGTTCACAGTTATTTGGTTATCTTAAACCAAAATAAATAACTCAGTCCAGACATGGTTCTAAGCTGGAAGTTAGTCATCCTTTTGGTTTACATATGGCTGGTGAAAGACTGCACCACAAACAGGGGCCACATGGTAAGTCTTGCTATTTAAATCAGGGTCCATAGGCCAGTAGCCTCCACATCTTTAACTTAGAAGTTGTTGAAATGCAGATTCTTGGGCCCCAGTTTAGACCCTCTGAATTATTCTTCATTTATGTGATCCCCAGGTGATTTGCATACACTGAAAACTTTGAGAATTATTGATGTTAGAAGATATGTTGATCTATTAACTGATTTACAGTTTAGTATAAGCATCAATTAAGTATCCTATTTGAAAACATAATCCATTTGAACTATTACACTACACTAGTAACAAAATTTCTCGAGAATCTTAGAAGATAATTTAAATATTTACTTTAATATAAAAATTAAAGAGACATTTTCTTACATACTAGGTTTTGTTTTTGTTTTGTTCTGAGAGAGAGGGAGAGAGTAGGGAGGAGAAGCAGAAGGAGTCAGAGAGAGAGAATCCCAATCAGACTCCCTGCTGAGCCCAGAACCCCATGTAGGGCTCTATCTCATGACCCTGAGATCATGACCTAAGCTGAAATCAAGTGTAGAACACTTAACCAACTGAGCCTCGTAGGCATTCCTGTATACTAGTCTTTCTTTCTATCTGTATTATGGTGTATTAAAAAAATAATATTTCCTTCCAAAAATTAATGGACTAATAGTTTTTCTAACCCTGGTCCATAGGAAATTAATGTTCAGTGTACTTTTTTTTCATGCAGAGTCCTATCAGCCTCATGATATAAAAATTACAGGGACTGTAAAGTATCCTGTGTTCTTTTCAGATATATCCTCTGTTTTTTTCTGAATGTTAAGGTTTTTTCTATTTATCTAGTAAATACCTATTTTTTTGTGGTGTTCTGATAGATAATCAGCATCACTAAAAGCCAGTATTTTTTCTTGTGTCTTTGTCTTGACTTGCCATTTATTTTAAAACACATCCTGTTATAAAGTGATTTGTCTTTTGGTTTATTTTTGTTCTGATCTTTTTCTTCTTATTTCCTTTCCTCACTGATAATTTCCTTGCTTTTGCTCCTTTGTATTTGCATTATCTGACCTGACACAGACTGGTACCAGTGCTTGCAATTAGCTTCTTTCTGTGTTCCCTTCAGGAATTCTTTTTGGACTTGGGCACATTCTGTTCCCCATTTCTCTTGGGAGACTGATAAGGAAATTAAATTACTGCTGCTGTGATGCATTTCTAGCAACACTGTAAATTTCCTAAAAGCCTAAATTTTCATACAGCATTTATTTTGACAACCCTAAGACCCATCCTTTCTTAATTTAACAATAAATGTCCAGTGAAAATATTTTTGGCTTGTTTTCTTATTTGGAGAATAAAGTCATCTTTCAAATACAGAGGCTAAAAAAAATGGTAATTACTCCATTTAGTAGAAAGAGAGTAACTTGCATTATTCTTTTTGTACAACTTCCTGGTTATAATTGAGCTGACATTTAATTCTTCAAATTCTGGTAATCTCTACCCAATGCTAGTTTCAAGTCCTTGGAACTTTCTCAACTAGAGAAAGTTGTGGACCCAAGGTTTCACAGGTAATAGTCTTGCCACCCAGCTGGGATGTAGACTCTGGATTTAGGAAAGACTTTGGAATTAAACAGTGGTAAGTAGAACTCTGGCTGGAAAGTTTCCCAGCAATAAATAATGGCCACCAAGCAGGAAGAATGGTCCCTGAGCGGACAACAGGAAAGCTTGGTTGCATTGGCAGTACCCATTCTTCCTTGGAAGGCAGAGGCTGAGAGCATGTGTGTACAGAACTGTGAGAATAAAAAGGCCTGTTCTATTCCCCTGGAAATGATTGGTGTCATTCCTGGATTTGTGTGTGGAAGCATTTGTGAATTAACCAAAAAGTTCAAGTGATTTGAAGATGGTATATAAAAAAAACATGCCTTGTCAACCTAGACCCCTGATTAACTAGTTTGGTTTCTTGGGTGTTTGAAGGTATGCACTTTGTATCATCATCATGTGTAAAAGGAAGCATGGGGTGAGGTAGGTAATAATATGTTTAAGCCGTTTGTTTTTCAAGTCTGTCCTTTTGCACCCACTCCATCTCTGTGTAGCTGGGAGAAGTAAAAAGTATTCCCCTTCATGAAACTTCTGCTTCATCTGGATCAGGATAGCTCGTGGTGAAATTCCTTTCACTAAAGAAGTCCCATGGGCCCAAACTGACTAGCTGTAATTATTATCAGTTTGTGTAGATTCTAACTACTTTGGAAATGTTCTAAAAGTGTTTTTGAGTTAAAATACTTGGTCTGGCAGAGGTAAAAATGATCAAGCCTGTTTTAAAGGGATTTTACTTTGTGTTCTAGAGTGACTCTCTAAGATTGTATTTCACTGATTCTAAAATATATTCCCCTCTCCACCTCACATCCACATTTTAGTATCCCTAAAATCAGGATTCAGCTTATACTTTATGGCATCTTGATGGTATTGTTGGCAGCAGCCATACCATAATTGCCATTCTTTGCATGTATGACCATGATTGCTCTTTCTAATTGCATGACCAGACAACCATAATGTCTTGACATTTAAGATAGCCATTCAAGGACCATTTGATGAAGGCAGGTTAGATTATTGACACCTGGTAAGATCAAAAAAGCTCTAGCATGAAACCTGCCAACTCGTTGGCAGTTTAGAGATAATAGTGGACCACTCTTTGGAGAAGTACTCCTCTCGGTATGCTGGGTGGCTCAGCAGTTGGGTGTCTGCCTTCAACTCAGGGCATGATCCCAGAGTTCTGGGATCGAGTTCTGCATCGGGCTTCCTGCATGGAGCCTGCTTCTCCCTCTGCCTGTGTCTCTACCTCTCTCTCTGTGTCTCTCATGAATAAATAAATAAAATCTTAAAAAAAAAAACACCCCTCTCTTTCAGAAATGCATAGTTATCAAATACTGAATTGAAAAGTGACTTGTATGAGTTGAACTCTTGAGTATAAAGACATGTTAGGAGTACCTTAGCCAGTACAGGTTTCCCTTGTTTATGCATAAGAATGACATGTGCTAAAAATATGTGCTAAATCTGAAAAGAGCGACATCAAGGAGTATCAAATAAAAAAACAAGTGGTAAGAAAGTCTCTTATAACCATTTAATTCACAGTACTTTTGTTTTTTAGTAGTATGTAAAAAACAATGTGCTTTTTACTGCGAATGGCTTTTTAAGTCTATAGAACTCAGTTGTTAGAAAGGAGCAGATAATACCTTGGTCAGTGTGTACACATGTGCAGAGATGATTACTTAATTGTGCTGAATCTAGATGCAGAAGCCAGTGTTTCCTACTGTGCTTGGAATTCTTCAATCTTTCATTTTTGAAGATAATCATTTCTCTTTAAGGGGAGTGCAGATTCTCTCCTACATTGAGAAGTTCAAGAAGTAATTCTCTTTTTCCTCTAAGAATCTGTTATTTAAGACCATCTGTGTATCTTATTGATTGAGTTTACTTGCTCCATTAGTTGAGATTTTCTTGGTTGCAAGTTAACAGAGTTACTGAAGAGGAGCACAGAGCATCTGAGAGAACCCAAGGCCCAAGATGTAGCAGAGTCAGAAATTGAGTACTTTAGCAACCCAGAAGCCCCCTCTTCATTTACAAGTAACTAGCATTACTTGAGCATTTTAACTAGTTTGAAGATGTACATCCTTGAGTTTAAATGTTTGTTTTAGCACAGGTAAGAGTAATCATTTTGTCTGACTTTTATGGCAGTTATAACCTACATGATCCTCATGTATATCAAACAGGAGTCTCATTAATTTATAAATGAGCAAGAGTCAAGAATGCAGGAAGTAAAAGAAGTGAAGCCAAGCACCTGATAGACAATGCCAGGTCTACTTATATACTTTCAGTCCAAGAATAGAAGCCTGTGATATTGCTTGACTTTATAGTATGTGGCCCCTCACGCCCCAAAAAAGGTAACAGTACAACTTATTTTAACAGAAAGCAGAAACTACTGATGTGATGAGCAGGTTGTTTTATATGGATTGTGCAGGGGAATGTGAAGTAACCAGTGACTTTGTCAACCCAACAAGATCTTTATATTACTTGTTAATTAACTCTCTTCTCTGATTTCTCTCAGACAACCAAAGCCTTTCTTTAAATCTAAATAACAGTATCTTTTGATAAATAGAAAGATCTCTGAAGATACACCTTGCCTTTTATTGCTCCATTATCCTGGATGATTTGTGGCATCTGAATAAGTCATCAGTCAATAATCCTGGGTTGACAGTAGTCCTGTCAACCCAGGAATGACATGCTTGTTTGAATTCTCCTCTTCTCTATTTTAAAGTGAAAATATTGGAAGATAGAAAAGGACCAGTCAAATATAATGAATTTTTTTATATTAAATAAGAGCAATTTTGCAGGTTGTTTCATTACATTTGTGGGCTCACTAAGGATACACTCACCAGGAATCTTATATTGGCATTTCCTAATTTATAAATTATGGTGTTTTAATGGTGAGTCATCTCATTCAATCAATCAACTTGTATTTATTGAGTGCCTATAATGTGCCAAGCACTGGGACTAGAGCAGGGAACAAGACAGATGCAGGATACTTTCTGTCCTGTGGTGTAGCAGAGAAAACAAACTCTCCAGCTAGTAACTGCAGTCAAATGTAATAAGCCCACATAGTAAGTATTTTTGAGGGTAATGGGAATGGGTAACCCAACATAAGAGTCTAGGAAAACCTCCCCCTGGGAAAAAAAAATAGCATTTACATTGAGAACTGGAAACTAGGTAAAAGCCAGGGGTGTGAAATAAGGGTGTTTCAGGGAAACGGAGTGGCAAGTGCAAATGTCCAAAAGAGGGAGGAGGAAACATTGTATTTGGAGGAAGAGAGATTTCATGGGTTAAGTGAAAAAGTGTTCATTTCAGATTTTTAAGGGATTTTAAAGGTCTTTTAAGGAGTTTAGACTGTAACCTAAGGCCAAAGGGAAGCCAATATAGAGTTTCCAGCATAGCTGAAGCCCAGAGAATAGGTTGGGTAAGGAAGTGGACCAGACAAGAAGGAAGACAGACCAGTTACAATACTGGGGTGGAGTTATAAGTAGATGGAGTTAAAACAGAATTAATTATATGGGCATGAGGGAGAAGAAAGTCAAGCTTAGCTTTCAGGGTTTCATGGTAACAACTGGATCAATATTGGAACTAGTCAGTAGGGGGGAAAAAAAGCAAAATAATTGCATTTTTACCTTTTTAAAAAAAAATCTTACTAAAATGAATTACTATTATCTGTTCAGAATAACAAGAAAAAATAGTTGAGAGGAAGAGACCCAGCCCACTGATCTCCAACTTCCTTTGTAAAGAAGAAATATATAATTCACACTGAGCATTCAGCAGCGCAAGAGAAGGGGCAAACATGATTCATAGTGTTCATAAGTGAAATGAAACCCTCTGTTTGGAGAAGCCCCATTCTGGCTGATACTGAGGCCAAAGAGGAATTTCTCTAATAAATCTTTCTTGAAAGACATCATATAATGTCACGAACAACATCTTCATCAGAAACCGTGATAGCCTTCATAAGCTCCTTCCTATGTGGTCCCTCAGTATAGACCAGTGCACCTGCCATGGCAAAAGTAATTGAAAATCCATGCTATGAAAAAAGAGAATACTTCCATCAGATTTAACCTCACACGGTTCTGATTGTCACTCTCTGATGATCTGCCATCAATCCTGGGGGTGGAATGTGGAGTACCTTTTTCTCACCTTGTGAGGTCCCTGAACTTTTATTAAAAAAGAGTAAATATACATTCTGTGTAATTGTTTTGAATGTCAAAACAGGAAAGAGCCTGTTTCTGAGA
Organism: Canis aureus; assembly: GCF_053574225.1. Taxonomy (NCBI): domain Eukaryota; kingdom Metazoa; phylum Chordata; class Mammalia; order Carnivora; family Canidae; genus Canis; species Canis aureus. The sequence goes on from NC_135632.1 coordinate 34,045,664, forward strand.
AGTAGACAGACCTAGGTTTGGGGGAGTTCTCCAAAGTACATTTTCTCTCAACCAAATTTTTGAAAGACATTACTGGATCAGTAATGAATTTAAGGTATATTCTTAGAGAGGTACATGGAGAACAGCTGCTCTATTTTGTCAGCAAGTGCTAAGCCATGTGCTTTTTTAGTCAAGCTGGGGGTAGAATTAATACCCTCCTGTGGAAGTCAGGGTGTTTAACAATGAGATATGCCTCAGTATGAAGGTACCTGGTTTTGCTTAGCTATGAGCCACTCGAGTAGTCCCAGGCAACCCAAGATCCTCCCCAGAAAGTCATTCTGAGTCCATTATAACACAGACAGATGGGAAATGGAAGTCCCAGAGTTCCCAGTTTTAAGGTACAACTTTAATCTTTATTTCAGAAAAATTTTAAAGCAGCTGTAACCAAATGCCCACTTTGGTCATAAAAATAAAAATCTCAGCAAATAGAGTATCCAGAGAATAGCAAGCTTTGAGCAATGTCATTCCTAGTATACACTGAAAAAAATTATAATGCAATTTTTAAATTATCCATTAAATTTTTTTACCAATATCCCAGCTTCTTTAAGCATAGGAATAGTAAATCTGTATTTTTGTTGCTGTTGTAACTAAAGGAGAATATGAATAGTTCTAGAATGTAGTCTTACTACCATTAGATTTCAGTGTTATAATTGAATTAGTCTATTGCTAGCACTACCTTCAGTTTGAAGTTGATTGAACAAAAGTGTTGGCTCTGCTAAAAGAACATCTAGTAAGTATGAGGAGGAGGTGGCTGTTGAGGTTAGTAATTAAGAGAATACACTTTTTAAAAAGATTTTTGTTTATTTATGGATGAAAGATACAGAGAGAGAGAGGCAGAGACAAAGGCAGAGGGAGAAGCAGGCTCCCTGCAAGGAGCCTAATGTGGGACTCGATCCCGGGCCCTGGGATCATACCCTGAGCCAAAGGCAGACGCTCAATTGCTAAGCCACCCAGGCATCCCAAGAGAATAGACTTTGAAATTACGTTTCCTGGATCCTAATCCATGCTCTTCCATTGATCTTGGCAAATTACTTAACTTTTTGTGTCATTTTTCTCAGCTATAAGATAAATATAATAGTATATACTTCGTGAGTGTATTGTAAGGAGAAAACAAAATAATACAGGTAAGAGATCTTAGATACCCTTGGATATAGACGATACTCCATAAACATTGACTGTTGTTACAGGTCTTAGTTGAACTATATGCACTGACCCATTCCATCTGTATCACAAATGCAGACCGTAGGACATGAGGCAAGCTAGATGAATGGGTATCATTCAACCCAGCTCTTCTAGTGAGGCAGTGATCCCAAGGACATGTGCTCTCCTGCCAAAAGTAAGGGGGCTATCTTCATATTTGAAGACCTGCTGATTCGCTCAGATATAGCAAGTAACTACCATATTCAGATGCACTTTTTACTAGAACTTTAGATGCCTATTAGCTGGTACCTGTATTTTATCATTAAAAAGTACATGAGCATTTGCATTTTTTTAAAAAAGAATCTGATAAGTACATAAATGAGTTAACAGGAGAGATTTGCGCAATGTGAAGGCTGAATCAGAGCTGGAGGAAAGGAAAAGTGATGGTTTGAATACAGCACAAAGAATTTTAGGCCCCTCCCCAGTTTGGGGCACACAGTTTTAGAATTTATTTCATCACAAAACCTGGTAAGCCTACCTTGGGTGTACAAGAAAGAAAAAACAGAAATGGGTGCAAGAAAAGTGGAGGGCTTGTGCTCTGAAATCATCCAGGGATTCTTAATGCCTATAGCAGAGGTTGCAAACTCAAATGACCAGAGGAACCAGAAAGATAACATAAAGAAAGAGGCGAGGCATATGTAAGATGATAAATCGCAGCAAACACTCCCACTCAGTGCTGGAGAATAATAGAGAGTAGTGTGACTGAAGACCTGGAGATTATGTGCTCCTTTTATTTTTATTCTTTTTTTTTTTTTTTTTAAAAGAGAGAGAGAGTGTGTGAGCAGGGGGAGGAGCAGAAAAGAGAGAGAATCCCAAGCAGGCTCCATGCCCAGCACAGAGCTGATGCAGGGCTCAATCTCATGACTCCAAGATCACAACCTGAGCCAAAATCAAGAGTCACGCTTAACCAACTGAGCCACCCAGGCTCCCCTTATGTGTTCCTTTTAAAAGATAGCTACTTCTCAGATCCAACTGATTGTTGGTGAAGGTAGATGGAGTAAGGCCACATCTTCCAATTTGTCAGGAAACAGTGTTCTAATATTTTCAGTAACTATTTTAAAATATTATCAGCTAATTGAAATCTAAGGCACTGTGTGGGTCAACATTATAGGCCAAAGAAAACACATTTGTCTGCATACTTGAATGTGGTTTCTTGAACAGGTAGCTTACCTGCTTCACATTGGATGTGAGTTACTTATGTTACCTAAAACCTTTTCAAAAATTTCTCAGTTGAAAACCCATCCCGTTGGTAAGGTGTCCTCACAGAATTGGAAGAAATGGTTAAAGACCTAGCATGTTTTATGACGATAAATGATCTAGGAGACTTTATAAGCAATATGGGCCTTCCTGTCTTGAAGATTTGGATCAGAGGTTCATAAATTGTTGACCTTTGGCCTTCACTCAAAGCTTTACCAAAATTTAGCCACACCCAATGATTTGCTTATTGTCTCTGGCAGTTTTCCCATGGCTATGGGAGAATTGAGTAGTTGCCACAGAGACCCTATCGCCTACACAGTCTAAAACATTTATCATCAGGCCCTTTTCAGAAAAAGTTGGCTCACCACTCATCCAAATAAACACATCAACCAAAAATGGTTGTATAATCCCAAAAGTACTATAGCAGAAATACATATATAGTAATTCATGCACGTGTGTAAAGTGCTGGAACAGCCTGAAAGATGGGGAGGGATCCATTCTTTCTGGGAGGTGGTGTGGAAGGCTACACTGGAAAGGTAATATTTGACTTAAGTCTTGAAGGACAGGACAAGAGTTCCTCAAGTGCAGAAGGTAGAACTTTAAGCTATGACATGTTTGAATCACAGCTAATGATTTAAGCTTGTGGAAGAGAGGAGGCAAAAGAGGGCTTAACACTCCCAGGAATATGTCAGGGAAGCAAAAAAGAACTTTGCTCACATCCCTTTCAGCTCTCATACTCTCTAGGTCTTTACTTCAGTTTATTTAATGAATAACTCCTTGTAGTCAACTTTAATAGTTGAAAAGTAACCAAGCATAGCAGGACTAATCAAAGTGTGAACTATCCAGTAAAGATAGACAATGAATATGGTCCATAAGAAAAAAGTCTTACCACACCAATCTAATTTTTTTTTTTTTTTTCAGGGAACAATGTTGAAAACAGTGGACCTTTGATTTTTGGCTTACTGAGATACTAGAATCCAATCTGTGAAATGATTGTGGATTCATTCTTCCTACAGATACTATTCAACGAATATATTCTTTGAAGAGTGGTAGTGTGGATTTTGTATTTTAATACTCAGCAGTAAAGTATACATAGTGTTTAGAAAATACTGAATTAGTAGGCAAGCTATTCAAAAATCATTTACATTTATTCATTTCCTAATCATTCCTCAAACTTTGTCTAGTGAACATTCCAGAATTACAATTTGATAAGAGAGCCAGGAATAAGAGAGCCCTAGAAGTCTGGAAGCGCAGGCGGGGCTGGGGCTGGGGCCGGGGCTGGGGCCGGGGCCGGGGCCCACCCGGCTCCCCCCCCCACCTCCCACTCCCGCCCGGCGTAAAAAAAAAAGAAAAAAAGAAAAAGAAAAAGAAAAAGAAGTCTGGAGGCCATTGGTGGTTGGTCATGATCTTTGGAGGGTTACATCCCAGAGAGCACTTGTTCTTTAATGTTCTTGCTCTTACATTTGGTTAAGCCCTCAAACAAGCAGTAGTGTGCCTGGTAAATCCATGTCTCATTCTGATTCAGCATGAAACTTTCTTACATTTGTTTGAAGGCTCTCCAAGAATTTAGTCAATGCATTAGCTAGAATAATGGTAATTATTACAACAGAGCAGCCCCAAATGCAAATAACACAGATCAATTTCAACATAAAATTTCACACTACATTCCTTTAGGAGATGCCATGTCTTTGCAAAGCTGGTTTTTTAGAAATTGTGATTTTTAAAAGCAAGGATTGAGCGAAAGTCAGTGTTGAATAGGAAATGAGGCTGATGGTATTTGAAAAGTACAAAGTTCAACATAAATCCCATCAGTAATTATGATTATGTAAGAACAAGATTATTTCTTGACTTCCATGTATTATTTTTTCAAATGACCAGTAGATTCATTAGGATATGAGTATTTTTCTTTTAACCTAATTGCTTTTAAATGAAGTTTATTTAGGATATTCTTTTTTTTTTTTTTTTTGGCCTGGGGCACTGTGAAAAGATTACTTAGACATAGAGTGCCATGACCTGTGAGGTTTTGGAACCTCTCTTCTGAGGCATTTTGGCAGGTGAAATGCAGAGGTTAAAGCCCGCTTACAGGTGTGTCTGTGCTGACGCTTAAGGCAAGGGAAGGGAGGGCAAGAGATGTCCACTCTCTTGAAGGTTTCCACCGGGTACTCTCATATCATTTTACTCATATTCGATTAGTGATGTCTTAAATGATCATAAACAATGGCAGGCTGGGGAATGTAACATAGCCAGCTGACGTGACCCAGGCAGCTACTTTAGAGGGGAGAATGAATTTTGGTGGACAGCTAAGTCTTTGTACAGTTCACTCCTCTAGCCACATATAGAATAGTCTCACTTTTCTTAAGGAAAAAAAAAAAAAAAACAATAGCCAGAGCCCTTGATACTGTGATTTATATTAAATATATATTTGGTCTTCATCCCATTTTTGGCACACATCTCCTAATACCCTTGGAATTTCCTAAGTGATGAAAACAACAAAGGTGTCTTTTGTTATGTTAATGGTTTTGGACCACACATAAGGTATAAGGCTGGTTGCCAGGGGAAATAACCAGGAGATTAGAGGGTTGGAGCTTTTATACCCACCCCCTAGGCCTCTGGGGAGGGTAGAGCGGTTGCAGGCTGAATCACTTGCCAGTGACCAATGATATCATCAATCGTGCCTGTATAATAATGCCTCCATAAAAACCCCAAGGACTGGGTTTGGAGAGCTTCTGGATTAGTGGATACATAGAGATTTGGGGAGAGTGGTGCCCTTGAGCAGTCCAAGGAAGCTCTATGTCTTTTCTCTGTACCTTGCTCTATGTATCTCTTCACTTGGCCATTCCTAAGTTGTATCTTTTATAATAAACTGATGATCTAGTAAGCAAAATGTTTCCTGAGTTCTGTAAGCCACTCTAGCAAATTAAACCCAAAGAGAGGGCCATTGGAACCTCCAATCTATAGCCAGTTGGCCAGAAACACAGATGGTAGCCTGGACTTGGGTCAGGTGCCTAAAGATGGAGAAACAGTTTTTTGAAATCTGATGCTATCTTGTGTACATAGTGTCAGAATGGAAGTAAATAATGGGATTCTTAAATGGTGTTGGAGAATTTCTTAATAGTGTGTAGGGGGGAAATCCCCTGTTGACCAACAAGAGACAAGAGTGCAGACTGAAAAATAAAATGTGTACACTTATTTTGAGGTCTTAGGGATTGGCAGTTGGGAGACACAGAGTGGACCAAAATCGACGAATGCGTCAGAGAGACAAAGGAGTTTAGGGTTATTTAAAGAGATAAGAGGGAATTTATGTAAGTTGTTTTGAACGAAATGTGAGTGGTGCTAGTATAGCTGCAGTTAGGCTGATCTATACATGATTGGTTGCTAGGGCTATTACTAGGCAGAAAGCCCATTTATGTCCATTTTAACATGCAGCAGGTGCCTTGGCTTTCGACTGAGTTCAGCATCGATTCCAAGAATCTGAGACAAGAGACGTACATAAGTCCCACTTCCACCATGACCTTGTGACTCCATTTTAAAATGACTCTTTTAGCCATGCTTACTCTATTTGGAATCCTCTTTCACACCCCTCACTGCCCACATACCTCCATTGGAACTGGGTATTCTGAACCCTTGTAAGTCCCCAGCCAGTTACGGCATCGAGCTCAAATCCAGAATGTCTGATAACATTCAGTTGTTTTCATCAGGTTTCGTGTTGGCCCCTCCTGTTCTGCGCATTTAAATAATAATAAAAAAAAAGTTGTCTACACAGAACCCTCCCCCCCACCCACACACATATAAGACACACAACACAGTGGTGCCTCAAGGACAGTATAATGCATAACAAAATTGTCATTTAGATAAAGAAAGAATTGGTGCATAGTAGTAATGGAGTTCTCTTACACAGGAATTGGGGATACACTTGGACCTGGCAGGAGAGGGTTGGTGAGGGATGGTGGTAATTGGAGGATTAGTGTGTTTCTACTTCCTGGGTAAAACTCTCTTGTCCACTATTTTCTGTGGCCTCTGGCTCCATCCACTGACAGGTTGGTTTGTTTTGTTTTTTTTCCCCCATTATCTGCCATTGTTTTCTCTTACGTGGAAATTGGGACATCTGTTTCATAATCCTGTTTCATAATCCAGTTTCTGCTTGTGTCACTTTGGAGGAAAACATCCATCTAGGGCCTGAATCATCACGGGCTTTCTTGCAGATGAGTTCTGTGATTTCTTTGGCAATATAATTTCCTCAAAATCATAGTAGCCTTCTCACCTATTTATGTCCAGGAGCTTCTCATGCCAGTAACTATACCCAGTGTTCTGTGCTAGGCACACTTCCCCCCTTTCTTTGTTACCTTGCTCTAACCATTTCTCTCACATTGATGGTGGTTCTTCTGAGGCCACTGAAACGTTAGACTTTGGTGGGAAATCCACAGTTGTTTACCCCTTTCCAGTCATATCAGTCCAGCACCTAGCTGCTGAACTACTTCCTCCCCTCATATTTGTGCTGGCAAACCAGCAACTTCTCTGAGCTCATCTCTTTCTTGTAACATTTTTTGGCAAATGGAAGCAAGCCAACATTCACTAAAACTCTGGCTCTTTTAAATGACTCTTCTACATTTAGGGGTTTAGTCTTTGTAAATCCATCTATTCAACCCCATCATCTAGGATTTTTTTTTTTTTTTAATCTCTCTGCCTTCAGTGATATTGATTTAATTTTAAGGTGGTTGCTTTACATGACTACTCAAGAGGCTTGCTTCCTGTGGCTTTCTCTGGGACTTCCCAAAAAGGCAGTAGCAGACATCTTCTCATAACTTCTTGACCAGATATCTCAGTCCTGAACTAATTAGTACCAAGCATAACTTAGAATAATCAGGAATAACATCTCTTAAGTAGAAGTAAATTCTTCAAACTACATAACCAGTACTCAAGTAGGGACGAGTGGAATGAGTATTGAAGACCTGAGCCAAGCAGGGACGAGTGGAATGAGTATTGAAGACCTGAGTCAAGCAGGGACGAGTGTAATGAGTATTGAAGACCTGAGTCCATCACAGTGTCCACTACACAGGACTTGCAATTGCTGACAGAGCCTAATATGGTCAGCATAATGGGCTAAACTGCCTTTCAAAGGTTTTCCTAGCTCCAGACCTCTGACTATTTAGCAATGAAATTTTTGGAAAGCTAGAGAATATAAATATAATTAAGCTTTCCTTTCTTTCTCAGATATATTTATGGCCACCCCTTTTAAGTCAATATACTAAGCTTCTTTCAGTGGTTTTGGTAGGCAAGTATATTAAACTGTTGAGTAGAAGACAAACTTTAAGATGCTAGTAAAAATGGGCAGCAAAATAATCTGTAGCCTCGGTGATACTAGCATTTGTAGGAGGCTTCCTTTAATTTGCTTACCTTTCAATTTATTTTTTAATAATCGTTATTCTTTTTATCATGAAAAGTACACTGAGAAAATTAATAGATATTGGAGCCTGAACTGGGAATTTTATGTAATGTACATGAGAGTCCCTCTTTTCTACCTTTATGGGCATAATAGACCTGGGAATTAAAATCAACTTGTAGAATTTTTTTTTTTTAATTTTGGAAGCAAAATGAACTGCTTCAGTAATTTTTTCTAAATATTTCTCCCAATCTCACTGTCTTCCTCCCTGTGAACTGATTAAGCATATTTACTCAAATGCAGTTTTGAAGTTTTGACCTAGAGACAAATTTAAGTAGAGGTATGCTTTGTCTTTTCACTTGATTGATGTTTCTTATTTGTAGCCCATCAGTTTTTTTCGTCATCTTTTTGTAGTCAGCCCACCTGTAGCTGTCTGTGTATGAACCAGGGACCATTCCATTGTGTCACATTGGTCTGTGTTCCTTACATATTTTCTAAATAGATCGATCTTTCTAGATTTCTTCTTTGAAATACATTATTCATTTGGCTAACATAGCCAAAGGTACGTAACCTTAATGAGAATTTTGCTACTACTGACTTACATGTTGAGCTTAATTGTTTAGCTTTTAGTAATGGATGAAAATCCCTGACTATGGTCATGCAGCTTACTACTGGCTTCCACATGTAGATCCAAATAAGAAAAATCAGGAATTAAAGAAAGCAATAAAAATGTGCTAATATTTCATGATTGCTGGATGATTAGGTCAGCTGAGATTTAGAATCAGAGGTCTCCAAAGATTGTGTCCATTCTCTTTTAGATAAATGTACCTAATATGCATATCTACCTAGATACACGTTGTGTTTCAAGTGAATAAGCAGATGAGGAAGAAACATAAGAATAGATGAGGTTTACTTAGGGCATCTGAAATGAAGAGGAGGTAATCAGTGGAGCAGAGCAGAGATTTGGCAGTTAATAATTTCATGTATTCACTCAACATATATTTATTGTCTGCCATGAAGAATCTTCTGGTAGGCAGCTCATATTCTCTGGGGAGCAAATCAGACCAGCCTCTGTTCTCAGGAGGAGTGATCTTGTGAGAAGACAGAGCAAAAAGCAAATAAAGATACACAAAATTAGAGCATATCTTAAATGCCCAGAAAGGAAAGAACTAGATTATGTGAGAGAGTAACCGGAGAGAACAAAAATGGCTATGCAGTTGGGTGGGCAGGAAAGATCTCTCTTAGTAGGGGCCATTTCAGCAGTATCATGAGATTCAGATATATAAAAACAACGGGAAAAGAAGACCCAATAAATTTCATACTCCAAAAATAGAACTGAATCTTCGGCACAGTTAGCGTTTTAAGCAAAGTTCACTCCTTTTGTCTTTGAAATTGTCAGCATGGAAACTTCTCTTCAAACTTTGGTTAATAATATCTCCACAAGCCAATACATAGACATCGGCACCTCAGCTCTGGAAAACATCTTGATTGAGTTTTGAAATGGATGGCTTTTGTGTTCAATTTTTAGGTGACTTTTTCCGGGAAGGAAACCCAGATTTTGAGGGAACTTCTCAGGTTCCCCTAACCTCCAATGAGAAATGAACTCTGTATAAATGGTTCCATTCTCAGTAGATTCACTGCCGGTTGGAAATGTAGTTGAGTACATAGAGTTTTATTATAATATTTGCTGCTCTGGTGTGTGTGATATATTGAAGTGTTGGCTTCTTTGCCTTTTTTTCATTAAAAACATCATAAAACATTTAGGGGTCTGTGCAGAAATTGCTGTGACCTCTATTTATAATTGAAGAAAGTAATGTTTTCTTTAAAATATTACTAGAGAGCAGTATTCCTGACCACAAGACCTGAAGTCTGCTAACCAGATTTGTGCAGATTTTCATCCTCTGGTGTGTAATCACTAAAATGATGAGAAAGTAAGACCGCTGGCAAGGGAAAGAAATCTGGTAGGCAAGATGATTTGAAACAAGCCTATAGAAGCTAGGTTTTATGTTTTGTTTTAGTATTTTTGTTGTTCCAGTGAAAGCTCTTTCTCTTTTTTTACGGTTGCTGTTGCTCAACTAGCATGGTACCTTTGTATGGTTCTTAAAGCAAGGGATCTGGCCTCCAGCTTGAACTTCTCCATCCCACTGCATCTCCAACCTTAGTATGCACACATATCCCCTGGGGATCTTGCTAGAAGCAGATCTGGATTCAGTGGGGCTGGAGTGGGAGTGAACACTGCATTTCCAACCAGATGATTCAGTCGTGTTGTCCTCAGGCCACACTTGAGTATCGAAGCTCTAAGTGCTGACTCATGTTTCCTGAAAGGTAAACTACATCATCTGTCATTTCAACACGCTTTACAGTCTTTCTCATTTTTTCCATGTTCTGGGACAGTGTCTTGTGGATAACTTGCCAAGATTGCTTGGTTGAGTTACTCAGCAGTTGCTTCTTTCATCTGAATTAGTCCTAAAGCAACTACAAGGCGAGACAAAGCTCTAGTCACCTGTGATTCCCTCTTCTTCCACAGCACATTCAGTGGGTCAGCAAGTCCTGTCAGCTGTACCTTCAAAATACACCTGTAGCCATCCTGTCCTCATAATCTCCACCACACCATTCCGGTCCGATCCTTTGCTATTGCTCACCTGGGCTCTGAGAATCCCCAGACTCCTCCTCCTACTTTTACTCTTGCCCCATAGAAGCTAGGTGATCTTCTAAGAGTATAAATCAAACTCTGTCACCTCCTGCTTAAAATCCTCCAGTAGCTTCCCACACACTCAGAATAAGACCCAGGCCCATGACCATAGCATGTAGGAGCCAGCTACCCGATCCGACCCTGTAAACACCTTAGTCCAGGCCCCTTTCCTTCAGTGAGCCTTACTCCCTCCCACCAGCCTCCTGTTTACTCTCTGAACACAGCAGTCTAAGCTCCTTCTTTCCTGTGAGCTGTGCACTGGTGTCTCTCTCATTGGGAGGCTTTTCCTGAGGCTCTGTGCCTTATCTTCAGGTTATTTCTTCTTTTTTTTTTTTTAAGAAAGATTTTATTTATTTATGCATGAGAGACACAGAAAGAGAGAAGCAGAGACACGGGCAGAGGAAGAAGCAGGCTCTATACTGGGAACCTGATGTGGGACTCGATCCTGGTACTCAAGGATCATGCAAGGCAGATGTACCCAACCGCTGAGCCACTCACACATCCCAAGGTTGCCTCTTCTGAATGGCAATCCCTAGGGGCCCAATATAAATTAGCTGTGCCCCATATTTCTGTGTTTTATCTGCCTGCTTTTTTTTCACTCTTAGCTCTGATCACTATCTGAAAGTATTTTTATTAAAAAAAATCTTTATTTACTTATTTTCTGGCTTACACCACCACACTAAACCATAAGTTCCTTCAGGACCTGGCATTTCATAGGAGGTTGGGATGAATGGTGGGAGGGAGAGAGGAAGGAAAGAAGGGAGACAGGCAATCCCAATTCCTTTGATCAAATGTTACCCATTTTTCTGTTTGATACTGAGTACTATTAGAACTTATTTTTCTCTCATATTCTAGAAAAGACAGAAATTATCATATGTAATTGAAAGGCTTAAAAATATTTTTCTATATAAAGAGTAGTTCACTTCTATGTTGAGTTTTAGTAACATCATTAACTTTTATTTCCAGAAACTCAAATGAGTTAAGAAAAGGCACCATTTGGGGAAATTTACATGAGAATGACACTCTTCTCCACTATGGATAGTGCATTTGTGCTGACAGAGCTCTGGGCCTACCTGCTGCTTCAGGATACCAGGCAAACACTTGCTACATGGTCAACTGAGGCTGGGGCCATCTGTGGTCATAGGGCAGAATGTACTTCTCTGGTTCACTTTGGTGTTTCTTCCCTCCCCATGGCCTTCTTAGCAGGGTATTTGAAACTTTCTGCAACCCTGGACCAAAGGAGCAGGAATCCCTGTCCTAGAGTAATTGAGCCCACCATTGGATGAGGCAAAGAATGTATACTTTGGAGTCCACCAAGTTGACATTCCAATCTTGGCTCCTTAGTCCTGTGATTCTGAGAGATTACCTTAGCCTTTCGGAGCCTCATTATTTTCACCTGTATCATGAAAGTAAAAGTCTGTTGTGAGGTTTTTAAATCACTAAGGATCCTGGGCTTGTATCTCTGGAGGCTGTGGGAATGTTGCAATTCCAGGAGGCAGCCTTTATTTTACATCCATGTAAATGGCACCACCACTTACATTCTCTCTATGTAAATGATTCCCCAGAGTGCCAATTCAGAATGTAATTTTGTATGGAATTTGGTACAAATGGTAGCCCCAGATTTATTGAAGGAGGCAGGCCTTGTTGAACTAGACACCCAGAACAGTCCTCTCATTAACAGCAACTCAGTATGTTGGGAGAGGTTAAGCGTCAGTTACTGGGGGAGGAAGAGAGAAAGTGGGGGGGGAGGGGGAATTAAGGACATTTTATGAGAGATTTAGGGGAAAAAATCAAAATAAAAATTGTTAAAAATAGGGTTGCCTAGGTGGCTTAGTCAGTTAAGCATCTGCCTCCAGCTCAGGCATGATCCCAGGGTTCTGGGATAGAGCCCCATGTGGGGCTTCCAGCTCAGTGGGGAGCTTGCTTGCCCTCTCCCTCACCACCTCCCTCCGCTCATGCCTATGTGCTCTCTCTTCTCTGTGTGTATATGTCAAATAAATAAATAAAATTGTTAAAATTTTAACATAAAATTTTAAAAATTGTTAAAAATAAAAACTCAGGAAGAGGTAATCAACAGATTAGACCCTGCTGAAAAAAATTGTTGAGGAGAATCTAGATAGGATACAATGAGAAAGCCTAACATATATTTTAATGAGGAAGAGACAATCTAGGGGCAGGGGGTTAGCCCATAATATAAACAGTGAATTAGAATTTAGTGTTCTGGAAAATTTTTTTTTTTCCTTTTACTATTTCACTAGATGTATGTCCTGCTATTTTGTTGGATGTAGGTAATAAACTATTAAAACAGCAGGCAAGTTTAGTGAAAAAAAATTAGATTCATGTCTCCACATATTTTAGTCAAATATTTTTCCTGTGTGTCAGTATTAGAACCTGTGATTTTTGAGTTTTCATACAAAGATGGATTTTTTTCAACCATTTCAATATATATTTTAAACTACCAATAGACTATGTCTTTTTGGAGAAATGGTCTCTGTTTCCTGAGCTTCCACTTTTTAAAACCCTCTCCAGTATAAATCTAAAACTGGGGCAGCCCGGGTGGCTCAGCTGTTTAGCACCGCCTTCAGCCCAGGGTGTGATTCTGGAGACCCAGGATCGAGTCCCATATTGGGCTCCCTGTATGGAGCCTGCTTCTCCCTCTGTCTATGTCTCTGCCTCTCTCTCTCTCTCTCTCTGTGCATCTCTCATGAATAAATAAATAAAATCTTTTTAAAGAATAAATAAATAAATAAATAAACCTATAGCTGGCACATTTAGAATCAGATTATATAGGTTCTATTTGTGTTAAAGTAACTAATATTAAGACCTAGATGAACTAATGTCACAATCCGAGTCTTCATATTTAAACTTACTGTTGCTCTAACTCCTGAATTTGTCCAGATTATAGGCCAGAAAATATTTAATTGTAAATAAAAAATCAGAGCTAAGATTAATCCTTAGCATAGTGTTGCTATTTAGTAAATATTTGTCAAATAACTGAATTAATGACTTGGAAGTTAATATCAAATTTTAGGAAGGTTGATTAAAAACGTTTTTAAATCAAAGCATGTTTTTCCATTTGTTTGGATTGGCTATTGTCCTAAATGTTAGTGTCACCATTTGTCATCATTCTTGGTGTTAATTACACACTCTTTTGACACAAACTGACAAAGGAAGAAAATGATTAGGAAGTGTTTAGCAGTATTTCCTGCCCATTAAAAATTGATTTTTACGTTTTTATTTTACAAGCTCTTCTTTATAAGTCCTTGCATTTACTGTCCTCTATCTAGTCCCTAAAATAAAATCTTTGGATTTGATAACCCAGCTGAAAACATCAAGGCCTCGGTGAGACTTTACAACTCCCTATGGGAAACTGGTGGCAAAATGGTCTTTGTATAAGGACAGACAGGCACATGAAAGGCCCAGTGAGGGGAAGAGCTTGATGTTAGAGTGTAAGTAGGGGAAGAAAGCCAACTCTTCCTTTAGTAGGAGTCTTTGCTGAGCACTTTTGGTCTGGGAATGTCCTCCTTCATTAGACGATACAAGAATCTACTCATCTCGCAAAACTCAGCTGAAACTTCACCTCCAACAGCCTTCCCTGAATAGTTTCAGCTGAAATCCTAGTAGAAAATGTTTTGTGTTAGGTAAATAACGCCCTCTGCAACTGACTTTGACAATTAGAGGGTAAAGAATTGTTCTAAGGTGCTCTGTTCTTGGACGACTTTTGCAGAAAGACTGAGCATGTTGTGATATTTTTTAAAAAATTGTGGCCAGGTTAGTGATATGTGGATTTGTATTTATTCTCCTTCCTCTCTGCCTCACTGCATTTCTCTCATTCTTGCTGTACTGGGATTACATCTCCTATTAAGCCTTAGTATATATTTTTTAAAAGATGGAGGAGATTTGATTTTTCTGTTCAAAATCAACACTGATCATTGTCATCCGTTACAATTACTGTTATAAATGTCTTGACTTTCTTGTAGTAATTCTGAGAGTCCAGAATCCTGTCTCATTCATCTTGTTATATCCAACAGTGCCATCTTTGCTTGTAGAAACTACTTGCTCTGGAAATTGGGAATGAACAAATTGCCCATCCTTGCTTCTACCTCATATCCCATACCACTGTGTCTCAACAGACTTGGAAATATGTATCATTAATTCTTCCAAACCTCTGTATTGATTTATATGAGGTCAACTTCTTTGTCTGCTGAAAAGCAAGCCTGAAGGGAATGTTGATTGAGATCTTAGGACATGCACAGAAATTAGACCCAAAGTTATGCAAGATGAGGTGCCTACAGAATAAGCCAAGTGTTGAGAAAAGTTCACAAGCTTAGAGCCAAGGACAACCAGACCCAGTGCAGACCCATGCCTTCCTCCTGAGCTCCTAATCATTTTGTGTTTAGCTTGAGTCCTTCACTCTTTAACATCAAGCTCTCCAGTGACTTGGCTCCTTCTGCAGATATCACACTCAAAATAATGGGCTTTGGAAAATAATTTTGGCATAGCCTTGTTTCTTTTTAAACATTTTTTATCAGATGTAGGGTTTTATGGTCATATTGTTTGTAAAATGCCTTTTCTGTACATTTTTATCATGGCAGTGTTTATGTTGCATGTCTAATTAGCTTCAACATACCAGATGAATTGTTTAAACCCGTCTGGCATGTTATAATTTTTCGAAGTTCCTCATCTGCTAAGAAAAATAGATTTGTAAAGGTTTTGGATTTCAGGAATTGAAAGTCTATCATGGATCCTGGTCACCATAAGAAACATTTCAAGGGAGGTAAATGGCATAGCCATTGCAGGGTAGCCAGTGGGAGAGAAGACAAGGCCCCAAACACGTTTGCAATTCTAATTTGAGAATCAGTGCAGAGATCAACACTCCTTCCCTTTCCCACCACCCCACCCCTCCTCAGGATTAAGGGAAACAAAATATGGAGCTGAGTAGTTTCTTACCATTACCATTACCAGTACTAGATATATTTAGGATGAAGGAAACCAGAGGAAATCACAGGCTCATGGGAGAAAGGATAGGCGATGGGATTAAGGGTGCAAAAGATGGTGAGGTTGGAGACGAGGAGAGGTTGGAGCTGAGCAGGGACCTAAGGTCTATGGCTCCATCCAAAGTCAGGTACTTGCCTGCCACACATTTCCTCAGTCTGACACATTATGCTAGATCAACGCATTAAACCTTATTGATAATCATTTTCAAAAAATCTTGAAGGAAGAGATGATCTGATCTCAGGTTCTCCTCTTCTAATCCCCAGAAAAAGTTTCAGTCCTTCTTTCAACCTCTGCTTGAACCAGGTGGTAAATCCCTTTTGTACCAAGGTACTCACGTAAATCCCTTTTGTACCAAGGTACTCATAACGATGGGAGGTGATAGCTTTGTCATTCAATGGAACCAATTGCTATTATAATGACAAACTATAATAGCGTATTTGCATAGCAGTTTACCATTTTGTGCTTTCGTAAGTATTCTTGTGTTTGGACACCACAACAGCCCTGTGAGATCAGACAGAAAATTTTAGACTCAACTTGACAATTAAGAAAACTCAGCAGCCAAAAATGTTGTGACTTTGCCATATTAACACATATAATACTCACAAGAGCTAACATTTATAGAGTCCTCATTGTTTTTCCTGCATTATCTCATTAATCTTCCCAAAATACTGTGTTAAGTATTTTTTCTATTTTTATTTGAAAGATGGTGAAATTAAAAATCAAGGATGTAAAGGAATTCATCCACAGACTCATAGTTAATGAAAAGTAGAAGATTGAGGACTTATCTTGGCTTTGACTAATGTTCTAGCCACTGTGTTACAGTATTTTGTCAAATCTAAGATGATATCACTGTAAGACACACCATTTTTTTTGTGTAGGTCCACTAAGAAAGAAAAAAATATTAATTAAACTACAGGACTATGCTTCTTACCTCTTAGAATTTTTGTTTTTAACTAATTGAAAGAGTTCTTTTGGATTTAATTTAGTCATAGGTTCTTATCATATATAAATTTTAGCCAAATGAAAGAGGGAAAGTATAAGTGAAATAAACTGGATAAGATTTTCCTAAACATCTCTACACTTAGAGATTGCTTCTTTATAATTACTTTTCAACTCAGAGCTACCAATTGTCTCTCCCCAAGAGTATCATACCTTCTTTTGTCAACAACACTGGTGATACGGCGTATCTTAAATGAGTACTCCACTATTTTAGGATTTTTTTTCAAGTTTCTGGTACTCCCCACTCCCCATGTTTTGAGGTACAGCACCCGTAAAGACAGAAATTGTAAGCAGAAATGTTCAAAAGGGAGAAAATCTGTGGTTTAGAATCAATGACCTATGGTTTGCTGCCTCCTGGGTTAAGGTAAAGCTGAGAATAAATACCAGGTATCTAGTATACCTCTTAAGTTAGCCGAAAAATTCACTCAAATCATGCAAGTCAGCTTATATTTTTTAACTTCTACCAATTTTTAAGGATATTGTTTCCTGTAACTACACATTATCCTTAGATGTTTTTGGTTTTGTTTTCTCCAACACAACAGCCTTTTAAGAATTCAAACAAAGGCATGAAGACAAGATAAAGAGAGTTTTTGGCAAAGATAAGACCACATATTTCAAAATAAAAGGTTGATCAGTACTGATGAAAACAAGTGTGTGTGTAAATTGGAAGGAATGGGGGGAAGGTTTGTGGCAAGATCATTACCACTGAAACATTTAAGAAAAATGAGTATAAAATATCATCAATATGTTGATCCAGCTGTGAAGTTAATTAAATATTACAGTCCTGGTTGAACAAAAACAAAAACTGAGATTTCCTGGGGAGTACTGTTTTTGTTTAAAAAAAAAAAAAAAAAAAAAAAAAAAGACATTTTGCCATTATTTAAAAGAGCATTCCTTTTCTTGCCGCAATTCCTGTCAATCCTGCTTTTCATGCTCTAATTTTCTATTTTCTGACTACTGCCAAGGTAAGGAGTAAACCAGTTGCCTTACATTTTATTAACAAACCTCTTTGGCACCAACACTGTAGAGATCATTAGTTTAGTAAAAATTCTTGCTCATACTAAAAATCAGGAGATCTGGTAACATCTGAGTTGTTTTCTGAGCCACTAAAGAAATATTAAATGATACTTAGTGGAATTTTAGAACTGTGTATCATGGAATCTCTTAACTGGCCAAGAATTCAAAAGATGAACACAGGTTCTAGAGTCAGCCTGCGTGGTTTCAGCCCAGGTTTTTACTGCTTATTAATTGCCACCGGGGTTCTTATATTTTGTGTACCTCCATTTTTTGAGGATCCTACAAGTACCTTCTTAAAAGATTTGTTGTAAGAATAAAATAAGCTAATGTGTGTAAACTATTGACACATAGTAATCACTCAATGGTATTAGCTAGTATGATAATATATGTGGTTACTCTTTGTCAACTAAAATATTTTATTTCTCTGAAAACTTGATTTTCCATCCTTCCCATTTACAGAAAACAATTGACCCTTGAAGGACACAAGGGTTAGAGGTACTGATCCTCCAAGCAGTTGACAATCCATGTATAAATCTTGACTCCCCCTAAATTTACCATCCTACTATTGACCAGAAGACTTACAGATAACATGAACAGTGGATTAACACATATTTTGTATGCTACATGTGTTATGTACTTATAATAAAGTAAGCTAGAGAAAATAAAATGTTAAAATCAAAAAGAAGAGATAATATGATTATAGTGTTGTACTATAGTTCAAGGGTCGACCATGTTTTACTTTAGAAGCAAAAAGCCCCCAAACTCTAAAAGGTCCATATTATATTAGAATTGAGTTTTCTTTCTATTCTTCCTCTTTTTTTAAAAACCAGATTTATGCTTTTTAAAAATCCTCACATCCACCTTAGAAGAACTAGAATATAGCTAGGGATCAATCCCACCTAAACCATCACTGCCTCTCCCTTAGTCTGAATTATAAAAACATCACATCTGAAGCACTTTTGCTGTTTCACAGACGTTTTCCCCATAAGTGGATTATTTACTCTGTGAACTTTAAAGTTACTAATACTATATGAAGATTAAACTGTGGCTTATGATGCTGTTGCTTAGAAATAAGGTAATGAGAATTTAGTACAGGCATGATAAAGGTCCTTTGGAGTCCATCATTTCTTTCCTTTAAATAGTCTATAATTTTTATAGTCCTTGGAACATGTTTTCCTAATCCTCTAAGGTAGCACTGTCCAGCTAAACTTTCTGTCATGGTGGAAATGTTTTTTTACACCATCTGATAAAGTAGCCACTAGCCATATGCAGCTGCTGAGCACATACAGTTAGTGCAACTGGGGAACTGAATTTTTATTTTAATTCATTTCAATTTGAATAGATACATGTGGCTAGTGGCTACCATATTGGACAGCACATTTTTAAAGTGTTTTCATATCATTTCTATTTTCATGGGAATCAGAGATACAACCCACTTATCTAGACATCTGATTTTTAGAGAAAGTGTATATCTAATTGCTAGCTGAAGAAGCACAGAGGTAAGTAGAAAAAACCTAGAATGACAAATATTAGCCTTTGCTACAAATGATTCTTAGTGATGTCAAAGTGTTATACTCAACACTTTGAGGATAGGTTGAGTCACACTGGGACTCTCACCTAAACAACAGTGCATAAAATAAGACAGCCAGGAAAGCCAGGAACACATTGATGTCAGTGTGAAGATAAAGCTAAATGGTAGAAAGAAAAGAGAGCAAAGACTTTTTTTAAAAGCAACTACTGCATTAAGTCATTTTTTTTAGACAGGCAGTATATGAAGCACAAATAAAAATGAAATAAAATAGAAAAAGTAGACAGTAGAACTATAAGGGCATATCTGTCTGAGGCCGTTTACCAAGGGGAAAAGCTCAATTTAGGGCAAACTCCAGAAAATGTCATAGTATCAGAGACAGTAGTCATAATGCTGAAACTAATTCATCAGGAGGAAAGAAAAAGGTGGGGGGAGCTTATTATCTTTGAAAAATTCCTGAGAGTAAAGTATAAAATTTTAAATATTTTATATGAAAACATGTGTAAGAAAAGTCTTGGCTTTTCGAAGGATAAGCAATATTCATATGTGGAAACATTCCTTATCTGGCCCAACCTCTTTGGAATCAGCAGTTTTTATTTCTGACTCCTTTTAGAATACAGGAGTAATATGCAATCTAAAATCACCAGAATATACAGTATTTTTGGCCCACTGGTCTCTTAGCATGCCAGGAAAATAGACTGAACCCTTGATGGACATTTGTCCTGATGAGAAAGCTTTATCCCAAGGACTTACTAAAAGATCTGTTAAAGATAGTAGGTACAACTGCATGATTAATACTTAACTAACAGGTCGAGGATGCATCTGGATAAGCTGTTGTCTTTATACCTTTATATAAAAAGAAATTCCCTTAGTTTTAAATTAAGAGATGGTTGTATAAAAATTCATTATGTGTGGTTCCTCTTTGAATGTATGGCTTATTGGGAAACTTTGCTTGATTTTTAACCTTAATTAGTGTATCCAGATTTTGATAAACATAACCCATAGAGCATGTTGAATTGGTTTCTTTCATAAATATCTGGATTTCTGCATTGTTAGGTTACAGCATGAAAATATTATACATGACCAATTAATGACAGTGATGGACATGGCTATAAAAGACCTCAATAGAAAAACCCACACAAAACAGAATATAATATGTGTCTCATAACTCCAATTAATAGTACATCTATTAATAGGTACTGCACTAAACTGGGAAGAGACAGAATAATGTGATGGGACTACATTTCAATGCTGAAGGATGTGGGGAGAGTTTGGGGATGAAAAAGAGGACCTTGGGAAAACCATCATTAGCTTAGAATTTGGGCTCAGGGAATTTGGACAAGGGAACTGGTGGTGTCTTGTGCAGATAATTCAGTGGGGAGGTAGAGGAATATATATTTGATGAGTTTGGTTGCACTGAGATTGTTATTGGTGCTGAAAACCTAATAAATTTGTTGAGAGCACAGAACAGCCAACAATTTCTTTGCACCTAGATTGTTGAAACATAAAGTGTTAAGCAAGGAATAGCAGGTGGATTTTGAAGCTGTGTAATCAGTGAGGTACTCAAACATTGCTTTCAGATGAAGGTACATTAGTCTCAGACTTTTTAATGTCAACCAAAGTCCTATTATTTTCTTCAAATGCTGAATTTTTTTCCACCACTTTAAAATACTTGTTTTCTTATTTTATTTTTTATTTTTATTTTTTTTTTACCAAGAGTAGGATTTAAAAGAATGGGTTTATATAGCCAAAGAAAACAAGCTATAAGAACTTAAAACTTAAGGAATTTTGAATGCAGCTGAAATGGTTATAATTTCTCATTTCTCACATAAGATAGAGCTCAGTATTTTAAGATATGTTTTCTGCTTCAACCATGAGGTGAGCTTCTGCAAAGAGTATGATTCCTGTTCCCTTTTCCCTACCTTTAAAACGACTTGGTAATGTTGAGATTCAGAAGTACTGGATCATGTATACAGCATGGTTTTGGTTTTGCTTGTTTACTTATTAATATTTTACAGTGACTTATAGAAAAACTGAGTGAAATCAGTTTGGTCAGATAACAAGTCAGCAAAGAAGTTTTGGCTTCCATAGAAAATTTTCATATTTTCCATGTGGGTGTTGAAGTTTGAAGAGCTTTATAAACTAAAAATGTGTCTTTTGATTTTTTGTGTGTGCGTGTATGATTGTGATTCTGTACTTCCAGTGGAAATTAATACCTTAGAGCAAAATTTACCAGACCTATGAGTGCCTCTTAGCTGAAACTTGGTTTATTGCCATTTAAATAACCTGTGTAATATGAGGCCCTATACTCATGTTAAGGTCCCACTGGCATTTTTAAAAGAATGTTGGCCAAAGAGTCCCTCATTTTAATCCTTAATTGCCTCTGTCTTTTTAGCTCTCAGCCATGACTGAGAGGTGGAACATTTTGTAAGACCTAAAAGCAAGACTTAGTTGAGTTTAAAAGAAGCTTCTGCGTTTGAAAGACTAGAAGTCACTAAAGTAGCCATTGTCTACATAGAAGTAAAAAGGTACTGAAAACATCCTTTTCACCTAAGATCAATTTTGAGATCTCATTCACGGGATGCCCGGTCAGGCAACTGAAGAGATAAAAGACTCCAGCAGAACAAGTCAAAAAAGCTTTGTTTTGACTTCAGATAATATACCTTAGGGTTATAGGGAATTCCAGTCTTTAGGGAGCTACAAGACCTTCTTTCAAGCAATTCCCCAACATCTGGCATGGCCAGGAGTCAGGAGGTGATTGGAGACTGTTAGGGAATGCTCAAATTACAGTTGTGCGTAGATGAAAGCAGACATAGCCGTGAAGAAATTACCAAAAGTTAGCTGTTTATATCTTGCCCCCAGGCTATGATACATCCTTTTAAAAGCAGCACCATAACTATGATATTAAAAAAAAAAGAAAGAAAGAAAATATTTCCAGTTTCTGAGATTGAACATTGGTTGAAATAGGACCACTCACTCAGTCCCTGCCCCTGGTTTGTTGAACCAAGGTGTACAGGATAGTGCAAAACAGACAAATATTCAACTTGCATTTGTATCTTACTGTTTTTATTTAAGCTTGGAGCCTACTGTTCTAATTAGCAATGTAAGTAGTCATTCTTGATATGTTAGAGCAGGAAGGACATTTAAAAACAATATTCGTTTCTAAGACTCCTAACTCTGGGAAAAGAACTAGGGGTGGTGGAAGGGGAGGAGGGCGGGGGGTGGGGGTGAATGGGTGATGGGCACTGAGGGGGGCACTTGACGGGATGAGCATTGGGTGTTATTCTGTATGTTGGTAAATTGAACACCAATAAAAAATAAATTTATTATAAAAAAATATTCGTTTCTAAGAAAAGAAAATCAAGGTGGTTGTTTGAGATTATTTGGTTATTACACTTATTATCAATGATCTGCAGAAATTTTCCACATAAATGATGTTTCTGTAATAGACCACTATTTTTAACTAAGTCCACATCACTATTTTTAACAAAAAGAAAAGTTAGTTTCAACCTTAACCTGACTAAATTAGTATTAGAATTATTAATTAATAAGAGTTCTATATTTTTTAAGGGAAGTATGGTTCTTTAAGAGAGTGTGCACAAATGCTGTAGGGACAAAATTTATAATACCAGGCAACTAATAAATGTTTTCAACAGATATTTACTTTTCCCTGGATAACTTTTGACACTGACAGTTACACATTTTGCCAGTATCTGAATTAAATATACTAGATGCGTAAGGATGGAACAGAATCAACTGTGGGTTCCTTTCACTTGTTTTCAGCTTAACCTTGTATCTCTAGTGGCTTTCAAAGAAGCACCTGACCTATTTTTACTGACCCAATTCATTCACTTCCCAGGTGGCCACTCGTAGGTGGAATGATTTGCCAATTTTGGAGACTCTTTGGAGGGGACTATCCACTAGAATCCTTCTGCCAATTGTCTGAGAGTAGCTGAAAGCTTGAAGACTCTGACAGATTTAGCCACTTATTTGGTTAGCCAAATAAGCAATTAACTTATTTTATAATATCTCACCTTAGATATTTACCAGTTTGATCATGAATGATTTCTTATGTTTTTACATTCTAAGTAGATCTTTTAAAAATTGGTCCTTATTTTCCTAATAGAGGAGCTTTCTACTTACAGGAATCCTAAAACGAGCTCTTTTTTAAGAGAAATCTGATAAATCCAGATTTTTATCAAGTAAAGTTGCTTTTATAATTGAGGTGTGTCTCTCTCTCTGCTTCTACAGGCAGCATGGTGACATGGATGTCAGATGAGCGAGGTGTATGCATGTGATGGGTTTGCAGGTTGTAAGATTGGGCATTGGAAATATGAATATTTCTGATGACATGTATAGAATAGACACAGAATTCTTAGCCTTGACCCTCCCAAGGATAGCCTGGGACTAGCCACATAGGCTGACCTGAAAGCTTCTTAGAAATGGAGAATATCTGGCCCCAGAAAGCCTGGATCAGAATCTGCACTTTAATGGGATCACCAAGGGGCTGGCAGGCACGTTAAGGTTTGAGGAGTCATGCCCTGCGGCTTTGTAAATTCAGCACTAGCTCCTGTACCCCTCGCAATGATACCATGAGGCAAAGCTATGATCTCTGTGCCCTCGGCATTGAGGTTGGAAGTCTTCTCTGTTGCAGGTCGCTGCTAGTATTTTTTAATTGAGAGCATATCTGAGTACAGACATTTGCCATTATCATTAGCTTTCAGGGAAGGTAACTTTGGGTTAACAGGCAGATAATGCTTCTGCTTTTCTAAGAGGGAATGCCTCCTCCGGAAGAGCCGACAGGAACCCAGAGCCAGAGCGTGAAAGTCTGCAAACGGGCTATAATCCAAAGCTGGCTGGTTTGTTTTATCTCAGGATCTGTGGTCAAGATAAGAGAGAAAATGGGGTTACTGGGGGATTTTAGCTGTTTAGTAAATAAAACCAGAGCTGTCTCTATGTCTAGGCTGCTGCTTGGATGGATCCAACCTCAGAGACAATGACATATGCATGAAACCTTGTGATTTTTTTTTTTTTAAGTCATACTAGTGATAGGAATCTTTTGGACGGTTCCTGAAGGATTAAGTGAATGCTGGGACATGCTGCTAGGTTGAGTCTTTAGCTGAATGGCATTTACTCTGAGTAAAAGTTGGCGTGGAGTGTCCACTGATAGGTGAATTGTCTCTTGCCAATGACTTCTTTGCTCACTCTGCCATTCTGTCGAGAGAAACACACTTCCCTGACTGACCTTGCTGTTTCTTGAGGACCTTGCTGTTTCTTGAGGTGATAACTTAGCTAGCAGCTGCTAATGCATGGAGGCAAATGGAAAGGGGCACCTACTGAGCTTCTCTGACAGTGAGGGATGATGAGGGAAAGTGAATTGCTAAAGCCCTTTAAGAACTGGGTTTCTTGTATAAATCCCAACTAGACTTCCATTTTGTATGTTTTTTTTTTTTCTTTCTCTCTTTAACATTTCTAAAACTACTACAGAATGCAATTTTGCTAAGCTGTGTAATTGGGTTTGGCCTAGTCCTTAGATTTAGATTGAGGCTACCTGATTCAATCCATGATGATGCTGCCTCCATGGGGAGCCTCCCAAAAGCATGTGCCACATGAAGTCAGGTTAGGTTTGTGTCCCTGGGCACTTCATTATGTGACCTAGCCAGCTAATTGCCATCCTTGCTGTACTTTTTGGCCTTCTCCTTAGCCCAGGGTTGTCCACAGAATGCCCTTTTAGCCTCTTTAGGTTTTTACCTTCCTTTCATGAGAACCAGAGTAACCCAGAACTCTCCCACCTTCAGGCCTACCAGTATAACTCAGTCGATGAGTTCTCTCTTTGGAATTTGACCATCAATATTGCAATGCTGCCTTGGCCCTTGGGATTACATGGCTCAAAGCATGTGGCTTACCTTTTTTGGGTCCTCAATTTCCTGATCTGTTAACTGGACTGCTATTGTGAGGGCTAAGGTAACTTATACACACACACACACACACACACACACACACACACACACACACACACACATATATATATACACACACACACACATATATATAGTGCCTGGCACAAAGCCTGATACTAAGAGGGGAAAAAAAGCACAGTGCCTAAAGCCAAGCAATGAATTTATAAATGTTCATTTCCTTTTCCTCCAGTCCTGAATAGGAGAAATTATGCTAGTTCACCTTCAGTGTAAGTATTCATATGAACATACAGAGGCCAAGAGTCCCAGAGCAGAAATTTTTATTGCAGAAAACAAATTTTCCTTCTTCTTTAGCTACCCAGGTAGAATCACCTGACATTGACCACCTTCACTTTATACATTCGGCAAACTTTGTTGGTCAACTATGCAAAGTTTCTAGTCTCAGGATTAGGAGTACTTGGAGGGGTGATTTAACATAAGTATCTAGAAAGCTAAAACAAAGCAGAAAACGTCAGGAGACTTATAAATGGTACAGAACTAAGAAACAGTATAGGTTCCGAATCATTCAAAGAGCCTTCTTGAAGAAATGAGGTATTCAAATTGGGAATTTAATGGTATATTAGGATTTCAACCAGCTAAAATTAGGAAGAGTGTTTCAGAAGAAAGAGATGAGGCAAGCCAAGGTTAATTGGCAAAAAGGGAAAGAAAGGTTTTTGGAGAGCGTTTGGCCTAGCCCATTTTGGTTTCCCCATTTGACTGGGAAAAGGAGTCTGCCAAATATAGAGCAGAATTTGAATGTATTCTTAGGAGAGGGTGCACTCTGCTTCTCTGCCTTTCTGGGGCTCTGTGTGCTATAAGAAATAATAACCCAAACCTTGGAACATCCCATTCCCAATCTCTCCAGCTAAATCTGGACTTTCTAGATTATAACATCAGCTGTTAAAAGTTTTAGGTCCTTGGTTGTTATCTATGCTTGTGACCTCACTTGGAAACCATTCAGATGAATAATTCCTTCTCCCTTGTAATGTAGAAAAGAGGGTGCCACCCTTTGAGTGAAGAGGAGTCAGTAGTCCTTTCTGAATCCTGAGAGAGAGAGAGAGAGAGAGAGAGAGAGAGAGAGAAGCATCCTGGAAGAGGTTCTACAGCAGAGTTAGGGGTTAGGTACTACAAGGAAAGCTGTTCCGGAAGTATAGGGTGGTAAGAGAGGAGAAGGCCATCAGTAAATCTGAGACTGGAATTCTCTGGTTGAAGAATTCGGATCAAATCAATAGTAAACATTAAAAAAGACAAAACAACAGTGTGACATAGCAAGACCAAAAAAGAAAAGTTTCATTGACTAAATTGAAAAAGCTTCAAATAATAGCTGGGAATCTGGCATAGTGCCATATGCTAAACAGGCTTGTCTTAACTGTTATGAACATTAGGTACACCTAGTTCAGCCCTTTGATTAGTGAGTAAGACCACTATCAGCCTTACCGATGGCCTTGCATTTTAAATGTCTGGTCTGCAGTGGTAACAAATAAGGCTAGAGTGTGATTTCCAGCCAACAAGAATATGTGGCCAGGCATCTCAAGGGTATATGGGTCAATGAACAATAAATTAAACCAACAGAGGGAACTTGGTGGCACAGTATGACTCAGGACTCTGTTCACCCTTCATTTACTTTGTCTGATTAGCATTTTGGCATATACTGTGCCTAATTTTAGGAATATAAAATTGTGGAATCCAAATTGATTAGAGAAACACACAGACCTTTTGTGGCTTTTACCCTTGCTCCTAAGATGATGTGGGCTCTACTATGAGTGGCAGATGATCTGGAAACTACCCCCAAGGCTCTTTTGTGGGCTAGGTTATCTCAGCATATAATTTATATGTTTCAATTGCTTTATTGGATCCCTGTAAAGCAAAATATTGACAATAAAATTGCTATTTTTGTCTTACCAGCCACTGCATGATCTTTGTTCCTCTGTGTTTAATGGCTACATGTTCTTCTCTTCCAACTGCTTAGCTGTTCCCCTGACAAACAGCCACAGCAAATGGAGATTCCAGAATAATGTCTAATCTTTAGCAGCAAACTGTCTATCCTGCTGACCCTGTGGAAAACTAGGAACATATTGAATATATCACAGAACAAATTAAGGGTGTGAGGCTTAATGCAGCCAAGGAAGTGATCATAATGCCATATGTCTGGGAGCCTTGAGTGATTCTTAGAGCTCTAGCTTATAGAGTTAGTCATATTGAACATTGTAAATTTCAAAAAGAAAAAGAAATTGTACAGTTCAGCACTCACCATTTTTCAAGCTTGATAAAAGAATGAATCCTTTTCAGTCTGACTGCTCCAGTGGACATTAGGTGCAAGGAAAAAGACAAGAGGTGGCTTAGATTTTTCAGCTATCTGTCCTCCTGAGTCACCCTTTCTCTTCTTACACCTTGTCACAGAAGTCATGCCTAAGAACTATATTAATTCAATTTAGAAGGGACATACTGATGTCTGGGAGTCATACAGCCTGCACTCAAATCCTGACCCTGTCCTTGGCTAGCTCTATGACCCTATATGAGTTTTTCAACCTCTCATATCTTCAGTTTCCCTATTAGGAAAATGTAGATTGAATTAATAGGTACAGGGCACTCAGCACCATGTCTTATATATAATCAGAGTTTATTGTGACTATAATATTATGATATGTTAACTACCTATGATCCAGATGTTCATGGAGTTCAGGGATTGGTAAGCTTTTTCTATAAAGATCCATATAAATATCTGGGGCTTTGTGGGCCATATAAGATCTGTCATGGCTGTTCAGTTCTATGATGGTAGGTCAGAAAATAGCTACACATAGAAGATATGTAAATAAATGGACATGACTGTGTTCTAATAAAACTTACTTTACAAAGCAGGAAGAGCACAGGGTTTGGCCTATAGGCCATGGTTTGACCCCTGAACACATTCCTATGGCTGCCTCAACTCTTCTAAGCTGTTGTACTTACATATGGATTTCTATGCCATAGCCCCTGCCTTTGTCAGATCTGCACATGGATGTCCTTAAAATATAATTCTGGGCCACATGCTTTGATATTTTGGGTTAGAATCGGGTTCCAGTTGTTGGTGTTTTATATAAGCTCTCCAGGAGCTTCTAGTGAGGAGCCGGAGTTGAGAATCATAGATGATAACATTTATTAGTGCACTTATAAAAAAAAAAAAAAAAAAGGAAAAAAAGAAAATAGATTTTCAGACCTCTGTCAGCAAATTCTGATTCCCATTCTGAGTTACCCAAGAATCTATATTTGTCATAAGCACTCCAAGTGATCTTTAGGCAAGTTTGGGAAACTTGTCCTTCCTTTCCTGTTTCCTCCATTAAATACTACCTGTCCTATAGTTTCTTACAACACCTAGGATAGGAGATCCATGTCAGGGAAGTCCTGGGACATGGCTACATTTTGTAGTTTCTTGCAACACCTAGGATAGGAGATCCATGTCAGGGAAGTCCTGGGACATGGCTACATTTTGGGAAGGCCATATAGAGGCCAAAGGAAGAGTTACTTCTAGAGTAGGAATTTTGAAGTTTGTTCTGGTCTAGGAAGTATGACCCTTATATGATAGGGATTTTCCTGGGAATTGAGTTGAAGTGATAGGTCTTATTTCCAGAAGAAGAGTCCCAGTTTTATATTAAAGTAAAAAATGGATACTGTACCAAATAAGGAGATAGTTTAAGGACACAAAGTCTTTCCATTTCATCTCAAGTATGGAGGAAACCAGAAATTATGTAAGACCTAACATTTGTGTGCAGGTAACAGTAACTATAGCCTGTAGAATACCCAGGTATTCTATGAGTGCTTGGAAAGTACTGTTAGTATGAAATCAGCAGTGTTTGGTTATTTCTTGCCTCTCATTCAAAGTTGAAAAAATAATTATAAAGGGAGTCTAGAGGAGACTTCATATCAGGCTTTGCAAATTCTTGTAGTACAGAAATATGGTAAGATGTGTGTTGAAATCTGTACTAAGAGAACATGTGACATTAACAGTCTGAAACAAATTACTCTTTTCAAGTCAGCACATCAGTAAAGCACATAGCACTCATTGCCAACACATCAACCCTCTTCTCCCATATGGCTTTCACTAAAGAAGCTAGAAAGCTACTCACTTTCCTAGCTTGCTATCCAGCAAGGTTCTGCCCAATGAGACTTAAGCAGAAATATTCAGTCTTTTTAAGAAAGCTTTGGTTATCCTAGTGAAAGGTAGACATACCTTTTTACAACTCTTCTTCCTGCATTGATTGTAGAGACTATGACCATGAGGCAGGAAGTGAACATGTTAGTGAAGTAGAAAGAACACAGGGGGATCTGGGATCTTTCAGGATTTCCTTGAACTAAACTCCTTTTCTGGTTTGCCTTTTCTCCAGACTGTTGTGTATGTAACAAAGTCAAGCTCAAGCACGTCTACTGCTTTGACCACTCACATATTCTGTTACATGGAGCCAAAAGAATTCCTAACAGGCATATGTAAGGTACCTCTTTCTCTCTTACAAAAGATGCAGTGTTTAATAGGCATTAACACCCTCATATATTGATGTAAGCCTTCTGAATGAACCAGCGGGGAAGTCCCTTTGCTGACAAATTTAAAAAGCACAAATTGGGGCAGTCCAGGTGACTCAGCAGTTTAGGGCTGCCTGCAGCCTTGGGTGTGATCCTGGAGACCTAGGATCAAGTCCTACATCAGGCTCCTTGCATGGAGCCTGCTTCTCCCTCTGCATGTGTCTCTGCCTTTCTCTCTCTCTCTCTCTCTCTCTCTCTCTCTCTCTCTGTATCTCTCATGAATAAATAAATAAAATCTTAAAAAAAAAAAACACACACACAAATTGCCTTGGCCAGAGGCAAGATTACTTCCGTTAATCTTGGGCAGAAATTTGAAAAGAAAAGGTAGTTGTTTACTAACACAACAGTTACTTTTCAAAAGTAGTTTTTAAATGCTTTGACAAATCATGACTTTCATGCATTCCAAAATTATTGGGAGAGTAGATCCCACTGAATCAGTGAGGTTGGATTCATGAGAGCTGGCCCTTCCTTTGGTTTGGATCTGGATCTTCCTTTAGTTTGACTCGCAACAAGGGCCATTTCTAAAGTCTACACCGCAATGATCACTAATTACTCAGTGATGACTATGACTTTTCTCTTAGGAAAGGAGCCAGTGCAGTGGATAATGCAGGTTCAGATCCTGTTTAAAAATTTCCTACGTTTGTGACCTTGAGCATACTCTCTAATTTCTCTGTGCCTCTGGTTCTTCATTTAGAAAGTATGGATAATAACTCATTGGCTCTCAGCATTACCAAAAAGGATTGAGTGAAATTATTATAAATCGTAATCCCGGACTCTTTTACCTATGAAGTACTTGCCAGATACTCTCTTACCTTTTCTTTTTTTTTTTTTAAGATTTTTTTTAAATTTTTCATGAGAGAGAGAGAGAGAGAGGCGCAGAGACACAGGAAGAGAGAGAAGCAGGCTCCATGAGAGAGCCTGACATGGGACTCAGTCCCAGGACTCCAGGGTCACACCCTGGTCTGAAGGCGGCGCTATACCCCTGAGCCACCCAGGCTGCCCTCTCTTACCCTTTCTAAAACACAACTTGGATATCTAGCCTACCACAGCTTAGCCTCTGAAAGTAAGGGGCTGTGAGCTATTTCCTCTACTTTCTTTTCCATTTTATATCCATCTCAGCTCATTTCAAACATTCCTCTCCATATCTGGTCTATCTTTGCAGTCTCTGCCTAGAAAAAAGATATAAGATGGGACTAAAGAATTAATTTTATTCTGAAATGCTGTGGAGATGGACTGAAAACCCATCTCCTATTACCTTTCTCTGGACTTCATCCAGAAGCTCTTGAGCAGGGAGGAAAATTAATTGCCACTTGAATACATTTGGGAGAGAGGAGGGAGACAGGAGGGATGGGGAGGATGATTTAGTATGTAGGTAATACATAGAGTGGCATTCTGTAGGGTCTTCCACAGGAATAAATTCTAAAATCTAAAAAAAATGCCTCTATTGACAATTGAGTATTGTCCAAATTACCCTAGAAAGTTAAATTATTTATAAACACCAATCATGTGTGGTTTGGTATCTACAATCCCTCATAGTAATACTTGCATATAAATGTATAACCTACAGCATATATGCTCTTTATTATATATATGTTCTTATTTATATATAAGAAGCATATATGCTGACCATCATTTTACCAGAAATTTTGCTGGTGGACAAGTTACTTCTCTAAGCCATTTCTAATATCTGCTAAGTGTGGTAATGCTCATACACATGCCATGAAAGCTGCCTGGGAAAATAGGCCAACTGAACACATTGACATTTAAAGCCCCCATTTCACACTGGTGTTGGAACACAAACTCAGAATAGGGAAGACCATCACCATCTAGTGTTTAAATTGATTGTTTTTGCCTCCCACTTACCTCCCACATCCACAGTCCATATAATTTAACTGTGCATGAATGAATGCATGTACGATGCAGTCTCTCTCTTTCTCTCTCTCTTTCTCCCATGAAGAAGGTCTCCACTTGTGCATGTCATTCTTTGTCTACAACTCCGCTGCAGGCCTTGAAAGAGTAGGTTATCAAAAATTGGCTGTTTATAAGTTTAATTATAACAGCTTCACCTATATTCATGAGCATTAAAACCATTTGCAAGGAATCTTAAACTAGATCTGAAAAGTTGTTAGCATAGCAAGTTAACACAGAGCAAACACTCGACAAAGAGGCTGGTTTATCTGACAGAAGAGCAAGCCTGGAGCTGGTTTCAGGAAGAAGAGCCTCCCCAAGAGAAAACAGCTCCTGTCTGTAGCCCCAGTTGCCTTCAAGCACCAACTCCTGGATCCCCTGTTTTAGAGCCCGTTGCCTGCAGCTGACACTGCTCAGCGTATTCTCTGGACACTCAACACAGTGGGGAAAAGCCAAGTATTTTATTTCTCTTGGCTTAGATACTTTGGGTAGGGAGAGTTTCATGTACAGACTCTTGGACATTCAGGAAGACAGATGCAAAGAAATCATGCCCAGCCTGACTTGTGGCAAACTCTGGACAAGTAAGAAGTTTTCTCTGTTACCTCCCTAAGATCCCCTGCCCAGTCTTCTTACACATGCACAGAGTACAAGCATTTGATAAAAACAGTCACGTATTGTACATTAGTGCACTACTCATACGATCAAAATGATCTTTTTAAACAGAATTCCACAAGAGCAGGAAAGAACCTCTCTGACTTTCATGGGAACAGAACAGTATGTTGCAAAAATAATGAGAAATGCTTAAAGACTCAAGCCTTCCAGTGGTTTAAGAATAACACAAGAGGCAGGATCCTGGTGGCGGTGCTCTCTAAGAAAGATGCCTGCACAGCTGTTTTCATGGGAACAAGCAATGTACAAATTGAGCATCCACTACCCAGAAGGAATTTCCTCTGTCTTTTTAAAGGCAGGTACATGGTATGTGTTGAGTAGGACGCTGATCTGCATAATATTTTTCCATTTACAGACAGTGGGCGATTGGCTCAGAGGCTCTGTATATCTACTCAGATCTCTTTTGAGTAGATTGGCCTGGAAAAAAAACATTTTGTGTTTTCTCTTTTATGGAGATACAGCTGGTCACATCACCCATTTTGCCCCATGGCTTCCAATTTGGCAGACACAAAATGCAGGTGCTGCATCTCTGAAGCATTAGTTTGGTTGGAGAGGGGAGGATGGCACCTCCTGGAAATGTTTAGACTTACAGTTTGAGGGAGCGTTTTTTGTCCTGCATGATTATTTTGTTTTTACTGACATTCTTTACATTTTCCTAAGGCAAATAACAGAAATAACTTTAGCACCTAGCCAGCTTTGGACATTTTTTTCCCCTATGTTTTCTTTAATCGTTCACAAAGGAGAAAGCCCCTTTATGCCAGACAGGGAAAGGCAAGAAATTAAGTTTCACTTCATCAAAGAGAAATCCTCCAACATCTTGCAATACTTTTCTTTTAAGAGCTTCATTTCTTTTTCTCCAGCTGCCTTCATCTCTTTGATACATAAGGGTACACTAAGTTGAATCTATAAACAGAACCCACTAATTAAGAGTGATTGCTTAGGAGATTGGTGCCGACGATTCAGCATTATATGCGTGTTCTTCTCAGATATCCATTAGCTGCTAATAAGATACTACAGATGTGCCAGTCTGTTTCCTGTTTCCGTCTATTGTACCTTTATTGCCATATATGGACCAATCGGATGGGCAGAACAATAAGTGGATGTCCTTTTGCTCCCAGAACATGTCTCAAAGGAATGTTTGTTATTAGATTGCTTTTTCTGTTTCACATCAGTATGTTAATAAAGAAAACATAACACAGAGAAAGTTTTTTGTTGCTTTTCTCTTCTTCACTTCTGCGACTGTAACTGGTTTATTGTTTAATTAAAACCTCTTGTATAGATATTTTAGAGTACGTAATGCAAATATGCCTGGCCGACGTGCGCAGAGGGAAAATGACATTCTTCCTCTCGCTCTCTTAAAGTTTCCATCTAAATGTTTTAAGTACTTAAAAATTCAGCATGAATATCATGTTGCTATATTTGACTGATTTACACTTGAGACTTGGTAAAAAGCCTATGAATTATTCATTCCCAAGTGATTCTATAAGCCAGAACACCAGAAATCACATCCCCCGTTGAAGTTTATAAAGTGAAATAGTTTAAATACTCTCTAGACGTGTGGATGTCTATAGAGCCGCTTTTCCCTCTGATTTCAAATCACTGTGCTTTCAACTCACTTATCATTTTATTTTAGGATAACATAGCTAAAGATCTTGCCTTTTTCCACAGTAAACCTGCTTAACATATTTTTAAGTTGGTACAAAATAGTATGTTATAAAGTAGACTAGTATTTGGTACCTTTGTTCCTCCTAGGTCCAAAGAGATTTTATTTCATTACAAGAAAAAGCAAGAGGGGAAAATAATCATTGACTTTGTCTTTGATTTATATGGAACTAAAAGTGGGAAAAAGTAAACTATAATTTATTAGGTAGAATTACACCATACCTGGGGATGGAAACAAATATGTTACTCCACACTACTATACAACTATCTCTCTACACACACACAGACACACACACACACACACACACACACACACACAAGGAGAGAGAGAAATACCTACCGGCCTGGTACTTTAAAACTACTTGTAATATGTGATTCTATGTAGTCTTTATACTGTGGAATCTACAGTTGTGGGTCTTGGCAGCTAACTTTTTATGGGAGTATATTAATATCACTTAAAATGCTACTTAGAGCCGTAACACTTTGACCTATGTGCTCATCAGAATTCATAAACTAAATAAGGTCAGGTGGGGCCACTAGCTGGATGACACTTTCTAAGAACAGCCAAAGCTTCTAAAAATATGTAAGCTCTAGAAGTAGACTGGAGCTTTTACTACACATAATTTTGAGTGGAACTGTGACCGACCATTTTGAGGGGAGAAGAGGAGTGAAATTCTCTAGGGGAGAAGTAGCCAGAATTTTGAATCTGTTCATGGGTGCTATTCATTACTACTTTCATGGAATTCCTCACTAATTGCCTAACCTCCATAATCCAAGCCATTCAAATTATAGACCTGAGGCTTGTGCATGTACGTGTGTGTGTGCACGCACATGGGGAAGAGAGGTATCTTGAATTAGCCTTTGCTAGGAAATGTGAACAGGAGTCATACAAACACAGAGGCACACACAGAGACATGTTTTATGCGGTGCACATCATTCCCAGACTCTTAATGAGACATTTCCAAATAACATTAGTCATCAGAGTATCACTAATAAACTGCCAAAATGTGGTTCAAAATTTCATTCACTACTAAGAACATAGAGAGATTATTTATTCGTGGAGAATCAGTATAAAGTACCCTGCCTCAAGTCTATTTGTGCAACTTCTGCTGTTACTGAAGGACTGATGAATAGCTACCAGTTGGGTGAAGTTGGCTTTAAAGGTCATGCCTTGAAGTTTGTGGGCACTGAGTTGATACCCAACAGTAATAGAATCGACAGCTACAATTAAACAATGTGAATATCTTCTAACTTGTTTTGATGAGTGGCTGCTACTGTAGTTCCAAAGAATCTTCCATTTTACAATATTCAGGCAAATGGATATTAAGTATTCACTGGGATGTGGACATATCTGAGGCACTGAGGATACAGCAGAGCACCTTCTGGAAAGAACTTCTTTCCCGAGAGAGTTTAGGTTGTAATAAAGGAGTCCGAAAATTCCAGTTTTCTTTTTATGCTCAAAATGTTGTTGTTGGACTCTAAAATGCATAAACCTTTTGGGGTATGGAAGGAAGGAATAGTCTTAAAGGAAATCAAAATACATCCTTATGTGAAATTGGAAATTACCCTTAGAAGAAACAAAACCATAAAATCTGAGCTAATTAATAATATCATCTATCTCCTGGTAATTCACTGTAAAGGATTTGCCCCAAAGGAAAGCAATAATCATTGCTAGTGGTTAAATTGTTTTGAGGAGGCCAGTCTACTCTTGAGAAAAGTGAAGAATAATTCAGATGCTCGAGTAATTTAGGAGTAGGAAGCTACAATTTGGCCATGATGAACCCTTTGTTTGTCTGCCTCATCCAAAATCTGAAACTTTTCCTGAGCCAAGATTGGGATGACCCAAGTAGGGCACTCACCTTGGTTACACAGTTTAAGGGCATGCAGAAAAATTCAATCAAGCTAATATTTTAATGAAAAGAGCAGTTTTTAAAAATTAATGCACAAAAATCTGTAATGAAAAAAGTACCAAAAATGGAATACAGACTAGTGCTCTATTGTCACTCGCTGTTCACTTGGACTATGTTTCCCTGCCCACCCTACTCTAAACTCCAAGAGCACTTTGGTTGCTTCAGAATTCCCAGCAGGTTTTATTGTGTGTTATGGTCACTTGCTTCTATGTCCTGTTGTCCGCAGGGGTGATATATTACTATGAATAGCAAGGCCATGTCTGTTTTGGTATTCCTCACTTTACCCAGCATTGTACATAGCAGCTACTCCCTAAGTGCTGGTTACATCAGAGGGCTGGGCAAATTAGAGCTCCAAACCCCTTGACATTTCCTGAGCCTTCTAAAGACCATTTTCTCTAAAGAGATAACTAAAAGAATGCAGAGAATCCACACTATGTGAAAGCCTTTTAAATTTGAGGCGTTATCTTTTTATGCTTTTCACTTTTATTGTATTCATTCTAAATTACTCTGTTCTGTGATCGGGCTGATTTTTGAAGAGCCGGTTATGTTGATGTACACAATTAGAGATACCTTGTTTTTTTCCTTGTACATTTTGACTTGTTTCAACATCGATTTGTGCTAATGAGCATGTCTGCTAGTTTGCCGCACAGACACTTGAAATTATGTCATCCAGAGCATTCATTCTTCCTTGAAACTTGTTGTTCCTTCTCTATTCCTGGTCTTGATGGAAGGCACCATCATTTGCTTCATTTCTAAAACCAGAATTCGGGAGTGATCCTTAATATTTTTCTACCCTGTATCCAATCCATGTCATATTTTACCCATGCTACCTTATGAATATCCTTGGGATTAATCATGGCCATGGACCAAAGTATCAGGCTCTCTAAGAGGGACCATTGCAATACTCTCTTGTGTAGTTTCCCAGCCACCAGTCCAGTCCAATCTCCACCCAGCTGCCAAAGGCGCGTCATAAAGTACAAATCCAATAAACATCACTCTCCTATTTTCAACCCCCTGGTGAATGACTTACTGGCCATTACCTTCAGGAGAACAGACCCAGTCTTTGTTTTTGTTTTAAAGATTTTATTTATTTATTAATGAGAGACACACAGAGAGAGGCAAAGACATAGGCAGAGGGAGAAGTAGGCTTTCTGTGGGGAGCCCGATGCGAGACTCCATCCCAGGACCCCGGGATCACGCCCTGAGCCGAAGGCAGATGCTCAACCACTGAGCCACCCAGGCATCCCAATCTTTGTAATGATGCAGTCAAGGTCTTTCTCCATCTGGTTCCTTCCTTGCCAGTCTCGTCTGGCACTATTCCCTGGCTGATTGCCTGCATTTTCTGTGTTGTGGAAGGCCCTTCTTCCAGTTCAACTGTCATCCTTCCTCTACCAGCCCTTGTTTGACTAGGTATTCACCTTCTGTGCTTCCATAATATTGGACACATACTTCCATCAAACATACAATAAACCATGACAGATTGCTTTTTACCCACCAGGATGTGAGCTACTTGGGGAGGGGTGTGCATGGCAGGAGTATGTCTTTTGGTTTTTGTGTCCCCGTATCCAGTGTAGGGTAAAGCAATCACTTACGAAACTCACCCAGGTCATTCAACCACTTGTTAAATTACATTATTCTCATGTCTGTCCCCTCCTGTTCATTCTCATAGCCATCTTCTGGTTTAGATGGGTATCACTCTCTTGCCTCTGCATGTTTTATATTCTATCTAACTCAGACTAATATTACTCCTGGAAGATATCTGTTTCCCCCTCATCTCTATGTGCTGAAACCCTTTTGGTATCTTTCAGTATTCATCTTCTAAACTGTCTGCTTCATCAGATATTTTCTGCTTTCCTGCACGTGAAAATAATCCCTCTTTCCTCTGGGCACTTCTTCACTCCCACCGCAACCCCCAGCACACATACACTTTATTTACATTGCATTGCTGTAATTGGCAAAGCGGTCAACATTCCTTCCTTAGATTGTGGGTAGAGACTGTTGTTTCTCCCTTGCTCTGTTCCCCTACAGGTCTAGCTCAGTGCTTTGGTCATAGAAGGGGCTCAGAATTGAATTGGAACTGAACTGAATTGAATAAACTAACCATTTATGAAATAATTTGCTTTAGAGTTGCCAGAATTAAATGGCTGCTCCAGTGGCAATATTACTCTAACTCACTAATATCATTTGATCCACTGAGGAGCTAGTTAATTAAGTAGGTGGATTAAAAATATAATCTGCTAGAGAAAGAATGTTTTGGCAGGGACCCATACATTGTGGTTTTGTTTTGTTTTG
Organism: Canis aureus; assembly: GCF_053574225.1. Classification (NCBI taxonomy): domain Eukaryota; kingdom Metazoa; phylum Chordata; class Mammalia; order Carnivora; family Canidae; genus Canis; species Canis aureus. The sequence goes on from NC_135632.1 coordinate 34,083,666, forward strand.
TTTTTTTAAAGCATTATGATCTCTCAGCTGTAATTCCTCTTGCTTCCACCCAAAATAGCAATGGGACACTCTGCACATGACTGTTGATGGCTGGTTTAGGAATACAAGACCATACACCTGTGTGCCAGATGTGCTCTGCAGCCTGTGTGCTACCCCAGTCCATCTGCAAAGCCTACCCCATGCTGGCTTCTTTCTATAGACAAGGGGGCATTGGTCCCCAGCCTTTTTACATGATAGGTTCCCTGGTGCTTGCCTGTTTTCCTGAACTTAAAACCCCCTTCATTGAATTTCAATGTCTTGGATGACCTTTGCCAACACAAGAGGCCTTAGTTCATTTGCTTATCAGGGAGTCTGCTTTTTTTCTGCATGTTTGATTTTTGGCCTGGTGCTTTTTTTTTTTTTTTTTTTTTTTTTTTTTTTGACTTGTATCACCACTTGTGAGAATGCTGTTGGGTCTTCTGTAGCCAAATCAGCCACATCAGCACCAGTAGTAGTTAATAGCTGATCAAATCCTTAGGATTTCCATGTAGTGCCTTAAGAATGTCATCTGATATTGAATGTAGCTTTAACTGGAATGAATGGGATTCAATAACGAATGGGTCTGCATTGATGGGCACTGGAGACAGGATAGCTTTGTGATCCTCTTTGTTTCTGTAAGAATGCCTCTGCAACCGAATCCGGCCCATTTCTATGCCAATGTGCTAATAGTTGTGGAATCTCATTCATCTCAACAGAGGCCAGTTAGCTCTGGAATCCCATCTGTTTGAGTGGATGCAGTAAAATGTCATGAAAATGTGGCCATTCATTCACATCACCAGTGAGAGCTTTCTCACTATTAATTTCCTTTCATTTTAAGTGACTCCAATCACACAGTTTCTTATACCAACTGAAAAAAAAGTGTTTAGAGTGTTCACTTAATTTTTTATTTTGATTTTTAAGTGCTCATCCACAAGAGAGAATTAAACAGTTATAAAAATATGCACAGAGTCTAAATGGAGATGCTTGCCATCCCTACAACAGATTTAAAAAAAAAAAAATGCTTCAGCCAGATTTTTCAAGTCCCTCTTAGCATAGGATGCCCAAGGCTGTGTTTTGGCCCAGAGGAATTTTTAGGCTGATTTTTTTTTTTTCTCCTGAAAATATAAAGTTTAAGCAGTAGAGAAACAGGATGAGTGTTAACGAGAACGGGGTAAAAGAGTTGCTGTCTCTTATAGATTGCTGGAATGACACAATAGTTAAGAATGTGGCAAGCCTTCTAGTTCTGCTCCTGGCTAGTTGGCTAGCAGAAATGCTGGAGCCAGGCCAGCTACAAATTGTAGCAGGAGCCCGTAAAATCACGGTCAGTAGGAATTACAACCGTTTTCATACATTTTGTCATTTCCTTAAGAAATTCCCTAAATTGATTTTTAAGTCAAGAAATTTGACTTCTAAAATAGAGTATCTGTGTGTATGCTTTATGTATTTCAACATGCATCTGATAGAAGTAAAGGAATGGATAAAGAAGATAGGAGATAATCGATTATTTGCTAAAAATAAATATGGAGGAAAAGTGCTTTTCTCCCCCCCAGGTACCTGTAAGCATATAAATGGCTTAATCGCTCAAATATGTTTAAAGGTATCAGACATTTTTCATGGACTCAACAATATTAAGAATAACTAACCATTGCTTCCTAGGTGCCAGGCACAGTTCTAAGTGTTTTATGTACATTAACTCATTTGATCTTTGTCACAAAATTGTGAACTACTGCTGTCATTTCCATTTTATAAATCAGGAAAGTGAGATTCAATGAAGCTGAGACTTTATCCTTTGTCTCTAATATTAGCTTTATTATCACTTGATTCCTAGAATGAGATTCACCTTTTTATTTGCGAGGTGTGAATTAACAAAGCAATGTGCCTACCAATTTAAATCAAACATGCCAGAACAAATGCAGCAGACTACTGTTTATCCAGAATGTCTATAATTTGACACATTCTGAACTAATAACTTTTCCAAAATGTGGATATCTTGACTTTGAAAGAATGCAACAGTTGATAAACATAATTTTATCCCAGAATATGATATTTGCACAATTGAAGCTAAATGCTTTGAACATGATTTCCTGCCCAACATATAAACAACTAAGAAACATTACAGCACAAGTATTACTAGCCAAGCTGTTAAGATAATACTGTTCTATTTCTTACAAACTTCCCTTCTCTTACTCTTATTCTGGGGACTGGGCTACTGTAATTTCACCTGGGAGATCAAACCATCACTTTATACCATATGTTAAACCAAACCATGCTTCAATTATTAGAATGCTGTGATTATTAAGATGTTAATCTTTTAAGGTATTCTCATACAATGATCTCAATGCTTGAATTCTTATTATAATTTCTTATAAACTCTGCTCTGTATTCAAATGAGTGCTATTGGTTTTCAAAGATGATCCTTAAAGAAGTTATAGACATATTTTAATAGTGCTACTAAAGATTAAAATTTCTTTGAAATTCTTCTTCTTTTTTCATTTGTAGCAAGCACTAATTTATTAGGAAGTGGCTGTTTATCCTTGGAATTGCCTTAAAAATGTAATTTCTGAAGATGTAAATAAATGATAAGTTATTCCATATTCATGGATTGAAAGAATTAATATTGTTAAAATGTCCATACTACCTGAAGCAATCTACAGATTGAATGCAATCCCTATCAAAATTCCAGTGGCATTTTTCATAGAAATAGAACATTCTAGCAATTTTCAGGGATATTCTAAAGCTTCTGATAAACAATTAAAAAATAAAAACTATGTCACATGACATAGCAGAACGGCAAAAATAGTTACATAAATATTCTATGTACTTGTTCAGGAACAGTTGTACATTGCCGTCAAAGATAGCACAGTCTTGCATCTTTTCTTGGTACCACTGTGACCCCTGGCCTCTTTTTGAGCCCATGTCTTCCTCAGAACTGACATCACTTGGCTTCACCTCTGCTTTAATGCAGTAGGAAGTTTTAGAAGCCAGTGCTGATCAACTTTGAGATTTTCGCCCTGACCAACACCACACATTGGGTTTTTCCCCAGGAGAAAAAAATTATATTTTGGCAAAACTGGCTACTGGTTTCAGGATAAGTATTATGTCAGTGTTTGTGGTTTATGTTCTCGAGTAGGTCCTTGAAGGCTCAGAGTGGACCAATATATTCATTTCCCATTTCTTCTATAAAAAATGACCACAAACTTAGTGGTTCTAAAACCACACAGATTTATCCTTTCAGCTCTGGAGATGAAAAGTCCAAAATCAGTTTCACTGGGGTAAAGTCAAGATGTCAGCAGGGAGAGTTCCTCCTGGCTCTGAGGAGAGAATCAGTTTCTTTGCTTTTATCAACTTCTAGGGGCTGAGTATATACCTTGGCTTTTAGCACCTTTACCTTAACAGCAAATCACTACAAAGTCTGCTTCTGTCATCATACCACCCCTTCCTGTAATCAGACTTCCCTTTGTCTTTCTCTTATAAGGACCTCTGTGATTACATTGGAAGACTCCGAGAATCCAAGATAATCTCCCTGTTTCAAGATCTTTAATTTTAATCACATCTGCAAAGTTCTTTTGGCCATATAAGATTACATTCCTTGGTTTCAGAAATTAGGACCTGGGCACCTGTGCGAGCCATTATTCAGTCTACCTTAGGTGGCTCAGCTACCACAAAGGCCTAAATCTGTGTCTGCTATGGTCTGAATGGTTGGTGCCCATGCAAATTCATGTTGAAAATCATAACCCTCAGGGTGATGGTGTAAGGAGGTGAAGCCTTTTATGAGTGATTAGGATATGAGGATGGAGCCTTTCTGATTAGTGATCTTAGAAAGAAGAACCCAAACGGCTAGTTTGCCCCTTCCACACGTGGGCACACACTGAGAAGGTACTCACCATGAGAGGTCTCACCAGAGCAGGACTATGTGGGAACCTTGACCTTGGACTTCCAGCCTTCAGAACTGTGAGAAGTAAGTTTCTACTGTTAATGAGGCACTTAGTTTATGATACTTTGTTAGGGCAGCCCAAATGGATTGAGACAGTGTCCTATTCATGTTCATTACAACTGCAGGACTGTAAGTTGGCAACATTTCTGCTCCTCTACGCTTTCTTCATAGTCTGCCCTGGCTCAGAAATGTAAAACCCTCATCATACCTTTGCATTCTTTTGCCTTCCCACTTGTCTTAGAACATATTTTGGGGCATGCTTTTTTGCAGAGCTAGTTCTTACTATTTTTTTTTTTTCAAAATGTTTGTTGACTGTGTTTTAAGGAACAAATGCAGGTTTATTGACAAAATCTCTTCCAGGGGGAATAAAAGTAGATAAGAACATTTTAAAAAACTGAATTTATGAATTTAAGAAAAGACAGAAGAAATAAGGAGGGAGAGAAGGTGAGTAAACGTTCCCTAGAGGTAAGTAGAGAGCAGGAGTCCATGAGGCCTGGGAGTGGTGAGGACCCAGACCTGATCCTAACAGAGGGCCTTACCAGGGTAAATGGCTGTGTGATGCTCTGCAAAGGCTGGACCCTGTGCCCAGGGCACCAAGGCCAAGAAAGCCACATGTATGGGTAAATCTAGGCTTAGACTTTGGGTAAATCTAGGCTCTATCAGTAGAACCTGTGTGGACTGAGTCTACCCATTGGAGGTTTGTTGGTTTATGTACCTATTTCTTTTTTGTAATTATCAAGGTATAATTTGCATAACATAAATTCATTCTTTTAAGTTATATGATCAGTGGTTCTTTAGTATATTCTCAAAATTAGGCCGTTGTCATCATTACTCACTTCCAGAATATTTTCATCACCCAAAAAGGAAATCCTATACCCATTAAGAGTCACTCTTTCCTCCTTCCTTCCAGTTTCTGTCTAGGGATTTGCATAATCTAGACATTTTGTATAGATGGAATCATATGATATGCAGCCTTCATAGCTAAGGCTTTTATGGCTTCTTTCCCTTAGCACAATGTTTTCAGGATTCATCCATGATGTAGCGTGTGTCAGTACTTCATTCCTTTTGGTGACCAAATAATATTCCATTCTACAGGTATACCACATATTACTTATACATTCATTAATTCGTGGTCACTGTGGTTGTTTCTATTTTTTGGCTATAATGATTAAGGCTGCTGTGAATACTCATGTACAAGTTTTTGCTTAGATATGTTTTCACTTTCCTCATATATTCAATAGTGGGATTCCTACATCATATGGTAGCTCCATGTAACTTTTTTCCTTCCTTCCTTCTTTCCCTCCCTCCATCCATCCATCCATCCATCCATCCATCCATCTTTCTGAAACTATCAAACTGTTTTCTGAAGCATCCAGACCATTTTATATTCTCACCAGCAATACTAAAGGGTTCAAATTCTCTCCAACATGCGTTATTGTCTTTTTTCTTGTAGTCCACCCCCAGTGTTTTGGTTGCATGAGACCCCAGGTCCTTTTAATAACCCTGGAAAAGAAGAAAAATCTTAACAGATTGAATCTTCCCACTATCAGGTAGTATAAAATTTAGAGTCCATTCAAATATAATTTAAATTAGGCATCCTTCTACATTTGAAAAAATATATATTTGCTTGCTTGATCTGACCTTCTCTTTGTACTATTGTAATTCTAATGTAGTGCTTCTTAACCTTTTTTCCATACAACTACGTATTTGAGTGGCCCATGGTAGTAAACAAAGGAGTCACTAATGGATGAATAAATACATTGAGTCAAAGGCTTTGTTTTACCTCCCTACTATACTATTTTGGAGACTCTGACTTCTTTTGTATGAATTCTTTTATAAAAAGAATAAATGTGTGATGAATTTATTTTCAAATATCAGTGAATTTGTATACATACTGAACTTGACTATAGCAAAGTATATTGTATGTGTTTTCATGATCTCCATATTATTTCAAACTGCAAGATTCTAGAGACCTCAAATGTGTCCCTTGCCATAGTGATTTTCCAGCAGCCTGCCATTTACGAATGGACATTTACAAATCCTACTTGATAATGTTGTGTCAGTCTTAATCTTAACATATAGGTTGACATCCCATCAGTGGTCTATTACCACAGTCAGCTAAAGACTAGCCAGTTGGGCACCTGGGTGGCTCTGTGGTTGAACATCTGCCTTTGGCTCAGGTGGTGGTCCCAGGGTCTTGGGATCGAGCCCCACATCTGGCTCCCTGCATGGAGCCTGCTTCTCCCTCTGCCTATGTCTCTGCCTCTGTGTGTGTGTGTGTGTGTGTGTGTCTCACGAATAAATAAATGAAATCTAAAAAAAAAAAAAGAAAAGAAAAGAAAAAAAGAAAAAGATTGGCCACTTTATCCTTCCAAAAGAGACAGAGTTAAGTACTGGGATAGTAAAGTTCTTCTTGGAGTTAAGGTCTAGCGATATAATTTGAGAGTTTGTCAGATAAAAGAGAAGGAAAAAAAACAAAACAACTGAACAAGTGAAACTTGGGCCTCAAAAAAGTCAGAATGATGTTCTTAACACTAAAGGTAACCTAGAGGCACAGTCATAACTATTGTGACTTGATTCATCCCCTTTTCTACAAATGTTTTGGTTCTATGTACTCTCTATCTCCTATTTCTCTTTCTCTAGGTTTCTCTAGTCTCGTGGCTTCTGTGAACTTACTTTCCTGTATATCTTTCCATTTCTATGCCAGTCTTTTACCTGCATCTGTCTTTGCGTGTTAGGCATTCAAAAATGAATCAACAGTAAGAATGATAGGATAGACAGGCCATCATTCAATGTAGAGAATCTTCTAGGGTCCGACTGCATCTTCTAGGCTGCCTCCTAGGCTACTAGCCTGCCTCCAGATCATGGACTTTTCCTCGAATCAAATCCTAATCCAGTCATTATGCCCAATATGGCAGAACTCCACGATGCAAAGCATGGGAACCATTGTAGAAGGAGTTGCCTACTGTCGCTTCTCTTAGAAACAAGCCATGAGGGGATCCCTGAGTGGCTTAGCAGTTTAGCGCCGCCTTCAGCCCAGGGCATCATCCTGGAGTCCCAGGATCGAGTCCCACGTCGGGCTTTCTGCATGGAGCCTGCTTCTCCCTCTGCCTGTGTCTCTGCCTCTCTGTCTCTCTCTGTGTCTCTCATGAATAAATGAATAAAATATTAAAAAAAAAAAGAAACAAGCCATGGTACTAACAGATATTTGATTCAGTACATTCTCTACACCTTTCTGTTTTGGAATCCATATGAAAAGAACTTAGGAGAAAGCTGGCTCTTCAGGAGGTAGGTTTGGCAACGCTAGTGTATGTAACACCTTTGGTTTGAGTGTTGACTCCCTAAAAATTCATCTATACACTATTCCTCCTATAATTTATGAAATTAAAATCTTAGAGTTTTATGCTTTCTAATATGTGTGTATTCCCTCATCATTTTCTGAGTCATATTTTCTCTTTGTATTTCTTTAGCAGATGGAATCTTATAAAAATGGCCCAAAAAGGAATGCAGGGACATTTTGTGTATGCTTTAAAAATATGTCTTCAATATGCCACATGACCTCTTCCTAAAGCAGCAGAGTGATTCAGCTTTCACTCTGCTCACTTGGTGGTCTGAGGGACTCGTTGAAGGCATCATTCTAAGTAAATTTCCTCTCTTTCATTTCTAAAGTAAAGAGTGGTAAGATTTCTCTTTTTGGCCAAATTCAAGTTACTCATTGTGTCATCCTCTTGGTTTAAGTTGACCATAATTTTATCACTAATATTTACAGTGGAGACGGTGTATATAAGAAAGGCTGCAAAACTACCAGGCAGGCAAACCTGACTTCTTTATAGCCGTGTTTCTTTTCTATCAAGACCAGCAGCAAAAGAAACTGACAGAATTTGTGCTGAGTTTGGCATTTTTGCTGAAAACAGGTATTTGGCTGAATGCATTTGAGAAATTTTAAGTGGCATTACCTGAAACCAATGCCTTAAATAAATAGGGAGGTTTGAGCTAAAATAAACTGGAAGAAGAGGCAATATACATGTAGTATCTGTTGAAGCAAAAATATCCCCCACAACAAATTCTAAATGAAGTGAAGAAATAGAGAAGAGTTTAGAGTGCTCCACCATGAGAATTTTAAAAATCTATCTTTTGTTCATCTCTGCATGTGTTTTATGTTAGCCACATCAATATGGTGTCACTAAATTTCAATGGGAGGAAATGGATACAATGTTTTCTACAGAAATCTTTTCTGTCACTTAGATTATACTCAAAGGCCGAATGGTGTAAAATGAACACTTTTCACCAGGTTAAAGTGTCTGGCTCCTGTGTCTCAAGATAGACTCTCAACAAGTGTCCTCTCTCCAATTTGGAGTCTTCTAGAAAGCACATATCAAATCACCAATGCATTAAATGACATTTCTAATTATCCAGTATGTGTGTAGGTCCGTGGCTAAGACAGGTCAAATTCCATTTTTATTTTATTTATTAGTAGAAGGCTTTTGACACAGCCCTGTGGCAAAGTCCATGATGGCAAGTCAAACCTCACTTTTTTGTTCAATTTCAGATTGAGATCAAACAAACAAAAAACAGACTCTTAAATACAGAGAACAACTGGTGATTGCCAGAAGGGTAGTGGGGAGGGGTTATGGATGAAATAGATAAAGGGAATTAAAAGGTACAAACTTCAAGTTATAAATAAGTCACAGGAATAAAAAGTACAGTGTAGGGAATATAGCTGATAATACAGTAATAATGTGTAATGACAGATGGTAACTACATTTATTATGGTAAGCATTGAGTATAGAATTGTCAAATCAATATATTGTACCTTAAAACTAGTATAAAATTATATGTTAATTATATTTCAGTAAAATTATCATGAAATATCATATGTGACAAAAGAAAATTTAGTGAATTTCTAGGGAAATATAATGGGTAATAACATGTATTTTTACCTATTCCCTCCCAAATCTTAAATAAAATTATAGAAATGGGATATAAAATGTATAAACCATTAAAATTAACAAGAATATGAGAGATGCTAATTGCAGATAAGAAATGGCAACAACTAAAAAGAAAAAAAGAAACAGTAGTAACTTTTTTGAGGACAAAAAGTAAATGGGCAGTAATGAGTAAATTAATAAAGTGCAGAGAGTAGAATGCTAACTGAATGCCTGAAGAAGGAGACACAAAGAAGCAAGGAAATGCAAGCAAGCTATAGGATTTTGGTCAGTCCCAGAAAGTAGAAGCACCAGATGTCCAGAAAGATGGAAGTGATGATTGAAATAGTAAGATTGGTTGGAGTTCTGAACAAGGAGTAGTTAAATTCACTTCTCCACCTGTTACATTCTGGTGATTACTGTAACCCAACCCTGGTAGGAAAGATAAGTCTCCTCTTTGAATAAATTAAATGAGAGACATTAGAGTTCTGGACACCAGGCATAAATGTAGAGTGGGGAGGTGTAGTGTTAAACTGAACACAGGAGGAAGAAGTGAAAGACTACTTATTTAATAGTAAGCCCACAGTCAGCCTGAGCCTTACTGTTCCATTCATCTACCAGAAGTGTTTTCTGTCAGGCATTTTCTTTTTTTCCCCATTTTGGATAGAATCTTAGAGAATTTCTCAGTGAATTTACCAAAGAGCCTATAGAAAATGAAAAATCATTTCTCCTCTATCTTTCTGAGTTCTTGGCTGAGACCACTGTAATAAAAGATCAAGAAGGAAAAAACAACAAAAGTTTGTTAACATGTATACTTCACGCATACATGGGATAGACCAGAAAAAAATGAGTAAGTCCCTGAGATGGCTTAGAATTCAGAATTAAATACCATCTTGATAGGGAAAGGGGAAGGGGTGGGTGCAGTGTCTAAGGAAGTTGAGTGGGTCCTTAGAATAGACTGGAAGTATGATAGCTTGTGACAAAGTTTGTCTGGGGGTGCTGTTGACTTCTAGCTTCCTCTCCTGTGGCAAGAGTCCATCTTTGCTGGTTGATAAAACTCCCATGGAGGGGATTTATAATTGTGTTCCTTTTGGTGGCTATGTCTTCAGGCATATCAGGAGATTTTTTAAAAAGCCCCTCCCTACTTTTATTGTTTTTCAAGTACTTACAACTCAAATAATCAATATACCAAATCATATGTTGGGGTGGCATGTCCTGAATCCCTACAGTTATGTTTTAGGGTGGTTTATTCTGCTACTTGCAATCCCCAAATAAGAAGTCCATAAATCTAACATTTGGGAAATCTCCCAAAGAAATGTCCACTTAGATCACTTTCTCATAAAACTCTCATCAATGTAGAAATCAGAGTAAAACATTAAAAAGAACTATCCTTAATATCCTAAAAGAAAAGATAAGCCATTTGTGGCAAGAACCAGAATGTGTAAAGAAGAAAAAATAAGAAAACTCTTCACTATTAATAAAATTCAATCAATATGAAATTCAATGAAGTTAAGGGTAAGGTTATCTTGCAAAAAAATGGATTAAAAGTTAGAATATGAGAGAAAATATAATAAAAATAGAGAATCAATTAGGAAGGTGCAATATCTCATATTTCCAAAAGGAGAGAACATAATATATAGAGAGGGAGATATTATCAAGGAAATATTAAATTAAGTTTTCTCTAACAGAAGGATATGGGTCACCAGACTGAAGAAGTCTACCAGAACTTAGCACAGTGTAGGAGGAAAAAAGATCCATAGGGGATAAAGAAAAGATTATGAAGGCTTCCAGAAAAGGAAAAAAAAAAAAAAAAGTAACACACAAAAGATTTGAAATCAGAGTGGTTTTAGAAATTTCCAAAGAAATGTCGAAAGCCTGAAAAAGTGGTGTAACATACTTCAAACTCTAATTTAAAAAGTTATTTTCAGGCAGCCCGAATGGCTCAGTGGTTTAGCGCCACCTTCAGCCCAGGGCATGATCCCAGAGACCCAAGACTGAGTGCCACGTCAGGCTCCCTGCATGGAGCCTGCTTCTCCTCTGCCTGTGTTTCTGCCTCTCTCTCTCTCTCTCTCTCTCTCTCTCTCTATCTCATGAATAAATAAATAAAATCTTTAAAAAAAAAGTTATTCTCAATCCACAATTTTATACCTACCCAAACTATCAAACAAGTGTGAGATATAAAATATTTTAATACATGCCAAGTCTCAAAAAATTACATCCCACATACCATCTTTCCAAAAGATCTTAGGGAAAAAAACCCACAAGATCAAGAAGCAAACCAAGAAGGAGAAGGGTGTGAGATCCTGGAAGTTTCCAAAAAAAGACAGAGAGAGAGAGAGAGAGGTGCTAATTTGAAGTCTTAGTTTGACATCCATGCATGAGGCTAGGAAAACACCAATCAGCCTTGTGGCAAGTAGAATGTCTCTAATTATGGAACTCCTATATCATAGGACATGTCTGGGAGTTGGGGAAAAATTATTCGTAGATGGAAAATAATCCAATTATATAAACAAAGCAACTCTTAATTCCAGGAAAAACAAAAATTATTTGTAAGAACTGAAAATGTAGTATGTCATGTGGCTCAGCTATAACAATATTTACCTATTCATAATTAGGTCAATATAATGTAAATGATTTTCATTTTTTAAATTGTGATGACATTGTGAGGAGAGTAAAAGAGAAAAGAAGGTTTAGCATGTGTTAGCAATAGCTGAAGAAACTTTAATCATATTTATAGTAGAAACCAATAGGTAGTAAAGGAAATCTTAGATCATTATGAAAAAAATAGTTTAAGCACATTATCTAGAAATACAAGTAACAGGAAAAACCCAACTAAAATAGTTTCAAGTAATTGCATATAGAGAGGGGAGCTAAAGGATTGGGAAAGTTGGCTGCTGTTTTTCTTAATTAATCTAAAGCAGAGGTCAGCAAGCTATGGTCCATGAGCCTGGTTCAGCAGGCTGCCTATTTTTGTAAATCATGTTTTATTGGATTACAGCCATGTCCACTCCTTTACAGATTATCTGTGGTTGCTTTTGTCTCACAAGAAATTGGTACAAAAACAGAGTAGAGTATTTGTAACAGAGACTGTATGGCCTGCAATGTAAGTTATTTACTTTCTGTCCCTTACAGAAGAAATGTGCCAACCTCACATCTAGAGCATCTCAAATGTTAGGTACTTTAGAATCATCCAGAGGGCTTCTTAGAACACAGATTGCTGGGTCTTCCTTAGACCCTGATTCAGTCAAGCTTGGGCCTGGGGAATCTGTGTTTCTAACAAGTTTCCAGGTGATGGTGAGACAGCTGGTTCAGGGACAGGATAGTGCTTTGAGAACCACTGGTTTAAAGGAACCTATTAAAAAAAAAAAAATCATACATAAGTACCATGTTTATAAAACAAATTTTAAATGTTTAGAAATATAAGCTTGAAAACTCACATGCAAATTTAGGCTAAAATAAATACAGAAACGACCTCTGGTAAATTAAATGTGACAAGAAATTGAAATGCAATTTAATTTAAAAAAACATCTTTTTAATGGAACAAAAACATTAATAAATTAAACTGGAGAAAATATGCTGTGTGTTATTAAAATAATATCTCACGGATGCAGGCATAGATGTTAACAGTTCCCAGGATCCCTGTCACTGCATGGGCACATTTCATCCAAGTGGTTAGTAGGTAGACCTCTTCTACTACCTCCTGTCATTCTGCTGTTTATCAAAGGCAGATTATGCAGAACAAAATCAGCTATGCATACAGTTATGGAAAAATCCTTTCTTTTTTATTTCCTCTTAAATATTTTCAGGATTTCCATTTAATGTCTTAGGAAAGCACTTATTTTCTGGACAGCAGAGTCTAGAAACTTGGTTTAAAACCTCAGCAGTTTAGTGCCGTCTTCAGCTCAGGGCATGATCCTGGATACCCGGGATCAAGTCCTACGTCGGGGTCCCTGCATGGAGCCTGCTTCCCCCTCTGCCTGTGTCTCTACCACTCTCTCTCTGTTTCTCATGAATAAATAAATCTTTAAAAATATATATATATAAAATAAAACTTTTTCTTCTTCCCTGTACCCCTTTCACTGACGTTGAAACTGACAGCAGGGAATCTCCTGGGTGGTAGATCCATGATCTGCTGACCTGCTGCCCACTTCCTTCCCCTTTTTCAGTCAGCTCCCATTTGCTTTGCTTCAGATTGTGAAGGAAGGAACCCAAACCCAAACTGCATGAACCCAAACTCAAATCAAGCATGAAGAGGGAAAAAAGAAGCACTGCTAATACTGCTAACCATCTTTTTTTTTTTTTTCGAGAAGCCTAAAACAAAGGAAATTCTCTGCTTCCAGAAATAGCCTTAATCAGTCACATATGTGAACATAGACCCAGTTACTGTTCAAACAATTTTCCAGCAACATAACAGGATTTTCCCAACGCACCGATTTTTTTTCCTTTTGCCCTATTATCAATATGCTTCTTTTTTTTGTCTTTCTTTTTTCTTCTTTTTTTTTATTTTTTATTTTTCAGGATCCTAGGCATGATACCACACTTTTCAATCAGGCAGGCAGGATGCTGAAAATCTGCAGTGTTTGAAAGCAAAGAGAAATGAAGGATTATTGAGAGTAGAAATAGTCCCTGGTTGGTAAAAACAAACAAACAGCTTTAAAACTCTAAGAATTGTGCCCTGCGGGGGTGGGTTTGCTGAACTGTCAGCTCTACCAGTTAATGAGGTAGTTTGTCTAATGGAGATAGAAAAGACCATTTTTAACAATGCTGGGTTTTGTGTGTGTGATTTAAAAATCAAATTGAGTGGAAATGCAGCAAATACGAAATGGTATTGTTTATTTTCTAATTAATTTGCTACAAACCACAAAATAAAAGTGTTAAATATATTAGATGGTGTGTGATATTTTAGAAGAGAAAGCGGGGAAAACATTCACCTCTCATAGTCCATTTACTTTATTTTCATCAGAGAAAAAAGTTGTGGTTTGAAAGTGTGAAAAGGACAATGATATTTGGGGAGGGCATCACTTTTAGGGATAAATGTGTTACATAAGCAAATAGCAAATACGGTCTCCTTTGTAAGGGACAGCGAAGTTCTGGGGAACCTGGGACCAGATGGTCTCACTGTTGATGACATTCATTTGTAATATTAATAGGCCAGGGACTCAAGGCCCTGGGGAGAATGTCATCTGAGTGAGGCCAGCCACTCACATCACAACAGCTTGTGGACTTTTTCCTGTAGGGTACAACTAGGACACCTCAGGCACTCAGTGACATAAAAGCACAGCATGGTAGAGGGGAAAGCACAGAGATGTAGCCAGATCTAGGTTCAGATTGTGACTTAGCCACAGGCTGACTCTGTGACATTGCTGTTAAGTCAATTAAACTCATTGAGGGGGTGGCTCCATGGTTGAGCATCTGCCTTTGGTTCAGGTCGTGATCCCAGGATCCTGGGATCGAGTCCCACATCAGGCTCCCATAGGAAGCCTGTGCTTCTCCCTCTGTCTATGCCTCTGCCTCTCTGTGTCTCACATGAATAAATAAATAAATTCTTTAAACAAACAAACTCATTGAGACTTAGTTTTCTCACCTGGAAAATGAGGATAACTGCCTATGGACAGCTCTAAGGGCCAGAGCTTAAAGCCCCTAAGTCAAGTGCTTGACAACACAGTAAACAAATGGAAATTACTATGAAAATTTGGGGATTCATAATCAAGAAAATGTGGGGATTCATAATCAAGCTGGCCAGCTTCACAGACTGAGAAGTCAGGAAGCCTTAATATGTCTTGGTTCTCCACTGTACCCGGATCCCACCTTTCCTTCTTCCATGACAAAAGTTTTAGTCCTAATGTTTTCCTCAAACAACTGTGCTGTGACTTCCTCCCTGCCCTGATCCCAAAGCCTCTTGTCTATTCCAGTGAGCTTGTTCTTAGAAGCATATCATTTGATGAGACAATACATATGTGAATAATGAACTTTGACTTAGTGGTTTGTTTTTTTTTTTTTAAGATTTTATTTATTTATTCATGAGAGACAGAGAGAGAGAGGGAGGCAGAGACACAGGCAGAGGGAGAAGCAGGTTCCATGCAGGGAGCCTGACGTGGGACTCAATCCCAGGTCTCCAGGATCAGGCCCTGGGCTGAAGGCAGTGCTAAACCACTGAGCCACCCGGGTTGCCCTTGACCTAGTGTTGACTCCACACAGGGCACTCTTCTTCTCTTGATGTTACTTCATTTCCTCATGTACCCCTCGCAACCACCCTCTGAAGTAAATTCTATTATCATCCCCATTGTGTAATAAAAACTGCTATGTTGAGAAGTAAGATCACTGCCCATGGGATGGAACCATGATTTGAACCTAGGCAGTCTGGCTCTAGAATCATGCTCTTGACTGTGACTCTGTGCTGGCCCTGAGATATTGTTCTTGTTTTGTGTCATGTGGGTTTACTCTCAGGGCTTTCCTTCAGTGGAGTCTAGAGTTTGAGACTTTTGCTGAATATTGGTCTTCAGGACCAAAATGAGCCCATGGAGTCTACAGTCAGCCCACCCTATAATTGATTTCAGGCTTTTTCCACTCCTGGTCACCAGGAGTCCTAGGTCTCGATCATCCCTTGCATGTCTTTTGTGAGGGCAGAGCAATTTAACCCTCTTTAACAACATGATCTCAGTTAGAAGCTGTTAAAACTAGACAGCTCTGTGATGGCAGGATCCACATTAGCATTGTTTCATATTGTATCTCTACAGCCTACATCAGCACCAGGTGTCTAGTAGTAGTTAGCATTCCACTATTATTCCACAATAATATTTCACAACTGCTTTATTCCACAAAGCAGTTGTGTGGATCTACGGATGGTGTTCTTACAAGAAAGGTATATACTATTGACAATGAGAAACTGATATATTTCATGGGTCTTTGGCTATATCTCTTACTTACCTTTCTTTAGGATCTAGGGGTCTCCTAGAATTATATTTTATCTCGTTGGGCATCTCATTCCAAAAGAATGGGTTGAAATCCCGAATTTGTTTATATAACGTATGTAACATCTTGAAAGAACCTAGGTTAGGACATCATAAAACAATGTGTCTCTAAAAGAAGCAAGAAAAAACATTCATTCATTCATTCAATCAATATTTATTGAGTATCTGTGGCCTATCTGGTTTCCTTTTAATAGATTAAAACGTTGTGGTACACAAAACAGAAAAACTCTCCCCTCCTGGTCAGTTCATTCTAATGGGAGACTGACAAAGCACTCTCACAAAAACTTAAGTGCCATGGAGAAAACTTAAAGCAGGATGAGGAATATGGAGAAAGATTACCCCAGAGTGGGGGGACATGGCTATTTAATATAGGATAGTTGTGGCTATTGTGAAATTATTTGTAAATTTGATTCTATATTAGAATATAAGAATTTAAGAATAGTCAATATAGGGGAATAGCCAGGAGCTAGGAGAGCTAGATTAATACCTGAGATTTTTCATATAATTTGATAAAGAAGAAGATATTTTTAACTTGTGATATTTATTTATTTATTTATTTATTTATTTATTTATTTATTTATTATCTATCACTCTATCTTTTTTTTTCCCTTACAGAATTAGCAGCTCTGAATCATTAAAGTAATAGCATTTCCCAGCCTTAAATTGAGACGCTCAACAAAAAAGGCATCCTTCTTGTAAATCAACACAACAAGATGAGAGGTGGAAAAATCATGCTGAGAAGAAGCAAGGTCATATGTTGAACTGTTTTGCCTTTTGCCCAGAAGACAGCTCAGACTCAATCCTTGCCCCATAGTTACCTCCCTCACTTTGGTTCAAGACCTGAAGTGATGTGTTCCAGCCCCAGAGCACCTTTCATCCTGTGAGGCCTGAAACATGACCACCAGTAGCCACGCATGTCCCGTCCCGGCAGTGAATGGACACATGACTCACTATCCAGCTGCACCCTACCCATTGCTCTTTCCACCAGTCATTGGAGGACTTTCCCTGCCTCCCCTCCATGGCCTTCACGGCCACCCTCCTCCAAGTGGATGCAGTACCCCATCACCTGCAAGTAAGTACCACTGCAATTTGGTCTTTTCTCTCGGTTGGCTGGCTTAATGGATGTCAGAAAACAAGGTGTTTCATATCCCTGGGTAAGTTTTTATTTTGGGGGGGGGTTTGGTTTCTCTTGGTCTGCAATTGTACTTTTAGTTCTATTGCAGAAATCTAATTTGAAACCTGACAAATGATGCGTTTTAGAATGTGGTCCATTCAAAACTCTGTTTTATTTTGCTCCATTTCTTAAAATGTAAACCTAAAAAGTAATCAGCAGATATGTATGACTAACATTCCTGAAGAAATTGGCCGCTTGATAAATAATGTGGACAGAGGATTAGAAGATGATTCCATAAAAATCACTTAACAATAATGCTGGACTTAACATCAATTTTGGTTGTGAGGTCTTCTTTGAATCTCTAACTCTGCTCCTGGGTATAGATAGTATCTTTAATTGTTTAATTCATATCACATAAGCTTTTGTGAGTGTCTTCATTCACTTTTGGTTCTGTACTAAGCTGTTCCTTACCTCTGCTCTTAACTGGAATGTTGGGTATAAAGTATTATAAGATAAAAATAGAGTTAGAATTGTTCAAGACTGATACGACTTACTTATAGAAAACATACATATTCTGTGATTTTTTTTTTAAGACCTGCCTATTTCCGCACAAGCTGTGGTTAGCCAGTGAGCTCTTTCGCCTTTGAGAAATAGGTTGGCCATATGACACCTGGAGGTGACAAAACACATTTATCCTATGGGGATGCATCAGGGTGCCATAGTGCCTTCTCCAGACTCTTTCACAGCTCAACAATAACTTTTGAGAGCTCTGTCTGGTGATTATTTCAAATTTTACTGCTCTTTAAGGAGTTCTTACCAGTATTGGCTTGGTACTTAAGAGATTTTCTTTTGAAGTATTACCTTAATTGTTTTGATATTTTGGTCTTTGTGCCTTAACTTCTTCTTCCCACTATGTTGTTAGCTCACTGGGAACAGGAAGTTTGCTCCACCTAACTCGGATTCCTCAGCAAATGGTAGGGTGCCTTCAGAACTAGTAGGATGTTTAGGTGTCTGGGTGTTTGGGAAGATGTTTGGATGGATGGACAGACGGACAGAGAGATGGAATGAATTTTACTACAGGGATGCTGATTGCAATCACAGTGATTATCATGCCTGATATATACTAACTGGTTTTCCTTCCTGGTATGACCTGATCATAATTCTTCCCTTCTGTGTTTTGGATTTCTGACCAGAATATGTGATCAGTAAAGTCTTTGAAATTGCTTAATAACATTCTCCCATGCTTCTCAAGTTCAAATGGAAAGTCGATACAGCCAAAGTGGTTTCTTGGCTGTCAGGAGAAGTAGAAAAAGAGCCTGTATTCAAAATATCTTGCTGACCCACGTGCCAGTTCAAACCCTGTTCACTCAACATGCAAATGATAAAATGAAGTTACTTTCAGCTAACACACGAAGCAGTCTGACAACATGATTGTTAAAGCTATTAAAATTTCACCCAGAAGCGCCTGTATCCAATTCCATAGGTCAGCCAACCTAATGGATAGCACATTTGAATGTATTTCTTTCCTCAGAACACAACTATATTTTGTAGATGTAGCTAAGGAGTTAAGGCAGTATTATTCCCATCCTGAATGATGTAATCTTGCAGATGGCAAACCCTTAGGCAGCTGTAGACCCGAGGTCCCAGCAACTTTGGGCTACTTTAGGTGCTTATTAGTAAGATCTTTGTGCTGAATTAGCATTCATGAACACTTGAACACACTTTCAATATACAGATCCCTCACCCATCTGCTTGCAGATATTTTTAGGTCTAAGAATTCTATAGAGCAGTGCTTGGCAAACTACAGCCTGTGGGCCAAATCCAGCCTGCCATCTGTTTTTATAAATAAAGTTTTATTGGAACCCAGCCACACTCATTTGTTTACATATTGTCTATGGCTACTTTCATGCTACAGTGTTAGACCCCGAATAGCCCACAAATCCTAAAATATTTACTCTCTTGCCCTTTACAGAAAAAAATTTCTGACCCATGCCATGGAGATAAGAAGTCAAGTCATCCCAAATGTAATCAGGCTCTGTTCTCTAAGTGGTGATGTTTGATCTTCTAATTCCTTATGCTATTCTGAGTCTCAGTAGCTAGGCCTATACCTGAATGAACTGGGCTATATAATACCTAAGGCTCCACTCCATTTACCTCTAAATAAAAGGCTGGTTGGTTGGTTTGTTTGTTTGTTTGTTTGTTTTCATTTCACAGTTACTAATAAGGCACAGAGACTGTCACTACCAGGTTGAACTGTAATGCAGTTGTCATTGTTCTAGATCAGAGTTGATCAAATGATGGCAATTTTATATGATCCAACCTATAGGAGAGGTTTTGCAGTTCAGAAGAGGGAGGATAAGTAATTACAGTTTTTTTGAGGACCTTGGGGAGAGGGTGCTGAGTACATTGAAAAATGACTGGAAAGTGGCAGAAAAAGGATGAAGAACTGAAAATTCAGGCTGGAAACATTGAAATTGGCTAACTTTATATGCTGGCTAATATCTTATTTTATTATTTCTTGCTACAGACAAAGTACATGAAAGCTGCTCAGATGAAAATCATTAAAAGAAGCTGCTGTTAATATGCAAGCTGTTAGTTGGCCCTTAAACAAGGAGTTGTCTTTGTCTTTGTTATAGTCTGAGGTTTAGAAAGACCAGGAACAAGGGTAAGGTCTTAAAAGTTAAATGTAGACTTTCTCTTGGCTAAAATTAACCATCAAATTTTATTCATGTATTGAGGTTATTTAGGGAGGTAGCTGAATTCTATAAAATCTCAATAACTAGCAGAACACATGCTTGGGTGGAAAAGCCAGCTAATCTGGAATGGGTGTTGGGAATGACTCCATAAAGAGGGTCATGTCATTGAACTATGGGATTTGCTGATGTTTCTTTCCTAATCCATACACATCCAGATCCTGTAGTTCAGCCAGAAAGAATAAATTCTGCTACCCCTGTAACAAGGTTCTTTCAGCACCATGGAATTACAGAAGGCCAAGAACCTTCTACCTCAAAATCTAGTGAGAACAATTTCTGTAGCAGCTACTGATACTACCCCCATTCCTGACACTTCTCACCATTCACTTCTGATTCTCTAGTCAGCCTGTCCTCCCAGATGACAGCTTGAAATCTGTACATTAACCTCTTCCTTCGGGTAATACACATATCCCCATTCCCACATAGAAAAAGTCCTTGACCTGCCATCTCATTTATGGTCATTAAACCTCTCTAAAGTTTTCTTACATCAACTATAAACAATTTTTATTTAAAGAATAGTCTTCTATAGTAATCGTATTCAAATCTTTTAAAGATAAAGATGAGGTATGAACTTGAAAGAAAAGTTGTTCCAATAAAGGGGTAAATTCAGATAATCTCCAAGGCCTTTACAACTGTAGCAGGTGAGGATTCTATATATGGCAGTTCTGATTTTCTCCATGTCTTCATGCCCTTTGCAGCCAAACATGCCATCTTTCTTTGGTGTGTGTCAATGGTGAACTCTGTTCTGTAGCATGGAGCACTTGGCCATTGGTATGAACATTTGTGACAACTCACAATTATGACAACTCACAATTATGAGTGAAAGATGTGACCGCTTTCCAGAAAATCTGCTCTCCAGAACTTTATAACATAAAGGAAAATAAATATTTGCAGGGGAGAGGTGGATTTAAAAGTTTTCTATGTGTGAATGTCCTTGTCTTTGAATTCTGACTTAAATCTCTATACTGTAGAGTCTCTATGAGATTAGAAATCTGGAGACAGTAAGAAAAGAGGAAGTTGAGATAAGTAATAAGAAAAACTAGCATGTATTGAGCATCAGTATATAATCCACTGAGCATTTCATGTATGCCATTCTTAATCTTTTTTAATAGCCTCCTAATACCACTGCTAAACCATTAGTAACAGTCCCATTTTGCAGACGAAGACTGTGAGGCTTAGAAAACGCAAAGAACAATTACAGCTGGTTCATGTTGGTGCCAGATTCCAAGGCCAAATCTTGGAGCCCCTAAGTGAATATTTTTCCCAATGTGTTGGGTAACGAGGCCAATTTAACTGCTCAGCTAATCAACTCCACCATGGCTGTCTCTTTCCCATGATGCTTCAGAGTCTTTGGAAATGAAGGACATTTAAAGGAATTCACAACCTCTTTAGTTCCATCCATTACTGTGGAAGCAAATATTGTTTTTCATCCACTTGAGGCATTGAGGGTGGGCCCCATTGTTAGGAAGTCACTAACATTGTTAGGAAGTCTCTGTCCTAAAGGCAGAGATCCTGTCACCTCCAGGCAAGCATGACTCCCCACAGGAGGAAAGCCTGATATACTATGCCAGGGAATGCTCAAAATTGAATGTTCCAGAGCTCTCTGTGAAAATTGGACAACTGTCTGTCTGTCTCTCTTTATGGTTCCTTTCATGGCTGCTTGTTCTGTTTTATTGCCACACATGTGCTTTTTTATAGGTTGTTGTAAGCTGGAAAATATTATTAACAGTGTTGGCTTCAGAGACTCTCTCAAAATGATCTCCGTTTAACTCTACAATCTTAAAATGAGAGTTCTTTTCCTTGCTTCTTTAATGATCAGAAAGTGCTCTCCTGTCAAAATCACAAAATAGGGTATTGACTTAAAAAAAAATCAACAGCCTTTTGGAGAGACAGACTGAGAGTCTCAGAGTTACCAATGACAGGACATAAACTGAGTATTATTTCTATCTCTTGTCTTAAGCTAAGAGAAGCCATATATATGCAGCTTGTCTAAAGCAGTGTATGTGGCCAAACTGGAATTCATGTTGGGCCTTTAAGACAACTGGCCCATAGGTGTTGATCATGTTTTGAATACATGCAGATTGATAGTAACTAAAACCAACTTGTTAATTCCTATTGTCCAGCACTCTTTGCTTTATACTCTTGTCTTCTTTCTACTGTAAGTTGTATTTGTCCTTAAACATACACAATGACCCCACTGGACAGGGATCATTTCTAGTTTTAAGATGTCTGGAGCTTAGTATATTATTGGTATTCAGTGAATATAATAATATGGTCCACATGCATGTATTTGTCACATTTTTTAAAAGATTTTATTTATTTATTCATGAGACACAGAGAGAGAGAGAGAGAGAGGCAGAGATATAGGCAGAAGGAGAAGCAGACTCCCTATGGGGAGCATGATGTGGGATGGAGTCCCAGGACCCTGGGATCATGCACTGAGCCAAAGACAGACATCCAACCACTGAGCCACCCAGGTGTCCCATGTACCTTTTTTTTTTGAAGCCAGATAAAACTAAGTTAAAGTAAGAGAAACTTGTTAGGAATTCCAGTAAACTGAGTATAACAGTTTTGCTCATTTTTCTGTCTTTGGTCATTGAGGATCTCTGAATTTCTGAGGTTTATGGAGGTCAAAGACTTTTACCTGGATGCTTTATATATAGTTTAAGTCTTTGTCATGATCAGACACTTTCAGTGGTCTTGTGTAGGCCTACAGCCTCATGTACAGTATGTAAGAGTCTATTCCTTAAAGGTGGACAGGTATTGATTACTGGAAGGCAGTGCCTCTCTTCCCCAATAATAAAGGAATCTTTGTGTCTTCTTCTTGATGTCTTTACAATTTCTCCAGACTCTGGTCGAGTACAACATGTAATCCTTTGAATAGTTCTAATGAGGAGCTGGGTTCATTCTGTTTGTTGAACTTTACCCCAAAGGGATCAAGAATATGTGAACATGAATTAGAAACAGAAAGATTATTGTTCAATTTCATCAAATTAACTACAATGCCCAAAGGAGAATCTCAACTCTGGAAGTGTGTTCTTGAATAGAAATAGGCTTTCAGTCTAAAGAGACAATTGTAAAAACAGGAATGGATTTTCCTCTGACTTACTTTTGCCAATGACTATTCCTACAGAGAGCATGATTGAAAGTATACCAAAATAAAAAAAGAAGAAGACTCAAAATGGAGAGAAGAGAGAGATTGGTGGTTTAGACGTAATATTAGGTTCCTTTAGATACTCTGTTTATTAGATAAACAGAGACATTTTAAAGGAGCATTTTTGACCTTAGGAAGATGAACTTCTGAAAATAGCCATAACAGCTCCGAGTTGGCTATGAGATATGAGACTTTCCATGTGTTCCAAATTTCTGTACTGATGAAATCATCAATCTGCAGCTCCTGTACATTTCAGATGAATTATTTTGGTCCTAATGATGAAAAATTCATTCATATAACCTTGAGTGATAGGAGATTAACCTCCATACAAGGTAGATGAATATGAGGACAGGTAAAATTGCCACCAGATGGCTGCCCTCTGGGCCATCTTCAGGATATATCTCAAGCAGTACCACAGAAGCTCTGGTAATTTATGCTGTGTTATCAAAGTGATACAGCCCCCTATTATGTCTTTTTTCTCTATTTTCTATTTTGGATCCCTCAAACAGTTGAATGGTTTTTGGTAATTTATTTATTTTAATTATTTTTTAAAGATTTTATTTATGTTTCATGAGAGACACAGGGAGAGGCAGAGACACAGGCAGAGGGAGAAGCAGTCTCCCAGAGGGAGCCTGCTGCAGGACTCGATCCCAGGACCCCGGGATCACGACCTGAGCCAAAGAAAGGCAGATGCTCAAACACTGAGCCACCCAGGTGCCCCTGTTTTTAGGAATTTAAATGAACAAGAGAGAGGGAGAGGAGGAAGGGAATGTGGGAAGGAAGAAAGGAAAGAAGGAAGGAGGAAAAGATAGACAGGAGAAAGAGACATTCTGGCCCTATTATGTTCCCTCCATGCCACCTCCAAGAACTTGAGGCTGCTGAACCAACCAACAGCCAGTGGTACCATCAGCACTCTTGCTTTTTTCACTTTCCATTAGAATAAGGATTAAAAGAGCTGTCATCTGTTTAGTGTGCTACATACATTATCTCTATCTGCCATCCGGAAAAGAGAAATAGAGGAAGACTAATATAACCAACTTTCCTAAAATTGCTCAGGCAAAAATGATGGAACTGGGTTTCAGTTCTTCGCTCTGGCCAGTCATCTTTTCACACCTGTATGTTAGATGTGGATGTTGAGGTGATACAAAGGTTTTAAAAACATTCTGTCTTTAAGGATCTTGCACTCCTATGGGGAAATCATAATTGCCTAAAATAATTTCGATCTCAAACTCTGATTGTTCTCTATTCTTTAAGGCCTTGATTTTATAAAGCTTATAACACCCCTCCCACCCACATACCTGCTATGCATATGGTAATTTACTCTACATGTCCTGTTCTGCTGTCTTCAGTAATTTTCATAGCTTTCCCTCCTTTACTCATCTGTTAACTTGATGCCTGGCTACAGTGAAAACTCATTTAAGGTTCACAGAATGACCAAATTTATGGTTCTTGTTGATGGGGGACTTTGACAATTTGCAAGTGTGCTTTTGGATGTCACCATGATTGGCAACACTATAGGCATTTAGGGGGTAAGGGCTGGGAGACTGAATGTCTTGCACTATGCACAAGAGTTGCAAATAATACAGAATTATTTCATGTCCTCCTTGACTTCCCATTGTCCCACCAGACATTCATGTTAAGAACACTCCCCCCCAAATAAATTATGATTAACTGAACTTACCTATAACTCCATTTTACATATAAATGCAAAATACTATGTGCTTTTATTATACCGTGAATTATTTAGAACTATAATTGCTGTGTAGATGGAGAGTAGGCTGATCTTTATTTTGTTTGGAATGTTCCTAAGAGTCATTTACAATTTCAGATTACAATGTCACCACTGACTAACCCATACCACATGTTTTTATCAGTCTGCATTTGTAGGTAAAATATTCACTGTAATTCTGCACAATAATCATCTTACTGCTTCTTTATTCCCGAGCATTTATACATTGAAATACTTATTATTTTATTACAACTTACTTTCTTTGAATTCATTCTTTATATTGCAGTGAAGGCCATATATTGATTTCTTTGAAATTATATGTATAGGTGGGCTATATTATCTATGACTGTCATTTTAAGATAGTAAAGCAGATGTTATAAAATATGTTACTAAAAGAAGTATTACATTCAATATCTTGAAGATTGCTGGAATGATAGGGTGGGTGGGTGGATGGATGGATGGATGGATGAGTGAGTGAGTGAGTGAAGAATAGTTAACAGTGTCAACTAAACTGCTTGGAACTTAAATGTTCTAGCCGTTGAAAGAAAGTCAATAAGGGTCATGGACAGGAAAAGATTTGTGAAACCAAATCTGATGATCATGTCAGGCATGGGGCAGTGATATGGCATGGGGAAGTCATATGCAGAAGACCTGTGGAAAGTGTTTAAAGTTTCCCATCTTGGAAGGCATGTGGGGTTGGCAAGGAGCCATCCAGCCCTTGCCCCTATTTCTTGATGTGTAAACAGTGTCTCCAAGGTATACAGGAGGGAATCAAATGTTTTCTTATTCATGAATTTACTCTTTCAATATTTATTTGACACATATGCGTTAAGTATTGAAATAGGCACCTTTGAGTCTCTCTGATGGTTTACTGGGTAAATTTATCAGAGTAATTGGTTCTTACTTGTGTGTCATGTCAGAGTCTGTCACCAAAAAATGCTCAGTATCACTCATCATCAGGGAAATGCAAATCAGAACAATGAACTATCACCTCACACCTGTGAGAATAGCTAAAGTAAAAAACATAGGAAATAACAAGGATCCAGGAGGATGTGGAGAAAAAGGGATGCTTGTGCAGGGTGGTGGGAATGCAAACTGGTATAGCCACTGTGGGAAAACAGTATGGAGGTCTCTCAAAATTTTAAGAAGAAAATTACCCATAATCCAGTAATTCCACTACTGGGTACTTACCCAAAGAAAATGAAAACACTAATACGGAAAGATATATGCACCCCTATGTTTATTGCAGCATTATTTACAAAAGTCAAGATGTGAAAGCAACCCAAGTGTCCATCTATAGATGAATGGATAAAGATGTAGTGTGTATGTACACATGCGCACACACACACACACAGAGGAATATTATTCAGCTGTGAGAAAGAATAAATGCTTGCCATTAGCAACAAAATGGATGGATCTAGAGGGTATAATACTAAGTGAAATAAGTCAGAGAAAGACAAATATTTCACTCACATGTGGAATTTAGGAAACAAAAAAACAAACAGACTTAAATATAGAAAACAAACTGGTGGTTGTTAGAAAGTGGGTGGGATGGATGAAATAGGTAAATAGGGTTAAGAATACACTTATTGTGATGAGCACAGAGTACTGTATAGAGTTTTTGAATCATTATATCATGTTATATAATCATTATGCTGTACACCTAAAATAATGTAATACTGTATTAATTATACTTGCATTAAAAAAAATCCATTTCCAAAAAAAAAAAAATCCACTTTCAATGATACATCATTTTAGGATTTACCAGGACAAACGTATGGAACTGTTCTAGATTGAGTTTGCATATCCCAAAAGATGCTGAAGTCTGAACCCCCATTATACATGAATGTAACTTTACTTAGAATCTTCTCAGATGATCATGTTAAGATGAAGTCATTAGGGTGGGTCCTAATCAAGTATAACTGTGTCCTTATGAAAAGGGGAAATTTGGACACAAAAATAGAGATACAGGGAGAGTGCCATGTAAGGGTTGGAGTTATGCTTCTACAATGCAAGGACCACTAAAGATTGCCAGCAAATGAATAGAAATAGGGGAGTGGCATGGAAAAGATATTCCTTCATAGTCCTCAGATGGAAGCAAGCCTTCCATGTACTTTGGTTTGGGACTTCTCGTATCCAGAGCTATTTGTGGTACTTTGTTATAGTGGTCCTAGGAAACTAACTAATCAGGACTCTAATTCGAAATTATACCTTCCTACTACTGAAGGAGGAAAAATCGTGCTTTTGGTCTCCCCCCACCACCCCCCATCTGAAAGTATCTAGTAATTTAGCTATTTTTCTCATAATTTTATGCTCACAAAGACCTCTTCTGCAATATGTGGCTGCTTTGGCTTGGAATAATGAATAATATTTCAGGAAAGTATTTTTTTTCCTTTCCTTTCCAAGCCAATCTCCCTTGATTCTGGTGGCTACAAGTCCATGGTCATAAATCACAATGGTCAATTTTTTTTTTTTAATGAATATGTCTTTATTTCTCTGGCTTTATTTTGGTCTTATCCTTGGATACTAAATTTATACTCCCTTTCTTGACCTTCACATGTCTTTAATATCTATTTTACTCTTAATTTTAAACCCTTTGCCTCATGACTCTGCAGGGTTACTCATCACTATTGTATTGGAGCCTGTAGAATTCTCCAGAAGAGTCCTTCATTTAACAAAATCATATTTCAGGGGCACCTAGGTGGCTCAGTGAGTTAAGTGTCTGCCTTTGGCTCAGGTCATGATTTCAGGGTTCTCGGATTGAGCCCTGTATCAGGCTCCCTGTTCAGTTGGGAGTCTGCTTCTCCCTCTGCTGCTCCCCCTGCTTGTGCTCTCTCCCTGTCTTTCAAATAAATAAATAAAATCTTTATAAAAAACAAAAACAAAACAAATTCATATTTCAAGTTGCAGTCCCTGGGGGTTGGTGGCTGTGATCTTACTATAATTATTGGTCATTGATTATCTCAAACATCATTATTGGTTCATCTGACAGCCCTGGGCACTTGGGCATTCTTTCTTTAATACTGTGTTCTTCTTTTTTTGTCTTATGGTTAGTTCTGTTTGTTTCCTGGTCTTTACATCGATTCCCATTACTTCTCTGTATCTGGGATTTTTTTTAGTTACTTATAGCCAAAAGCCTTTTAAAATATTTTGGAAGCCAAATAAAGTTGTACCATGTATAAACTTCACGATTCTGGGCCTCACTAAACCTTTGTCTGGTTACCTTCACCCTCTGTAAAGTGGGTGCCTGGGCCATTGTTTTCTTATATAATAAGATACATTTAATAATATGAAAATCTGTATATATAAAGTTACTTTTTTCAGTTTGCTAAAATCTCAAAAAGTCATCATATTGATGAAAATGTCCCCTTTCTAATGAGAGTACATATTGTTAATTTAGTGTTGAGGTGTTTTATCAAATATCTGTTAGTTTTGCAGATGTTTAGACAAAACAAAATTTCTAGGGAGTTCTGGGACCAAGGACAGTAGTTATCTGTAGCCCTGTGGGCACTAATGACAGTAGCAAGTTATGTAGCCATTGCTTTGTGGTGGGCTACAAAATGTGGCACTAGTGAGAGGTACTGCCTCCATATTGCCTTTAACCTTGGGGAATTTACAAAGACAAATGTACTAATTAGGAAAGCTTCATCCCGTTGAACCAAAAATGGTATTCATGTAGATAATTTTGGGGGATGGAGGAGGATGTTTAAAAATGGGGGAGTTACTATTTTCAACCCCCAAACTGGGTCCTTGAACATAGTTGAACCTCTGTACATCATTTTCCTCAGCTTGTGAAATAAGGGTAATAACAGTACCTTCAAAGGGTCACCACAGTGAGATGGCTGTTAGTTAAGGCATGGAAGCGTCTACTAGCACTGTCCAGCTACCAGTGCTTACACTGTTTATAATAGAGCTATAACAGTAAAAACCATATCAGTAGTAGCAATCATTGTTATCAATGCTCTGCATTCAAAATCTGGCCACTCAGAGAAGCAAACACCTGTGCTGTCATAGGACTGACATTCTGATGATTGCTTCCAAAATATAAAGGCTGTTCTACACACACGGGTACTTTTCTGTATTTCTTAGAAGTCCATATTATGCATGTAGAAGTTTTCACTTTCCAGAATTTGTACCCTACAA
The DNA here is from genome assembly GCF_053574225.1 of Canis aureus. NCBI lineage: Eukaryota > Metazoa > Chordata > Mammalia > Carnivora > Canidae > Canis > Canis aureus. The sequence goes on from NC_135632.1 coordinate 34,112,407, forward strand.
GATTTTCCTTTCAGCCAGAATTCTCCAGAGGGTGATTTTACACTTGGGTATTGGAAAGGACTCTCTTTCATCAGTAACCATGGCCTGTTTAATAATTTTGTACTTATCACAGAGGCCACATCCAAGAAATACACATGTATTCGGGTTCTCTTTCACAGATGAGCTCCTCTCAGAGTCAGAGAACGTAAGCAAAAGCTGAACCTCCCTGACCTCTTAGGGCCTGCAGGCTCTGCAGGTCACTTTGTTCCTATAAACCATCTCAAATAATGCTTGCTTGAATTTCAGTGATGTGTATAATAATGCACATTTCTCAAGCATTATGGTTTTGCTTCTACTAATACCAAGTTACTCTAATATTTAATGGTTGTGAAATTGGCCAATCCAAAAATAAGTACTTAGAGGAAAAAGTTATCTTGACATTTCATACAAGTGAATAGAGCTTTAATAATGACCACATAGTTCAAAAGAAAGCTACTCTTCAGCATTTTATCAGAATGGCTTAAAGGAATATTTGACAAAACAAGGATTAGGGATTTCCTTGACTTCTGATGGAAATCTCTGAATTAGGAAGTGGTCTTCATATCATCCTTGACTCTTGTTCTGACCTCCTATAGAAAGTTTTGGGATTTCTTTCTTCTTCCACAAAAAATCTTATTCCAGAACCAAAGCCAAAAAAAAAAAAAATCAAAAGATGCATGTAGCACTATCAATAATACTGTTTTGTTCAGTTCTGAATCCCATAATGGGTTAAGTATACGCATATTGGTGCAAAGGTTAACATGTTCTTTTTTTTTTTAAGATTTTGTTTATTTAAAAAATAAAAAGATTTTGTTTATTTATTCATGAGAGACACAGAGAGAGAGGCAGAGATGTAGGCAGAGGGAGAAGCAGGCTCCCTGCAAGGAGCCCCAAGTGAGACTCAATCTAGACCCCAGGATCATGCCCTGAGCCAAAGGCAGATGCCCAACCACTGAACCACCCAGGCGTCCCAGTTAACATGTTCTTTAGTACTTGCCACAATTTTTTAATCCCTGCTTCGAGGACAGAAAGCAACGATATGTGTCTGGTATTTGGGCAAACAGAGAAGTGCTATGGAATAACAGAAGAAGATAAGGCTTGACACTGGGAATCCACCACTTCCATTGCAACACAATGGACAAAGACAGAATGTAAATAATATGTAAAGAACTTGTCCAATACAGAAAAATAGGCAAATAATTCAAACCAAAAATATACAATAGATTTCATTCTACTCAAAAAGAATTCAAATACACCATATCAACTTCACATTAATAATAAGGATGTATAATTCAAGACCAAATGCAATGCCTTTTTATAGCCATAAAAGTTACATGAATTAAGTGTGGTGACAATACCAAGTGTTGGAGAGAATGTCAATCAACAGATACTCTGAGATATATTTCTGGTGAGAGCCTAAATTACTATCATCTTCTTGGAAATGGCTCACATTATCCTATAAAATTGAATATTCAGATTTCCTACTATTGAGCAGTTTGTCTTGTAGGTAACTATCCTAGAAAAACTCTTTAATATGAATACTAGGATTTATGTTTAAGAAAGTTTATAGTAGCACTGTTTGTAAATTGTAAAAAATTAGATACCAGCCAAATATTTATGAACAGATAAATGCAAAAATAAATGGTGGCATGGTCGCTAAATTCAGTAGTACCCATCACTGAAAATGAAGTCATAGCAAGAACATGGATAGATCATAAAAACATAGTGTTGAGTTGAACAAATTTTTTGGCTATGTATAAGATTGTAATATTTTTTATAAATTCAAGAGAAATAGTGGTTAGAGAAATATATATAATAAAGCTGTGCATTAAGGAGTCAAGGGAATAATAAAGACCAAATTCAAGGTAATATATACCTCTGAGAGGTTAAACAGAATAGATAAGTAAGTGGATGGGATAGAGAAGGAGCACATGGGTGTGTGCAGCATAAGTTATAGAGTTCTAATTATTAAATATTTATTAGTATGTTTTATAACACATGCACATGTTAGGTTTATTTTTGTAGTTATTAAAGGTACATCAAAAAGATAAACTATGATTATATCTATTATGTGCTAGAACTAGAAGACAGGAAAAATAGCAGTAGCCTGAAGCAGGAAATTCACATACTGAAAGAAAGGGAAATGGCCAGTGAAAATATTTTTTTTTTAATTTCTGTCTTAAAAGTAATTGTACAAAAGCAAATTTAAAAGAAAAATGCAAATTAAGATTTTATTTCTTACTTAGAAACCAAAGATTTAAAAGAATGATCCCATTGTTATTCAGGCTACAGAGAACAGCATACTCAGTGCAGCCTTGATAGGGAGAATGAAAATTGATACATCCTTTCTATGGAATAATTTTACAGTAAATGACAAGGGCCTTAAAATATTCATACTGACGGCTTTGCATTTTTGCTCCTGTGAATTTATTTGTGAGAAGTAAATGTTTTAGTGTGCTTGGGAAAACAGATATTAGCACAGACTTGTTTATTTTTTTTTAAAAGCTGGAGACAACCTTCCTTGCTAATAAAATGTGACTGATTATAATAGAGAATGAAAATAATAAGCAGACTGTTAGAATGTTGATGGAGAAGCGAATATATTGACATGAAAATGCTCAGTGGAAAACACAAGTTACAGAACTAATAGAACGAAGTCTTAACTATTAAAAACTAAGATATTCAAAATATTTAATATTCTTTATCTTAGATATATATTGTGTATATTTGGGGGTGTTTTGTGAGTTTAGGACAGAGACTGGGGAACATACTCATAGTTTTTATTTCTGGATCCATAATGTTTTTTTTATCTGTATTCAGGGGTCATGCTTACCCTAATCACCTCACTGTTCAGTGCTTGGCCCCTCATAGTAGACACTCACTGAATGCCTCTTGTGTGCATGAATGCATTGAATAATAGCTTCTGGAATTAAATAAAAGAAGGGACACTTTTCATTGTGTTAATTCAGTTAAATTTAACTGAAACAAATATCCTACCTCCATTAGTATCCTTATATTTGAAGTATCCCATTAAAGGTGTTCATGACTGATTCCATTTCATTTCCAAGGAATTAACCTTTCAGAGGGATATTTGCACTTTGGAATAGTAACTTTTAAGCTGAGATCCTGACTTCACTGAGACTCTGGTAGAATTTCCAAGGAAATATCTTAGGGTATGAAATTTATTCTCTCGACTTCTTCAAAGATTGTACCATATGGTATCCATATACTCTACCCATGCCCAAGGCCTCTTCTGTGCTAATAGACTCTAGATAGATTATAAATGTTATTAGCATCACTATGTATAAAAATCATAATTACCACCTATGAGAAACTATATACGTTGTCTCATTTTTTTCACAACAAATAGGTAAGCATTTTTTAAATTAACTCATTTATATCCTATTTCATTTGGGGAAAATTTTTTCATGACAACTTATAAAAATTATATATATAATTTTTAAAAATTATAAAGAAGTTTATTTGGGGAAGGGGAAAATAAATATTAGGAAAATGGGTGGAAACCATCTTGAGGCTAGTGTGTTAAAATGTGTCCTGTGAGGTAGATAATAAACGTTGCTCAGACAACCTAAAAGCCAGTCCCAAGTAGAGGGTCCCCACAGTCATATAGTTGATAGAATTCGTAAAATGAAGTCACCTGGCCATCTAAAGAAGCACAGATGACTGAATCATGAAGCACATCCCAAAGACACAGTAAATCCAACTCTGTATATGTGTGCTTGTGTTTTTAATAACATCCCTCAATGTAGGCCAAATTAATCATTCCAAACCTCATTCGGTGAAAGCAGGTCCCTGCGGGAGTCCCAAACAATGTCTCCAGGTACACAGCTCTCTCACAATCCAAACTTAATCCAAAAATAAATATTAGAGTGTCAAGATAAATAAATGGTCTTCATAGCCTTCCGGCAGTTCTCCATAAAAACTGTTTTCCTCAGCGAAGGATTTTTGTGAGCATTGAGAAGCCATGAATTTGAGGTTATACTCCCTTGACAGGGACCAAGGAGCCCAAGGCCTGCTTGGCCCATAGGAACAGGGTTTTCCCTCACAGAACAATTTTGAATCCACGCCAAAGGGCACCAGATCATGGAAAATGGAGAGCAGCACATTTAGAAGCATAGATCTTCAAGTCAGAAAAACCTCCGTGTGACCCAGCTGTAAGATCCTTGGATAAATCAGCACCCCTAGGACTGTCCTCTTGGCATTGCTATGTCCAAATTTTATCTGCCTGGAAATAGGGCCACATTAGGACTGAGTGAAAGAATGCTTGGAGGTGCCCTACATAGAGCTTCAGTCAGGCCTGATTTGTCCCTCAACGTGGGATATTTATAAGGAGGCGGGGAGTTGTGAGAAGAGGAATAATGTGAAGAGGAGAAAGTGAAATGGAAAATAATAATATCAAGAGCGAAGCCTCTTTCTCACAGGACAGCTACCTCAGCAGAAGCAACTGGATTCAAGGATGCATTTTCCTCAGTTGGATTAATTTTCTTTGGCCACTGGAAGGAATAGTCGGCGAATGCACTCCCACACACCCAGCCCTCCCCACCCAGCCACATCCCCCAGACACACACTTGCAACACTGAAACACCCACTGGAGGAGACATTTTATGCTTCCAAATGTCTAAGCCTTCTTTTGTGTGGTCATTAAGATCCTGATATGTGCAATAATATGTTCCTTTTATTTGGGGGAAAATATGAAGTATTCCCTAATCCTATTGTGGACTTGCATTACAGAGCACAGCAGGAGATGTTTAACTGGCAAGTTCTCTCCGAGGTCACAGTGTGCCACATTTTTTCATGGAAAGCTTCAACTGCTCAACTAAAGAATGTGTTTCTTTAACAGACAAATGAAAAAGAGACTGCTGGGTGATTCCTTGAGGTATGCTTAATTAATTCCAATCTATTAATGACGGCAATTTTCTAGTTTCGGATGATAAATGGCAGCCCTTTCTAAAAGGCATCTTGAAGAGAAAGGATCTTCTCCCCACCCCCAGATTTTTTTTCTTTGTCCTTGGCTACTTCTGTCGCTTGGTGCTCAGAATGAGCTCACATCAGTAATAGTCATAAATGATTTACAAAAGTAATTCCTGTCTAATCACTTGGGACTTGGCGGTTTTATGATGTTGCCAGATGTGCCATCAAAAAAAAAAAAAAATCATCCGGTTCAGAAACTTGTGATAAATTGAGTCAGAATCCATTAATTCCCTGAAGGCAACTGGTTGGTTTGCATGGATTTGTGTTGGGGCTTTGCCCATCTTCTTCTCTTTATCCCTCGTTCAAGTGTATAGAAGACAAAAAGAATTCTGTGAATACAAAGTTCCTGAGAGGTGGTTAGCATTTATTAAAGTCCCTAGAACAATTTTTATGTTTCTCTCATGTGGTAAGAGGACGTTTAGCCCAAAGGATAGGAGGGGGAAATGTGAAAAACTCTAGGGGATCCTATTTCTCACATAGATTCCTTCTGCCCCTCACAATGCTGATGTTTCTAATACTCTCCTCTTTTGAATGAAAGTTCCCCCTCAATTCATCTTTACTTCATCTGGACCCTCACCACATGAGTGTTATATCTCTAAAAAAGAATTTTGGGTATTCCACCTTATAAGTGGTTAGTGGTTTAAACATTTTTCCCTCCCATGAAATTGTCATTTTGTTAAGTTTGAGTCCCACATTTTCTCCAAGTATACTTTGGATGATATCTTTCACCAGGGAGAGTCTAACTAATTTTGGTGAATGAAGGAAAGAATCCCTAAGTGGATGACTGTGAATTTTTATCCCACAACCCATGAAGGAGTAAATGGAAAGATCTGTATTGTGTTTCTTAAACCACTTGTTGGATTGCATATAGTAACTAAGCTGGGCAGTCGAGGACTTTAAATCAGCTTATGCCATCTACCCAAGGACTTGAAATGGTACCTTCTCAACCAGGAATTCTCACAATGGAGATTAAATTTTCTATAATCCAGTGCAACAAGGCATAGTAGTGTGCTTTGCTGACGACTCTTTAGGGACAAAGTTCCCCATGTTGTCTCTAATTACAAAGTCAAGGAATCCTGTGAATTTGCTAATGTATAGGTTTTCTTTTAATGTAAAAACAGGCAAGGAAGGGGGGTGGGGAACGTGGAGTCCTTTTGGGGGAATAGGCGGAGTATTGACATAATTCAAAGTCTGGAGGTGCTTATTTATTTTTTTAATATTTTATTTAAATTCAATTTGCCAACACATAGTATAACACCCAGTGCTCATCTCATGCCTGGCGGTGCTTATTTAAACAGCTTTGCTGGATGCCTGGGTGGCTCAGTGGATAGAATCCTAAATCTGGCTCCCTGGGGGGGAACATGCTTCTCTCTCTGCTTAGGTCTCTGCCTCTCTCTCTCTCTCTGTGTCTTTCATGAATAAATAAATAAAATCTTTAAAAATAAATAAATAAACAGCTTTGCAAAAGTGCACCCATGACGGAGAGCTTTGAATGTTCAAAATCTAATATTGACATAATTCTTCATCTTTGGCTCTTCTAGGACATAAAGGTAGTATCTTTTGCCCATTGACTGTAAATATCAGAATAGGAGTCAGAAACCTTTTTGATATCATTCTGTCAATACAACTAAATAACCTCTCATAGTTGAATAATTTATAGATCAAACAAAGGGAAGCACTGTAGCCTCTTGGGGCCCCTCATAAACTGATTATTCTCCAGATTTCCTGCTACCCTTTTAAAAGATTTTGACTGGTAGAAATGAATGTAATTGTTTTAAAACTACTAGCCAGTAATATTGGGGAGTTAGCTATGTTTTCAAGGACTATATTTACAATGAAGATAGACATTAGCCACTACAACTTTGATGACTTTCTCATATTAATTGATACCCTAGCCTGTAATTTATTTTAGTGCATGTGTTTATTGAATAGAAATAGCTTATAAATGTCCCAATATTGGAACATCAGAGTGTAATCTATCTAAAGTATGGCTCTAGAAAGTTAAACTATATTTTCCTCACTTCTATTTTGGTTTTGATCCATATGCAGACATGGTTTTATATTATTCCAGGCATGAAGCAAAGACTATTTTTAATTGTGGTTCTATTTGTCTTTCCATTACAAGTGCATGCTGTTGCTTGTCACTCTGATGAATATTGTTGAGGATATTGCTTGCTATATTCAACAATGTTGTCTTTCTGAACCATTATAGGGGAAAGATCTTTTCTGTTTTCTGTCATGCAATCATGTTTCTAGTGAGAAAAAAAAAATTATTGTATGGCCAGGAAGACTCATTTGGCAATCACATCTCCCTTTTGGTGTTGCTTCTCAGAAGGCTTAGAGTCACTGTGGCAGTTAGCATCAAATACAAGATTAATGGTGAACATTTTCCAGATTTACCCACCTTTGTACATTACATTTTTTCTTTCTCATCCAGTTCTACTCTGTTCAACCAGTTTTCTGTTTTATTTCAGTTCATTTTATGTGTATTATATAAAGCACTTAAAATCCTTTTTACAGAAATTTTCCTTTTATTATTATATGCTTCATAATTATTGTCTTAGTTTCTGTATGACATTCTATGAAGTGGAGGTAAATGATTCTATGCATCTTTAGCATTTAAGTGGTTTCTATTTTTTTCCTACTGATGGAGAAAATAATAACTTTCACATCCAAGTTTTTTTCTTATGTCTATTTTTTTAAAAAATTTTATTTATTAGAGAGAGAACACAAGTGGCGGGAGGGACAGAGAGAGAGAGACAATCTCCAACAGACTCTGTGCTGAGCACAGAGATTGATGTGAGGCTTAGTCCACAACCCAGAGTTCATTAGCAGAGCCTAAATCAAGAGTCAGACATTCAACTTACTGAATGACCTAGATGCTCCTTCTTATGTCCATTTTTAAAAATTGTTTTCTTTGGATAAATTTTCAAGGATGAAATGGCTTATTCAAAAATTTTACTCTGACAACCTTGATCTAATTTGCCCTTTTTGGAAGATAGGGGCAAGAATTAATCCATGATAAATCTGTATTTACATGTAGACTAAAGGATGTCATTTATTGCTGAAAATTTACTTTTTATAGGAAGTAGTTAAAACTTCACATTCAGATCTTCTCAGTGAATATCTTGCTTTTGTGTGGAAATGGGCCAAAGTGAATCTGTGTTTCAAGTCTCAACATTCCTTCTTGATTAGCAGAAGAGAACTTACAAAAAATAAAATATATTTACTCAGCAAAATATAACATAGACACTAAATGTGAACTTTTAATATGCCTATAATATGATTTAAAAGCTTTGTATAAAGAAGCTGTCATGCTCTTTAGTGATTTAGCGTTAAGTGACTTCCTTTACCACCTAGATTTTCCATCTGTGGTTCATAACTGGAGGTATAACTGTCCCCCAAAAACATTTGGAAATGTGTAGGAATTTCTTGGCTTGTCATTTACAACTGAGGGCTGCCATTGGCAATTTATGGGTGCCAGCCAAGTGTGCTCAACATATTACTGCGACCAAACAGTCCTGTACCACACACAAAAAAATGGTTCTGATCAAAATGTCAGCAGCCTCCACTGAGAAAAACAAGTGTCTATAAACTGGTCTTACTGAACATTGGGAGCAAATGGTTGAGTTGGTGCCTGGTCCATTGTAGACAAACACTTGCTGAGCACCACCTATGTACCAGGTATTCTTCAAGGCACTTAGGATATACATCTGTGAATGAAACAAAGTCAGCCCCTCATGAAACTTACATTCTAAAAAGGGACTCTTCATGAATCTTGCTTCAGTCCACGAAGATGGAAAAAACAATATGTAAAATTTCATTCACTCTATCACCAAATATGCAAAAGGAAACTGAGTTAGGGGAAGGGCCAACAGTGGTAGCTAACATTCCACTCAAGAGAAAAGCACGTCACTTGGTCTATCTATCCACCCCTTTTGAGTTTGACCATTTTGGCTTAGTTGTTTGTCTCTCTCTCCCACTGATCCCACCTTCACCAAACACATGGTTTTACATTCTGCCTAAACCACAGAAAATTCATCTCTCATGGAATGGAAGCCATCTTCCCTTGGCGTTTAGACACCTCCCAGACTGTTCCAAAGTAGAAAGAAATCTTTTGAATATTAATTTTAAAGCAAAAAATAAATCAGCACTAGGATGAAAAGATAAGAACATTCAAACATTAAGACCCTAAAAAGTTCAGAAATCACTTCTTTGTTCTATGGAATTGCAATCTGATTGTGCTTTTTATTGTTTTATATGTTTCAATTAACTCAATTGTAATTGCTTGTCAGCATTTCATTCTAAGCAATAAATTTGTCATAAAAAAGAGTAGAAATAATCAAATTTCATTGTTCATCATTTCAGTGTTTATTCCCCTTATCTGTTTCTGCTACTTTGGAATATATTCTTTTGCTAGCAGCTGTTGTGATATGTTTTATAGGGAGCTATTTTAACAATTTTCTTTCTAATTTTCTTTCAGTTATATATGTAGATTATTGCTTTTCAGAGTAAGAAAGGAAATGATCAGATGGGAAAGGAAAAGGGGAAATGGAGAATATATGAAACATGGGCAGTGTGTACATTTTATATATTTATATGACATGTATAGTTTGCACACTATACACTTAGTTTTTTAAAAAAATCAACATTTAAAAACTATGTGATTAACCAATTAGTAAAATGATTATTTAGCTGTGCAGTTTGAATGAAACTATTTGTGTATTAAGATCAGACTGCCAGATATTGTTGGTATCTGTGAACTCCAGTAGATATTTACACTGGTCTGGACCTCTTTGAACATTCAGTAGCACTCTCTTCTTTTCTTGATTCAGTCATGCTTGAAGGAGTGTGGTGGGAAAGTATACTAATTTATACTAAAGGGTAGGTGACTAATACAATTTACTATCTTAAATATCCTGTGGATATTTATTTTAACAGAAACACAAGTTTTACTCAAAAATATTAAAATGTGACTCAAAATGTATGTGCTTGGCATCAGTCAGTATTTGGAAGACAGGAGATATTTCTTGATATAAAAGATCTTTGTAGTACCACTGAAATGGCATCACACAAACTGTTGATTGTTCTCCTTGTCATTCTTGATGGGAGAATTTCTTTGCCAAACAGTTTCACCTGTAGATATTTATCTCTTATGCGCCTACTAATTAACTACTTTTCAATGTGGGCCTTATTCTTGAAATCAGGTCACTTAAAAAATATGCAGTATCTTCTATGCCCAATTTCTGATACCATCATTTGTCAAAAGCTTTATTCTAGTTATTCATGGGCTAGGGAAATAGATTTTTAACATCATTGGATTTGGTTGGTAGGTTTCAGTAGTAACATGCTAAAGTAATATTTCTTAATATGATTTTAAAAAAAGGACTTGTGGCATTAGCTTGGTTATCCCCTAATACTCTATTCAGTTTCTGCATTTATTCCAGATAAATCCATCAAGTTTCATTCCTATTACTGTTCTCATCTCTACTGAATTTCCAAGCATTTTCTTAACACCTTATAAAGTTCATTGAGTTTAAAATGCTTTTTATGGAACAAAGGTGCATTAAAAATTTAACTTGATAGTGAATTTCAATTCAGTGAATTGTATTTTACCACTGACTTATTGTGAAATTACAGTTTCACTCCCAGAATAAAAAAAAAAGGGGGGGGGGTGCTAAATAAATCTAAGTTACAATTATATATAGAAATTTTGTGAATCTAATCACATGTTTAAAGAAACACCATAATGCTTTCATAAAACATGGGTAGTGAGAGAATATCAAAATATAAACAACTCCTGTAAAATACCCAAAGCTATATATATCTGAAGTGTATGCAGTTTGTTAATTTCCTGGAATCAGTGTTTTAGTATTCGTGACTCGATTTTAAATAAAATATTTTGTCAGTGAACTAATGCCAATGAGGCTGTTGGGGAGTTTTGTGGTTATGCTTCCTTGTTTCTGTTTGCTTCAAGTCATTTCAAAACCATTCATCGTGGTCAGCTCCACCTGTAGAGTTAGGTTATCAGGTGTACCATTAACAGAATTTCAGATTTGCATAATCCCTTATATCTGTAGGTGAAATTTTCTCCTTAGTGCCTGCCTTTTAAGTGGGACATTCTTATACCTTGTTATTATTATATTACTCAAGGGGAGCTCTGACAGGCCAGAAAAGAAAAAAAAAAAAAAGAATTCCAGATGCATCTGTCAGGTTCTTAGTTTGTCTTCCCTTTGAAACAGACTCTGAGACGAAGATTTGAGTACAACTGGTTGTATTAGGAGGTACAAGAAATTAGAGGAGTGGAAGATATGATTGTAAGAGAATTAAGCCAATAGAGTATGTATTATCATGCAAACTACCATGTGGGCAACTGGCACTTCATCCCTCAGGAGGATTCTGGGAGACAATGTAGAACCTGCATCTGAGTCACCCTACCCAGGGGCAAGCAGCTTGGTTATTTACCCAACAGTCCACTGACTGAGGTTCTCAGGTAAGGATCCTCGTTGCCCAGTGTTTCCTGCCCCCACACCCTTGTTGAAAATGGACGCTGTGGCCAGAGAAAGCCCTGTCACAAAGAGTTGCAGTTACTGGCTGTTGAGACGCTCTGATCAGCCCCCCTACCCCTGCGGACAGCATCTGCTGAAGCAATTATCAATTCGCGGCCACCTAGCCTTTTGATCATTAGAGAAATATCACATTGCCATATTGCCATTTCCCTGTAAAATGAATGAATCATCACTAAACATTTTAGAAACAGCATAGATAATACCTACCCTCAGATGCCTTTTCTAATGTATCTAATTGCCCAAATATCTATATACTCTATAGGCTAATACTACAGCTAAATATTTGCCCAACTCTACTTTACCAGCCCTGAAAATATTCCATCTTGGATGACCCCCATCCTCTGGAATTTAAATTTCTGATGTCCTTTTATTATTAAGTTGATATTTTAAGGCTTCTCCAAGTGAAATTTCTAATTCTAGAGAGGCAATCTCTATGACTCACTCAAGTTTTTACTCCTAAATCATTCAGGTCACATTTTAACATGCAGGTAAAAATGATGTATAAACTGCTGATGTGCTATATTGAATATTTTGCTGGTTGGTCAGGGAATAATGAGGTCATTTGCCTGCGGACATAGTTCCAGCTTAGGTCTACTAAGTATGTTTTTTATTTTGAGCCTTAACCGAAGAAATCTCTAGGGGTCATCCCCTGTGCCTATCGAGAAAACTTTCCATTCTAAGCTTCGTATGTGTTTCAGGAACCATTTAATGAAAGTGCATCACCACATTAATAGTGTTCGGATGCAGCACAATAGCCTAATGAGACAAAAATTATGATGGGAATCACTGTAGATGCGAGAGACCTTAATTATTCAATTATTCTTCCTGAACCCCCCACCCCCACTAATGCCTGATACCTTTCAGGAGATTCCCCAAACCCTGGCTTTACTTTTCCTCGCTCACATTTCAAACTTACCTTGACTGTTGGATACCCTGAGCATTGGAATCAATTTTAGATGGCTTTGCAGTAGTTGGTCCCAGGCATGTGGCATGGGACAGCTCTCGGGCTCAGACCTATTCAACCGCATAAAAGTCAATCACAATGAATTCCATGAAAGGAAGGGATCTGCCCCTGACATCTTTCTTTTCCTGGGTGTTTGCTTCTCTCTTAATAAAGCCACGTTTCATTCTTTAAGTCACAAAATCATGAAGTTAAAATGAAAAGGAACTTTGAAAATACGTTATGAAGTTTAATGCCCTTATCCTAACAATGAGAAACCTGAGATTGCCTGAGGAAATCAGCAGGTCTGGGACATGTACTCACATTTCCTCTTTCCTAGTTCAGTGTTCTCACACAGTCCACAAAATACTTACCAAACATATAGAAAAAATAAACTACTTGTTGTTAACAAGTGGTGATAACTAGTAAAATTACAAAAGAAAAATAAAAACGTTAGTATTCCTTTTATCACCTGCTTTATTTTTTTTCCGTACTACTAAACCATTTTAATATACCAGATAATTTGCTTATTTATTTTGTTTCTCTGGCTCTGCTAGAAGAAAAACTCCAAAGAGAATAAGGATTTTGTCTGTTTTATTCCCTAAGGGTACTCCAGTCTTAGAACTGCATCAAGATGCTCAGTAAATATTTGTTGAATGAGTGAATGTATGGGATCCAGACTCTTCATAAGGATAGTATATTTTATCATTTTGAATTAAATCCTAAGGATCCCAAGATCTGTATTTCTATCAGATGAAGCTAATTTTGCAATCAGAAGAAATTCCTATTCTAATACTTTGAATATTTGAATTATTAACTATCAGAATAAATTCTCTTTGGAGATCATGATTCATCAAAAAGCTCTCCCACGTATTGACAGTTAAATACTGATTGCTCAGCTTTATTCCAGTGACTGAGTTGAATTTCTGCTATTGACTTTTCAGGCAAGTCATTTACTCTCATTTGACGTTTCTTTTCTATATTTAAAAATTCTACAAATAAGGCCCACCTTGAGAGCTCCCCCCTGCTCTCTGACCACCCAGTGGATGGTCAGAATGTAGTCTGGAATGTAGTCTTATCCTAAATATCAGCATGACTCCTTTTTTTTTTTTTTTTTTTTTTCTCTTTCTAGTCACTGTGCTATACATTAGATCCCTAGGATTTATTTATCTTCTAACTAGAAATTTATATTATTTGACCATATTCACCCAATTCACTCACTTCACTTCCACCTCCCCACTGCCTTTCCCCCTGCCCTGCATCTGCAGTCACCAATTCTGCTCTTGGTTTCTATGAATTTGTTTTAAGATTCCACATATAAGTTGGATCATTACAGTATTTCTTTCTGATTGATTCCACTTAGCATAATACCCTGAAGGTCCATCCATGTTGTGTCAAGTGGCAGGATATCCTTTTATGGCTAAATACTATTTGTGTGCATGTATACATTTTCTTTATCCATTCATCCATCAGTGGACACTTAGGTTGTCTCCATGTCTTGGCTATTGTAAAGAATGATCCAGTGAACACGGGGTATGTGTGTCTTTTAAGAGAATGATCATGTTTCCTTTGGGTAAATACCTAGAGTTTGAATTGTTGGGTTTTATGGTAGTTTTATTTTTTAATTTTTTGAGGAATCTTCATACTGTTTTCCATAGTGGCCAAACCAGTTTACACCAACAGTACATAAGGGTTCCCTGGCCAACACTCATTATTTCTTGTCTTTTTTGTATTATAGCCTTTCTGGTAGATGTGAGATATCTCTGTCGTTTTGACTTGCATCTCCCTGATGATGGATGATGTTGAGCACCTTTTCATGTACCTGTTGTCCATCTGTCTGTCTTCTTAGGAAAGATGTCTTTTCAGAGCCTCTGCCCATTTTTTAATTGAATTTTTTAAGTTGCATGAGTTTTTCAAACAGATTTTGGATATCAATCCCTTATCAGCATACAATTTGCAGATACTTTCTACCATTTCATGAGTTGCCTTTCCATTTTGTTGGTAGTTTGCCTTTGTGTCTGTACTCCCATTCTCTTGTTCTCTCCCATTTTGTTTTATTCTTTTTCTTAGAAAAGAGACAAGATGTCTGTTGGACCATCCATTTCACTCAGCCCTCTGACCTGACATTTTTATCTTCTTTTCCTCATTTATTTTACAGAAGAACTGTATTTCCTTTCTTAAACAAAGCAATGAGATCATACTGAACCGTTCAGTTTTGGCTGCCAGTTCCCCAACCTGCTGAACTTGTACCTTCTCTTAACCAGGAAGGGAAGGTGACCTGACACAGGGCCAGCCACCCTCCTGGGAGGCACTGGCCTGCTTCATTATCCTTGGGGTTCATGAAGAGGTCTTTCTTCTTATCAAGAAACCCTTCACTTGGGGATCCCTGGGTGGCTCAGTGGTTTAGCGCCTGCCTTTGGCCCAGGGCGCGATCCTGGAGTCCCGGGATCAAGTCCCACATCGGGCTCCCTGCATGGAGCCTGCTTCTCCCTCTGCATGTGTCTCTGCCTCTTTCTCCCTCTATGTCTATCATGAATAAATAAATAAAATCTTTAAAAAAAAAAAAAGAAACAAAAGAAACCCTTCATTTAATAAAGTGTCCCATATAGAATGCGTAAGCAATGAAGTACCCTGGGTTCAGTCTAGTGTTTGAAAACAAACATGAATAACTGCTCCCTGTGTTGAGATGAGGGCTTTAAGTTAAAAGGAAAACAGAAGGCTAAGGACGTGTCACCTATTCTCACTGTCATTGTGACGAGTAGCCACAAATATATGGGAGTCCACAGACCAGTGAGTCCACTCTTGGCTTCACATTTCTGTGTATCCCAGCCACTTGACCCCTTCATCAGTCAGCTGGCATCCTGCTTGCAGGCAGCAGAGTCAAGTTACTTATGCAAAGATCGCTGGAGACAAGAAAAAATGATCAACCTCTCACTATGTTGCTTCTGGCTCACTATTTCCTCATTTAATTTCTCTGTCTGAAAGCGTGAGTGCCTTTTTAGGTGCACAGTCATTCTGTGAGTGGGCATTGAAGACACCTTGAAGTTTCTTCCTTTTCTTTTTTTTGTTAAAGATTTTATTTATTTATTTATTTATTTATTTATTTATTTATTTATTTCTTTATTTATGAGAGATACCAAGAGAGGCAGAGACACAGGCAGAGGGAGAAGCAGAATCCCTGATGGGAGAAGCAGGATCCCTGCGGGGAGCCCACTGCAGGACTCGATCCCGGGACCCCCGGGTCAGGCCCTGAGCCAAAGGCAGACGCTCAACCACTGAGCCACCAAGGCATCCCTGAAGTTTGTTCCTAACAGACATGTTTCTAGACGCAATGAGGACCTGTGATCCTAGGGTGATAGCACCCTTCATGGCCATGTAGTCACGATTCAGTGACAGATTTACTAAAGTCCCTTGTATACCAGACTGTGGGTAAACCATAGGATGCCTTTGTGAGCACTGAAAAAGGAAGCAGGCTGGCATGAGGCATACCCATGGATTCATGACTTGGAGGGTGTGTTTCAGCCCCTACACCGCCTTAGCTAGACTCCCCCTTCTGGTGGTAGCAACATGCACAACTGTGTAGAGTGGACTTCTATTACTTCTCCATCCCTAGATCTGTTCCCCACCGCTTCACTTTGGAAATCTAAAAGATGAGATTTCAGAATAGGCTCCATAACTTCTCAAGTGATCGGTGTGGGCCAGATTATAATAGAATTTGCTGCTAGCTCACAGATAAGATTTGTGAAGGAAGAAGGCTCAGGATGGATTCTCAGGGTATACCGGTCAGCAACTGATTCCAGAGATAATTATCATTACACCTTTCCTCATTCCAATGCAATACACCCAGCACAGTGCTAAGCACAAGAAAAGAGTAATATTTGTGGGTTAGCAGAATTATCTGGACCAAGGGTTGGCAGAGCACAGATGTGGGCCAAATCTAGTCTGCATCCTGTTTTTTAAAACAAGGGTTTTTTTGGAACACAGCCATCCATGCCCATTGGCTTATGCATTGTCTATGACTGCTTTCTTTCTTTTTTTAAAAGATTTTATTTATTTATTCATGAGAGAGACAGAGACATAGGCAGTAGGAGAAGCAGGCTCCATGCAGGGAGCCCGATGTGGGACTCAATCCTGGGACCACAGGATCACATTCTGAGCCAAGGGCAGACACTCAACCATTGAGACACTTAGGTGTCCCTCTATGACTACTTTCATACTATGGGGTCAGAAGTTGCAAAAAGACCTCATCTGATTCCCAAAGCCTGAGATATTTATTATCTGACCCTCGATAGAAAAAAAAGTTTGTACACTCTTGCCCTAGATCTGCCACATAAAAGTCCATGCAATAAACATTGATTTTTAATACTAACATGAATTCAGTTTCTGGCCCACACCCCAATTAACTGTGTGACTTCAGGCAAATTTTGTTTCTGTACCAGTTTCCCCATCTTGTTAAAATGAAGATAACCACACCTATATGATAGAGTTCCAAAGATGAATTTAGGTAGTAAATGTGAAACCTCAGAGCCACACCTGGGACATAATAAACACTCAGAAAATGTTAGCTCTTACTCATCAAATCAGTTGGTTTTATAGGTTCTGAGGATATGTCCCTATTACCAAGGATCAAGACATGTTCGAGGCATTTGATAATATTTTTTTCAGTGTGGCAAGAATATGAAACAGGACAGGGTCCTAAAAACTCCCTGACAACAGAATGGGCACTGAGTGGAGGGAAGGAATTTTATAAGCTCTCTTAGTGTACATTTGAGCCATTTCTACAAAAACATGACAAATAAGATTTTCTGAATATATATCATCACAGTGCCTTGGCAATTAATAACCAAAGCAGCAGAAGGCATGGTGCCCTGCATATACTTATATTTTGCAATATATTACAGAAGCCATTATGGTCTAGTGGAAATTTATTAATAATGATCACTGGCACATAGGAGAAGATGTATGGATTTTACCATAGCTGAGAACTAAAGCATCAAGGGATAAAATAGCTGCAAGTTTCATCTTCTCATGGTTCAAATCTGAAATTTGAAATCTAAGTGTATATAATGTCATCTAAACCAGGAGTTGGCCAATTTTTTCTGTAAAAAAACAGATAGCAAGTGGCTTTAGGTATCATGTGGTCTTGGTTACAGTTATTCAACTGATGTTGTCACACAAAAGGAGTTATGAACTACATAAATCAATTAGCATGGCTGTGTTCCAAAAAAACTTTATTTCTTTTTTTTAATATATTTTTTTATTTATTTATGATAGTCACATAGAGAGGCAGAGACACAGGCAGAGGAAGAAGCAGGCTCCATGCACTGGGAGCCCGATGTGGGATTCGATCTCAGGTCTCCAGGACCGCGCCCTGGGCCAAAGGCAGGTGCCAAACCGCTGCGCCACCCAGGGATCCCTAAAACTTTATTTCTAAAGACAAGTGGTGAACAACATCTGCCCCAAGGGCCATGATTTTCAGACCTATGATTATAAACAATTACAATTCATATTTTCTTTTTTCTTTCTCTTTTCTCTCTTCTGTCATTCTCTCATTTTTTTGTATACTCTATTCCCCCCATTCAAGTAGTCTCATTTTCAGGGACTATAAGGTCTACCTGAAGGAAAGAAGCATATTATGCTCTCTGAATTTCAATTTATTTTGTCAGATATTTCTGTGCAGTTAGGGTAGGAGTGAGGATGAGCTTTGCTGTTTTCTTCTAGTAAGTTGAAATGAGATTGTCCAACGTGAATGAACAAAGAGCCAGTAGTAGAATGAGGCTGGAATGTTTATTTAAACTCCATTCCCTAGTTTCATATTTTGAGAATAGAACTGAAAGGAGAACAGGCAAATTACATAAGTTAAGCCTAAGGCAGAAATTAATTCAATATTATAGACTCTGCCCAATTCATCATCAGTAATCAGCTATTAAATAGCATCTTGCTGTTTAACATTGCCTATGTTATACACAGGAATGTGTATTTTTTTGAACCACTTGAGATAGCTTTGACATAAAGAAATTGTGTATATTTAAGGGCTACGACTTGATGTTTTTATATATACACATACATTATGAAAGATCACAATAAAACTAAATGGCTTATCCATCACTTCTACAGTTATCTGTGTGCTCATGTATGTGGTGAGATTTAATTTAAAATGCTTCCTCTTAGAAAATTCCAAGTATGCAATCCAATATTATGATTGCTACCATACTGTACATTCTATTGACAAAATTTATTCACCCCACATAACTGAACCTCTGTAACCTTTGACCAACATTTCCCTGACCTCCCAGCCCTTGGCAACCACCATTTTGCTCTCTGTTTTTATAAGTTCAACTTTTTCAGATTCCACATAGATGTGGAAGACAGACAGTGATATCTATCTGTATCCAGCCTATTTCACTTGGCCATAATGTCCTTCATATTCATCATTGTTGTTGGAAATGGCAGGATTTTCTTTTTTGAAGGCTGAATAATATTACTCTGTGTGTGTGTGTGTTATGTGTATATCAATACCACTTTTTAAATCTCTTCATCCATATATGGACATTGAAGTTGTTCCCATATTTTGGCTACTGTGAATAATGCTGCAATGAACATGGGAGTACAAATATTCAAGATACTGGTTTTATTTCTAAAGAAATGAGTATCTTATTAACTACGAGACAGTGTACTATCCAGAGCATCATGTCACTAAATTTTCATGGCATCTATCAAATTAGATATTATAGTCTGATGCTATTTTCATGAATGTGCCAAATATTTGATTTCTCATTTTTTTATGAATGTGGAAGGAGAAAAAGAATTAAAACCTCTGGTTATCAGCTTGAAGTCCATATCCAAATAAACTGAAAGACCAAGGTGACTTAACTAGAAAACTCCAGGTTAAGCCAGGTGTAGTAAAATCTTAATTACTGGGGATTATTTACTTGGGAACCCAAACTAGGGCACAGAAAGGAAATAAGGGATGTCCCCGAGCATCATGACAACTGATGCTTTCATTCTTGGCTCATCAGCCAACCTCCCAGGCTCTCCTCAGTGTTCACATAGTTTTAATTTAAACAGAATTATTTGCCTTTTTTTCCTTGCTCACACAGCTTTTTATTTTTAACTTTTTATGGAAGCATGATACAAATACAGAAAAGTGCATATATCATAACTAAACAGCTCACTCAAGTCACAGTAGCCAGGTCAAAAACCAAATCACCAGTGCCCTGGAGCCTCTTTTCTCCTCTCTTCCCACTATCACTGCCCCCAGGAGTCCCACTATCTTGACTCCTAACAGCATGAATTTGTATAGCCTGTTCTTGTACTTTGCCTGCTACCATCACACGGTCTGGGCCATTTTGTTCCTGGCTTCTTTGACTCAATGTTTGGGAGATCATCCATATTGTTGCACATAACTATTATTTCTTTTTCATTTCCGTATGATACTCAGTTGTATGTGAGTGCACTGTGGTTTATTTACCTGTTTGATTGACAATGGGCCTCTGGGAATTTTCCAGTCTGGGACTCTGTCCTGTATGGCCACTGTTTAACTTCCTAGTACATGTCTTTTGGTGACCACTTAAGCACATCACCACTGAGTATACTCCTACAAGTGACACTGCTGAGTCATGCTACGGGAATATGCTCAGCTTTAGTCATTTTTCTCAAGCTCTTTCTTGAAGCTCACAGCCATTCTTAAACAAATTGGAAGTCAGTCCTGCTACAGGCAGGCATGCGACTGGCAACAATAAAAGCTAGAGTGACATTTAAAGAGTGCTCAGAACCAGGTCTCTTTACATAGGAGCATTGCTGTACTATGGCAAAGTAGTGGTAATTGATTTTAATTCTGTTGACCTTGACTGACCAAGAATGTTAAACCATGGTTAATCATTTCTGGTTCTTTGTTTGGTTTTGGTTTTGAGAGAAAGAGAGGGAGCCTGAGTGGAGGTGAGAGGGGGCAGAAGGAAAGGGAGAGAGAGAATCTTGAGCAGGGTCCACACCAAGCATGGAACCCAAGGCAGGGCTTGATCTCATGATCCTGAAATCATGATCTGAGTTGAAATCAAGAGTCAGATGTTCAACCGACTGAGCCACGAAGGCAGCCCAATCACTTCTGTTTTAAATAGCAAGAAAGGACATTTTTGATAATGTAACCATCATTTTTTTTTGTAAACATCATTTTTAAAGTCTCCACTTTTATACTGATAAATGCCTCTTGGAAACGTCATTTTTACTATCGCTCATTGTCCAGTATGACCCACTCTTTCTTTGGGGAATAAATTAACAAGTTCTATGATGTATTTCTAAACTATTGGCTTATCAGAACAGATATACTAGTAAAAACTGTGACTGTTTAGTAAGCCAGAGGAGCCAACTCAGCAAAACTATGCATAGAGTGTTTCCTATATTTCTGTGAAGTTGCACTATTTCAATTATAATTTCATAGTCAGGATAGAGGACCTTGATCTATAAAAGTTTTAAGGTCTCCAAGCATGTAAGAAATTCAGAAGTTTGGAACTCTAGACTATGGTGTAAAGATTTGTGCCATGACTACTGGGAAGAAGCTCTTTAATGGGGCTTTATCCTTGGTTTCTTTGCTTTCTTGCTCTTTTCATTGGTAGAGCTCTTGCTGACTTCAAAGAGAGAGCCTCTCACCAGGTACAGGAAGTGCCCCTGGAGGTGTTAGAGTGAGATGAGCAAATGGACTGCATGGGAGGTATTCCCCACTGGTAGGGGCTCCTGTTAATGCAGAGCACCGTGTTAACTCAGAGGACTATTAGTGCTTATAATATGTATGTCAGCCACATGCATGGAGACTGTCTCTGAGGAAATGGGGTGGCAGTCACTTTTTTTGCATTTAATAGAATATCTAAGTAGATATGAATAGAAATATAAATATTTGTGCATGTAGGTCTTATATATTTTTCACATTAAATTCACATGGCTGCAAAAGAAATCTATCTCCCTGTTGAAGAACCCGGAGCATTTTGTCAGGATGTCCTAAAATGCACATGAAAGGACTTAAGAACTTGAGCGCATCTGGTGCAAGTTACATGGCTTCCAGGGAGATTATGAGATTCCAGGTTCCCATGTTTTGTGCCCTCGACTATGGGCCAGGTTCTTTCTGATTACCATTTCTTATCTTATCTTCACAATAACCCTGAAAGGATAACATCATTGTTCCCATTTTATAGATCCAATGTCCTGTACTTAAAAAGTAGCAGAGCTGTGGCCTTCATCAATGGCCTTCCCATTATCCCCCTCCTGAATTAGGGGTTTTGCAGGGGCTGTTTCTAGGGGTGCCTATAAACCACAACAACCACAATAGGAATGACTGGGAAGAAGGGGATGGCAAGTGGAACCTATGCACAGTGAATACCAGATGGGAACTCTGAAAAAAAAAAAAAAAAAGAGAGAGAGAGAAAAGAAAAAAAAAAAAAAAAAACCCAACCTATCACATGAGGCAATTGATTTCAGCCAAATTTGTAAAGATCCCAGCCAGTGGTTGTCAATTTCGGCTGCATCTGGAATCACCCAAGGCCCAGACTCCAGTAGCCAAGCTTCTGTTTCCTTAGGTTTAGGAGATTTAGGATGTAGCCCCAGCAGGAGTATATTTGAAGCGCTTCCCAGGTGATTCTCAGCAGCCAGGGTTGAGAACCGTAGATTGAGATTAAATGCCTTTGTAGGCTGAGCAATTAAATCTAAATCATGAATGTAATTTTTTAAAGAAAGCATGAGAATGAAAGCATATATGCGAAAGGGCTTGACAAACTGCAAACTGTTCTACATATGGCACTTTAATGAAGAGATAAATGGTGAATGTAATGTATGAATGTAATTGGACACCTGGTCCATGGTGGCAAGGGGGAGGGGGAAACAGGACGTGTTGAAGGCTACCAAGGAGAGAATTTTTTTTTTATGTGACAAGATTGGGAGCCAGGCTTTCATGGTAACTGGACCTTCACAGCCCCTCTGGCCCATGGTCTGTGGGAAGGAAACATGGGGTGCAGAGCAGCCATTGTACCAAAGGGAGACACACAGAGAGGCAGAGACATAGGCAGAGGGAGAAGCAGGCTCCCTATGGGGAACCTGATGTGGGACGTGATTTCAGGGCCCCGGGATCACCACCTGAGCCCAAACCACTGAGCCACCTAGGCACCCCTCATTTTAGTCAGGTTTTAAAAGGGATTCTTCAAAAAAAATAAAATAAAATAAATAAAATAAAAGGGATTCTTCTCAGAAGTGCATTTTGCACTAGAGGACATGGCCTAACTGTTTCAGAGCTCAGAGCCCTAGGCTACCATGTGAAAATGCATACTTGAGGCAAGTCAGAGAGGCACAGTCTCTCTCTCTCTCTCTCTCTCTCACACACACACACACACACACACACACACAGTTTTATCTAAAAAGTAATTGCTAAAGTAACACAAATATATAGCATAGTTATTAAAGGTGAATAACCTTATAACCACCACCCATGGAAGGAGCTAGACTTTGCCAAATACCACAGGAGCTCTCTGTCTCTTCCCAAACACAACCCTCCTCCTCCAAGAGAAACCACTATCCTCATTTTGATGATCAACTTTATGATTTGTTTTCTTCAGATACTTTGTTTATCCAAATTTATATCTCCAAACACCAGAGGTAACACTACTTTTTAAATTATTCGTTTAGATCTCTCTTAATCTGTAGAAATCTATTTAAAAAAATTTTACTGCATGACAGTTGATTTGTAGAAGCAGACATTTCACATCTGTACAGTTTGCCTCAGCCTGGACTTTGCAGGTTGTGTTTCTACCTCATGGTTTCACATATTTCTTTGGCTTCTACACTCCCTGCAAAACAGTAGCTGACTCTGAAGAGATCAATCATGTTCACATTTGGACATTTGTGGGGAGGATATCTGCTTAGGTGAAGGGTGACATCTTCTTCATCAAGAGGTATGTACTGTCTGACTTTTTCTTTTTGTCTTGGAAGTAGCCACTGATTCTCTGTGCTTACATCCTTAATTCGTGAGGAGTAAATGGTGATATTTCCAGTTGTGTCCTTCTTTGTTTGTTGAAATACTTCTGTGCAGAGAAACTTCTACTCATCTACTATTTGCTTATCAGTTGGTATAGTTTGTAAAACCAAAATAGGACAAGTGCTTGACTATGTCATTTTATTTACCACTGTTCAAAATAGAGTCAGTTCCCCAACATCCTCTCTAAAAGAGGTCAGTTAATTTTTTTGTGTCATTAGGAACTCATGAAATAGACATACATTATTTGTTTCAATCTGTCATGGTCGTGATTTATAATCTCATTAGGAGCTTGTGTTCATGGCTGCACAATGGCTGCAATCCTGTCTGTACAGCCATCAGCCCAGAAATGGTGGCTGGAAGATAAAGAGAGTCTGAAGGTTTCTCCCCTTCCTTTCTGAACCCTGAATGTTATAGGACCTAGGGAAAGAAAGACCTCATTTCAAAGTCACTGGAAGAAGACCTGGGCTTGACTCTGAGCTGTGTCATTTCTTAACTGTGTGACCTTGGGTCTCTCGCCAAGCCTCTCAGAGACTCTCCTTCCTCATCTGTGAAAGTGAGAGTAACAGCATTTGCCTTAGCTTTGTGCATTAATTGAGAATGTGCACACACACCAGGCCCAGTGTCCAACGGGTGGTAGGGATAGGATACAATTTCTTTCTCTTTCCTGCCCTCTGAAAAGCACAGCTCTGGGGATGTACTGAGTCTAAGAGCAGAGGCCCAGCTGGGGCTGAGGTTATCAGGAATGGAAGCATGTGAAGAATGGGGTCATCCCTTTGGAACATGTTGTTCAGAGATTTCAGCCCATCGGTGCATGCAGTTTTCCTTTTTCTCCTTCTTGTCTTTTTTTTTTTTTTTTTTTTTTGCTTCTACCTGAAGAGACTTTTCATTATTTGATAAAAACTATTTTAATTCTCTGTGTTTTCTGAGGAAATTTAATTGGTAACTCTTAGGAGCCCTTTACTATAACACAAATCAGCCTCTCCAGCTTTGAAAAGGATCATCTTAGCCATAGCGCCATGGGCACCCCGGCCTGTATCTAGTTGGAAGGACTCCAGCTTCTAGGAAGGGCAGTTTTCTCTGGCTACATTTCAGAGGTGCTGTGACAGTTGTCAGCTTTGCACTTCCTCTCCCCTACCCCCTACCCCTCTACCCCCCAACACACACACCACCACCACCACCACCACCACCACAGTCACTACTTATGTTGCTTTTTTGTTTTGCCCTCAGGCCCCTTTAAATTCTCAGGGTGCTGTTCAACATTTTCCTAAGTTATTCCTTTTCATTTGTGAGAACATATCATCATAAAATGTAAACATGCTTAGAAATTGCCATTTATTTCCAAAGAGAAAGAACGTCTCTCTGGGAAAGCTATAACTGAAACCAGATGCAGCTAGGTACATCCCAACCAGTGGTTTACCCAGCCTGGACGACCTCTCCAGCAGACAAGGAGGATTCCGGGGCATTCTGCCATAGTAACTTAAAACTTTATCAACACATAGATGTTTTTTCAGGAGAGGAGCAGGAAGTCATTTGCTAAGACCTTATGTTGCTATAGGGTTTGACTGTATCAGTGAAGGGATGTTCGAGACCACTTGTGCCTGTGGACCATGCAATAATACTGAAGAAAGCTAAGGAGATGTTTCTTTCGCCTTTAATAAAAGAGGAAACTGAGGCTCAAAAAGGTGACTCAAGGTCAGAGCTGCTAGAGTCAGGACTAACACTCAGGTATCCTTGCTCCTTATCCAGTGGTCTCCGTGCTGCCCTAACCTGGGTGTCCATTTATCTCAGGCAGTGTGACTTCCTACCTCCACACATACCTTGCTCCCCCAGCAGGATGGCTCCTGGCCTCTGCACTTGAACTTCTAACTAATGTAGGCCCTGAATCTTATCAATTTCCCTTGTAGCCAGCTTGTCCTGAAGAGGCCCATTCATTCACCTGTAAGTATGTACTCAGCACCTAGTATATATCAAGCACTGTGACCCTGTTAGTAGAGAACCAAACACTCTCAGAGTGCTTACAGTCAGGGGGAAGAGTGATTATCTATATTGAAATTGATAAAAGAACCATCTCCAGGTTAAAAAAACCAATGTGTGTCCATATATCACCTTGTAGTAAAGAGGAGGGAAGTCTCAAAATAACTTCACATTTCCTGGCTGCTTTGATGAGAAAAAAAAAAAAAAGGAAGAGAATGTACAAGCACAAAGTTGAGAATAAGCACCTAATCACTCTGAATTGCTCTTGTACCTAAGCCGTTTTGTCTTGACAGTTTGAAGTAACACTAATATGTTGTTTGGGGCCTACTAGAACGCAATGCACCTTTTGGTGCCAAGACAGAGATCTATGGGGTGGCGGAGGGGGCTGACCCTTCGTTATTTTTCATCACACCTGCTGACAGGCTGTAAGCTGCCCTCCCCCAACTTCCCAGGACCAAACTCTGTTTTGTCAGAATCTTCAGATAAAGCATATGCTCACTCTTCTTGTTTTCAGAAGTGGCATTTTCTGGACAATTGTATTGGATCATGAATCATAACTTGAAGTTTTCAGAAAGTCCCATTAGGTTTATCAAAGAACTGTATTCCTAAATGGTTCTGGAATGCAGGCTTCTACAGACTCACCCTGCCAGCTCTGTGAAGATTTTTAGGCTCATACAAGGAGAGTCAAATGTGATCCTTGAAGTAGAGAAAAAATAATCTGAAATAAAAAATAGAAGTAATATCATGGCGCACATACCTCATTTTAAAACTATTATTGCTGGGCAGCCCAGGTGGCTCAGCAGTTTAGTGCCGCCTTCAGCCCCGGGGCGAGATCCTGGAGACCCAGGATCGAGTCCTGTGTCGGGCTCCCTGCATGGAGCCTGTCTCTCTCTCTCTCTCTCTCTCATGAATAAATAAATAAAATCTTAAAAAATAAAAAAATGAAACTATTATTGCTGTGTTCAGAGTAAGACATTTGAGAAAAGTGTGCTGATTTGAATCCTTTTCTGTAGAGAATTATCGAATAGGCGTATATATAGTATTATCATAAAGAATGCATCTGTAATCATCTTACATACAAAAAATAATCTACTGCTTAACATGTTTTGTAAAACCTTCATATGCAACCAATGATTGAATATTGTTATTGCACTGCCTTTGGACTCCTTCACTGTAACTCCAGCTCAGCCAGTCAGTTTGACAGCTGTGTTGCCCTCCCTGCATGGTTCAACACACACTGACTAAGAGACAATTTTCTTTTGTTTAAAAAACAGAAGAGTTCTTTTCTGTATACGAGAATTCATCTTGCTACAGCTTAGCTGTTACAGTTTTAACCAATCTACTTAACAGTCACCTAAAGACTTTTGATTAGTATTGTGATTAATTTGGAGAAAGCACTGTGTAAGAGAAAGAGAATGAACTGATTTTGAGATTGCAGGATCCAAGTTCAAAAACTAACCCCTCCGCTTACACCTTATGTGGTATCAGACAGTCATCTATTAAGTAGGGATGGTCATTCGTGGTCTTGACTATCTAATGGGGTCACTGACGCAGGTCAAATTAGATGAGTACTTAGCACCTGCAAGAGTGTAAAGCAATGGATAATAAGACATTGTTGTCCTTTAGGTTTTGTTTTTATGCTCCACACATAAATACACAGACACTCAACAGCTTCACAAATTTACTTTTTTTAGTTGTAATTTATGGTCTACTTCCAAAAAAATTTTTAAACTGTCTTATGATACAAGACACCGATATAATAGAATCGATCAAACAATGATATATGAACAACAACCAGATAATGATGGCAAGAAAATTTAGCTGCAGAGCAGTCAGGACAAAAGGAAAAACACATTTCTTGCATGGTTCTCCCAGTCTGATTGTGAAAACTCTTTTTGTTCTCACACTGACTCTTACTTAAAAAATAGGCTTCGGAGATCATTACCAAATACTTTTTTTAGGAAAGCAGGATCTTTCATTATTAAGGTACTTCATTTGGTAAAATGTTGTTACTGCATCTAAAGTTTGTCAAACCTCTTTTAGAACAGTGTTAAATGAAAGCCACTTTTCTAGTGCTGTGTCCACATTTTGAGTGAACAGAAAATGTCCTTCAAAGCATTTAGGCCTGGGACGCCCATGTGGCTCAGTGATTGAGCATCTGCCTTCAGCTCCAGGGTGTGATCCTGGGGTCTTGAAATCGAGTCCCGCATCAGGCTCCCCACAGAGAGCCTGCTTCTCCTCTGCCTATGTCTCTGCCTCTCGCTCTGTGTCTCTTATGAATAAATAAAACTTTAGGGATGCCTGGGTAGCTCAGCAGTTGGGTATCTACCTTTGGCTCAGGGCATGATCCCACAGTCCTGGGATCAAGTCCTACATCAGGCTCTCTGCAAGGGGCCTGCTTCTCCCTCTGCCTACGTTTCTGACTCTCTCTCTCTCTCTCTCTTTCTATGCCTCTCATGAATAAATAAAAGAAATCTTTACTAAATAAACAAACAAACATACATACTTTTTAAAAATCTTTTTTAAAAAATGAAGTCCCATTGCTTTCATAACATTTCTATATCACATGAGGGGCACACGTGTCCCTGACATGTCTGTTTTTGTATACTCTAGAAATGACCCTAGCCCTGAGTTTTATTAATAGCTCTTTAATTTTTTGTTCTGGATTCTGTTAGTGGCATCTGGACCTCAGAGGTGACACTAAGAAATGGGAAAATAAACTAGATTATTTCCAAATTCAAATGTGTGTTGGGTTCCAGTTGAGGCAAAAAGTCCACCCTTAAAGATCCATGAAGTCTTAGAGGGTGCCTCCTTCACCGGAGAGCCACACAGACAGGAGTTTATTTCCAATTTTGGCATTTACTGCATGGCCATAGGAAACTCACTTGGTACTTCCAATCCTGAGTCTTTCTGTCTGTAAAATGAGATGACCAACTCCAACTTGCAGAGTTGCTCTATTCCCGGTGCAGCAGCTGCCATAGAGACAGAAATCAACACATATCAGTTACTACATTTCTACTAGCCCTTATCTGTGATTGTAAAATCCCCAAATTTCCAGAATCTGAAAATTCTTCTCCTAAGTCATTTGACAAAAATGTCTCCCCTGAAACTCAAGTGTAACCTCACCTGAACTGATGTAAGGATATTCATAGTCTTTCAACTATTCAGAGAAATTGAAAAACAAAAGCAGAAGTATTTATGCGTTTGGTTATGGAGTGCTGCCCCAGACTCTGTTGGGGATCATACATAACGAATGGCATATGCACTAAATTACCTTTCCAAACTCTAAAAAATTATGAATTCCCAAACACATCCA
The DNA here is from genome assembly GCF_053574225.1 of Canis aureus. Classification (NCBI taxonomy): domain Eukaryota; kingdom Metazoa; phylum Chordata; class Mammalia; order Carnivora; family Canidae; genus Canis; species Canis aureus. Next base: position 34,141,230 of record NC_135632.1, read on the forward strand.
ACCCCAGTGGTTTCAAATAAGAATTGATGACCTATTTTATTCCCAGGGTTGCAAATTTCCTTAATGTCTAGCTTGTCAGAGCATGCACCAAGAGGAGAAATCTCTTCTGCATCCCTAATGCACACTAACCTCTCCCTGGCCTGCCCTATCCATTTTGTGCTTTTTTCACTTGGGGGGAGGTTGGTACTTTGGTAATAGGTAGCCTGGTTCCCTGATCTAGTAGTTAGAACGTTCTTTCTTATACTAAGCTGAACTCTGCCTTCCAATAAATTCTCCTACTTATGCCTATTCTGCAGAGCTGAGGAAACAGAGGATAAGTCAGCTCACTCTTCTAGGTGACTGCCCTTCAAATATTTGAAAAGAGTTCTGCTCTTCCTTAAGTCTTGTTTTTTGTTTAGTTTTGTTTTCATAGACAAACAGTTGCACTCTCTGTTGCCAGTCTTTATCCAGCCCACTTCCAGGCCTTTTCTAACTGTTCTTTGTCAGTTTCCTATTCTTTATTTTGTCATTGAACATATGTTATCCAGAATTAAGAACTTTATGAACTTTGTCTTGAAAACTCTGTTTCCACCCATTGATGATCAGCATCCTCTTCTCTGGCCCCAGACAGTATCTTCCTAATGGCTGAAGAGCCATGGATGACGCCTGCCCAGTTCAAATTCTACATTATCCACTTGATTAGATTTTAGGCAAGTGATATAAACTCAGACCCTCAGTCCCCTTATCCGCACAGTGGAGATAATTGAGCTTTGTGGTGTTGCTTTCAGTATTGAAGTGTCTAGCACCTTGCCTGACACAGAGTAGACTCATAATTCATAGTAATGATCATTATAAGCAGCTTAATAAATAAGCCTCCTCTTCCTCTTCCTCATCATGTTCTTATTGCTTTCTTAGGCTGATCCTGGCATACACACGCCCAAGACATTGGTGGGTTTATTTTTAGGTCTAACCCATATGAAGGTAATCTGTCTTCATGAAGATACAATTTGTATAATAAACAGCCCCTGTCAATCTTAAAGGGAAGTCACTCTGCTTTTTCCTCCTCTTTTACCCATTTCTTTTGAAACAAATACAGCTGCCACGATAACTTGATCGACAAAAGCACTCAAACTTGTATCTTTCAGGCACCTATTTAGAGATCTACGGTAAAATTTTGGTTTTTTCTAGCCTAGAAACCAAGTGGATTCCAGGGTGTCTTGTTTCACAACTTGAGACTGCATATCCTGTGTAAGTGTTTCCAAGTGTACAGAGTAGAGCCATAAATTATATTTTGATCAGTGCCAAAAACTTGGTGCCAAAGAACATCTTGACATTACTATTAGTATATGTTGTATCCTGTAATTAAGCAGAATCGGCTCGTAGATGAGTTCTTCTGAAGATAGAGCCCTCCTTTCATGGGAGCATAATCGAAATGAGCTATTGCTCTCATTAAGTTACTTGGCAATACATCACCAGTGTGGCCTGTCATTCTAATGATGCATTAGTGTAATTCATCAACAGGGTGAATCCCACTAATAAGGTGTTACTCCAGAGGCAGGGCTATCCAGTGCAGAAAGCATCCAGGGGCAGATGTAGGATGGCTGCAGCCTAAGGCCCAAGAGGCTCTATGTAATGGATTGACCCCCTACCCTTCTTCTTACTTTATGAAGTTTAGCTATTTTTTAAGCTATCCAAATTAATGCCCATTTGTCCCCGGACTGTTCTAATTTTTCCTTTCTGACTACTCCCAGAATCCTTTACTGGCCCAGGGATATCCAACTTGAATTCCTTTGGGCATATATGATGGAGCCACTTTGTTCTTTCCTAAAGAGTTCTACTTTGAGAAAATTCAATGTTATAGCTGACTTTGTCAGAGCACTTCTGGATTTCTATGATTTTTACCCTATTTATTCTAAAGGGTATAAGATTTTTTTAAAAAGACACACATTGATATAATGCCAATAAAAAGTAGGTGATAATGATACTAAAAATCAAGGCTTTGCAACTAGTAGATAAATAAATCCTAGAAATCTAATACACAATATAGAGATTATAGACAACAAATCTGTATTATAAAATTAAACTTGCTAAGAAACTAGATCTTAATTGTTCTTACCACTAGTAGAAATGATAATTATGTGACATGATAGAGGTGTTAGCTAATGCTACAATGGCAGTCATACTGCAGTATAAATCTGTCAAATCAATATGTTGTACACTTTAAATTTACATAATATTGCATGTTAATTACGTCTAAAAAGGTTCTCTATGGAAAAAAAAAGCAGAAATAAAGACTAATAAGGATGATGCAACTGAGTATCTCTGAGCTTCCTGGTAGCAAACTCAAAAAGGGATGATGGACTGAAAGAATGAAAAACATTTTGTTTGGAAACTTACTTTCTAGTACTAAATGATTTGGATGGATATCTAAGGAACTTTAAAGAACTTAATAGACTTTGCCTTCAATAGTGAGATCCCTGAAAATACAGAAATATTGTTCATAGTGATTTCTTATTGCCATCCTTTGATAAAGTGAAGCATATAATTATGGTATAGATTTTTAAGACATTTTCTTTGCAAAACAAAGAGAATGTGGTTCAGGCATATAACTTACCTTGGGAATAAAATCAGAAAGCCTATAGAAACAAATGGGACCATTTCTTTGTACTATTTTTCTCTAATATAATTTCTCTCCTGTGAATATTTTTTAGGAAATGGATAAAGGGTTTTGGGGTTCCTGGGTGGTTCAGTTGGTTAAGCATCTGTCTGGCTTGGGTCATGATCCCAGGGTTGGGTTCCCTGATCAGTGGGGAGTCTGCTTCTCTCTCAGCCCCTCCCTGTGCTCATGCTCTCTCTCTCTCTCTCTCTCTCTCAAATAAATAAAATCTTTTTTAAAAAATATGTTTTTAAGCTTTATTCGGCTATAACTTAAAACCGATAAAATTTACCCTCCATAAATACACATTTTGATAAATTTTGAAAACATATCATCGTGTAAAAACTACTACAACCAAGATACTGAATGAGAGGTCCATTTTGCTGAAAAGTTCCTTCTTGCTCCTTTTTGGTGGTTCCCATCACCTGACACCCAGGTCTGTGCAACCACTTACATCCTTTCCATCATCATAGTGTTCCCCTTTCTAGAATTCCATACATATGGAAGATTCAAAAGTCATTTGCCTGACTTATTTTATTTCACCTCTCTGTTGTTGTGTGTACTCCTGTCTTGTTCATTTTTATTGCTGAGTAGTATGTCATTAGGATTTATATTTCTAAGGAAAAAGCTTAAAGGATATTAAAAGTAGTTGCTGAAAGAATATCCATATGAATTTAATAACAAGCATAAAGATGGCAATATGTATTCTCACTTAAAAAGAGAATTAATGCCTTCTATTCCAATATATTTTTTTAATACTTTACAATGGCAAGCTTGAAAGCTAAATGATGGCAAGAACCATGTTCTACAGCTTGCCATTATATCTGCAATATCTAGCCCAATGTCTGCTTTTACTAGGTGCTTCATAAATCATTGTTAGATGAGTGAATGAAGACATTAATAGATGTTCATCATCCATGCACAACAGTCATGTGAAGAGAACAGTCCCTCAAGATAAGGAACAGTAAAATATAGAAAGAAAAGTTACAGTCATTACCACTTATTGAGCACTTATCATAGAGGTGCTTGTAAAGTGACTGAGTATTTCGTACATATTTCAGGTTCCTTATTTTAAGCTCTATAACTTGTGCATTTTAAAAACCTTTTGATCTTGTGTATTTTATCCTGAACTCCCAGCTTTGGGATAATCAAGTGCATATATTACTATGCCTTGTCCTTTTATTTGCCCTAATAGTATTTATAAATATTTAGTAAGTTTCTGAATCATGCACTTTTCAGCTCCAAGAGTTTTTCTAAGATATAAAAGTGTAATCAAGGAATGGTGTACTTGGAAACAGAAGACCATAGAATATTAATACTTCAAGGTGGTTTAGACTAATGTCCTCATTAGAAAAGAGAAACAACTCTCAAAGACTGAGCTGCTCCAATTCACACACATTTCATGGGAAGTGTGCAACTGAAGATAAATTCATTAATAGCTGATTAATCCCAATAAGCAAATAGATAGTTTGCAGAATTGAACTGAAAACAAAAGGAAGATATTTTAGTTTGCTTGCTTGTTCATATTCAAAAGGGGAATTGGGAATGTGTTGTCTGTATTTTATTGAGTGGTACTTTAGAGCATGTCAAGGAAAAAATAATGTACTCAAAGAGAAGCTACATAGCTTGTAGTAGAATCTATGCCAAGGTAAGAAAAACAGATAAAATAAGGCCAAATTCTTTTTTTTAAAGATTTTATTTTATTTATTTATTCATGAGAGACACACAGAGAGAGATAGAGACACAGGCAGAGGGAGAAGCAGGCTCCATGCAGGAAGCCCAATGTGGGACTCGATCATGGGATTGGGATCATGCCCTGAGCCTAAGGCAGACACTCAACTGCTAAGCCACCCAGACATCCCAAGAAGGCCAAATTCTATATGAAGCAGATTGAACCTCACCTCAATTGGACATCTCAGTAGATGGCAAAGTCTGTTAATTATATGACTTAAATGAAACCTTTCTTCGTCTTTTAAGATTTATTCTCTCTGCCTAACCACTAAATATTCCAGAAATTAGGTTTTCAGGTGGATTGTTCATCTAAAATCTTAATAATTACTTTTGGCCTCTGTCAAATATTTATCTATACAACTTAAGATCCATAAGGATTTGAATCCATCAGATAAAAATCCTTCAGGCTCCTGTAATATTCTGAATTTCATAGATCTGGTGAAAAATTAAGATATGACTGAATTGTATTGGTTTTATAAACCCAGCAAGATAATACTCAAACCAGTACTTGAGATGTCCCCTTCCCACTAGATGAAATTTTGGTTTGTTTTATCCATCCATTAATACAAAAAATATTTATCAAATGCTTGTCAGATGCCTAAGCACTTTAACACAGGAATAAGTAAGGTGTTCTGATGGTGTGAAGGAAGATCAAAGGATTTCAATGTGGGATGGGAATTTAAGAAAACTTCAAGAGAAGGCAGCTTGTGGGTTGGGCTTTGAATGAAGAAAAGCATTTCAGAAGGTTAACATGATAATTCTTGGGAGTACAAAGGGAATCTATGAAAAGAGCTAAGCACTGCACAGGGAAGCAAACAATTAGCAAAACTAAAAGACAACCAAACAAAAAAAATTTAAAAAAAAAAAAAGACAACCAAACAGAATGGAAAAAAGATATTTGCAAATGACATATCTGATAAAGGGTAACCATCCAAATATAAAGAACTTATAAAACTCAATACACAAAAAAACAACAAATAGGCAGAAGACATGAAATGAGATTTCTCCAAAGAAGACCTATAGAAGATGGTCAACAGACACATGAAAAGATGCTCCACATCACTCAGCATCAGGGAAATACATGTCAAAACTGCAATGAGCTATCAGGGCACACCTGTCAGAATGGCTGAAATCAACAACACAAGAAACCACACAGCTTGAAGAGGATGTAGAGAAAGAGGAACACACTTGCACTGTTGGTGGGAATGCAAACTGGTGCACCCACTCTGGGAAATAGTATGGAGGTTCCGCAAAAAGTTAAAAGTAGAACTACCCTATGATCCAGTGATTGCACCACTATTTGCCCAAAGAAAGGAAAAAATATTAATTCAAAGCAATATGTGCCACTAATGTTTACAGCAGTGTTATCTACTATAGCCAAGTTATGGAAATACCCCAATTGTCCATCAATTGACAAATGGATAAAGAAGAAATGGCATATGTATACGTGTGTGTGTATATATATACACACACACTCGAATATTACTCAGCCATAAAAAAATGAAAGCTTGTCATTTTTTTGAAAGCTTGTCATTTGCAACACCATAGAGCTAGAGAATATTAGGCTGAGTGAAATAACTCAGTCTGAGACAAATACCATATGATTTCACTCATATGTGAAATTTAAGAAACAAATGAGCATAAGGAAAAGGAGAGAGAGAGAGAGACAAACTAAGAAACAGACTCTTAATTTTAGAGAATAAACTGATGGTTACCAGAGGGAGGTGGTTTGGGAGCGGGTTAAACAGGTGATGGGCATTCAGAAGTGCAGTTGCTGTGATGAACACAGGGTATTGTATGAAAGTGTTGAATCACTAAAATATACACCTGAAAATAGTATTACACTGTACATTAACTACTTGGACATTAAATAAAAACTTAAAAGCAATAAGCAGGGTGTCTTTTCCCTGGATTCATTTTGGAAGAATATGATGCTTTCAAATGGAGGTGTAGATCAGTAGGCCAAAATGACTTTAGCCATATTTCAATACCAAGTAGATGGAACTCACTCATTTAAGATCCCATACTTTCTGGAATCCTTATATTTCCAATAATAAATATGCTATAACAAATGTTATGGTATTGTCAAAACATCCTGTTTTATCAATATTGCATTTTTGAGATATTTCATGTTTCATTAAAAGTAAGAAAAAGTTTTTTATGCAACATGACAACTAGATATAAATGATAAAGATGTGGATCCACTTGCATATACACATATTCTTGTAATTGAGATAACTACACCTCTACTGACAATAGTCATTTCTGATAGATATTTTTAATTTGTTTTAATAGTATGATGATATCTTTTATTGGACTTTAAAAAAGAAAAAGTTAGATTTGAACATCCTAGCACCCATTATAGATTTTTGTGTTACAAAGTTCTTCAGTCATCATCCAAGTAAGGATGTGTGTGTTACCCCCAAACCAGAAAATAGATACATGATAAAAGTCATTTTTTAAGGCCCCAGTGGTTTCAATGTTCATGGATAACTGTAATTAATGAAGACAACTGTAGCCTTTTTAGACAAACTGCCCAACATGAACATTCAGTTTCATATGATGCATAAAGGATGGAGGTCCACTTTTCTAGAAGATCTGCCATTAGATTTTGGTTTTAAATGTTGTATTTTCCTTGTTCATTTAGATAATCCGCAGAGTTACAAAATATCTGCAATTCAACTTCATGTTTACTCTATAAAATTAGGCACTTCTATTACATTATCATAGTTTATTTTAGTAGGTAATACAAGAGCCCTTATTAAACAAACAATGGAGCTAGATCATAATTACTTTAAAATAGCAGTGAACTTGCTCTGACTTCAGGATAATTTAGTTTTGCCCCCAAACCAGCCCTATTGCAATATTTCTCTTAGTAAAAAAGTACCATGGCCAGTCTCTTTCAAAAAGGAACTTAAAATCAGCTTCACGATGAATTTCTCAAGCATTTTATAGACCTCTCTATACAAGTTTTCTAGTTTTCTCAGACTAAAACCTGCAAACTTGTCAATCCTTATGTCTTAATATAATCTATATACATTTATGACAGGTGAACATGAACAACATCTGCTGAGGGACATAAATTTGATTTTATATTCAACTTCTCTTCGAGCAGGTTGGCTGCTGTCTGAATTGCTAGTGGGTACTCAATCAAAAATAGTGTTTCCCTTCACTTTATTGGCAGGTTCTCCCAAGCTCTGTGTCCCTCCTTATCAAACTGCTCTGTGAATCAAACACAAGGAGACACACTAGAAACTGATCAGGATGTGACAGGTTCTGAAAGGCTGAGTGTAGGGACTTTGGAAAGACCCACAATTATCCATAATACCTCAGGACTATTTAATTTTGTGATTTTTCTCACAATCTAGAACATGTCATACTGTAAGACACCGATTGTATGACACCCCACAACATTTAACATTAGAGAGATTATTGTCGATTAATTTGGTTAGGTGCTTTGCTTTTCTCGATGAGCCCTATTAGCCAGGCTCCTGTTTCAAGCTGTAGCCTTTTATTCCAGAAGCTGATGGTTGGATGCTCTAAGGATACTGCTCAAAGAGATTCCCAGTACTGAGAGAGCATGGTCATTTAAAAGATGGTTGTTTGATGGGCTCATGAGCTCTCTTACCAGGTAAATATGTGTGCTGAAACTATATTTAAAATTTAAACAAGAGGTCTTCCTGGATGGTTCATTGGGTTGAGTGGTTGCCTTTGGTTCAGTGGTTGCCTTTGGTTCAGGTCATGATCCTAGGGTCCTAGGATCAAGCTATGCCTGGGGCTCTGTGCTCAGCAAAGAGTCTGCTTCTCCCTCTGCTCCCTCCTCCTGCTCATGCTTGTGCTCTCGCTCTCTCTCTCTCTCTCTCTCTGAAATAAAGAAATAAATTTTTTTAAAAATTAAACAAGAGAAATCGATGTAAGTCTGACTATTTTACCTTGAGTTAAAACAAAAGAAATATTTTCAGAAGATTAAGTTTTGCAGTAGAATCACTGAAATCATCAACTAGACATTTTGACTAAGCATGGAAGATAAAACATTTATCCATTCAAAAGGGGAGTTTATTTGGTATTAATTATAAAAGCACTGCAGAAATTTTATACTGTTGGTGTTAACTAAAAATTTTCTTTCTTGCCAATCCTAACCCTCTCACACCCTCCAGTTCCCAGTTAGAATCATGCTACATATATACCTCTACTGTGTTTTTTTTTTTTTTTTCACTTTTCATCATAGTTTCCATACAGACACACAGTGATATCTTTAGAAAGTAATCTTTGACACATTGCTTTGGGAGATGAAGAATATGGCTTACTTACATTTCTTCCCATCACAACTACATTTTATTTGTTATGTTAGTAGATTCGCATTGTGAGTGTTTATAATATTTACATTCTCTTTTATAATCCTAGTTCTCATAATGGTTGATCATTAAGTTTCTTCTAAATTTATGTGGGATCAGTTCCCACAGACCATCCCTTTATTTTATAGTTTTCCTTCCCTACGTTATATATCCTTTTCATTCATTTCTTGTTGGTCTGGATTCCATTCTCAACTAGACTTTGTCAATTATTCACTTATTTTTAGAAAGACTTTTTATGTCATTAAAAGTGACCAAAATCTGGGCTGGGTATATTATTTTTCTTTTTCTCTTTTCTTTTCTTAAAGATTTTATTTATTCATTTGAGAGAGAGAGCACGAGCAGGAGGGGCAGAGGGAAAGGGAGGAGCAGACTCCCTGCTGAACAGTGATCCTGATGTAGGACTCAATCCCAGGACCCCCAGATCATGACCTGAGCCAAAGGCAAATGCTTAACTAACTGAGCAACCCAGGTGCCGCAGTTTTATTTTTCTTTTAACAGTCAGGAGAGATTGTTTCTGTGCCTTCTGTGAGTGGGTGTTACTATGGGGAAATCTGAAGCCAGCCTGATTTTTATATCTTGTAGTTAATGTAACACTTTGTCTCAATACCTTTAGATTTCTTTCTCCATCCTTGCAGTTCAAAAACGTGACTGGAATATATCCTTTTACTAATTATTTTGTAAAAATTTTCTTAGGAAAAACTACCATGCCATGTGGATCTGCAGATACAGAACTTTGTTTTTCATAAGAAACTTTTCTTCTAGTGTGTCTGCGAGAGTCTCTTGTCTGTGATAGTGATTGTTGTTTGAGTTGATCATTTGTTCAATTCTCTACTTTAAGGATGCTCTACTCCAAAGAATGGACAAATCTGCCATGCCTAATACAACTTTGACTGAGTTTTGGGCTTCCTTTATATTGATTACTTTCTGATGCTTGTTTTCCGTGTTATTGCCTCTATTTCTAACAGTATCCATTTTACTTCTAGCTGCTTCTGATTGGCTTTCTTTTTCTTAATAATGGCTTAATTACTTTAATTTCTTTCCACACCATGGCCAGATTATGTTTCATCTCTTTAAGTATCTCTTCTTTCATCTCCTGTAATGATTTTGCAATATTCTCCACACCAATCAAAAATTCCATGTTTCTTTCCATTTTTTAAGAGCATGAGGGAGTGTTTGTAGTGTTCTTCATTCCCAATTCTCTGAAACGTATGGAATGCTTTTTATGTACCTTTTGATTTTTCTTGTTATGGGAGACAGGACACTATAATGGTAACTATGTGCAGATGTCATGTTGGATCATTGTTGAATAGTCATCTATCTGTGACTTTCTGTTTGCTTACCACTAGTATAAGCAAAAATATGCAGGTGGAGAGTAAATTGAGACTGACAAAGACACTTTCTCACTAACTAATGTACCTTCTGCTTTAGAAGAATATTTTTCTTTTGGTACAGCAAATTATGAAGGCAAAGAGGTTAGGATGACTCATCATGAAGCTTCCTCACCAAGCTGCAATTTGTTTCTCTTCATTTTTTCTTATTTATTCTTTATTTCCTTTCTCCTAAGTTATCTTGGTATTATAAGGAGCCAGGATTCTGCAAGGACATTTCTATATTCTTGATGCCCTTGTCCACTAACTAACAGCCTCAGTCTTCTAGGGATGGGGCTATTCCTTGGATCTCTCAGAATGTGCCAATTCACTTTTAGAAAAATTTGTACTTTGCTAGGGACATCTTGATGGCTCAGTGGTTGAGCATCTGCCTTTGGCTTAGGGCGTGATCCCAGGGTCTGGGATCAAGTCCTGCATCAGGCTCCTTTCAGGGAGCCTGCTTCTTCCTCTATGTCTCTGCCTCTCTGTGTGTGTCTCTTATGAATAAACAAAATATTTTTTTTAAGTTGTACCTTGCTAGAAAAGTTTGCCAGCATTTATTGGCATTTTTTAAATCTCAGTTTAAAACAAATGTCACTCTCTTGGGAAAACTATTTTCCTATCTGTGATTTGCAGTTGTTTTATAACTTAATTATGAATTTTATTTTGTTACTCCTTTTGTTCATTTCCATGAATTTTAGTAAAGGGACTCTACATACCTTTACTTAATCTTTTCTGTGTGAATTTCATGTGACTTTTTAAAAAGTACAAAATTTAAAGATCTCTAAATCAAATTTGATAAGTATTTTAAAAATAAAAATCCTCTCCCAAATCCCTGGTAGAAAATAATAATTTTCCATAAATAACCATCATTTATAGTGCCATTTACAAATAGATATGTTTTACTGATTTTTGTCTACTTTAATGGGTAAGTAAACATCCTATCCCAGTAATCCTTGGCTGTATTGTAAGTGGTTAAGAGATGTGGGGATCTTCTGCTACTATTTCCCTATCAAAGATAAACTGAGAGAACTTAATTTCACTGACATATACATCTCTGTTTTAAATGGGTGCCTTTTTTTTTTTAAATAGACTTTTTCACCCCCAGCAGTCATTGTTAGAAAGCATTAAATTGAGCATTCAAGATTAATTCTCTGGCAGGTCAAGAGGAGAACAGCATGTAGCCAATCCCACCTTAGTGTTTCTTCTTAACGGCTCCAGCACAGTGTGAAAAAGTAAACAGTTGTGACAAGAGATGTAATGGATGAGCTAGTGTGACAGGTCACCCCAACTAAAGCTCATCCTCTCCCTAAGTATACTCTGTAATGAAGTGCACTATAGTTTTTCAGATCATCAAAGACTTGTATTGTAAACCCTATTTCTGGAGTGGGGAAGGATCTTGAGTAAATATATTATGAGTGATGGTGCCTAGTGACACCAAAGGAATAAAAACAAATAATGAATAAAGTATGCTTATCCTGAAGTATTAGCCTAGGAATCCCTGGTATTAAGATCCCCCTTCCCTCTTTCACATTCCTACCGCCATTCTCTCTTATGTATAAACACTTTCTATTCCAAATAATTTAGTTTCATAATAATTATTTAGAGAAGAAGGATTTTATAATTATTAAAGACAGTAAGCTTATAGCATCCCCCCCAAAACCAACCAGCATTTCCTCATGCCCTTTCACACTCTGGGAACACAGAGATACATGGAAAATGAAGTTAGATAGTGGTCAAGCTGTCCTCCCATATTTCATGAAATTGTAAATAAAAATGGGACACTTGCCTCTTCTCCTACTAATCTGCAAATATCTAGAAGACAGAGTGATAGGAAGAAATAAAAGTAAAGTCCAATCACCAACATAAATTGTTTCTCAAAACTGGAATAGGCTATTTCAAAGAGAAGTTAAATTCCTCAGTTAAGTTATATTTTTCTGGTGTTAACTGTCCAATAATAACTATCATTATTGTTAATATCGTCTCGTTTCCTCTTCCCAGATAACAAGCATTCTTTCTTCAGTTTACAGAAAGCTGAGGTTTGCTCAAGACTGTAGAATGGAAACCACAGCCTTTCAGACTCCCAAAGCCCACAGTCTTTATACTCTACTGTTGCAGTGCTATCCACTCTAGTAACCACTAGCCACGGGTCACTGTTGAGCGCTTAAAATATGGCTAATGTGATTAAAAAAAAGAAACTGAATTTTTAACTTTAATTTTGAATTTAATTAGCCACATTGAGTTACCATATTAAACAATACAGATTTAGTCAGTCTTCTATAAGATTTTTTTAAATTTTGTTATGCAGAAATGATCAATGCATTGAACATTGACTATGTATGATATCTTATAAAAATCCCTGTATCTGAAATTAAGAAAATAAGAAAATCTTATCAAAATACAAAAGTTGACATGTTTGTTTCTTTGGCTCTTGGCTCCTGGGAATACCTCCTTCTTAAAACAAACAAGTATTTAAAACCCAGTATCTAAGAACAAAATTACATTTTGTTGTTAATACTTTAAGGGTTATGCCAAAGAAACTTTTGAAAGTAAGAACTCAGTACTTTCAGCAAATTTAATAAAAAGCCTGTTGGTCAAGACATAGAGCAGTAAGGCAATGCCTGTTTTTCTCAGAAAACAGAAGGATTTCCTTTATTTGACTTACACCCACTTTGGTCCTTGTTTATTTATTTTTTAAAGCTTTTTTTTAAATTTTTATTTATTTATGATAGTCACACAGAGAGAGAGAGAGAGAGAGGCAGAGACACAGGCAGAGGGAGAAGCAGGCTCCATGCACCGGGAGCCTGACGTGGGACTGGATCCTGGGTCTGCAGGATCACACCCCAGGCCAAAGGCAGCGCCAAACCACTGCGCCACCCAGGGATCCCCTGGTCCTTGTTTAGAAGCACAAATGCAAATTGTTTTTGACTCCTGGGTATCCCTCAGCTCCTATGAAATGAATTTCAGAAGTCTTTGTAGGCTTTTAGTTTTTCTTCGTTGTAGCCAAGCAACACTACTAAGAAACAATCAGTACCCTGCAACATTGTAGGTTATTCCTTGGAGAAGTTAAAGTTGCATCTTTGTCTGTCAGTGTGTGAGAGTTCCAGATGCTCTAAATCTTGGCAGCAGTCGGAAATATTTTTTTTATTTTTAATATTAGCCATTCTAGTATCTCACAATACGTAGTTGTGGTGAAAATTCGCAATTCCTGAATGACTTTTGAAGTATCTTTTCTTTGCTTGTCACCTAATGTATTTCATTGAAGGATCTGTTCAAGGTTTTTGTGCATTTTTTAATTGGGTTGTTTGCTTTCTTATTGTTGAATTTTTAGAGTTCCTTATTTATTCTGGTTAGAAGGCCTTTGTTGGGGATGTGATTTTCATTATCCTAACACTGTCTTTCACAGACTAAAAGGTCTCCATTTTGATGAAGTCCAATTTATCAGGTTTTTTTCTTTTGGTTTCCTATCTAAGATCTCACTGCCTGACTATGGTCACAAAGACTTTGTTCTTTGTTGTCTTCTAAAAGTCCTATGCCTTTATGTTTAACATTTAGATATATGAGATACTGTTTGTGATTCATTTTCCTTTTGTGTATAGATGTCAATTTTCCAAGGACCATTTGCTGCAAAGTCTAGCAATTCTTCACTTAACTGTGTTTGTACCTTTGTAGAAAATTAACTGGCCATATTGTGTAGATCTATTTCTGGATTCTATTGTATTCCACTGATCTATGTATTTATGTTTTTATCAATAACATACTGTGTTTATTTCTGTAGCTTTATCATAAGTCTTGAAATTGGATAATATGGTTGCTGATAGTTTGTTCCTCTTTTTCAAAATTATTTGACAATTTTAGTCTCTTTGACTTTCCATGTAATTGTTAGAATCAACTTCATGGTGTTTACAAACTAATTCTCAATGTGATTCTGTTGACTCTACACGTCTATTTAGGAAGAATTAGCATTTTGGCAATATCAAGACTTCTAATCCATGAACATAGCATATTTTTTCATTTCTTTAGGTTTTCTTTTCTTTTTTGACCAGTGTTTTATAATTTTCAGCATACACATTTTATATTTTTTAGATTTATGTGTATTTATCAGTGCTATTGTGAAGAGTATCTTTAAAAATTTTGCTTCTTAATTTTACATTGCTGATATATAGGGATGCATTTGATTTTTTTTTGCATTTGATTTTTTAAAATATTGAACTTGTATCCTGATATCTTGATAATATCACTTATTCTAGAAGGTTTATGTATGTTTTTCTTAATTCCTTGGAATTTTTCATGCAGGCCATCATCTCGTGAATAGAGACACTTGTATTTCCTCTTTTCTAATCTGTATTTATTTGTGCTTATTTTACTTATTTTAGAGCACTGGTTAAGACTTCTAGAACAATATTGAATAAAAATAGTGAGAACAGATGTACTTGTGTTCATCCCAATATTATGTAAAAAGCATTCAGTCTTTTACCCTAAAATTCAATGTAAACTATAGATTTTTCTAGATGCCCTGTGTTAGGCTAGGTGCATTTATTTTTGTCCTTGGTTTGCTGGAAGATTTTTCTTTTGTTTCAGGTTTGATTTTTGTTTCTGAATCCTGAATGGATGTTGAATTTTTGTCAAATGATTTTTCTGTATTCATTAAGAGAATCACATTTCTTTTTCTTTAACTAGAAATACCATGCTTAAATCAATTTTGAATGTTTATCCAACCTTGTTTCCCTACTTTGTTGTGATATATCTATATTCAGTATCCCATATTTTGTTGAGGATTTTGAGATTTTTTTTCATATTGGTCTATAGTTTTGGGTTTGTTTTGTTGTTGTCATTATATGTAATGTCTTTGTTTTTACTATAAAGGTAATGCTGGCTTCATGAAATGATTGGGAAATATTAATTCCTTTTGGATTTTCTAGAAGAAAATGGATAGAAATGCTTCTTTCTTTCTTTCTTTCTTTCTTTCTTTCTTTCTTTCTTTCTTTCTTTCTTTCTTTCAGTATGTCTTAAAATTCCCCATGGAAACCATATGGGTTTGGAATTTTATTGGAATTTTCCAACTTCTTTAATATCTACAGGCTATCCAGGTTATGTATTCCTTCTTGAGTAAGTTTTGATAGTCTAGATTTTTAAAGAAAATAGTATATTTCATCTCTGTTATCAAATTTCAGGTCTGTAGGGTCTGTAGTGATATTCTTCATTTATTCTTTATATTGGTAATTTGTGACTTTTCTCTTTTTTGGTCTACTTGTCTAGGTGCTTATGAGTTTTAATGATCTATATAAAGAGCTAGCTTTTATTTTCTCTTTATAACTTCTGTTTTCAATTTCATTCTATTCTGCTTTTATCTTTATTATTTTTTCTTTGTGTAGGGGAAGAAAAAAGTCTTTCCTACTACCCTCCCAGGTTCTCTGACTGGGCTTCCATAAGTTAGACTGACATAAGACAGATAACAAGAAAAAAGCACACCATTTATTTATAATAAGTTTCACATGATGCAGGAGCCTTCATAAATAAATGAATAGTGGAAAGAATAATTAAACCTAACCTTTTTAGTCTAGGTTTTTTTTTTTAAGATTTATTTATTTATTTATTTATTTATTTATTTATTTATGATAGAGAGAAAGAGAGAGAGAGAGAGAGGCAGAGACACAGGAGGAGGGATAAGCAGGCTCCATGCCGGGAGGCCGACGCAGGACCCGAACCCAGGACCCCAGGATCCGCCCTGGGTCAAAGGCAGGCGCTAAACCGCTGAGCCACCCAGGGATCCCCCTTTAGTCTAGGTTTGATGAAGAGTGAAAAATCATGAGTAAACATGGTAGGACAAAAAGATATGAGCTAAGAATAATAAATTGGAAGAAACATAGCAAGAAGGCCTGTTCACTTGGATTCCACTCTGTACACTTTCATCTTCACAGAGATAAGAATGTTCCTTTCCTCCAACTATAAGAAGGGCACTCCTCACATGGGGTTCTTATGACCTCCTTCAGGAGAGGAGGCAGAGGTCAGAGTCCTACCACCTTCTGTTTCTATGATCCACTTTAGGTTAAAAAAAAAAAAAAAAAAAAGTGGAGTGGGAGGAGATCAGAGAGTCCTTTCTGTATCTGACATTTCTCAAATTGCTCTAGCATAACGTATTTAGTATGCCAAATCACTATATTTTGGAGTAGCATGTTCTGAACCCCAGAATTTGCATGCATGGATTGAAAGCCTGGGATTTGTGTTAATTTATAATATAGAATTAGGGGATTAATTTTTCCAATCCTTTCTTCCCTGGGATTTTCTCATACTCTCTGGTTCCAGAGGGAACTTATACTGGTTTCTCTGGCCAGATGGTTGTTTCTTCCCTTAACTTTTTCATATTTCTAAGTGACTATATCCACCCTTGGAGTAAAGCAACAAGAGAAAAGAAGGAAGAAAAAAATTACAGGGATTCTCCCCACATGCTTCAGCCCTCAGAGACCTCTTTTTCTAGTTTCTATGGCTAGAGAGACAGGTTTTTCTCTTGGTGTTTTATATACCCATGCCACTGTTGTCACTGTTGCCACTGTTACTGTCCCTACCACATCAATATAGCTCATTACTGGGACTGTTCTCAGGGCAGGGCTGAGTGAGAACAAAAAATCCTCCAAACTTCAGGTATTTCCCCTATAACTTCTGGCTCACAGTATCCCCTCTTCCCCAGTTGTCTGGCCACAAAGATGGATTTCTCTCCATAGCCATTGCTTAATTCTACAACTTAAACCATTGGGCTATCCTAACCAGAAAATTCAATGGAACTGGTCATTTGTCAAGTTTTTCTTTTCCTCACTATTGGCTTGCAATTGAATGTTTACATTTTAGAAACCTCAGTTGTTTTTTTCTATTTTGTCTGAACTCTTTGGTTATAACATAGAGAGAACATCTCCAGCTGACTTCCTTCATCTTGGCAAGTACCATCCATTCTCTCCATCAAATATTATAAGGGAAATTTTATTCAGAAGACCAGAGAAGGTTCTGTAAGTTGAATATCAAGTAATAATAAATTTAAAAAGTTAGGGACATTTGAGGTAAGTTAGGATACTAAACTCTAGAAGAAACATCTTTCTCCTCATTGAAAAGAGATTGCATATATTTTCAGAGTTCCAGCAAAGGTGAAGGGTGTTCATTCTTCATTATAGTGAAGTCCAACTGGCCTCTTTCCTCTGTGTCTGTAATAGCCATCATGCCTTTTACTCACTTAAATCACAGACAAAACATTCCATAGATGTAATAAGCAAGTCTGCTGTTTCATGTGGTGGATCACTTTTCTCTTACTTATTACAGCCCTTGTGTGAGGTTACAAGGTAAGAAGGCAGACTGAAGAAACATACACACAGATATACACATGGAGTGGAATGTTTTGTTGCAAAAAGTCCTTCTTTGACTATTACTTTTTTATTTGTGCTTTAAAATAAAAATAGAAATGTCCTGATTTTTCCCATAGCATTTGTATCTGGGAATAAAAAATGCTTTAAACCACTCCAAATGTGTTCAAATGCTAGAGACTTTCATCACCTCTGTTTTCCATATTATCAAATATCTCTAGATATCTTATAAGATCAACAGCCCCAGGTCTACATAGCCTGAGAAAGGAGTACATGTGAATTGTTTCAGGGGATCTTAGTTTTAACTCTACTTCTTTGGCCTTTCTAGATACCCTTTTTGTGTATCCCTCAGAAATACTCATGTTTCTGATATATTTGTAGTACAGTTTTCTCATATGAATGAATGAACTTGTAGCTATAGCTTCTTGCCCTGCTATATTCATTTGGTAAATACTAATTGTGCCAAGAGTAATGCTGTTAGAATTACACAGTAAATAAAAAGAATAGATATAACAGAGTTAGGTGAACATCCACCTAATTTTAATAATCAGAAGCATTTAAACTCCACATACTTTCAAAGAGAGTGATACCTTGTTTTTTCTTACCTCAAAACAGCAGATTGGCAATTTTTTTCTTTACATTTCTCTGCTGAAATATTTATTCTACTGGCTTTCTAAAGAATGAAAAGGCCTCTTCTAAAATGCCTTGCACCCTTCAAAAGCAAAAACTATGAGCAATATCTAAATGGCCATTATATTACTAATAAAGAAGAACAGAAGGAAAGACTGAAGTGTAGGAGCTAGTGAAGAAGAGAGGGAAAGAAAGAGGGAGGAAGTCAGAGAGGAGGAAAGGAATATTTTTTCCCCTCAACATGCTTTCTAGTTGATGAAAGAACTGGTGGTTTAAACTATTAATACTAATATATACATGTATAATAGAGAAAATAAACATTAAATTTTACATCAACACTCTTCTTTTGGTTTGGTGACCTAGCATTTCATAGTGAATTTGGTAGAGAATGTAAGAAAAATAGAATAGAACTCTTCCTCATTAATTATTTTTCTTACAAAAAGTTCTAGGACCAGTTTTGAGTTTAGATGTTATTTATCTGGAAGATCAATTCTTATGGTTAATATACTTTTTCAATATTAAAGTTTTCACTTAAAACCTTAGAGATTGTAAGATGTACATAATTCTGATAATTATGTCCCTTTTTATCCCTTTATTTCTCTCTGAAACTCTAAGCATAGGTTATAAGTCTTCCAATATTGAGCTAATCAGACTATGCACTTTCCACATTTGATATTTTTCTCTACTTTTGGTATTGCTTGAAAGAGAGCATCTTGTGCTATTATCATAATTGCCATCTTTCCATTTAATAAAGTTCACTTTTTCATCTGAAAAGATTTCCTTTAATACTTAAAAGCTTTCCTGCATTAATACCTCACAACAGAAGGATTCTATATAGAACAATATTCAGTATACTTTGGGCAATCCATTTAGAGAATTTGGTTACTAAAGTACTAAAGTGATCTTATAATAAGTTGATGCCATTTATTAGACAATCGCTCAGAATGACTTCCAAAACAGCATTATAAAATGATCTTAAAGTAAGCAGAATATTATTTTAATACATTTTCTGTTTCTTTTCCCTTTCGTCTTTTATTTTCCTCTTGTCGCTTTCACATTCCAAATACCGTGTGGCATTTTACTGGGTCTTGTTTTACATGGGCTGGTAATTGTTGTTTAAAAATCATTCTCCAAAAGTAATGAATACGTTTTATGGCCAGTAACTCAGATATAATTTTTTTTAAAAAAGGAAAAAAGTACACTTATTTTAATAACAGCTTTACTAATAGATAATTCACATGTCACAAAGTTCACCACTATAAAGTGTACAATATAGTGGATTTTATTATATTCAGAGTTCTGTAAATACCACCACTACCTAATTCCAGAACATTTTTTGCATCCCAAAAGAAACCCCAAACCCATTAGCAATCACTCCCTATTCCACCTTCCCTCAGCATCTGGCAACTACTGTTCTCCTTTTGTTTCCATGGATATGTCTATTCTGGACATTTCATATACATGGGCTCATATAATATGTGGTCTTTTGTGACTGGCTTCTTTCATTTACAGTGATGTAGTCAAGATTCACCTATGGTGTAGCAGGCATCAGTACTTTATTCATTTTTATGGCCAAATAATTTACCACTGTCTACATATACAATGCTTTGTTTATTCATTTTTTGCTTGATGAATGTTTGGGTTGTTTCCACTTATTGGATATTGTAAATAAGGCCACTATGCACATTTGTGTACAAGCTTTTATATAGATGTATTTTTCTAGTTCCCTTAGGTGTATACTTAGGAGTGGAATAGTTGAGTAATATGGTAGCTCTCTGTGTGACTTTTTGAGGGACAAACTTTTCCAAGGCAGCTGCACAATTGCACACTCTCATTATCAATGTATGACGGTTCCATTTTTCTACCTTCTCCCCTGTACTTGTTCATTCTAGCTCTATGTGATAGGGTTGAAGGGGAAACTCAGCATGGTTTTGATTTACATTTCCCTCCTGACTTTTGGTGATGATGTCTTTTCATGTGCATATTAACATTTGCATATCCACTTTAGCAAAGTGTCTATTCAAACTTCGGCCACTTTTCCCTTGGGTTATTTGTCTTTTTGTGGTTGAATTTTAAGAAGTCTCTATATATCCTGAATAAAAGCCACTTGTAAGATATATGATTTGCAAATTCTTCCTCCTATTTTTTTGGCTTTTCTTTTCACTTTTTTGATGGTGTCATGTGAAGCCTCAAAGTCTGTATTTTAATGAGATCCAATTTATTTTTTTCTTTTTGATTTTGGTGACCTATCTTATGAATCATTGCCTAATCCAACGTCACCAAAATTTAGACCTGTGATTTTTCTTTTTTTTTTTTTTTTTTTTTGATTTTTTTTTTTTGATTTTTCTTTTCACAGTTTTCTAGTTTCAGTTTTAGTGTTTGGGTCTCTGATCCATTTTGAGTTAATTTTTGTATGTGGTGTGAGGTTTTGGTCCAACTTATTCTTTTTGCATATGAATGGATATCCAGTTGTCCCATCATCCATTTTATAATGGATGAATTTCACCAATCCAGAATAAACAGCCTAAAAGAACAGTTGCAAACATGTTGTAGAATTGCATTTTTTTTTAAAGATTTTATTTATTTATTCATGAGAGACACAGAAAGAGAGAGAGAGGCAGAGACACAGGCAGAGGGAGAAGCAGACTCTTTGCAAGGAGCCCGATGTGGGACTCGATCCCGGGACTCCAGGATCATGCCCTGGACTGAACGCAGGAGCTAAACTGCTAAGCCACCCAGGGATCCCTGTAGAATTGCATATTCTAAGGAAAATGTGATGCAATGATCTGAAATAAAATGTCAGCCCATTCAGTTGGTTGGCATTTCATGAGACATGTAATGACTCACTATTATAAATTTGTCTGGGTTTCCTGAGTGTTATCCAAAGGAGAGTTATATGTAGCTTGTATGGTTCATCAAAGATATGCATTGACTGCATTGACTGTAGAATGGAAGTAGTTCTTCAGGTTTTTCTACAGCCTGGATAGTAGGCTTCAGGAATATTTCCCCTCCTCTTTAATTTCTCTGGTACCCTACATAGAGAGGCAGTTCCATGTAGAACAGGATTTGCATCTCTGGGCATGGGTAGCTTCTCTACTTAACTAGTAAATGAGCATCCGTGCTAATAATCAGTTTCTTCCAAATTTGACAAACATGAGTTTACCTACAGCCTAATCATCTCTGAATCAACAAATGACATCCCACTTCTATTTCGCAAAGCTGAGAACCTGATTAAAGATAGCAGAAATGCTGTAGCTGAGGGCTCAACTTAAAGGCCGGCTGGGTTCTTCCTTCTCTGATAGCTTTCCTTAAATGTAGCACCTAAAGCATTAAAAGCATGCTTAGAATGTGTCCTATCAAGGAAAGGCCTCAGGGTGTATGTGGGAAAGGAGAATGCTGGATGACCTGGGAGCCTATCAAGCCACAATGTAAAAGTACTTAGCAACTACCCTACCTGTGACAAAAAAAAAAGGCGAGGTAGGGTAAAGCAGAAGACAATGCAATTGTATTTGGAGAGATTCTAGGCCCTGCCACTGACTGACTTTACAATGTTGGGCCATTTACATGTTTATGTCACGCTTGGTGATCTCATCTGCTCATCCATAAATTGGGCCTGTGTATCATTACTTGAATTGCTTGACATGGAACGTTTAAGGCACAACCAGAACCATTCCGAATACTTGGCAGATTCCACAAATGTTAGCATCCTAGCTCTCTCTGCATCTAACCTAGGCACTGCCCTTGATATTGGTGAAGAGGTCAAGTTTGCTGACAAGTTTAAATTTGGAGGGGTAACACCCACCCACCCATTTTTTTTTTTTTTTTTTTTTTGTTACCAGTCATGATCACAAAGGAAATGCCTGCCGAATTCTCTCAAATATCTGTACCCTCAACTTCCCAGACACACTGGATTAAGACAAATAGAAATTTTCTCTGGAGATCAAGACCTAGATGTTTAATCTGTTGTTAGGACACAAGGCAGGTCCTTACATCTCTAGCCATCTCAGTGGTGATTAGCGGTGAGTGATCAGAGATCATTCTTTGTGCCAAAAACAATTTCTTTCCCTCACACCTTGAATATCATTATGAATTCCTCATGGGACTCTATTATTATCTGCTTTGTGTCACTTTTGTGAATTTCCTCCTCTGCCTTCCCCATCCCTCAGAAAGGGTGCAATTACAAATTCACAAAACAATTGAACTTGGAGTTTGAAACAGCATTTCACCCTTGGCAACCAAAATCCTTAATTATTATGCACCTTGTAAGTGAAAAAATAAAAGCTAAAAAAGATAAAATTTATCTTGACGAGTAAGAATCAGTACTTGCCATGAAGGGCTCTCACAGAGCTGAATTTTGGGAGAAAAAAACTGTAATTTCAGATTCTGATTGTACAGATTTTATACCATATTAGAGTCGTTTGTGCAGTATAGTTTTATTTATTTTTTTAGTTGAGCTGCTAAAGTCCATAGGCTATCAAAACCTGGTCTTTTGTTTTTGTTTTATTTTTTTGTATTAATAACATGAGATCCTTCATTCATTTGGTTATTTTAAGTACCATTACTGGGAGATATGATGGGAACAAACTTTCCTTGTTGGCCTGATAGAGAAATTGAGGATACAGAGCATATACCTGCATAGAGTCATAGTTTTGTTTTTTACT
This sequence comes from Canis aureus, assembly GCF_053574225.1. NCBI lineage: Eukaryota > Metazoa > Chordata > Mammalia > Carnivora > Canidae > Canis > Canis aureus. Next base: position 34,163,958 of record NC_135632.1, read on the forward strand.
GAGATAGAATTGACATAAAATTCCCTTAGGTTCAGGTACGATTCAATATTTGGGTACATTGGGAAATGATCACCATAGTAAGTCTGGTTACCATCTCATCAAAGTGACACTTTTTTTGAGATAAGAAATGTTAGGATTTACTCTCCTGGTAATTTTCAAATATACATTCTAATATTATTGACTATAGTCATCACACTGTCATTACATCTTGACTTATTTTAAAACTGGGAGTTTGTACCTCTTGACCTCCTTTAACAACCCCCCTCCTGCCTCCCTGCTGACAAACACTATTGTGTTCTCTGTATCTGAATTTTGTTTTGTTCGATTCCTTTAGGTTTTAGATTGCAAATACAAATGAGATCACAAAGTATTTGTCTTTCTCTGACTTCTTTCACCTTCAAGGTGAAATAATACATTCAAGGTCCATTTATGTTGTCATAAGTGGCAAAATGTCATTCTTCGTATGGCTGAGTAATATTCTAGTGCGTGCGTGTGTGTGTGTGTGTGTGTGTGTGTACACCACTTTTTCTTCATCCATCTATTTATGGACATTTAGTTGTTTCTGTATCTTAACTATTATAAATAATGCTGCAATGAACATAGGAGTACATATATATTTTTGAATTAGTGTTTTCATTTTCTTCAAATACCTATATGTGAAACTGCCAGATCTGTGCTGTTCCTATTTTTAATTTTTTGAGGAACCTTCATACTTTTCTCCACAGTGGCTGCACCAATTTACATTCCCACCAACAATGCATGAATTTCCCTTTTCTCCACATCCTTACCACTTGTTATTTCTTGTCTTTTTGATAATAGCTTTTCTAAAAGGTGTGAGGTAATAGCTTACTGTGGTTTTGATTTGCATTTCCCTAATGACAAAGGATGTTGAGCATCTTTTCATTTGCCTGCTGGCCATCTGTATGTCTTCTTTAGAAAATTGCCTGTTCAGATCCTCTGCCCATTTTTAAATTGGATTGTTTTTCACCTATTGAGTTGTGTGAGTTCTTTATATATTTTGGATATTAATCCCTAATCAGATATATGATTTGTATTTTCTCCTATTCCGTGGGTTGCCTTTTCATTTTGATGACTTTATTTGCTATGCAGAAGATTTTCAATATGATGTAATCCCACTTATTTATTTTTGCTTTTGGAGTCAGACCAAAAAAAAAAATAACAAGACTGATGTTAAGGAGCTTACCACCAATGTTTTCTTCCAGGAATTTTGTGGTTTCAGGTCTTACGTCTAAGTCTTTAATCCATTGTGAGTTAATTTTTATGTATGGAAGAAGACAATCTAGCTTCATTCTTTTGTATATGTTCCAGTTTACACCATTGTCCCATTTAAAATCCACTTACTGAAGAAACTACCCTTTCCCCGTTGCATATTCATGCTCCTTTTTTGCAAATTGTTCATATATATACATGGATTTATTACTGGGTTCTCTATTCTGTTCATTGATCTATGGGTCTGTTTTTATGTCAGTATCATCTGTTTTGATTGCTATAGCTTTGTAGTATAGTTTAAAATCAGGAGGCATGTATCCAGCTTTGCTCTTCTTTCTCAAGATTACTTTGGCTATTTGAGATCTTCTGTGGTTTTATACAAATTGTAGATTGTTTTAATTCTGTGAAAAATGATATTTGGATTTTGGTGGGAGGTGCTTTGAATCTATAGACTATTTTGGTAATATGGACATCCTAACAGTATTCTTTCAATTCATGAGCATGGAATATCTTTCCATTTATTTGTGTCTTCATCAATTTTTTTCATCACTCTGTTATAGTTTTCAGTGTATAGATCTTTGATCTCCTTGGTTAAATTTATCCTCAATGGTTTATTCTTTTAATTCATTTGCAAATGGAGTTTTTTTCTTCATTTCTCTTTTGGATGGTTTGTTGTTAGTGTATGAAAGCACAACAGATTTTTGTACCCTGCATCTCTAATAAATTAATGTATTAGTTCTAACAGCTTTATTATGGAGTTTTTAGGATTTTATATATATATAGAGAGAGAGACAGACAGAGACAGAGACAGAGAGAGACAGAGAGACAGAGAGAGAAAATCATGTTGTTCACAAATAGAGCTTTACATTTTCCTTTTCAATTTAGATGCCTTTTGTTTCTTTTTTCTTGCCTAATTGCTCTACCTAGGACTTCTAATGTGTTGAGTAAAAAATATTTGGAGTGGTTCTTGTGTTCCTGATCTTAGAGGAAGAGCTTTCAGCTTTTTACCATTGAGTATGTTAACTATGGGCTTGTCATATATGACTTTTATTATGTTGAGGTATTTCCTCTGTACCTATCTTGCTGATTGTTTTTATCATAAATGCAGGTTGAATTTTATCAAATACTTTTTCTACATCTATTAAAATCATATGATTTTTCTTCATTTTGTTAATGATGTGTCATGTTAATTGTTTTGTGGATGTTGAACCATCCTTGCATCCCTGGAATAAATCCCATTTGATTATAGTGTATGATCCTTTTAATAATATTGTTTAACTTGGTTTGTTAATATTCTGTTGACAATTTTTACATGTATGTTCATCAGAGATATTGGGCTATAATTTTCTTTATTGATGTCCTTATCTGGACTTGGCTTTATTGAATGAGTTTGGGGAAATTTCCCCCTCTTCAATTTTTTAGTAGCATTTGAGAAGAATTAAATTTTCTTTTAATGTTTGGTAAAACTCATCCTCAAAGCTACCCAGTCCTGGACATTATCTGTTGGGAAATATTGATTACTGATTTAATCACCTTACTAGTTATCTATTTAGATTTTCTAGTTATGTTTCAGTCTTAGAAAATTGTGTTTCCAGGCATTATCCATTTCTCCCAGTATTATCCAATCTGATGATGTAAAATTGTTTATAGTAGTTTCATAATCCTTTTTATTTCTATAGTATTAGTTGTAAATTCTTTGATTTCTTATTTATCTCTTTAAACTCTGGTGCATCTAGCTATAATGCTTGTCAATTTAATCTTTTAAAAGAACAAGCTCTTAGTCTCATGGATCTTGTCTGTTTTTTTAGTCTCTGTTTTTGCTCTGATCTTTGTTATTTTCTTTCTTCTATGAAGTTTGAACTTCACTTATTCTCATTTTTTCTCTTCTTTTAGGTATAACATTGTATTGTTCACTTGAGTTTTTTTCTTATTTCTTGAGGTAGGCCTGTATTGCTATGAACTTCCCTCTTAGAGCTTTTTTCTCTGCATTCTACAGATTTTGGTAAATTGTATTTATATTTTCATCTATCACAAGGTAATTTTTTAGTGATTTCTTCTTTGACCACTGGTTATTTAGTAGTGTATTATTTAATCCCCAACTATTTGTGATTTTTTCCAGTTTCTTTTTTTTATAATTGATTTCTAGTTTAATACAGTTGTGGTCAGAAAATATACTTGATATGATTTCTATTTTTAAAACATCTTTTGAGGGCAGCCTGGGTGGCTCAGTGGTTTAGCACCACCTTCAGCCCAGGGTGTGATCCTGGATACCCCAGATTGAGTCCCACATCAGGCTCCCTGCATGGGGCCTGCTTCTCCCTCCGCCTGTGTCTCTGCCTCCCTCTCTCTCTGTGTTTCTCATGAATGAATAAATAAAATATTTATTAAAAAAATAAAAAGAAAAAAGAAAAAAGAAAAAAAGAAAAAATCTTTTGAAATTTGTTTTATGGCTTAACATATGATCTATTTTGGAGAATGTTCCATGTGCACCTAGGAAGAATATGTATTCTGCTGCCCTTAGATGGAATGGTTTGTATAAATCTATTAATTCATCTAGTCCAATGTGTCATTTAAGACCCATGTTTCCTTATTGATTTTCTATTTGAGACATCTATCCACTGATATAAGTTAGGAATTAAAGTTACCCACAATGATTGTATTGCTGTACTCTTTCTTTAGGTGTGTAATATATGCTTTATATGTTTACATGCTCCTATATTGGGTGCATAAATATTTATCAATGTTATATCCTCTTGTTGGGATATATATCATTATGCAATGCCCTTCTTTTTTTTCTATCTTTAAAAAATTTTTGTTGTTTTTAAAATTCCTGTGTAGTTAACATAGTATTACATTAGATTAGGTGTATAATATAGTGATTCAATCATTGAATCCATTACTCAGTGTTCATTGTGATTAGTGTATTCTTAATCCTCTTCACCTATTTCACTAGTCCCCCTACCAAACACCCCTCTGGTAACCATCAGTTCTCTATAGTCAAGAGTCTGTTTTTTTGGTTTGTCTGCTGTCTTGCTTTTGCTTTCTCTAGATCCATCCATGTTGTTGCAAATGCTAAGATTTTATTCTTTTTATGGCTCAGTAATATTCCATTGTGTATATATATACCACACCTTATTTATACAATTCATCTATCATTGGGCACTTGGGCTGCTTCCAAAATTTGGCTATTGTAAATATCAACATAGCAGTACATAAATATTTTTAAATCATATTCTTTTAGTAAATATCCAGTAGTGAAATTACTGGATCATACGGTAATTCTACTTATTTCTTCATACTGTTTTCCATGTAGCTGCACCAGTTTGAATTCCCACCAACAGTGTAGAAGGGTTCCTTTTTCTTGACTTTTTAATAATAGCCATTCTAATAGGTGTGATGTAATATGTTATGGTGGTTTTTTTTTTTTTAAGATTTTATTTATTCATTTATGAGAGACAGAGACAGACAGAGAGAGGCAGAGACATAGGAAGAGGAAGGAGCAGGCTCCATGCAGGGAGCCCGATGTGGGACTCGATCCTGGGACTCCAGGATCACACCCTGAGCCAAAGGCAGACTTAACCTCTGAGCCACCCAGGTGTGGTCCCATTACCAGGGTTTTGATTTGCATTTCCCTAATGATGAGTGATGTCGATCATCTTTTATGTGTCTTTTGGCCATCTGAATGTCTTCTTTGGAGAAATGTCTATTCATGTCTTCTGCCCATGTTTGAATTGCATTATTATTATTATTATTATTATTATTATTATTATTATTAGTGTTGAGTTGTATAAGTTCTTTTTTTAAATTTTTTTACAAGTTCTTTATACATTTTGGATACTAACCCTTTATTGGATATATCATTTGCAAATATCTTCTCCCATTCAGTAGGTTGCCTTTAAGTTTTATTGAGTTTTACTGATTGTTTCCTCTGTTGTACAGAAGCTTTATATTTTGATGTAACCCCAATAGTTTATTTTTGTTTTTATTTCCCTTACCTCAGGAGACCTATCTAGAAAAAGGTTTCCATGGCCAGTGTCAGAGAAATTACTGCCTGTGCTCTCTTCTAGGATTTTTATGGTTTCAGGTTTCACATTTAGGTCCTCAATCTATTTTGAGTTTATTTTTGTATGTGGTATAAGAAAGTTTCATTTTTATACATTTGTTATCCAGTTTTCCTAGCACCATTTCTTGAAGAGACAATTTTTTGCATAGTCTTTATGCTATGTTCTTTTTTGTCTTTCATTATAATTTTTGTTTAAAGTCTATTTTGTCAGGGATGCAATAAAATCTTTTTTTTTTTTTAAGTCAATTTTGTCTGATATAAGTATAGGTACTCCAGCTTTCTTTTGTTTTCCTTTTTCATGGAATCTTTCTCCATCCTTTCACATTCAGTCAGTGTGTGTACTTAGATGTGACATGATCTTCTTATCAACAGCATATAGATTGGCCTTGGGCTTTTGTTTGTTTGTTTGTTTTAATGCATTCAGCCATGCTCTCTTTTTTGATGAGAGAATTTAGTCCATTTACCTTTAAAGTAATTATTGATGCGTATGTACTTATTGCCATTTGTTCACTGTTTTTTGGCTATTTTATAGTTCTACTTGCTTCATTTCTTCTTCTCTTGTTCTCTTTTCTTGTGGTTTGATGACTTACAGTGTTATGCTTAGATTTCTTTCTCATTATCTTTTGTGTATATACTGTAGGTTTTTGCTTTGTGGTTACCATGAGGCTCACATATAACAGCCCATATATAACAGTGTATTTTAAGTTGATAGCAAGTTAAGATTTTACACATTCTAAACCCCCACATTTTTACCCCCACCCTATGCTTCATGTTTTTGGAGTTGTTTTGTTTTGTTTTGTTTGCATTTTTTTTTTAATTTTTATTTATGATAGTCACACAGAGAGAGAGAGAGAGAGAGGCAGAGACACAGGCAGAGGGAGAAGCAGGCTCCATGCCGGGAGCCTGACGTGGGATTCGATCCCGGGTCCCCAGGATCGCGCCCTGGTCCAAAGGCAGGCGCTAAACCGCTGCGCCACCCAGGGATCCTTGTTTGCATTTTTTAAAAATTTTATTTATTTATTCATGAGAGACACACAGAGAGAGGCAGAGACATAGGCGGAGGGAGAAGCAGGCTCCCTGCAAGGAGCCCGATGCAAGATTTGATCCTGGGACTCCAGGATCATGCCCTGAGCTGAAGACAAATGCTAAACCACTGAGCAACCCAGGAGTCCCTGTTTCATGTTTTTGATGTCACATCTGACATCGTTTTATTTTATGCATCCCCTGATTATCACAGTTATAGTTATTTTTGTTACTTTTGTTTTAACCTTCATACTAGCCTCATTTAATTAATTCACTATTTTTACTATGTATTTACCTTTACCAGAGAGATTTATACTTTCTTATGTTTTCTTGTTACTAATTAATGATCTTTCTTTTCAGCTTAAAAAAATCTCTTTGACTTTTCTTTTAAGGCTGGTTTAGTGGTGGTAAACATTTTTGCTTTTTGTTGACTGAAAAGCTTCTTCTCTTTCCTTAAATTCTGAATGATAATCTTACCAGATATGGTTAGTTGGAAGATTTTTCCTTCAGCATTTTGAATATATTGTGTCATTCCCTTCTGGCTGGCAGTTTTTGCTGAAGATCTGCTGATAGTCTTGTGGGGTTCTTCTGTTCATAATAAGTTGTTGTTTTTCTTTTTTTTTTTTTTCTTTTTTTTTTCCCTCTCACTGCTTTTAAGATTCTCTCTTTAACTCTTGACATTTTAATTATAATGTGCTTTGGTGTGGGTCTTTTTGGTCTCATCTTATTTGGAATTCTGGGCTTCTTGCATCTAGATACCTGTTTCCTTCCCCAAATTAGGAAGTTTTCAACCATTACATCTTCAAACAAGTTTTCTGCTCCTTTCTTTCTCTCTTCTCCTTCTGGAACTCATAACACAAAAATTACTCTGCTTGATGTTGTCCCATAGTCCCTTATGCTGTCTTCACTTTTTAAAATACTCTTTTCTTTAGCTTCTCTGTTTGTGGGAGTTCCACTGCCTTGTTTTATAGATCATTTATTCTTTTTTTTTTTTTTCATCTAGTCTGCTCTTGAACTTGTATAGTATATTTTTCAGTTGAGTTATTATGTTGTTCAGCTCTGGGACTTCTGTTTGGTACTTTCTTATATTTTATTTCTTCTTGTTGAAGTTTCTGCTATGTTCATTCTTCTCCCAATTTGGGTAAACATCTTAATGACCTTACTTGAAAGTCTTTATCAGGTAAACTTCTTATTCCATTTTATTAAGGTCTTTTTTTTTTCCCCCTGATGTTTTATCTTGTTCTTTCATTAGGAACATATTACACTGTTCCCCATTTTGCTTGACTCTCTGCTTCCATAGACTAGTCAAACAGTTACTTCTAGGCCTGAAGGAGTAGCCTTGTGTAGGACATAAACCTTCTCATTCACATTCGCCTTAGCTCTTGATTTATTCTTGATAGGTCCCATTTGTTGAGGGTGTGCCAAGACCTGTAAGTGTTCCAAGGGGAGGAATCTTAATCAGTTTTAGTTTCATTCTGATTGTAAGCCAGATCCTCAGGCAGCAGCTTTTAAAGTATGCAAATATAAATATGCAGTCCTTTGTGACTGGAACTGTTATACCCTAATGCCCTTTAAACCAGGTGATATAGTATGCCCTTGGTGACTGTTGCAAATATAGGGGCTCCAGACAAGTGTATGAGCTCCTTCCTACAAGTTACTGGTGATCTGAAGAAAAGGATAGGAAGAGCACATAGATGGCATTCTTCGGCCCATGTTCCCTGACAACTTTGTAACCTCTAAATGTGTGGCAAATCTGAACTCTCTTCCTCAGAATGAAGGTCCAGGAGAAATAAATAACGCTTTTTTTTTATAGGAAGACTTGGGATATGTTTTAGACTGCTGTCTAAACTCTGGAGCAGTAGCCTACCAAAAGCTGTCTCTGATTGTTACAGTCCTTTGGGACCCAGAAATGTAAGCCCTTCCTGCTACCAGAGCCAGATGACAAAGGGGCACCCCTTTGTGGACTTCATATGCACACTAGCTTAGCAAAACTGTGGGAGAATGCATGGCTTGGGCACATCCACTGGCATTAGTAAGGCATGGGGAGACTACAGGGCTAAGGTGCATTTGCCAGTGCTATGAAGGTAGAGGAAGAGTGCAGAAATGGCTCCTGCCAGTGTCTCAAGTCCCTAAAGAAAGTCCCAACATAGGCCTGTCCCTCTTACAGATGTGTAAGATTAGCAAATGAACCTCCTTCATATATAGTCTAGGTACCATTTCAAATTTTTTTTTTTTTTTTTTTTTTTTTTTTTTTTTGCTGGTCCTGGGGACAAGCGAGTCTGCATGTGAGCTCTTTAAGAGAAGTACCTCTGTTCCCTACAGCCCTTTTGGTCTCCTGGATATAAATCCTATTGGTTTTCCAAGCCAGACCTTTTGGGGACTCATCTCTCTGTTGCAAGTTCCAAGGGTTGGAATGGCTTATTTGGGACAGGAACCCCTCACTCCTCAGAAGCTCCTAGTTTGTGAGATCCCTCTCAATAGTGATTTACCACCCTGGGTGAGGGGAGGAGTTGGGGGGGACCATGCCCCTACTTTTCATACTCATCTCAATGTGACCCTTTTATCATTTGTTTGAAGGATTTGTTCAGCTAATTTCCAGGATTTTTTCCATAAAAAAAGAGGAAATTGTTCAATATATAGCTGTGCATTCAATGTGTCCTTGAGAGGAGGTGTGTTCAGGAGCTTCCTATGCTACCATCTTGGACAGCCCCCCAGAATCAAGTCTTATATAACTTTTTTTTGGGGGGTGGGGGGAACTTTAAAAATGAATTATTTTTATACTTGCCGTCTGGGCAAATAATGGCCATTGTGGATGTGTGTTTGTGTGTGCTTATAAATTCATTTATAACATTTATTTCTTACCCATTTACTGACTTTTCAGTGAGATGTTTCTAAAGGTAATTTTTTTCCTTGTAAGCTGTTATTTATTCATGACCATTTCTTGACCTATCATGTAAATGCCTGTGTTTATAGATATTTCTATGAGGAACGGTCTTCTAAGCTCCAAGATTTTAATTGCTTCAACCAGAATGTGGAAATTTGTGTACATTTAAACATTAACCCATGTTGTTGTTGTTGTTGATAGTTATTCAAAAACATCTGTCGATCCCCTATTGTGTATTTGCTATTCCTCTGTGATAAAAGAAAAAGAAGTAGTATTCTACAGAAAAGATGTAGCTTCTTCCTCTCTACTTGTGAGGTTATGAACCAAACATACATACATGGAAAATCTGCAGAATACGCTGTTATCTTTACTTTTCTTTTTTCTTGTGGTTCCCTCATTGTAGAAAATCCATTTTCTTTGTTCATACCACCTTTGTTGACGTAATCTCCTAGGATGCAAGAGCAACAAGGGAAGCTTATTTAATCATTAAGTGAGGAAGATTGAAGGATGAGAAAGAAATTGATTAGGAAGGTAGATTTCTCTAAGGATGTCCATGAATTTATACAGAAAAAGAAGCAAGATACTGTACTAAGAAATGGTTCATAATGAGACGTATAACCAAGACTTGAGAATTTTTTTTTTTAAGATGTGAGAATTTTAAAAAAAATATTTGGGCAAACTTAGTAGAAATAGATGAACAGCAGGGTGCTGGGTGGCTGTCAGTTAAGCATCCAACTGATAATTTTGGCTCAGGTTATGATCTCATGGGACATGGGGTTGAGCCCCATGTCGGGCTCCATGTTTGGTGTCTCTCTCTCTCTCTCTCTCTCTCTTTCTCTCTCTCTCAAATAAATAAAATCTTAAAAAAAGAAATTTATGAATAGCAGCCCAATGTATAGTCTTCCCAAACAGACTAGGAAGGTGTCAGAAATGAAATTCTGATTGTGTAATGTGTGAAGCAGACAAGGACAAAGAAACGCAAGGAACTAAGCTGGCCGCTGCTCATGGACTTCTCTGATTAACCCAGATATGAAAATAAAAGATGTTAAAATATGGGAAAACATAAGACCAAAGGATGAAGACAAAGAGTGATACAAAGAGTTTATTTTTTAGAGGTCTTTTGTGGCAGTTTATGGAGTTCTGTCTCAGCCTTGAATCAATATACATCATTATCAAGACTGTGAAAGAGGACATTGGTGTCATGTTTATCATACTTGCCTAAGACATCATAAAATGAGTACTATTCCAAAGCTCTTGACAACATAGAAAAATGGACCAAATCTTACCAAGGGAAACATTAACTGATATCTGTAAAGTTACACACTCACATTTAAAAAAACATCTGCCTGTGAATAGAATAGGGAATGAGCTTACCAGCAACACTCACAGTGGTTGACAGGAAGTTCAGCATGACTCAGTAATGTGGTATGCCTGCTTGGTAACTTCATTTGATGCTCAAATGCAGATCAAAGATTATGTGGGTGAACCACACTGAAATAGTATGTTGCATCTGGGTGCCATATTTTAAGGGAAATGTGGACCAAATAGAATATGCCCAGGACAGAGGACTATGATAAGGATGAAAAGAAGATTAAAAACATACAGAAAAACACATATGAAGGGGGACTTTAGCCTGGAAAAGAGTAGATACTCATGGAGCTCTAATAACTGTCTTTGGACTCTAAAAGGGCTGATCTATGGAATAGTGATTATGCTCCGTCTCTGTGTCTAGGAGAATAGAACCAGGGCATAGGGTAGGAACTAAGGCAGGTATTGGCTAAGTATTGAGAAGACCTTTGGAACATCTAAAGTTGTCAGATGTGAGGTTTGTTTCCTCAGGAGGTCTGTATCATTAGAGATGTTTACACCAAAGGCCCAATCTCCATGTCCCTTCAAGTCTATCAGGATGCTTGCTGCCTCCACTCCCTCTCACACTTGGCTCACCCTCTGTTTCACAGTAGTCCTCTCAGACCTTCCCTTTCTATCCAATTTACACCAATCCATCCATCTCATTTCCCTTCTACCTTTCCCAGGCTCCTTATTCTTTCCTAAACTTCCTAGGCTTCTTCCATCCCCAAGTCCCTTATAATACTTATAGTCTCCCCAAGTATGTGCCTACTGATACTGTCACTACCACCCTAGTGTTTCAATCTGGAAAACTCAACCTTTTCCACTGAAGCACACAAATCAATGTCTTCTAAGAAGCCAGTCTAGTCCCTCCCTCATTTGTATTCCACTGCATTTCCTTCCTACCTGAGCCTTGGCATTTACCTACTTCCATTGTAAAGATCCACCTATGTACTAGTCTTTCTTATTAAACTATGAGGTCACTAACTTATTTTTCACTGCATTGTGCTCAGGACACATGATGTTGAATGAATAAAGGTTGAGGAACTCTTGGCAGAGGCATAATAAAAAGTATGGACAAGACAGAACGTTGAACTCAGGAGCCTCTGTGGTTCCCTGAAGGTCAGTGACTACACGTTTTTACATAGTGCTGTCACAGAAGATGATTCCAAAAGGACAGTTCTGAAACATTTAAAGAAATGGTAACCTTATTACATTAAATGGCTAGTCGCCCTGAGGTGTTTGCAGTGGAGTCAGGCACATCGGTATATGGTCACATCTGCTATGGTAAAGTAGGAAGAACACATGACATTCTAGGGAGATGTTAATAAGAGTGGAACCCACTGGAAGGTTTGTTTGATGAGATAATTCTGATATCCTGATCCAGCAAGAGTTAACAGTTGGCTGATACTTTGAAGTTCTGACTTTTTGTGGTTTTCAGCCATCGTAGTCCCAACCCTGAGGAAGACATTTGGAAATGTATAGCATTTTTGGTTGTCATAGTGTCTGGAATTACTCTGGCATTAGTGGGCAGGGGTCAGAGATATGAACTTACCACAGTGTGAGACACTGTCCAGCAATTGAAGAAGTGTCTCACCTAAAGTGACAATAGCTCTCTTCTCAAGAAACACTAATTAAACAGAGCAGGGTATTAATTTGTGATTTTGCTTCCTCTCTTCCTCTATTGTTTTCCAAACCCCTACAATAAGCAGATGTGGTAAAGATCAGCAAATCCATAGGAAAATAGACATCTTGCTTCCACCAATGGTGGTGTTCCCTTTCCACAATGGGGAGTTTTTGCTGGAAAGTGGTTGCCCAGCCAAAGGCTACATCTCCCAACACTCCCAGTATTTAAGGTGCAGCCATGTGACCAAGTTCTGTCTGTCAGTGATATATAAGCAAAAATATCATATATCACTTGACCTGGTGAATAAAATCTCCTGTATAATTCTTATCTCTCTTATCTTTCTGCTAGCTGGATCCAGAGCAACCTAGGAAGCTACATGTGTCAGATGACAGCGCTATCTTTATGCTAGGTCCCTAAATGACTGCCTAGAGCAGAGCATTGCTGTGCCCATCCACTGGTTGGACATTCCATGACCAAAAAATAAACTTCTGTTGTGTTAAGCCACTGAAATTTCAAGTTTCTCTGTTACAAATAGCTATTATTGTTTTAATCAATACATTTCCAAATAAGTGTTTCAATTAGGATAGCTCTACATGTAAATAATATAGAAGATGTTAAAGCATTTCTGTTTTTGGTTTTGTTTTTTTTTTTTTTTTCATTTTAAACAAAGCTTACTTTATTTTATACATGAACCAAAACCATTTCCTCTCTCATTAGAGTCAGAGCTCTTGGTCTCTGTCATTGCTTTCCAAGCAAGTCAAAAGATTAAAGCTCCTTTCTAGGCAAGTCTAGGGAAGCTTTTCTTTCTCAAGCCCTGTCTCTCACACATTCATGTGGGGTCCAGTCAGGATGGAGCCAGCTTCTCAGCCTGCCTTTTTCTCTCCTCAGTTTGTTTTTGGAACTTTTTTCCCTTTCTCCTTCCCCCGTGGTGTGAGTTCATGTGTGGCTGGTTTTCTTGGGCACAAGGCCCAGCTGAGTTTCAGTTCTGTTTGTTGTTTGTACTAACTGTGTTCAGAGATCAGCCTCTGATACCCGGTGGTCAGAGTTCCCTGGAATAGAGGACCCTGATTGCATTCCTGCAAACCTAGTTGGAAGACAGCAAATGCAAGAACACTAGGGCTATGCAGGACTTTGTTCACAGAGAAAAAAGCTGCAGTATTTTTTGTAGCATTCCATTTATATAGGAACCAAATGACTAAAAGTTCATTTATTTGGAATTTGTTCACACTCCTTTATCATGAGGGGGGGAAAAGTAACAAACCCCCAAAAGGCAGAATGGAATCTCCCACAATCCCACAGGAGACAGAGACTCTCCACGTTGCTAGTCAGAAGCCTGAGAGTCTATGCCCAAGGGATAAGAACAAAGCAGAATTGAACTAAAGTTTAAAAACTGATCAGTTCTTGATTGGATGAGATTAGCCCCTCACTTTATCTCCCAATTAAGAGACAAGAGAGAACTCATGTCTTAAAACAGAGGGAAGGGGGAACCTATGTCTTATGAGGGACATAATCCGGGGCCTCCTCCCTCTGACTAGGCTAGTACTGATTAGTTACAATACACAGGTCAGTTCATTCAGCCTGATCTCAGCCCACCGCTGAAGCTGGCTGACCTTGGGCAAAGTTGACTAACTTTGCTGATCCTTGGCTCCTTTCTCTTCAATTAGGATGATGGTGGAACCTAATCACTGGCTTATATATGGTGAAAAATAAATGAGATAGAACGTGAGATAGCAGTGCTTAGTGGTTAAGAGTCACATCTAAAGAGGCTTGGCCCTGTCACTTACTGAGTAGTTTTGGACAAGTTACTTAATCTCTTGTGTTTCTATTTCATTATATATAAAATAGGGTTAGCAGTAGTACCTTCCCCATAGGATTGTTAAAGGAATTAAGTAAGTTCAAACTTATTGAGCACTTAGAGTAATTTCTGGTAGGATATATGTGGTACATGTGTGTTGGTTAAATAAATGTCATAATGTATTGGTTGCTATTGTAGTTATTATTATATGATGATCAGAACCATCACCACCACTATTACCATCATCATCTTTCTAAATCCTGCTATATTTGACCCTATGTCTCCTTCCCTTCCCTTCTTGAAACTATTGCCTTGACTCTGGGATGCTATCCTTGCTAGTTCTTGCAGCTATTTCCTGCTCATTTCTCTTTCATTTTTTTCATGAGCATCTCTTTTTTTATTCCAGCATTTCTTACATGCTACTATCTCCCAGGACCCTGCCTTCAGCCCACTGTTCTCATTCTGGAGTGATGTCATCCTATCTTACTGTTCAATTGTCTTCTATACACTTTAAAAAAGGAACTCATCATCTTCCCCTAAATCAACCCCTCTTCTCTCCCATTGTATATCTTGTTTGTGGGCACCTTCATCTCCTTAGACCCCCAAGCTACAAATGCAGAAGTTGTTCTGGATTCCATCTCTATCCTCATACCTCACATTCAAAGCATTATGATTAGGCAGCCAATTTTGCTGGCCAATATCTCCTCAAATGGTTCTTCCTTTCCTTTCTGCTTCCTACAGCCTTAATGCAGACTCTACCAACCCTCACTTGGAACCTTATACATGATCTCCTCTGTCTTGGCATGCCCTCTTCAAGCCTGTTCTCCATCTTGATACTCTGGTAACGTTTCTAAGACAGAGATGGCCTTATTATTCCCTAAATTAAAGCCCTCTGATGCCCCCTTTTTTATTGGCTGAAGACTATATTCCCTATTATGCCATATTCTTTATGACTGGATCTCTGTAAATTTTTTAAAAAATATTTATTTATTTATTTATTTATTTATTTATTTATTTATTTATTTATTTATTTTCGAGTGAGAGAGAGAGTGGGAGGAGAGGCAAAGGGAGAGAATCTCCAGAAGACTCCCCATTGAGTGCACAGCCCAATGTGGGGCTTGATCATATGATCCCAAGATCACGTCTGAGCCAAAAATCAAGTGTCAGACACTCAACCAACTAAGCCACCCAGGTACCCCTGGGCCTCTGCAGATTTATGCAGCCTCATTTAAAAATATTCAGTCTCTTAATTTTGGGTGAATTAAACTATCACATCTGCATCTTTGTCCAAACTAAAGCCTCGGCCCAGAATGTTCTCACTATACATAACTACTGTTTGTCCTTCTAAATGAGTCTTATTAGACTAAAATCAAAGCTTCTACAGGTCTTGTCCCTTTCTATAGGCTTCAAATAGATCTATATCCTTTTTCAGGTTCTACAAGCCTCCTCTACTCTTTGGTTCATGGTTTCCTTCCTCCAGTTTCAAATCCAGTAATGTCCGGTTGAGTATTTCTCACATTACATTGGTGATTCATTTGGCTTCCACCCACCCCCCAATTTTAAGGATATTTCTGTTTATATTGGACCCACCCAGAAAATCCAGAATAGTCACCCTATTTTATTTTATTTTATTTTATTTTAATTTTATTTTATTTTATTATTTTATTTTATTTTATTTTTCATTTATTTATGATAGTCACACAGAGAGAGAGAGAGAGAGGCAGAGACATAGGCAGAGGGAGAAGCAGGCTCCATGCACCGGGAGCCCGATGTGGGATTCGATCCTGGGTCTCCAGGATCGCGCCCTGGGCCAAAGGCAGGCGCTAAACCGCTGCGCCACCCAGGGATCCCCAATCGCCCTATTTTAAGGTCAGCTATTTAGCAATCTTAATTTTTCCTTGACATATATGTAACATATTCATATTTTCTGGGGGTTAGAACATATGTATCTCTGGACAGGCTGTTGTTAGGCTAACCACAATGTTCCTTCCCACATTCCCATAAAATTCTATGTGTGTCTCTATCATTCCATATAATAAATATTGTCATAGAATTTTGGTTTTGTTTTCTGGGTTTTTATTTTTCAATTGCTATGTAATCGACACATCACATTGTTCAAGTTTCAGGTGTCCAACATATGTGATACATTTATATACTGCTTCAGCATTTGTGCATTTGTCAGTCTCCTTGACCTAACTTTGATCTTAGAGTCTTACTGATTTTTGAATTCCTGTTTTAAGAACAAATAGTAGACCCTCAGTAAATGTTTTTGAGACAGTGTAGATAATTCCAATCCCTAGTGATAACTGAAAATTCCTTTAAGGATCAACACACAAGAGGGCTTGGCCTGTTCACAGTATTACAGTTATTCGTGTCAATAATTGAGTTTCTCTGGACATTGGTCCACCAATTTGTGATATGAATAATATAAGTTGCATTATTCTTGTTGCAATAGCTAGCAAACATTTATTGTATCTCTCAGTACATCTCAGACACTGTTTTTAGTGCTTTCCACGTACTCGTTAAGGTTTACAACAATCTCCTGGTAAAGGTAGAATTACTGTCACCCATTTTATGCATGTGGCAACTGAGAGATTAGATGACTTTCTTGGTGTCGGCCAGCTTAGTAGACAGTATCTCTGAGTTAACCACTGTATCCTGCCAACCCAAACAATCCCTTCTATGGCTGGTCTACATAAATGGGAGGTCGGTGTAGTTAATTTGAAATTTTGTTTATTTCTCATGAAACTCAATAGCCTTTAGCCTCCTGGGTTTAAGGAAAGAACTGAGTGAATTAGCTGGCTCCATATGAGATTTTTCAACCAGCCAACTTCTAAGGCACATAGGCTAAGGCCTCAAGTGTAAAAATGAGCTGTGTATTATCTTTCAAAGCCACCTTGGTCTTTGGGAAAATCCGTGGGCCTAACCACGAGTCCACACACGATCATTTTGTCAGTTTGATGAGAGTCGGTCCCAAGGGAAGGCCAGTGTGCCAGGGAGGAAGGATGGAGGAAGAAGCGCATTAAATCTGCAGTTGCTTACAGCATCTGCCTTTGATGCCGTCTCTGGGGGACACACTGATCGCCTCCTCTCAGTCAACAAATTCTACGTCTTCTCAGCAGTTCTGAAGGGGGAGAGCCCTTTAAGGCATTTTGTACTGACAAGCTTATTTCTCTTAGAGCTCTAGAATGTAATAGAAGCCATCAAAGGCAAGGGATATTAGGAGGTTGTTTTGCACGACGGCAACAAAATTCATGTTTTCAGGCAACTTCCTCACTTCTATCAGCAGTTCAATTAGAGGCCTGGTAAACTAATAATATGTATTTTTTAGTTTGCGTACTGTTTGTTTGTTTGTTTGTTTTTTAGAGGTTGATTCTGTTTTGTTGCAAACAACTTTAGAAAGCCAATGGCATTTTTCACTGAATTCAAAGCTCTTGCTAAACTGTAACCTGG
Source organism: Canis aureus (assembly GCF_053574225.1). Lineage (NCBI taxonomy): Eukaryota > Metazoa > Chordata > Mammalia > Carnivora > Canidae > Canis > Canis aureus. Next base: position 34,181,380 of record NC_135632.1, read on the forward strand.
TCGATTTATAATCTGAGAAAGTGGGGAGGACCATGTGCACAACCTGACGGGGTGGCCGCCATCCCAGTATGCCTTCAAGAACCCTCAGGTGAAGGGGAGACTGTTTTTCCTCCACTCTATAGGCATGGTGTTTGAGAGACACTATTCTGTTTTCTTCTGTGGGAGACAGGCTGAGACATGCCTTCTTGATAAAACTTGAACAGTGCCATGTGAATTCAGTCCTTCTCTCGGTTTTCTGTTGCTAGCATCTTCGAAAAGTTTGAAAGAGCTAACTGAACAACTTGCTTGCGATGAACTTACTCTTAGTTACTTTGGAGCCATAGTTACATTTTACTTGTTTTAGTGCAATCTGATGTCAGTGTCTTTTTTAAAATAGAAAACTAACATGTATATCAATTTTTATAAAGTTGAGACACCACACAAAACAAAGTTATAGTGAAAGCCATAATCCTCCTATATTCTTGCCCCAAGATTGATTCAATTGATTTGGTGTTTCTTTTTTAAGATTTTATTTATTTGACAGAGAGAGAGAACACAAGTAGGCAGAGCAGCAGGCAGTGGCAGAGGGAAAAGCAGGCTCCCTGCTGAGCAGGGAGCCAATACAGGACTCAATCCCAGGACCCTGGGATCATGACCTGAGCCAAAGGCAGACACTTAACCAACTGAGCCACTCAGGTGCCCCATTCTGATTCAGTATTAAGTACCTGCATTTTACTCAGATTTTATTTATTGAATGCATTATTAATTTTGAGTAGCTACAGTATATTAGACCATGTGGGGAAATGGTGGCAGCACAGAAATGTTTTGGATGGTTTGAAATGTTTCAAATGTTTCAAGCAGTGAAGGCCTCTTTTTAGAAACCAAATAGTGGGCCCTCTCTTCCACCTCACACTGCTGCTGCCAATTCTCTATCTGGATGATTTCATTGTTTTTATTTTTAGCCTCTCTCTGTATGTTTAAACTGTTTCCCCAACTCTTCCACTTACTCCTTGATGTGCCTTTAGTTTATCACCTCTTATGTTTAGTGTCCTCTTGTTTTTAAGAATAAAATTCCATGCTTGGCAGTGGTGTTTGGCAGCTGTGATCCTAAAGGACCCTTTCTTTTCTGCACTTGACTGAGGATATTTTTATTCTATAACAAACATGACAGGCTCTTTTTGGAAAGACATTTTGAATGTTTGCAAATTATTCTTTTAAAAAAAAAAAAGATTTTATTTAGTTATTCACGAGAGACACAGAGAAACAAGCAGAGACATAGGAAGACAGAGGAGAAGCAGGCTCCAAGCAGGGAGCCCGGTGTGGGACTCATCCTGGGACTCCGGGATCACTCCTTGAGCTGAAGGCAGATGCTCAACCACTGAACCACTGAACCACCCAGACACCCCTAAATTATTCTAAAATACAGTCACTTGCATTGTTCCAATTTGGGAGTTTTCTAGGTGGGAGTTCATTCTATATGAGCTGAAGAAATTTGTGGTTACTCCAGTATTTTCTTAAATATACAGCAAAAATCAGACCATTATATATAATAATGGCGTAGAATTAAGTACTGTTATTGTCCAGCATATGTGGATTGAGATATTCAGGATTAACTATAGAAATCTAATACGGAAAATTGGCAGATGTACACACGTAATGCTGAAACTAATACATTTTCTTAATTTTGATTTCTCAAGCTTTTTATAAATGCTAGAAGGGTTATATTTTTCCTAAATTATCTGTGGTTCTAATGTCAAATTTTTTGGAACATCTAGTTGTATGGCAAAATTTTTTGAACAAAAGTATATAGTAAGAAAATTATATTTGAACACACAGATGAACCCTCACACATGAATCCTCTTCTTTGAATCTTTTAACAAATCTCAACTGTAGACTTATTTTTCCTTTCTCCAGTAGAGAAGATTTGGTGACCCTCACTGGTTTTTTGAAAGAGCAAATGAATCCAATATTGAAGGGCTCATCATTTGATATAGAAGAAATTAATCTTAACTTCCTGTTGAGTATGTGTACATGTAGAACATAGTATTTTTAATCCAGACCAAGAAGTGTCTTACTCCCTGGATAATTCTTTTTCATAATGCTTCTGATGCATGCCCCACCCCCCACTCCAGGTGAGAGAAAAATAATCCAGGTGTCATGTGCTCTACAAGAGCAGTCTATATTTTTGTATTTTATCTCCCAACACAGATCTTAGATGTGGTGTATTTCAGCTCTGGTCCCCACCAGGGTCACTGCCATCTGATAAATTCTGCTCTTGTCAATTTAACAATAGAGCTCAAGGAACAGCAGAGTTAGTGAGTTTCAGCTCCCCTTTCATGCTGTTCTGCTCACCCTTACTTCTCATTATACAAACAGTCCAGGGAGACTCTTGCTTTAGGGCTTTAGCACTAGTTGTTCCCTTTGCCTAAAATCCTCGTCACCCATTATTCGTTTTCTTATTTCATTCTGGCTTCTCTCAAACATCATCTCAACATAAACACATTCCCTGGCAGCCCTGTCTAAAATGTCAGTCCCTCCTCACACCCTTAGACCTTCTCTCTTCTCTTATCCTGCTTTATTCTTCTTCCTAGAACTCACCATTACTTGATGCAGAAATTGTTATGCAATTCCATGTTCACTGCCTGTCGTATCTTCCTTCAACACCTACTAAAGCACCCATTATGTGTTTGTATACCTAGGAGGTGGACTCATTCCTAGCACATGATAGGCACTCAATTAAGGTTTGTGGTGTTTCCAGTGCGTGGAAAATGGATAAGGTGAAAATGTGCTCTTCCAGTAGTCTATAAAAATACTGAACACCACAAGTAATTATGCCTTACCTTTATCCTTCTAGTAAACTGTTAAGCCATGACAGTATGGTGTTGTGGAATATAATTTTTCAGGCATATTCCAAAATACATCTCATCTTTGAGCTATTAAATAAGAGCAGATGATAGCCATATTGCTGGATCGCTTCAGAAGAACATAGAATAGTCATAGAAATGAGTCCATGAATCTCCTTAAGTATTCTGAAATGAAAGATCATGAGCAATAACCTATTATTTATTGTTCCTCTAACACACATGTCCCATAAGGTTTGTCAGTATATCATAGAGGAGCATTCATCATGGAGAGGTAGTCATGTATGGTGGTTAAGAGCAAGGATTTTGACATCTGAGTTCAAATTCCCCTTCTTCCACTTAGTAACTCCATGAAACTCAACCACATTGCTTAGCTTCTTGAAGCCTCAGTCTCTTCCACTGTAAAATGGGAATGCTAATAATTTTTGCTTTGTAGAATGGGTGTGAAGATCCAATAAGTCTATACTTGTGCACAATTTAGCTCAGTGCTTGGAACATGGCCAGTATTTGATCATTTTAGATTAAATAGCAGTAAGAATGATAAAGTTTAAAATAACAGTAAAAACAATAACAATATGGACTCATTTAACTGTTACTTTTAAGGACATTATGACGTTGCTGTTAGATCCTAAAACTTTTTTTTGACAAAATGAGTAATACTCTCATTGACATTAAGAATGTCATGTTTAAATGGGCAAAATACTTCAAGAAAAATTTCTCCAAAGAATATATACAAATGGCAACAAGCAAATGAAAATATATTTAAATCATTAATCACTAGAGAAAAGCAAAGCAAAACCAAAGTGAGATCTACTTCATACCCATTAGGATGGCTCTTATCAAAAACAAAAAACAAAACAGAAAATAACTGAGGTTGTGGAAAAATTGGAATCTTTGTGCCTTGTTGGTAGGAATGTAAAATGGCACTGCCTCTATGGAAAACAATGTGGCAGTTCCTCAAAAGATTAAAAATAAAATTACCATATGATCCAGCAATTTCACTTCTGAGTATAAACCCAAGGAATTGAAAGCAGGAACTCGAACAGTTATTTGTATACACATGTTCATAGCAGCATTATTCACAATAATGAAAGGTGGAAATAAGCCAGCTGTCCATGGACAGAAAAATGGATAAACAAAATATGGTGTATATATACAACAGAATATCACTCAGCCTTAAGAGAGGAAATTCTGACATACGCTACAGCACAGATGAACCTTGAGACATTATACTAAGTGACAGAAGCCAGACTCAAAAGGACAAATACTGTATGATTCGGCTTATAGTAAGATACCACAACAGTCAAATTCATAGAGTAGAATGGTAGTTGCCAGATGCTGTGATGGGGAAAGGTGGGTGGAAGGGCGGAGCAGTTGTTTACTAGGTGCAGTGTTTCGGTTTGGGAAGATGAAACAATTCTGAAGCTAGCCAATGGTGATGGTTACACAGCTGTGAATGCATTTAATGCCATTGAACAACAGTTCACATAAAAAAATGTTAAAATGGTCAATTATATTATGTCTGTTCTACCACAATAAAATTGTTAAAGAATATTAATTTTACATAAAAAGAAACAAAAGAATATCAGTTCTGAGCCAAATGAAACCTATACACATAGGGTCAAATCTACCATGGACCCCAGAATGAAGGGCTATATGCAGGACTTGGAAAAGAAATGGCCACGTTATCCCATCCTGATAACTCAAACCCAGATAATACTTTCAGTTTACAAAACCCATAAAGATGTATCACCTTATAATGTTTTCACAGCCCCCCGTGGGCTAATATTGTTGTTATGCAGATAAGGAGAACGGATCTCAGAAAAATTAAGTGATGCATTACTCAAGGTTACATTATTGGTAAATTGGTGTCAGGGCTTAAAGTTTAGCCTACAGGCACCGACTCCTGTGCACTGTCCTCTAAATTATACTACCTCTTGACTAGATCTTCTTTTACTCCATAAATGAATGGCCTCTCCCACCTTTCCATGAAATACAAAGAATGCTTATCCTCTGGCTGGCGAAGAATCAGGCATCGCTCATAACCACTGGTTTTACAATAGTGAAATGAGGTTGGCCAGACCCATTACAACCACCAAGTGTGATGGACCATGGCTTGAATTCATTATCCTTCAGATTTTAGAATAAATTAAGTAACTCTGTCAAATATTTAAGGATGAGATAAAATATCAAGATAGAGATAACGGCAGGTTTGCATTTCCGTGGGCATGAGGTGGTTTTTCATATGAAAAATAAAGTGCTGACCAAAAATAACTGACTGTTGGAATGTTTCATGGGAGAAGCATACCAACTTCCCAGGAATCTCATCTCAAGTGCAGGCCCAAAAGAGTCTGTTGCTGGAACTGAAAGAAGTAATCAAAAAAGTTTAGTCACGTTCCTTGGCCAAGGGTCTCTGCATTAGGAGAATTTGGTGCTTAAGTGTAACTGGGAGAGTAAGTTGATATTGGCATTCACATAACTTGCTTTTGGAAGAGTTTCCATGGAAAGGTTGTCATTACATGAAACAATAGCTCCATCATTCCTGCAACCTGACTCTCAAGCATCTGAGAGCAAGGCAGTTGCTATAAAACATTTGCTGTTCCTAAAACTTGTCATATACTATAATATTCAGCAAGAGCGTTCTTATTAAACTCCATGATTTTGTTTAAAAGGAAAACCAAACACACAAAAGTACTTTAAAAAATTAATGTTACTTGTGCCTTTATTGTCAAAAAACTAAGGTTTTTTTATTATTAATGTTCAATCTTGCTGAGCAAGCTACTGACGTATAAATGAGTAAGTGACAACATGGTTTGAAGTTAAAATATTTATCTTCTTCATCTACAAATTTCTATGTTACCTACCTGGTTGGGATAGTTCTAAGACGACTTTTTCATTGTCCAATGCAGTGGTCACTAAACATGTGTGATATTTAAATTTAACATATAAAATAATTTAAGAGGAAATAAGAATTTCTTCATTCTCCTTGCAACTTTTCAATGCTCAGTAGCATATGTGGCCAATGGCAACTGTATAGGGCAGTGCAGATAGAGAATGTTTCCATCATTGCACAAAGTTCTATGGACAGTTCTGTGTTGCTTTAAAAACTTTTTCATCTTAGGTTGGGTACCATCCTGGTCACATGCAAGTGGGGTGGAAGAGTCTACTGTTGCACCAACTGAGAACAAAGCTGGCATCACCCAGTCAGGACTCATAGATGTGCCTTAATTTTTTCTGGGCACCAATAAGGTGACTTTGCAACTCACCAGTGTCAGTCTGGCTAATAAAAAAAGTCTTGAGGTAAAGATAATATTGCTAGCTTTATCTCCACCTCCTATACAGCTGAATCGTCTAGATTCAACCTGGACATGACAGTTCTCTCAGTCCTCTCAAAGAGCCTGCTTTGAATGCTGAGTCTTCTCTAAAATTGTTCAGGTGCCCCCTTAGGCACTAATTCTCAACTACAAATTAGAATCACCAGGAGAGCTTTTTTTTTTTTTTTTTTTTTTTTTAAATGAAGATACCCAGAGAATCTGAATTAATTGCTCTGGTTTGCAGCCAGGATTTTTCCAAAATTCCTCCAGGGATTCTAGTATGCAGCCAGAGTTGAGAACCATCACCTAACACCAGATCCTAGCATCTCAAGTAGCTTTATGTCAAGACATCTCAGCCTCTTGGGTCAGCTTACAGGTAGCAAGTCGTACAAGAACTCTGAGCAGGACAGGGACACAGGAGACTCCGTTTGGGTTTCCAGCCTTGCACCTGAACAAGTTGTGGCCCTTGGATGGGTCACTATCTTGCCTGGGTCTCGGTATCTCCCCGTTTGATGAATAGGGCTGATTGTCACTTTTACCTGAATTCTACTAGTCTATGAAATGCCAATTCCTCCTCAACCTGATCAAATAGAATTCTTCATACTCGTTTGTAGGAAGAAATATTTTTTTATCTCTTGCCACCCAACTAGTTCGTATGCATTTTGTATCCAGTATAAGCTGATGTTGTGTCAGCCTCAAATAGCCCTGAGCTTCCCAGACAGCCTCAGCTGTCCTGCTGTACTGGGGGAATGGGGGTCACCTGTACTAAGCAGTTCTGTCCACTGTGATTAGAATCCAGTGGAATATTTAGTGGCTTCTGTGTTGTAGTCCATGTAGAATCATCACTGATGTTGGTGTAGCTCACAAAGGTCTCTAACTGGACTCTGTTACTGTGCGTGAGAAGCTAATGTTTCTTTCTATGTCCCAAGGAATTTCCAGGTCCTCACTTGTACAACCATTGTATTTTCTGCTCTAGAAGTTTTTACAGCCAACCTTTAAAATCTTCACCTAATGGGCACAGAGGTGAAAGTTGTGTTTATAGGACATTCTAATATGGTTACGACTTGCGTTTCTTCCCTCCTGCCTTTTTGCCAAAGCAGGGCTGGCTTTGTTTGTGGCTGCCCAATTTATCTTCACATGCTCCCGTATCTCATGGTGCTGTTGGAAGTGACATCTCCCTGCTCATGCCGTCAGAGACAGTGATGGGATAACACCTTTCAAGGTGACAGTGTATGTGACAGCAGGCAGAGGGGAGCGTGTGCTCACTGGCAATGATAAGAAATGTGATATCATTTGGTGTCCATGTTTCATCACCGTAACTGCTTATGGGTTCAAATTGCCCATGAATCAACCTGTAAGGGCCTTAGAATAGCAAAGCAGTTGCTAGCTAGCACTTGACTCCACTACTGCAAATATCTCACTTCCTCAGCACCGGCCAGTCTCCTCCTGTGATCCCCCACCTAATGTCTTTGCAATGCCTGGCCTTTCTGCCTTTAGAAAGATCTCTTTCAGGCCCCTCTAGGAAATGGCTGCGGCCCTCAGTGTGGTGTTCAGGCCTCCATAGCTGTGAATCCTCCTGGCCTGCTACTTCTGCACTACTTAGCCTGTATGCCCCAGCCAGGCTGCATGGGATAATCTAACCTCCACCCCACCTCACTTGCTAGGCTTTGCACACATTGTCTCATTGTCCTGGGAATCTCTGGAGCCCAGAGCTCTCCAGTAGACATGTACTCTGGGCCACCTATGCATTTTTAAGCTTTCTCATCACTACAGGAAAAAAAAAAGAAGGAAAGGAAAGGAAAGGAAAGGAAAGGAAAGGAAAGGAAAGGAAAGGAAAGGAAAGGAAAGGAAAGGAAAGGAAAAAGAAAAGAAAAGAAAAGAAAAGAAAAGAAAAGAAAAGAAAAGAAAAGAAAAGAAAAGAAAAAGAAGAAAAGAAAAGAAAAGAAAAGAAAAAAGAAGAGAAGAGAAGAAAAGAAAAGAAAAAAAGAAAGGAAGGAAGGAAGGGAGGGAGGGAGAGAGAAAGGAAGAAAGAAAGAAAGAGAAAGAAAAAGAAAGAAAAAGAAAAAGAAAGGAAGGAAGGAAGGAAGGAAGGAAGGAAGGAAGGAAGGAAGGAAGGAAGGAAGGAGCAGGTGAAGTTAATTTCAGCAATGTCTTTTAACCCAGCATATCCAAAATGCTATTTCAACATATAGCAAATACAAGAATTGTTAATGAAATAGTTGACATTCCCTTTTTCATACTGAAGTATTCAAAATCCAGCGTGTATTTTATACTTCCAACACACCTCCATTTGAACTAGGTACATTTCAGGTGCTCACATGTGGCTGGTTGCTGCAGGCTCCCCTCCTGGACTGTGTACTTCCAGACTTTCCCATCCCTGTCACCAGCCTTATCCCAACTCCTCTTGTAAGATTCCAATCAGCTGTGGCCCTTAGCAAGCCAGGTCTGACTCCAGCCTCCATCACCCAAGTTCAGTGGTTCTCAACTTTTACTGCATATTAGGATTACTCAGGGATTTTTTTTTTAAAGGCTGAAGACCAGGTCTCACTATGGGTCAATTTGATCAGAATCTTTCTGGGACCCAGACTTTAGTTTGGGGGTGAGGAAAGAGGGAGGGTTGGGGAGACAGGAAATAAATAAGTAGATCACATATAAAATGGTTATCTATACAATATGGAAACATAAAGCAGAGGAAAAAAAGAACAGAGACTGCTGGGGGCAGGGTGCTTGCCTCTCTATAGCAGGTAACTGGGGAAGGCCTGTCTTACCCAGGGCTACTGAGACAATGGGGAAACCAGGACAAATTTCTGGATCCTAACCATCTAGAAATAAGACACGAGGTACATCCTGTGTGTAGCTGCTATAATAATGCTGTGAAACAACCCTCAAATCTCAATGATTACAACAGACATTTTTTTTTTCTATAGGTCAGCCAGATTCTGCAGGGTCTTGCAGGCCTTGGAGTCAAGGATTGGCCTCGCTTGGAGGTTGGGTTCAGGTGTATTCCCCATGTCTCCTTGTTCTGGGACCAGTAGCTTCCTCTTCACATTTTCTTCCCATAGTGGTAGCAGAAGTACAAGATGGCAGCAGGGGTTGAAGGGACACAGGAGGCAACACATAAGGCATCTTAAGGCCTAGGCTTGGGACTGGTACATTGTCACTTCTATGCACATTCCACTGGCCAAGGCAAGTCAATGACTCGGCCTGATAACCTAGCATGCTACTACCCCTAGCAGTAATGGGGTGAAGTGTTCTGCACCCACTGTGATTGTGGCAGGGGCAGGAAAGGAAAAGGTCTGAGCCAAAAATCCCCCTCAGATATTATCTAAGGATGATTAGCTGGCCAGCTTTTGCTTGGAAGCTTGAAACATTTTGTTTTGTTTTTTAAAATAAGAACCATTCTCCTTTGGCCACATGCTCTCATGTGCTCCTATCCCTGTACGCTCAGTGGGCCCACACACTTCTCAAATAGTGATTACCTTATCATAGTCACAGGCTCTCCATGTGGTACTCTTAGGAACTCAGAGTCTTGACTCATTCACTTAACGGATATTTTAGCAACCAGCTTATTCCTGAAACTATCCCCCCTCCTTACACTGTCAGCCACAGGAGGATTCGCTGCTCTGCCCCTTTTGATACTATGTACCAGTCTCAGAACCACACATACTCAATATTATGTATGCCTTACAGCCTTACAAACCCAATGAGGATGATAACCAGGCTCCCTTGTTCAGACTGAATCTCCAATGCCAAGTTCAGTAACTAGCACATTATAGACTCTTAATAGGTGTTCATTCAATTGAATGAAATTATCCTAAAATGTACAGCAAAGTTAGAACTACATAAAGCGTCTCATATAAAACCAAGACATCCCTAGACCACTCAGTTTCCTCTTCTAGTAAATTTTATTTTATTATAATATGAAGTTTACATCATGGGGATGATGTAACGATTAAATGAGATAATTCATGTAAATGCCTTTAAATACACGTACATCATAAAAACTCAATAAATAAATAGGTAATTTGTGGAATGGGAATATAGGAAACCAAATGAAGTGAAATATAATAGAAGGAATTTCATTTAGACTCATTCTACACCTCATTTGCTCTCTCTTATAACTAGGGAACTGGTCAAAGTAATCCACAGCACATTGGCTGCTACTTAACAAAGTTTTGGGAAAAAGAAAAAGTGTCAGAAGATAATGTCTCTCTAATTTCAAAGTAGGGCTGAGGTGATCACAGAAATGATAAGCTGAACACTTAGCATAAGAAAGATCTGGGAGAAAAAACAAAGCCAGCTCAAAATCCATTTGCAGATACCTGGAAGTTGGCAGAGCAGAGTCATTTGTAATATGCCACATGGCTATGTGAAGACCAAGCTTTGTCAGATCAGGTTTAGGGATCAAGAGCACTTGACTACTACAATATATCTTGGCTGTCAGAAGTCCGTACTATAAACATTGCATAAACTGGAAACTTGTGTCCTAGATCCAGCACTGGTCATCTTTTCTGGTTGGTTAAGAGTTTGAACAGGAGAGGAGAAAAAAGGAAAATAAATGAATTAGATGGATAGATGGATGAATATTTGCTTGGTTGAAAGGATACAGATAAAGGGTTTTGCCATTCAAGGCTGACAATAATAATAATGGTAAAGCCTATATCCACACATTACCGGGGAACTTCCAAAAGTTAATTGACTAGCTGACCAAGGAGCAGAGCAAAAACATAAAGCTGCAAGGTTTGTTTTAAGGTGGAGCTGGTGAGGAAGAACTCTAGGCAGGTGTCAAGGAATTAGTAGACTGCATTGTGGAGACTGCTAGAAGTAGAGAGGGGGCTGATTGGAGTCACTTGGGTCACCTAGAAAAGCAGCCTGGTCAGAAGGGTCCAGGATGTTTTCAGCCGCCCAAAAAGCATATTGATTCACTCATTCAACCCCAGGAGGTCACCATTAACCTAAGCTTCTCACTTGCAGAAGTAAGGAGAACAGATGCACATTAAATCTCCCATGGGTCAGAAACAATAAGAATTCCTACCCAGGGACTGAGCTTTATCCTGGCTTTTATCCAGATTCCCCAAAACAGCAGCTTTCAAATAACAGTTTGTAAATGGAGATTGATCTTGGAAAGGGTCTAGAGTCTAGAGATCCAGAGCAAAATGAGCAAAAATATGGCCAATATACAAGTGGGTTTTTTCTAAATTTATGCAATATAAACAACTGTATGTCTTTCCTACTTTTTAGTGCTGTCTTGTCCTTTCTTAAAATGTATAGACTGGGGGATCCCTGGGTGGCTCAGCAGTTTAGTGCCTGCCTTTGGCCCAGAGTGTGATCCTGGAGTCCCGGGATTGAGTCCCACGTCAGGCTCCCAGCATGGAGCCTGCTTCTCCCTCTGCCTGTGTCTCTGCCTCTCTCTCTCTCTCTCTCTCTCTCTCTGTCTATCATGAATAAATAAATAAAATCTTAAAAAAAAAATGTATAGACTGTGGTAATGGAGGGTAATTGGTGGTTGGTTGATTTATTTATTTATTTTTGTAATGCCCTTAGCAAAATAGAAGTTGGCTATCCTGTGTGGGTCCCTCTGCCTTTTGCGTATGTGTAAATTTTTACTGAAGTATAACACATAAGTGCACAGCTTGATTAATGTTTACAAAGTGAACACACAGGTTACCAGAAACTAGATCAAGAACAGAACATGCCATGTATCTCTGAAGGCCCCTGTCTTGTCGTTTTCTGTCATAACCCGTTTCCAAGCATAACCACTGCCAGACTTCTGACAGCCTGCTTGTGTAATTTATATAAATGGAATCATACTGTATTTTCTCTTTTGTGTCTGACACCTTTCACTTGCATGACATTTGAGAGATTCCTCTCTTTTGTGCAGCTCATTGTAGTTGGTTCATTCTCCTTGCTGTGAGGAAATCAGTGTTCTGTTCATGTTTGTTTCTTCATCCTGAGGATGGAAATTTGGGTGTGTCTAGTTTGGAGCTATCATGAATCCTGTAGCTACTACTCATCTTGTATATGCCTTTTGGGACACATATGTTCACATTTCTGTGTGGTTACACCTCTAAGCACCTGTTTAGAGCTAGAAAATGAATATTCATCTCACAGGTTTATTGTAAAGATTCAATGAGATGACATATTTGAAACTTTGAATTTAAATGTGAGGCATGTATAGGAGTTGGCACTTTTAGAAAGAACCTTTACCATTTTTCTGTACCCATTGAAAAATCCAACACATTTCTTGAAATATTCTCTGACCACTCTCAGGCCTTCCAAACCCATATAGTGCATGGCATCTATAGCAGTGGTGCTCAAGTCTAGGCCAAAATATGTAGGTACACCAATGTCTACCTGGGGCCATTGCCAAATACCTGTCGACATGTAGATTTTATTTCTATAACTGAAACTCCATTAGGTTATAATAGCCTCTGTCAAAAAGAAACACTGAGTAGGTTATATACACAGATGGCAACCAAGACAGCTTATTCATAGTGAAGGGAAAGAGAGATAGCAAAATATCAACCCATCTACAAGGCAATTTGCATATTGATTAGATTATATGTGAAGTTAGCCTTAGGAACATATAAGAGAACATAGTTGGAGAGCGACATTCTACTCAACCAGAACCACTATTAAAGATCAAACATGAGAGCTAAGAATATTTTTGTAGATTTAGGGAGATACTGAGATACGTGGCTGTGGTTTTATTGTAACAATTCTTGATTACTATGTTTGATTTCTTTTTAAAATTTTTTTTTAATTTTTTTAAGGTCTTATTTATTTAAGAGAGGGAGTGAGAGAGAATGAGAGCAGAAGCTGGTTGGAGGGCAGAGGAAGAAGCAGACTCCCCACTGATCAGGGAGCCCAATGTGGGGCTCCTTCCTAGGACCCCGGGATCATGACCTGAGCCAAAGGCAGACACTTAACCAACCGAGCCACACAGGCACCCCTAGTTTCTTTAGTCCCTCAACCATGACACCAACTTTTTTAACATTTGAACCCAAAAAGATTGTGTACCAATGGGAGTTGCACTTATAGCTAAATAATGTGTGTTATTTCTCACATAGTGATCATAGCAATGCTGTACACTTGTACCATGCTTTATGGTTTCCATAATGCTTCTTTACACATCATTCCCTTTTATCCTCAGAGCCAACCCAGAAATGAGGCAGGGAATGGAGTGTTCATATCCCTGTATTACTTAAAACTGAAACTCAGGCTGCTTATCTTGTCCATGAGTACAGCATTACAAAGCAGTAGAAGCCAACATTGAACCTTGGGTTTCCCTGGTTTCTAATGTTCTGCACAGCCTCTTGGGTATATATCCACCTCCCCTGCTACACTATAAATGCCCAGAAAGCAGAGGGTACCCATTATCTTGTGTTCTGTTCTCTTCTGCATTCTCAGCAGAGTGGATGCTTAAAGTACTTGGAACTACATGTGCTTCTTTATAAGCTAGTTACAATTTAAACAGGTTGCTCTAGGAGTTAAGAATTGCTAGTAGAGAGTGAAAGGCATTCTTTTGTTTTTAAGAGTTTTTTGTTTATTTATTAGAGTGTACACGCATGACCATGAGTGAGGGTGGGGGCAGAGGACGAGGGAGAAGCAGAAGGGAGGTCTGCTCAGCAGGGAGTCTGACTCAGGGCTCAATCCAAGAACCCCGAGATCATGACCTGAGCCAAAGGCAGACGCTTAACCAACTGAGCCACCCAGGTGCCCCAAGAGTGAAAGGCATTCTTGAGTGAAAAAAAATATCTTAAAGAATCTTTTGACTATGCAAAGAGAGATCTCAGAGCAAATCTAGAAAAGAGACAGATTTTTATTCACCTATGGGTGAAAAAAGTTGGTATTTTTTTCCCTGACACCATGAGAGGAAGCCTGGTACCAAAAGAGAGGAGGAGGAAAGATGAGAGAAGTTCTCAAAAATATGGTGGATAGGGAACCCTGGGTGGCACAGCGGTTTGGCGCCTGCCTTTGGCCCAGGGCGCGATCCTGGAGACCCGGGATCGAATCCCATGTCGGGCTCCCGGTGCATGGAGCCTGCTTCTCCCTCTGCTTGTGTCTCTGCCTCTCTCTCTCTCTCTCTCTCTCTCTCTCTCTCTGTGAGACTATCATAAATAAATAAAAATTTAAAAAAAAAAAAAAAGAAAAATATGGTGGATAGCCAGAGCCCATGAGAGAAACGTGGTCTGTGGTAAATTCTCTGTGGTGAGGAAGGTTGGTGCTGGCGATATCTAATATTAACTATTAGGTATTTCTGACTCTGCTCTTTGTTATAAGATCTCACTGGACAATTTTGCCCTGAGCTTCAGTAAAATTATATATATTGTGTTAGTGATGCTTTAGGAAATGAAATAAGGATTAGATCAGTCTTTGTTCTAAAGAGGGAAGACATTATAGAGGCCAATTGCTCCAGAAGGTGAGACAGAAAAAGGAGGTTGAGAGATAGGTCAAGAGCAAGAGTGCTGAATGGAAATAACCTGGGATGTGAACCTCCTCAGGTATGCTTAGAAATGTGGGAAAGGTCTCTAGATTCACTGTAGAATGTGGGATAGTGGGGCTAATCATTTTAATTGGATGTTGAACAAAGCATTGACCTCAGAAAGCTGGAAGACTTGCAGACAAAAAGGGGGTACGTCTGTATTTATTGAATGATTCAAATTAAGATCTAGTCCCTCATTCTATGATCAGTTTACAATTTAAAATAAAATTGTCACTTTTTCACCTTCCATTTTATTCTTGTTGTTACCCACCCCACCCCTATTATTCCACTGGGAAATGACTTAATTTAACATTCTTTGCTTGCTTACCACATGACAAACCAAGGTCATGTGCAAATCCAGGATCCTGGTGGTATGGGGATCTTTGTATGCTCTACCCCATCCTGAGTCTCAGAGGGTGTGTGTGTGTGTGTGTGTGTGTGTGTGTGCATGCACGTGTGTGTATTTAAGGGAGGGAATAAGCAGGGTCACCAGGAGAAGGAAGATCGCTTACCAGCTTAAGTACAAACTTGTTTACTCTTAAATATACATTTTTTTCAGAGTCAGCAAAAGCCAGAGCCATCGTGCCTATGAAACTGCATTTGCATTTATAGTACAAATAAGAAAAATGAATTCTAGCTAGAGCATGTCCTTAAAGAGATTATAAATCCACTCTCTTGACTGGAGTGCTGGGCAGTACTTTGATTGGTATATGAGAGTGTATGTTGCACTTGAAAGTTAAGGGAAGCGAGAAATTTGGGAAAGGAGCCAGTGGGGACATTTTACCATGGGAACAATTTAGTTCCCAGAGAGCCATCTCTTCTGTGGAAAACTGCTTATACCTGGCTAACTTTGTAGACATTTAATCCACAATGAAGTTTGGCTTTTGGTGGGTTAATAATTAGATACTCTTTGTGTATAGTTCAAGTGAAGGCCACTAGCTATGACTTCACTTTGGCTGGGGTTTCCCTGTAATCCATTTAGCAAATTAAAGAGATTACTTTGATTGGTGCCATTATCTCCTATTCTCTTGCGGGTGAACCACTTAACCTGTGCTTAATTGAAAGAGATAGAGAGGGTACAGTAACAAATACAATCAAAAGGAAGGGGCAATAGGATCTGTAGGCCAAACAAATGATGGCACTGAGCTAACAATAGCAGATTAGAGGTGAGATCAATTAATTAGAAGCTATTGTAGGCGTTGGGTGGTTGCCAAGGTTTCTAATGGCCTAAGCCATCATGCCAGCTCTGTTTAGGAGGATTTTAATGACTGGGAGTTGATGTGGTTATTTCAATAATTACTTACTTTTATAATTACTTCATTAGAATACTAAATGTATTACTTCAAGGAGGAAGATCTTTATCCCCCACACATCCAGCCATATTGGGAGGCTACATCTTTCCACAAAGAAGTCTCCTGTTTGGAAGAGGCAGTGGTTTGGAAATAGTTCTCCTCAAATAGTAGTAAGAATTACATATCAGGTGTATGCTCAGTAAGACCCTGGGCTAGGCATTTGGAATACAGAGATAAATAAGGCACCACCTTTGTGGCAGGTACAAACAAGAAAGCATAGTTTCAGGGCAACTGGATAAAGACTGGGATCAAATTATGCAAAGGGTATGCATGTACTGGTAACCATTTAGTAGAAGAAAAGAGAAGTCCAGTCTAGTTGTTTCAAGCAGAAAGGGATTTAATATAGGGGAATTAAGTAGCAGGTCTGGCCTGCCACCACCTGACTGACCTATTCCGCCCTCTCTCCCCCTTGCCCTGCTTCAACACGTGAACTCCTTCCTGTTCTTTGAGTTGCCCAGTCACACTCCCAATGAGAGGTCCTGCAGCAACTTTTCCCTCTGTCTAGAATATTCCCTCTTCCTTCAAAGCTGTCCTCAAATGTCACTTCTTCAGCAAGGCTTACCCCAGCTGCCTGGTTTCCTTTACAATATTTTGCCTAGCCCTTAAATTATTTTTAAGTACAAAACATGTGCTTAATATGTTTATTCCCATGTATGTGGTAGGGTGCAAAGTCCGCAGACAGGATCCTGTGCCTCTTGATCACTGATGAGTCCTAAGGGCCCAAGGCAGTACTTGGTATGTAGATGGTGTTTGAGAAATATTTACTGAGTGAATGGGGGCCTATAGTATCCCTGGAAGAGCTGGTGGAGAGGAAGCCATGGCACTGCTACTGGACTGATGGGTTGAAGGTCACACCACCCTAGCTGGGATCCATAGTTCAGGAAACCGTTGCTGATGTCCTGCCGGCACAACACTGAGGCAGCTTGTACTGCAGCCGCTCCCATGATTGGGATTATTTCAGGCCACAGGAAGATGGCTTCTGCTTCACTCCAAGCCCAAGGAAGACAAGCTGACAAATGCAGTATCTAAGTTTTCAACTTCTCCAAGAAAAAAAAAGAGGGATGAGGGGGTGGAGAAAACAATTCAGCTGTCATAGGACCTTGTGGGCACGTGAATGAGGACCCCTGTGCCCCCTTTCAGGTGAGCTGCCCGAGACTCATGGTTGCATAATGTGCTGTAGGGCCCACCTGTCTCAGAACCAGGCTTATCCCGCAAGAGATAAGCTTCATTCTGAAGCCTTTGTTTCACTCCACCTCCTCTGTCACCGCAAAATACCCGTAAGACCAAAATCAAGAGTTTAGTTGTCCACAAAGGCTTTGATGTATCCTGGAATCATGGCGGTGAGCCCTAAGTTTTGTCAACATAGACCAGACCAGAACGTAGAGCTGGCTATGGACACCAGGCAGAGCCCTGAGCACAGCGACTCAAAGCGTGGGCCTTTTCCTGGGTAGGTTCTTTGTTATTATACACAGTCCACTCAAGGAGGAAGAACATTAATGACTTTCCTCTCTATTTTGGGCCTGACCCCGAGTGGAAATTCTTCAGTTGCTCTGTATCTCAACACTGGTGTCACATAAATCTGACAGAAGGCCACATAATTGCTGAAATTAAAGCGTAATACCTGACACCTTGGAGGTGGCTCGCTAGAGTCTGTGAATATTTATTTAATGGAAATGGGGTAAGTGTGACCTTGCAGGGTCAAACTGACTGTTTCTCTCCCTGACATACTTTGTGAAGAAACAAGGAAATTTTAAGCTGCAGATCAGTAGGTCATCTGCTCTGGGGCTGCCCTACTGAGCAGGATTATTCCATCATCAGAAACACCCGCAAGCCTTCCTAAGGGGACAATTTGTGGATGGTACTGGGTTAGGGTCCATTCAAACAGGATTAGGGATGTGGTCACTGAGTAAACCCTACTTTTGCTCATTTGTGTGAGTGGGGCTGCCAGCCTTCTGAAATGACTTCCAACGATCCCCACCTTCTACCATTCACTCCCTTATATAACTTCCCTCCTCCTGTGTATGTACAGTGGACCTGCTGACTTCCTTCTGATAAATAGCACATGCAACGATGATGGGATGTACTTTCCAAGGTTAGGTTATAAAAGGCTGCTGTGACTTCTGTCTTGCTGGCACTCTCTTACTAGCATCTTTTTTCAACAAAGTAAGCTACCATGTTGGAGAGGCCTACGTGGCAACAAACTGAGGGTAGCTTTCATCCACTATTCGCTGAAGAACTAAGGCCCTCAATCTAACATCTCCTGAGAAACTGAATTCTACAAAGGTACAGATGAACTTGAAAGTGGATCTTTCTCCTAATCAGGCTTTAAGATAACTGTAGCCTAGTCAAGACCTTGTTTATAGCCAGTAAGCCTGGAGTAGAGAGCCGAGTTAAGTTGTGCTCAGATTCTTGACCAAAAGAAACTATTGAGATTATAAATGTTGTTGTTTTAAGCCACTAAGCTCTGAGTAATTTTTTAAGCAGAAATAGATAATATTATGAAGGAGACAGCCTTCTAAAATATGGATAATCAGAGCTCCATAAATCCCTGTAAGATGAAAAGTAAAGGAGGGTTTCAAGATGCTTAGTGAAGCCATTTGGATGTTCATTCAGGAATATTCAGAATTATAAATCAAAACCGTGACTCATGTTTGAATAGTAATTATGTTTACCTAGAGTCCTTAGAGCAGCTCTGTGAGTTAGGTGTCCCCAAATTCATTAATTCATATATTCATTCATGTATTCCTTTATTCCCTCATTTATTCACCTGTGCCTCTCTGGGTACTGCGTTAGCTGAATGGAGAGTCCTCATGGACCTTCCAGTTTAATAGGTAAGGGCAGCATTGCCTCAATCATCACAACAATGAATGTGTGATTAAGACCTAAGATGTTTCCCAAAGTAAATGCATAGTCCTACCAAAGGAGACTGACCCATATCATGGTGTGGTCAGGGAAGGCTTCTCTACGAAGTGATGCTTTGAACACTGATGTATGAGTTAACTAGGTGATGTGGGAAAATAGAAGCAATCCAGCTAAAGGGAATAGTATATACTTAGGCCACATGTTGGATAGACCCATTGTTTGCACTCAAGAGAGAAGAAGACATAGGTGTGACATGTGGGTGGAGGCCAGGCTTTGCTGGGGTCTGTAGGAAACATGGATAGGAACCCATCTGAAGAGGGCAGTTGGTGGAATGTGATCAGATATCCACTGAAAGGTCACTCTGCCTACAGTGTAGAAACCTGTTGAAGAGGATCTTGAGTTTACCCTGGGAGACCAGTTAAGATGCTCCTGCAGTAATCCTGATGAAAGGATGGTGCTTTCCACTGGGGTGGTGGCTGAGATCTGGAGAGCATTTTTAAGAGAGACCTATCTGGTGAACACAGGCTGAGTGATGAACTGGAGGTGATGCAGATGAGGTTTCATGACTATCTCCATCTTAGAGATGATGCTCTTACTGAGGCTTACAGAAGGTAACAACGTGTCCAAAGTCAACAGCAGAGCCAAAGAAGTAAGATTATATATACTAAACTCCACTTTAGACAATTGAGAAGACCAGGTTTTTTCTGTCTCCATCCCTAGATAACCACTGGTACGCACATACAAATACATCTACACAGGCTCATGCGTGCCCAGTAACATGGGTGTCCGCAGGACCACACACGCAAATTCAAACTGTTCAAAGCCATTTTTCTGCCCTCCCTCTCCGTGTTTCCCTTAATCCCTCTATTTCAAGCAATGGCTGTTGTTCAGCTACTGAACCCCATTCAGTTAATTGCTAATTAGTAATCCTTCTCCCATACGCTCTCTTGAGTCTGTTTTCTTCTGTCTCCACTGCTATCCCTCTGCAGTAATGCAATAACCTTTTCATGCTTCCTCTCCAGCCTCTTTCTTCTCTTCTGTGTCCCCTACAGCACAGCTGGATTGATTTTTCTTTTCTTTTCTTTTCTTTTTTTTTTAAAGATTTTGTTTATTTATTCATGAGAGACACAGAGAGAGAGGCAGAGATACAGGCAGAGGGAGAAGCAGGCTCCACGCAGGGAGCCCGTTGCGGGACCAGATCCCAGGACCCCAGGATCACACCCTAGGCCGAAGGCAGGCACTAAACCACTGAGACATCCAGGGATCCCCTGATTTTTCTTTTCGATGATCTCTTCTTAACACACCCTGTTAAAAAAAATTTCGGGTGCTCCCCAAGCTAAAAGTCCCAACTCCTTGTCTGCCCTTTATGCCTTCTCTAGGAAACTTCCTAATTATTTTTCTTTATTTTTGAAAGATTTTATTTATTTATTCATGAGAGACACACAGAGAGAGGCAGAGACACAGGCAGAGGGAGAAGGAGGCTCCATGCAGGGAGCCTGATGTGGGACTCAATCCTGGGACTCCAGGATCACGCCCTGAGCCGAAGGCAGACACTTAACGACTGAGCCACCCAGGTGTCCCAAAAGTCCAGGATCTTTAGCACAGCTGACTTGATGTGGTCTCTGTCTACCTTGTAGCCCCATCTCATACCACTCCCCTCCAACCATCATGAGCTCCTTTCAGTTCCTCAATGTCAAATAGCAAATTCCCTCCCGCTACAGAGTCTTACTACATGCTGTTCTCTCAGGAAAATTTCATCCCCCTTACCTTACTAACCTCTACTCCTTCTTAATAGCTCAACTTGTCTCATTTCTTTTTTTTTTTTTTTTTTTTTTTTAACTTGTCTCATTTCTTCAAGAAAGCCTTTCCTATTGTTTTCAGGCTAGGTCAGTTTCTTCTGTTGCATAATTCTACAGAACTTTGTTCCATTCCTTCACAGCACTACCCCTTTTTTCAGGGTCTTTATTTATTATTTTCAGGGAAAAAGGATCACAACTGTCCTTACTCATCAGTGTATCCGTAGCACCTAACACAGCATGTTGTAAATGCTCAACCGCTGAACCACCCAGGCGTCCCTTCTTTATGATTTTTGGTTCCCCCAAAGTGGATTAATCTTTACACACATCTAACTGGTCATTTGAATATTTTAATAGTACCTAAGAATTAACAAAGTTCTTTCTCATGTTCAGGGCAACCCTACAAGGTTGGCATTTCCACATTACACAGGGGAGTAAATTGAGGCTCAGAGAGATGATTCTACCACAGTGACTAACCACCTGTACTATTACTATTATTCTCTCAACACTTCTCTTTAAGCCTATATTTGTACTTAAATGCATTTCTTTTGCAAGAAACATTATACACCATGACCATAAATGAAAATCTCCCTATCACTCATGATATTCCCTCTCTTGAGGGAATATAAGAGATGTGATAAAGACACATTGCAACACATGAAGACTTTCTTCTGGCTGTGATTAGGAGAAATCGAAGAGGCCATTTGTTTCAAGCTGTGTGACTCTGTTTTCTCATTTGTATTGGTGAACCACATAAAATAATCTGCATCCAACAAGTGACACATGTCTCACATCTTGGGTGGAAATGCATTGTTGAAATGGACATCATCTTGAACAAAGTTAACAACTCGTGGTATTCTGTAGATTCTGGTGCTCTCCTTTTTCTAGCAAACATTAAATATATCCTCCTTTCTCCACCCAAAATTCATTTCTGACTTGGCTTTGTTTTTCCCATGTACTCTGTGTTCCAAATTACATCTCTTCCTATGTTTCCACTTAGGAAAAAAAAAAAAAGAAGCTAAATTTTTGGAATAAGCAATTTCTCTATGGAGAGTCCCAAGGCTGCACTCATATCAAAGCTAAATAACCTCTCATTCTAAGGGATGTTGGTCCCTCAGGCCAGGGCTGAGGTCATCAGCAGGGCAGAAGGAGGAAGCATGGAAGGTAAATGCTTCCATCTATCCTGGTCCACACAGAGACACCCTGAGCTTCCCTTAGCATTGTGCCAGCAGCCTTCCCTGGCATTAGGAGTCATCGCGCAAATTCTGGCTCCTTCTTTATGAGTGCAAACATTTTAAGGGTTCTGCCCCTTTGTCAGCCAATAAGATGCATGGCAAATCTTTTGTAAATTACAGAATGTTCTACATAAATATAATGTCTTCCATATTTCATATATTTTTCCACTCTTCAGTTTCTTTTGGAAACTAAATCCGGGAAGGATGCAAATAAACATTTTGAGAAATGATTGTAGCCTGTGATAGAAGCATTTCTCTTCATTTATTGTTGTCCATATTCACTTAGAGCTCAAATAAAGCAGATGGACTGTGATCCTAAACAATTTAGGCAGTTCATGTAGAATCATGAACTTACACATTCAGTGTGCATTAAAAGGGGGAGGAGCATAATTTCCCACTATTTAGTTTTCCTTGAAGCTGGTAGGTTTTTAAAATATAAAAAATTCATATTTAATAAAAATCTGTTGACACAACTAAAAATACCTAATTTCGTGTTAATAAGAATTGGCAAATCCAGCAAAACATTGTCAAAGAGACTCAAGCTGTGCATACTATAAAGCAATTACAGGGACTTGTCCAAGTGGATTATAGGCACTATTGCATTTAGCGGTCAGTTTTGTTTGTAGTGTAGCCCCAGCTTGGAAAGAAGAGGCAGTAATGGCTAAGATGCTCTGGAATATAAAAATAAACAAACAGCAAAATAAATGATCTAGAGAGACTTTGGAACTGAGTTCAAAAGCGGACTACAAAGCAGTTGGTCACTGCCTGTTCACCTAATCACACCAGGCTGGTGGGGGAATTACTGTAAGACTTTTGGAACTAACTGAAGCTGAGAGGACACAAGTCAACATGCTATTTTCTTTGGTCCAAGTCTTTAGTGCAGAATATTCTCAGTATTGTTGTTGCCACTCCATATCAAATCCCAGCTGTGCCCATTGAAATCACCCCTGAGCCCAGGACCTGATGTGGGCCAATTTGCATGTGTGAGGGTTTACCCCAGGTGGTAGCCATTTGGTAAATGATTACCTGGCTACAGACTGCCTTTTTCCACTGGAGAATCTTCTGTTCCTGAGCATCAGCAGAATTTCCTAGGGCAGAAACAATGAAAGAGGAAAGCCAAGCAATTTCATCCCAGAGTTGCCCTCTTCAAAGAGAATCTGCCATCCTTTGGAGCTGTGCTCTTCTCTTCTTTCTCTCCTTCTCTCCTGAAGATTGAAATTTCTGCTTTTAACTGTCCCTGCAGAAATTTGAGACACTGATCTTTACCCAACCTGTCCACAAAAAATATTTTGTTCATTTATTATTTGAGAGAGAGAGAGAGAGAGAGCAAGAGCTAGCAGGGAGAGGGGCCAGCCGACTCCATGCTGAGTGTAGAGCCCTATGCGGGGCTCAATTTCATGACCTGGAGATCATGGCCTGAGCTGAAATCAAGAGTTGATCATTTTTATGCAAGTTCCCATTCAATGGTCATTTTCTAACAGGCAGAAAACCTCTATTATTCCTTATTCCTCATACTTCACCTGTATTTGGAAGCCTAAACTTCTGGAATAATAATCCAAAGAGTCAGAAGTGTTAGCTCAGTTATAATGTCCCACTATTGGGGCAGTGCTTCATGACGTCACAGTGCATGCAGTTTCCTGGACCAGCAGAGATGTTCATATGTGCCATGTAGTAGGTAAGAGACCAGAGTTAGAGCAAAAGTTGAATTCAAATATCAGCTCCATCTCCCACACGCTGTGGAGCACTGGTCAGGTTCCTTAGTGTGTCTGATCTTATTTCTTCATTTGCCAAAAATGATGAATAAGGCTTCTCTTATGGGGATACTGTAAGGTGGAAATGAGATATGTTTGTAAAGTAGGAAGCACCGTGGTGGAGACTGGGCCAATGCTCCATGAAGACAGCTTGATGAACTGCAGGCTCTTTAAGAGACAGAGTATCTACAGTCCCTGTTACTACCAACCACCTCTCAACCACAAAGAGTTACTGCTTTAGAATGCCAGGATTGTCCACAGATGTCTTTATTGTGTATTTGTGTGTGTTGTCTAACAAAACTGAGCTGCAAGGAGGTGTAGATCAACAGAATGGCATGTCTTCATTCATCCAATGTTAGCAAAAACAGATTCTGTTAGCCATAGCTCATATCCACTTGAAATAATTTCCCTTGACTTCATTAAGCTTGAAGAATTGCACTTTTCCTTCACCCCTTTCTTCCTCATACTTACTTAGCCTTTACAACTCAAAAGATAATTGCTCTATTAACAAATGTTTATAGCATAATAAAGGAGTGGGAGGGAGGAAAGGATTTTTTTTTTTTTTTTCCCCTGTCTGGGCCATTCCCTTTAGTTTCTTGGAAGTACTGGAGAGCAGAGGAATAAGCCATAAATTATTTTTGGAATTAAACCAAAGGATTCATTTTTCAGCCACTAGCAAATAGTTCTTAGCCAAAAGCCTCCAAGACCTTGTGGGGAATGAGGCTACCAGGAATTCCTAATGGTTGAAAGGCTGTCACCACGACTCAGAACTGTGAAGAAATGCTGGCTTTACTGGAAATCAGGAAAAGGCTCTGGCAGGTATTGGTAGGGCCTGTGGAAATCCCCCTCTGGGACCTGGGGTTGGGGGATTTAAGAGAACCTTCTGCAGAAAGCTCCCCTCTTCTTCAGACTGATGAAGTGTTGGACTCTTCTCGTAGTTAGATTTGTGCTGAATTGTGTCTATCCAAAACTCCTGTATTGAAGTCCTGCCCACCAGTATCTAAGAATCAGACTATATTTGGAGATAAGTCCAAAAGAGATAATTAAGGTTAAATCAAGTCATTAGGGTGGGCCCTAATCCAATCTGGCTGGTATCCTTATAAGAAGAAGAGATTAGGACAGGACAAACAGAAGACCATGAGAAGATGGCCATCTGCAAGCCAAGGAGAGGTCTCTGAGAAAAAACAACCCCACCAACACCTTGACCTAGAACTTCTAACCTCCAGACTGTCATTTAAGCCACCAAGCCTGTGGCATTTTGTGATGGCAGTCCTGGCAAACTGATACATGTGTTAAAGGACACACATAGCATCCCCTCATGACCGAAGGAGATTCCTTCATGGTCTCCCCCAAAACATCCATAAGACTTTACAAGTCATACACCTGAGATGAGGAGGCTCCATTTGAGCACGTGGCAGGAAGGTTCAGGACTCAGAAGTGACCCTCCTTACATGCTTCACTTCCTTGAAGAGACTGCACTTTATTACTTGATAACCAGCCTCTTGGGCTGTCTTGACCTCTCTCTAGGACATTGTTTTCTTTATAAGGGCCTTTGATAGTGAAGAGGGTACTTAGCTTCTTGCTTGCTCTTCAGCTTCCTCCTCCTCCCCCCTTCCCTTGCTCTCCCCCAGAACATAAATTATAGTTTGTCTTTGATCCAGTGATAATATTTTCCTTAGGAATTAAATGCAAGATTACTCCATCATCAATATCCAAGCCATCTCCTTACCTCTGATTCTGGTTTTGTACGGTTTGCTCAGCAGTAAGGATGGGTGGCAAGGGTGTTGATAAAGAAACAGTGTATACTCTACCTCAGATCACCTATGTCACACTGGGTATATTCCCTGGATTCTGTAGTACCTCAGTTTCCTCTCCTGAAAAACAGGGGGTCCAGGCTAACTTTTCTTTAAGATCCTTCTAGAGTTAACACGCAGTGCCTCTAATCCACCCACTCAACAAAAGTAGACACCAAAAAAAAAACAAAAACAAAAACAAAAGTAGACACCAATACACACACAGATATACACATCTCTCTCTACTTAGATCACAAAGGCACAACTGTATCGGAAGATCAGTTTGAATTCAAATATTGAATCCTGTGCATCCTCTAAAATAATTGAAGCACTAAGCTGCCCTTGCAGAAACCAGTCATTAATAGCCCCAAATAGGAAAATGAACTTTCTTTGTACTCGTGTTTTTAAGGGCTGTTAAAACGCTTGCCCTAAGTCTTGCATATAATAAGTCATAATTTAAGAAAGATGTGTGAAAATGCTTGAGCCAGATGTTTGATTTTTTTTTTTTTTAAACACATACAGCTTGTTTGCACACTGCCTTTTACCCAGTGCAGCAGTTTGGCCTCTGAGGATAACTAAGAAAAACCTCTGAGATTGTTAGGGGGAGCTTCACCTGCCAGTCTGGGCTGCAAGATCTCTATAGCAACCAAACATAAATCAAGGAAATGGCCCCTTTTGTAAGTTGGTTAATAGGCACAACATGCTTCTTTAGAAAATCCAACCATTCTTTCAATAGACTTTGATTGAAAGTCAGCCTTTTCTTCAGACACATTCACATTCACATCTAGTAGCAGCTTGTATGGCTGTCCACGGGCTAATTTATTACCCTTTAAAGATCTGGCAAAGAAAAAATGGCTCTCAGAACAATGTTTACATTCAGAGGCATAAGCACAGAGCCACAAAAGAGCATCCTTTTGTTCTGAACTTGGAATATTAATCTTTAACCTAGGACTTTAACTTTCCCCTTCTAATGGGGGGTTCCACAGGACCACTCCTCTCATTAAAATTTTACCAATTTAATAGGACTTTGTTTCTAATACCAAGAGAAGGGGGAGTAAACCTTCCTCCCATTGTTTTGCCAAACCTTGATAGAGATTAATTGTTCTCAAACTCCCTGCCCTTTGCATGCAGAATACTTCAGGGATTGCTGATGAGGAAAGTTGGTTCTCTTGTCCGTAACAGAAGAATTTGGCTATTAACAAAAATACAAGGGATGCTCCTCACCCCTCTTCATGGAACAAGGGAAGGGCCATCCTTTGATCAGTTGGTGAGTTGGCCCCTCTTACCCCATCCCACCAAAATGTAATTTGGAGAAGCATCCAAGAAATGCCTCACACTGAGCCAGTCTTCCCCGATGTCATAGAGAGTAAAGGTGAAGTGGGGACACACACTAGCTCCTCCTTTCATATAGGCAGGGGCACGTCACTAAGTAAATGGTATGCTTTCTCGCAAGTGGAGAGCCAAACTCTGGGTCCTCTCTTCCTTTGAGGTAGGGAGAGGAGATGAGGAAAACCTTTAGAAACAAACCTTTGTAGTTTTTTTTTTTTTTTTTTTAAGTAGATTATGAGATGAAAAGGTACTTCTAAAACAAGAGGGAGCTTGCATTGCTCTGTGTAGCTTCATATCACAGATGGAGTTGGGCAAGAAAAGATTTATATTAATGCCTCCCTCTTTGGCTTTCTTAAATCTTCAGAAACCAGAGTCTTGAGAAACCAGACTCTTCAGGAGCTCTCTTCCCTTTGATATGGTCAGCTGTCCCCACTGGCATGAGGAGAATAAAGGGTTGGTTTCAAAATGTGCGTGTTCAAACGTGCCCTTTATTATAGTCATAGCACTGTGTAAGTAAAAAAAAAGAAAGAAAAAAAAGTCGCCCTTTGCTATGTAGGGCTGACTGCTTAGAAATAGCTTTTGCCTTAGCATTAGCCTGGAAATACCTTTGGGGTCTGTGAAACCGAAGGGCCTTCCAGAATGTAACACAAAATAAGAACAGTGTGTCTGAGGTCCTCTTAAAGGCAGGAAAAGATCTTAGATGCTCACTGAAGGGAGTTGAATTTTCTTTTCTGCGTCTGGATGTCACATGGAGCCAAAAGGTAGCTCTCCTAGTTATTCACAGCCTGGCCAGATAAAACACATTGTGCATAATATTCCACCACATTCCCCTATCCATGCTCTGACACATCTTGGAGACACAGTACAGTAATCAAAATGGCAAGCAAGGCTCCAAATGATCAGTGTTCAAATTCCATTTCTGCTCCTTACAAGGCTCTGTCACTTTGGTCAAGTAACTTCAACCTCCTTGGGCTCAGTTTCCTCATTTGAAAGAGAAAGTTAGAGTAGTACCTACTTCATAGAGTTGTTAATAGGATTCAATGTGTTATAATAAGCGACTTAGAACAGTGACCAGCCTATCATAAGTCCAATGTTAGTTGCTCTCACACTTTTAATGTTTCTGTTGTACTTGATGCTATTGTAATGTTGATATTGTTTACTACGGGAAGAATGCACATTACCCAACATAAAATGTTTTCCAAGTTCGGCTGACATTTTGCAGAACACTGACCAAGAAGAAAATAATTTCTCAAGGCTGGAGTTACTCCATTAAGAAAATCCAGAGATAGGAATCAGGTTGTGTCTGTGGCAATAATTCATCCCACTTGCCTAAAACTATTATCACCTGATATCTCCACTGTTGGCTGTTTATCTCAAGATTAGGAGTTCTGGCTCAAGAGGTTGTGTCCGTGTGTCTCCCATCTGTTCTCTGCCACCAACATGTAGACCTAGTTGCATTTCTGCAGTTCAAGTACAGAATGCCGGGGCCCAATTTAACATCACCAGGAGTGGTTATCAGAGCTTATTCATCCTCAGCCTGTTTGTTTAAAGGGCTTTGTTCCTTTCACTAAGCCCATTCAGCTTCTGCCCAAGTATTAAGGAAACAATAACTTCAGAAGAGATAAGAAGGGATATTCACCAAAGGATTCACGAGGAAAATGCAGCCTGACTCCCAGGAAAGAGCCCCACATTAGGATGCCTGGGTTGCTCAGTGGTTGAGCTCTGCCTCCAGCTCAGGGTGTGGTCCTAGAGTCCCAGGATCGAGTCCCACATCGGGCTCCCTTTGAAGAAACTGCTTCTCCCTCTGCCTGCATCTCTGCCTCTCTCTGTGTGTCTCTCATGAATAAATAAATAAATTTTTTTAATTAAAAAAAAAAGCCCCACATCTATAAGAATTCCATAAGCAAATAAGAACTTGCCAAAAAAAGATCAACGGACCTAACAAAATGACTGAGATCTTGTTTTTAATTGCGATTTTGTCACTAATTTAAGAATTGTAAACATTGGATACTCACTAAGGAACAGCACATTCTAAAGGAAAGGATTTAGGTTTTGAAGACAGTTGAACCCCAGGAACTCAACTTCAGTACTTATGGTGTGGCCTTTGGCAAGGCCACATCTTGACCTCGTTTCAGCTGGCCATCTGTCAATATCCAGTAAGGAAAAACAAACACCATTCCAGCAATTTCTGATGGAAGGAATTGAATACAGGGAATTGATTGTATAGTTAATGAAGAGCAGAAAGAGGAAGCTCAAAGCTAGGACAACTCAGACATTCACTTCAACAGAAAGTTGACTCCAAGACTAAAGAGACAACCGGAAGAGGTGGTGCTTCCAGAGCATAAGACCTTAAGACAGTGGGAGCTAGAACCCCAGAGAGGATTCAGTCACACAGGAGAAACCCCTAAGACAGAGAGAGAAATGTCCTAGCTTCTCCTCTCATCTGCCCCCCATGGTAGGAACTTCCTGGAAGCCAGTTGGCCATGTATTCATGTTTTCCCAATGTCTTTCTCCATCTGTTGCTATAAAAATAGAAGAGAAAATATTTTTCTTTTCTTTTCTTTTCTTTTTGAAGGGGGGGAGGCACAGATTTGCTCTCAGATTCATTCCTTGCCCTTTCCCTGCTCTGCTGCTCATCAGGGAACTGAGGCATATAGGTGGATAATAATGGGCCGTTAACCCAATATTATGTGTAATCTCATGGGATACCAGAAAATATTTCTATGTGTTTCTCTCCAAAGACAGTCTTCATCTGTTCATTTTCCCTGATGGACCATATATAGCCCTAAGTGGTAGACTTGTACATGTCCATTTACCACGTAACTTTCTTCTGCTGGAGAAGCAATATGATATAGCGTTCAAACCCTGGCTGTGCCTGCTGTGTGATGTTGGGCAATTGAACTTCTCTGTTCTTCAGTTTTCTCATCTATAAAGTGGAATTAAGAACAGTCCCAACCTCATGGCTTGCTTTCTTTCTTTCTTTCTTTCTTTCTTTCTTTCTTTCTTTCTTTCTTTCTTTCTTTTCTTTCTTTCTTATCTACCTGATGATACAGGGCTGTGTTCTCCCAGGTATTAACCAAAAAATTTCCCAGGCTCTGCCTTAAGTTCTGGCACACCAGCAGCCTGTTTTTATTACTGTGATAGGATGATGAAATGGGACTCTTTCTGCCTGGGTTCTGATACCAGTATTGCTAGATATTAGATACCAACCTGAGGGTAAGGCACATCATCAAAAGCAAGAAAGAACATGTTGAGAATAAATTCTATGACTCTTCAACTCCATCACCACCGGCAGCCACAAGAATTCAGAAGTATCAAGAAGGGGAACAAGTATTTGTGATGGATTTGCAAAAAGGAGAGCTTTGCCTCATGTACTTAAGGTGTTTCTAAAAACATTGTCTTGCTGACTAATTCCACAAATTTCCAAGGCTTTTTATATCACAGACTAGGTCTGGTTGAGGTGTTTGTCCAAGAGAAAGTACATTCAAAGGTACATGATCTAACTTAATATTATAAACTCAGGGGATAGTCAGATAACAAAAGAGGCAAAACTTGAGCTGAGCCTTGAAAGAAGAAACTTGGGAAAGGATCAGGAGATAAACATATCATGAAATGTTCCAGAATTAAGGAAAAGTCCTCTTATTCACAGTAGAAAATATGAATGGAAAGGCAATCTAAAGTACTCCAAAAAGACTCTTTCTGTCCCAAAGAAGCTGGGAATTAAGGTTTTCATTGGAAGATACCCTTCAAAGGAAAACCAAGATAGCTATATCCATGGGAAAAGGGTCAGGAATAAATTCACCATTTTCTAGCTTGGTGACCTCATGCAAATTACATCTCTGTGCCTCCATTTTATCATCTGTAAAATTCTGATTTTAAATTGTGTCTACCTCTTGATGTGAGGTTAAGATGAAATTGTAGGTGAAAGTGCTTAGCATGATACCTGGCAGGTAGTAAACATCCAAAATTCTTAGTTCAGTTGTTACAAGTATTTGGTGGTAAAGGTCTGATAAATTTAAGGGGGGAAAAAAGGATGGGAATGATCTGGATCGCTGTGGGGGAAATAATCTCATTCTACTTAGGAAGGTAGTCTTCTTCCCTGTCCAAATTGTTTTACTGTCTAATTCAATGATTCTCAGGGTGATCTCCCACCTGACCCATGAGGCTGATCCATGTCATTATTATTGTTTTAAGTTGGAAGTCCTACTACTTTTGTGCTTTTGACTGGATCATGAGATTGGTCAAGAGAACCAGCCTTCTCATTAGAATGCCATCCCTAGTAGTGCTTTCCTTCCCAGCTATTCTGGAGAGAATGTTTTATAGGAACAAGGACATGTTCCTTGAGTATCCTGGGAGATATCTGAGGCCCATGAACCAAGATAGTTCTTAGAGACTTTGAGTTTGATACAGGGCTCTTATTCCCTTTGTATCTATCATCTAGACAAAGAATTCAGTGGACTACAAAGTGGCTCGAGGTCCAGTCCCTTTATCTGGCCTCTGTAAACTTTTAAGAGTTCTGCATATATAGACCTTAGAATATTCATATGCCTCTGTGATGAGATGCAAATTGATATGTGCCTAATATGAATGTACATCTTTCTTAGGAGAGGATTCATGGCTTTCTTCATATTTCAAATGATTATGAAAATAATAATGACTGGCTTATGATAAAGCAAGGGAATTACAGTCTAGATTCCCTACCAGCAGAATAGTCAGACCAATAACTGCAGCATTGTATAGTAGAGAAAAGGAAGGAGCTTATAATCAACTCATTTATCCCCAGCACCTCCCTGCCATCCCACTCGCTGCAGAGTTGAAAAAAACGGTGGACCCAGAGCCACTTTTCTTTTTCCCAACTTCTGGTTTACTTTTAATTTTCTTTTGGATTTAGACTGGTCAAAGGCTTTCCTGCTTTCTCTGCAGAGATGTAATACAATATGAACTCACAAGAATCATGGTTTGTTTGTTTTCTTGTAATCTGAAACAGCTTTTATCAAAAACCTAATTCATGAGGAGAAGATAATCATGTGCAGGAAAAAGCAGATCTTTGTGGGGGTCTTTTTCCTTTCCTTTAAGATATCAGGACTATATTTTTTTCCTTTGTTTTCTTTCCTATTAAAAGCAAGAGTCAATCCGATTTTTTTTCCCTTCATCTTCGAGTCTAGTCTCACGCATGGGATTAATTAGACAAGACGAATCACTGAGAGAACATTTATCTTTATCCAGGAGATTGTTTTCAGAATTTTTTGATGTTGTCCTGGCATTTCCACTTTTTTAGTGGCTTTTCATAATGACGGATAGACTCCACTGCTTCTAATGCGTGGTGAGGCAAGCATTCACTTATGTGTGTGTATGTACATATGAGAAACATTAATTTTTAATTTACTCTGTTTACCTTGAGAAACTGCCAGCGGATGATTCAGATATTCCACAAAAAGGGGCTTTTCTTTTGTAATATAGGACAAAGGACAGCTAAGCTTGTGTTCTTTCTTCAAAGCAAGGTTCGGAGGGAGGGGGCAATAGTATTTATTTGTGCAGCTTAGAAAAGGACTATTTTGACTATGTAAACACTCATATAATTGTATTAAGAATTGCTACCAAATCTTTTCATCCAGTATATGCTTAAAAACTAGGCTTAGATACAGTGATAAAGAACCAGCATGGGCTGTTCCCACGTTCCTTTATTTCAACAGTTCGTTGTGTGACTGTTTAAGAAGAGAATGTCAGGATAGTCATTTGCATAGTGGTGAGTTTAGACTGGTCTCTGATTTCTCGACCCAGGTATGACACCAACATTGGGAATGTCCATAGCCTTCCTAGCCTGTCTTGGGCTTGGGTACCCTAGGAGGATGGTTGCCTGGGGTCTGCTTGTTCCAAGGGGGAGCAATACCTTGCAGCTTCTTTCTGGGGGCTTGGGAAGGAAAACTGGAAAATTCTGGAGGATCTCTGAGAACTAAGGTAGGCAACTTTACATAGGAGATTGGAGACCTATTCAACTCTACCCCGAAATTGTCCAGAGACTACCAGGGATTTACTCGGAAGCAAGGGGCTAGTCCTGATCCCAAATGCCAGAAGACAGCTGGAGAATATGAGTGAGTCACTGCTGTCACAGCTGTGCAGGGCCTCCTATTAAGCCTGCCTTGTCCAGTTGCACTCATGTGCACTGCACAAGGGCAGCACGTCTGAGAGGACACAGTTCACATCCTCAATATCATAGATGTGTCATTATTAAAACCGTTTTCTGGCAGACAGCATTAAGGTAACAGTGTATTAGCTCAGTTTTAGGTAACATGAAAACTTATTAGTGCAGTTTTCATGTTAAATAGCTAACATTTAGTGAGCATTTACTGGATAATGGTGGTTAATTGCTTTGACCTCTCCCCTTAGAACAGGCTTCTTAATATACATTCAGAGGATCTGTCAGCTTTGATAGGAAAACAAATTGTATCCCCATTATTACTCACTCCTAACTGAAATCTAGGATTATGAATGGGGATGCCAACCACAATACTATTAGCAGTGCCTATGGTTTCTTTTCTCATAACACATTTAAATTATCACAATATCTCAAAATATTATTCATGCTCATCACTTTTTCAAAGTTGTGCTAGTTGTTAAGACCACAACTAATATGCTATTTAACAAGTTAATAAAAAGGAACATCTATTATTATATCACAAAAGTTTTTAAAACTACTTCAACTGTCTTTTAATAAAATTGGCTTCCGTGTTAATCCTGTATATTTTATCTCATGAAATGTTGTTCTGAGAATGGGTTTATAAGACTCATCAGCCTATGAAAGAGTCTGTGTCACCAAAATAATAACAATAACAATAATAATAATAACATTAATTAATTAAATACAAAGAGATTTTGCGAAAAAAAGTACAAGAATAGGAAATACTGTTATCTCTTCTTTCCTTTTTTTTTTTTTTTTTAAGATTTTTAAAATTTATTCTTGAGAAACACAGAGACATAGGCAGAGGGAGAAGCAGGCTCCCTGCAGGGAGCCTAGTGTGGGACTCAATCCCAGGACTCTAGGATCATGCCCTGAACCCAAGGCAGATGCTCAACCACTGAGCCACCCAGGCGTCCCTTATCAATCCTTTTCAAGAATCCTTTGACCACCCCTTGCCAAAAAAACTGGGGAACAGTCATAATAATTGTGTGTGTTCACCTGAACAGTTTGCCTTTTGTGTCTAATTGCCATGCAGTATAATTACAACGATGTATGGTATATAATGTATGTCCAATTGATCTTCAGTTCATTTGATTGGATTTCAGCACCAAAATCCAGTCATTTTAGTAGTCTCTATCATTTCGTAGTTTGTGCCTTTGAAAGATCAGGTTAAGGGATAGAAGATACCACATGAAGTCACTTGAGAGTCACTGCTCTAAATTTAACCTGTGCTGTGCGATTGCTGCTGTGATGTCTGACAGACACTCTCTTATATAACAAAAAAATGACTGTTTTTGACAAAATGTCCTTGCATTATGTCTAATATAAATACGTGCTCTCCTCAATGTGGAAAAATGATTAAGATGCTGCAAAATGTGTCACAACTTTTAGGTTGCGTTTCTGTGGAGGAAGGACAGCAAATGTGTGCTGAGCAATACTCTGATTTTTTTAAGTGCGCAAGATGGTCACATGCAAAACACAGTCTCTCTCTATAGCTCCTGAACCCACATGGTCTCTTCATCTAAGCATTAGCAAAGATGATCTAGTCTCTGAATCATTCAGTCCAAATTCTAGAAGGAACAATATGACTGTCCAAGTCTGATGTCCTCCTGGGCCCACTCAGGAACCAAGGAGACCAGGTCCCATAGTACAAACAATCCTGCAGGGACCCCTGTAGGTAGAGGGTAGATCTCTGAGAAAATGGAGAGAGCCAGAGCTTTCTCTAATGGGATCATAGGGACTTAAAAAGGAGAGACCATAAAGGCTTCTTAGGGAAGCCAAGACTGTATGCATCCCTGCCCATGAGCATTGACTGTACATACCCTCTGTGGCCCTGAGTGACCCGAGACCTGAGCACAAAGAAGAGGTTCACAGTTCTTTTTTTTTTTTTTAATTTTTATTTATTTATGATAGTCACACAGAGAGAGAGAGAGAGAGAGAGAGAGGCAGAGACACAGGCAGAGGGAGGAGCAGGCTCCATGCACCAGGAGCCCGATGTGGGATTCGATCATGGGTCTCCAGGATCGCGCCCTGGGCCAAAGACAGGCGCTAAACCACTGCGCCACCCAGGGATCCCGGTTCACAGTTCTTTATATTTTCAGGGAACACAAAAGGGTCTTTTACATGTGTGACTCTGTGTTAGGCAACTTTTAGGTATATTGTCTCGTTTAGTCTGAGACTTCCCCCACACTGCACCTGCCAATATTTCTGTGACATCAAGTCCCATTTTGGAATTTCTTCATAGGATTTTAATCCTCTCTTTAATGCCAACTATTTCCAGTAGTCCCCAGCCTCACATACAAAACAGCTTCCTGATATCTCACATTTGCTCCTCAACTTTGCCTGCTGAGCCATTTGCCTTCTCTTCTCCTTGGCTGTCTTGAATCATGGCAGTAGCCGAGGCCTCTGCTGCTTCTGGGGCTGCTAGAGGGTTTTACTCCAACACCATGATCCTGGTGCTGTGCCAAAGATACTTTCCCTGATCTAGTACTACCTCCACTGGTTAAAGTGGTTAAAGCCACTGGTGACAGCAACTCCTACCACAGGAGCCGCAGATGCTGAGGACAGCACCAGGATCTCTGTCCTCATTGAGACCAGGACCTTAAGACTGCCTGATATTCTGGAATTTTAAATGTTCTGAAGCTCTGCTGAATTTCCAGTTCAAGATTGGAACACATGCAAACACTGACTCCTAACACACTCAAACAAGATGCAGAAATAAGAAATATAATTAACAAATCTATTTCTATACCCAGCACCAAAACATGAAAGGGATATATTTTCTACTAAGGAGAAATGAAGGAAGCAGGCAAGACCCCGTGGTTATAAGCAGAAGATCCCATGCTTAAACACCCCTGCACAGAGCTGTGAATAACTCACCATCTCCAGAGAGCCAACAACATCACGATGCCGCTTCACCTCCAGGCCATGACAGTGCAGGACATGCAAGGGAAAATCCACCCATGGAAGGTAAGCATAGAACTGAGAGTCCCCAAATATCCAAGAGAGACGAATGCTGAGGAAAAGGTTCAACAAGTACAAGAACTAATACCACATGAAATAGGAATATTAGAATTATGTTTAAAGGACTTTAAAATCCAAAAAAGAAAGGAGGAAAGAAAGAATGAATGAACCAGCCTCAGAGAGCCAAAGGAGGGAATCCTATCACTAAAGTACGAATAGGAAGTCATGTAAAAAGAACAGAGTTGTTAGAAGAAAAAAAAAGAGAGAGAGAGATCTTAAAATGAAAAAAACATTATTATTAAAATTTAAAACTCCAAAGATTAGCTGGATTGTATCCTGGACTCAAGTGGAAAGTCACTTCCTAAGCTGGAAGATAAATAATGAGATAGGGATTAGCAAAAGAACCATAAACATTGTACAAAAAGAGAAAATAGCATGAAAAAGAGAAGAATGGTCATCATTTTTTTTAGGACATGAGTCCTCTGAGTACGTTTACACAAATGCCAAGCTGAATGAATAAAAGCAAGTCATAAGCACAATGATGTTACTTCCCAGTCACTAGGGAGGCTAAAACCAAAAAGTTGAACAATAAAAAGTGTTAGCAATGAGTGGAGAAGTTGGACCCCTCCTCCATTCTGGTGGGAATTTTAAATGGTGCAGCAGCTATGGAAAGTAGTCTGGCAGTTCTCCAAAGGTTAAACGTCAAGTAAACTATAGGAACCAGCAAGTGTATTCCTCAGATACACCCAAAAGGCTTAAAAACAGATTTGTGTAAAAACTTGAAAACACACACACACACACACACACACACAAACAAACTTGAACACAAAAGTTCATACAAAATTATATATAACAAAACAAAACAAAACAAAATTATACACAACAGCCAAAAAGTGGAAGCAATCCAAATGTTCATTAGTGGATGAGTGGATAAGCATAAAATGGAGTATTATCTAGACATGAAAAGAAAGTACTGATGTGTGCCACAGCACGGATGTACCCTGAGAACATTATGCTAAGGAAGCCAGTCATGAAAAGCCACATATCCTATGATCCCATTTGGATGAAATGTCCAAAATAGACCAA
The DNA here is from genome assembly GCF_053574225.1 of Canis aureus. Classification (NCBI taxonomy): domain Eukaryota; kingdom Metazoa; phylum Chordata; class Mammalia; order Carnivora; family Canidae; genus Canis; species Canis aureus. The sequence continues at coordinate 34,218,365 of NC_135632.1, forward strand.
TATGGGCAGCCCGGGTGGCTCAGCGGTTTAGCGCTGTCTTCAGCCCAGTTCATGATCCTGGAGACCCGGGATCGACTCCCACATCGGGCCCCCTGCATGCCTGCTTCTTCCTCTGCCTATGTCTCTGCTTCTCTCTCTCTCAGTGTGTGTGTATGTGTCTCATGAATGAATGAATGAATGAATGAATAAAAATAAATTTTATGTTCTGTGAATTATGTCTCAAACTATTTTAAAAAAGAAGTCTCCCCAAAGCTGGGCTGTGCTGTGTCAAGGTCATACTTGGTCCTGTGAGAATAATTCCTTTAACCCCATACTTTTGTGGTTTGGGTGTTAAAGTACTGTTCTCTGTTTGTCACAAAACTTGTTTGTGTGTGTGAGAGGGAGAAATGGCCTTTTCTGTATTTTTCTTGACACCCTAGTATCTGTTTCTAAGGGGACTGGGCAGGAAGATCCTGTGAAGGGCGGGCTCGCACTGTCCTGAGGATGGCTCCAGCCCTCTGTGCATGGATGCATGGATTCCCTTCAATTCTTTCCCCGCAGGCTCCTTGGTCCTTCCCAGGAGCAGCCTTTAGGCCAGTGCAGCCGCTCCAGCTCGGAAGCCTGGTGCGTTCTGCAGGACCCCAGGTGGAAAACCCGAGCTCAGAGAGACTGTGACCCCAAAAGCAAAGAAAACAGACACTGATTTTAACCTCTTGAGCCTCCCCATCCCCCTTTAACTGGATTCTTCAAGTGCTTGTAACCGTGTGTGAATCTGTTCACTAAATTTGTCATAGGCCTTTCTGCTCAATAATAACCACAATTAAGCTAGAACATAACATTTGACAACAGTGGCAAAGCTGAGCTTCAGTTAATTTTTCGGAGCAAGCCCAGAGAGTTAGTAAAACAAAGGGCCATGAACAAATGGGTGCAAAATGCAGACACACCCTTGTCTGACTTCAGATTTTTTTTAAGGATCTTATTTATTTATTCATGAGAGACAGAGAGAGAGAGAGAGAGAGAGAGAGGCAGAGACATAGGCAGAGGGAGAAGCAGGCTTCCTGCGGGGAGCCCAATGTAGGACTCGATCCCAGGACCATGGGATCACAACCTGAGCCAAAGACAGACACTCAACCACTGAGCCACCCAGGTGCCCCCTGACTTCAAATCTAACTGGTTCTCCATGACCCTCAGCTGGGCAGATACCAGCAGTCACCACCCCCCCTCACCATGGCTCCCCCCAACACTGTTGAAACCTCACCAAGTAAAACTGATTTTTTCATGGCGGTATTCATCATCCCTCCTCCCTCGGTAATTGGGTTGTTTAGATCCTCGGGTGCCCGTCTTTGTGGAAGTTGGCTGTAGTAACACCTTACCACAATCACTGGCGTAATTTCGACAGAGCTGCTTCTGAGCCCCATAGAGCCACCACCAGCCTGCCAGAATGTTTCTATTTTATTTTGTCTGATTTGGTCTTGGTTTTTCTTTTTTTTTTTTTTTTAAGATTTCTTTATTTGAGAGGGAGAGAGTATGTGCATGTGTGAGCCAGGGGAGGGGCAGAGGGAGAAGGAGAATCCCAAGCAGACAGATTCTGTGCTAAGTAGGGAGCTCAACAGGGCGTTGGATCCCACAACTCATGAGATCATGACCTGAGCTGAAACAGAGAGTCAGCTTAACGGACTGAGCCACCCAGGTGCCAGTTGGTTTGTTTATTCATTGCAGACTGCAGTGACCAGGGTTCCCTGGTGAAGCATAACTGCCAATGCCCACTGGTTTAACAAGCTTTGTGAATACCTCCAGGTCATAGTCCATGCAGTCCTGAGGCTTAGGGGTGTCAGGTATGACAGAGAACACAGAGCAGCTCAGAAGTTCCAGGAAAAAAAACAAAACAAAACCTGGACACCTAGTAGTTCTTCCTAGATCCCTCTCCCTCCAGCACAGGCACCTACACACCCGACACAAACACATTTAACTTCCTTGACCTCAGTGATAAGAGCATACCTTGCCTTTGCTAATCTTAAAAATAAAATAATCTTAAAATAAGCCAAATAAACCTAAAGCAGTAGATCTCAAACTCTGCCACACATTAGAATCACCCCAAAGGATCTTAACGATCCTGATGCCCAGGCCTCGTCCTGGATCAATTAAATCCTAATCTCCTGGGCCTGACCAAGCAGCAGGAGTTTTTAAAGCTCCCCAGGTGATTCCAGTATGCAGTCAAGACTGGGAAGCAGTGCTTTGAACAAATTTGCATCTTATTCAAGGCCTACATTTTAAAATCCAAGATTGAAAACAGAAAAAATTATCTTGATAAATCCTTTAAATTGCCCACAGAGTAAAGTGGCTTTGCATCTACAGTCCTGAATGGTTAATATGTGTAAATGCTTAATGCACCTAGAAATGTAGAGCATAGTAAATGGTACATATGCAAAATATAACTCTGCTTTAATTACATAACTAAAAGCACACACTGAGTTGAATTCGGGTTATTAAAATCTACGGATGGTGCATATCACTGTCCAAATGTGGAGTCAAAGTAGTGTTTGTATAAATGATTAATCTTTAAATTTTAGGTCACCTGATATCAATTTTAAGATCTGAGGGTTTTCATGACATGTCTCTGGTAGTAGTTTGACAGATTTACTGGGGTTCATGAAACAAAGTACATTCTCTTGTGATGCACAGATCATGCTAAACCTAGAAGCCAGCCAGTCCCGACTCCTTGCCCATTAGGAGGCCAGAGCAAGTCTTGCAGAGTCGAGGCCTTCTAAAATCCAGCTCACCTGGCTGCTCTAGCCTTATTTGCAGTGCTTCCTGGAAAAGCTGCTTTATTCAGCTCTATTAGTCTCTTCATGACATGAAATGTTCATTCCATTCCCACAATCTTGTTCAGGCTTTGCTCTCTGGTCCTTTAAATGCCTTCCACTTGTCCATTATCCCAAACCTACCAACCTCTGTGTGCCATTGGTGACTAGTATTGCTCCCTGAGTGTGCCGAACGTGGCCTATTTCTTCATTATTCAGCTTGCCTCTTATCCTCACTCTTTGGGACTTTTTCATTGACCTCGATCAATTCCAATTGGTCATTCTACACTTGGAATAAACTTTGACTATTTTTTCCTCTTATCCCCAACATTTAATCCTCCCATGAGTCCTATGGGCTCTAGCTTGAAAGTCACCCAGAATCTAACCACTACCTACCGCTGCCACAAATTCAAGACACCAAATGATCCCACCTAGGTTATTGTAATAATCACCAAATATCCTCCTTGCTTCTACTTTTGCGCTTATGGACTGGCTTCCAAGGTGACCCTTTCAGATAGTAATTCCAGTCACATCCCCTATCCAGAGCCCTCCAGTGACTCCCATCAGCCTGAGGATGGAATCCAAAACTCACCAAATTCTGCCAACACACTAGCTAGCAATCCAGACTTTCTCCGTGGAGTTTTACTATTCGTATTAGCAACAACAGCTGGCATTTGACAAGCGTTTACCCTCTATAAGGCACTGGTGGGAGCCTTTGACATATTTTACACGTTAGGAAACCAAGGCACAAAGAGGTCAGGAGGCTTTCACAAAGTACACAGCCCAGAAGTGGTGAGCTCGGATTTAAACCTCAGCCACAGTCTTGACCACTGTCCCGCCTTTCCTCTGTGGGCACAAGAGACACCAAGATGTGCCACAACCCACCCTATCAACCCCTCATTTTCATTTCAAATATTTCAGCAAGAAGCCCGGCACTCTATTTGTTTTCTTACATTCGTGGATGTATCAGTGTGTGACTTTAACTGTAGAAGGAAAGGTTTTAGGGAAGAACAAAGAGAAAAGGAGGGCTGGAGCCTGAATTCATTAGGGAAACCCAAGTTGCTCAGATACCAATGCCCCAGAGCCAAGCTGGGAGCCAAGAAATTTGTTTTAAAAATATGATCTCTCCCAAGCCGGAGATGATGTAAAATATAGGGTGATATACCACCCAAAAGGCAAAACCACAGTTTGCTTGTTTAAAGGCTGTCTTAGGTTGGTTTGGCTGCTGCCCGGAGCCGTACCACAAGCAGCAGGCCGCAGTTGCCAGGCAAGGGTTGAAAAGTTTTCAAGAGAAAAGAAACTGAGGTCCTCCCAGCCCAGAGGCTCTGAGCCTTTAGAGGGTCATCCCCCAGGGCTGCTGGCTCTGAGCCTTTAGAGGGTCAACCCCCCCGGGCTGCTGGCTTGCTCCCTGCTGCATCTGAGCAACAGTGTCCACTACCACCTCCCTCTACCTCGTGAAGAGGGAGGCGTCCCATTTGTTGAGCAGCAGAGAGCCCTTGGGCTGTAACTGGAATTTCCTCAGAAGGAGTAAAGTGTCACCCAGTGGTATGCAAATCAGTGAGAGAGAAGGGTCTTCAGATATTCTGGTAGTTCAACCAAAGAGTGATGAGGAGTCCAAGGCAAGTGACTGGTTGGTTGAAACATTCAAACATTTCAAGTGACTCAGCCTTGTCCCAAGTGCCCAAGCTCTTTGGCTTCTGGCACTTTAGTGACACACAGGTGACCTTACTGGAGCCCTGTGTAAGTATTTGGGGGAAAAGAGTTGAGGAGGCTTAGCCTGCCCCCCACCCCCACCCCCTTGGCTATATTCTAAACAGTTGTTATCTGGAACAATTAAGGACCCAGGAGGAGAGGCCAGTCACCCTCAGGAAGTGCTGCCGGCACCCTGGTTTTGGCGAGGGGAGTGAGAGGCGGTTGGGTTTCCCTGATTGGGTCTCCGTGGCAAGCTGGCTGCCCCCCAGGAAGGCCTGGTATTCCTGTCCTCTCCGTGAACCTGCTTGAAAGGGATACAGGAGTTATTGGGTAATCAGGACTTGTCAGCACCTCGGTTATGCAGGATGGTTCAATCCGATAATGTGAATGGAACCTGTAATAGTGCTGATGAAAAGCACTCCACTTTCAAAAGGGCCTTGAATGATTTTTTGTTCATTTTCTGTTTACATGTAATGTGTTATTGATGTCATTACCTTATAATACAGCGGCTTGTTTCATAGAAAAACCAGGAATTATTCATTCTTAAAAAAAAAGGGCGAAGAAGAAAAAAGAAGGAAAGAAAGCGACCCTGTTACGTGAGGAAAATTGCATCCGAATGCTGCAAGCATATTGATTTTCTGGCACCAGACTTTTTAGATTAAAAATGCCAATACTAAATCCTTTCATGACCTATAGTTCATATGAAGTTCGCATGTCATTTACTATTATTCTGGGGGGAAAAAAAAGCTGAATCTTTAATGAAAACATAGTTGGAAAGAATGTCTGCCGTTTCTACAATTTGCATACCATTATAATAATGCCTGATTATGAGCTAAGCACGTTGCTGGTAGGGTGGGTTGAACATTTTTCTTAGTTCAAATCAAAAGCCATTTGTCAGTTTTAATTGTCTGCTTGTCATGGCTGCATCCTTGGTGAGAGCCATGGATGTCCACACTCTGATTGTCAAGGCCTGTTAAGGATTGGCATGTGAAGGTCCACCCGATACCAAGACACATTCCTTCACATTCTACAAGGGTCGGAGACTTGCGTCTGGTCTTACCCTAGTCCAGGAAACATTAATGGTAATGATTAGTTGTTCTTTCCAGTTAAGAATTGTAATGTAGCCACATAAGTCCCTGACATAGTCCTGATTTTGTTATGTAGTTACTACCAATCTCAAAAGTCTCTCAGTGGACATGGGGATGCCTCGAGAAAGTAAATAAATAAAGTTTTTTGTAAATAAAGCTTGTAAATAAAGTTTTATCAGAACACAACCTCATCCATTTGTCTATGTGTTACCTGTGACTGGTTTGGCACTTCACGGCAGAGTTGAATAGTTGTGATAGAGACCATATAGCCCACAAACCTAAGATATTTATTATTTGGCCCTTGATAGGGATTTGCAAATTTCTGGCCTAAATATGATATTCTTCCAAAATCTTTTCCTATATTATGATGACCAGGAGTGGGTGTGGCTGCTTTTCAGAGTTGTATCGCAAGCAGCTAACTTAAGAGTAGGTGAAATCAGGAATTTTAAATCATGGATTTTTTTTTTTTTTTTTAAATTCATGAGAGACACAGAGAGAGAGGCAGAGACATAGGCAGAGGGAGAAGCAGGCTCCCTGCGGAGAACCTGATGCAGGACCAGATCCCAGGACCCCGGGATCATGACCTGAGCCAAAGGCACTCAGCCACTAAGCCACTCAGGTGTCTGGATTTTTGAATGAGATGGAATCTTAATTAGAAGTCACATGGTTCTACTTCCTAACTGACTGATGTTGAATTACCCTCAATAGCATTTCCAGTATTGGGAAAACTATTTTAAAACATGCCATTCTGTATATTGATATTTCGGTTAAGAATTCTTCCTTGTATCCCCTCATAGGTTCTCTCCATTGGTCAGATTCCTCTGCTTTGTAGGCATACAAACTAGTATGAATCATTCAGGAATTGAAAGCTACCTCTATTTTCTCCCAGAGTGTTTTCTTCTTCAAATTAAGTATTCCAGTTCATTCCCTTTGTTCCTTTTGAGCCCTTTATCAACCTACTCACATTTCTCTGGACGCATAAATCCATCACTAGGTACTAATACAGAATTCCAAATGGGGTTCTACCAACGTGGAGTCAAAATCATCACCTCCATCATTCTAGAAGTAATATTTCTGTTACTGTAAACAATAATTTGCCTTTGGGGAGACCACATCTCACTGTTGATTTAGATTATGCATGAAATCAACTGTCTTAGTCTGCTCAGGCCGCTATAACAAAAGACCATAGACTGGGTGCCTTAAACAGCACGCATGTGTTTCTTAGAGTGGTGGAGGTTGGGAATTCCAAGACCAGGGCTGACAGATTCAGTTCTTAGTGACAGCCCACTTCCTGGTTTGTAGACAGCCACTTTCTCACCATGTTCTTGTATGGTCTTTCATTGTGGATGCATGAAGAGAGACCTCTTTGTCTTCCTCTTCTTGTAAGGACACTAATCCCATCATGAGGATCCCACCCTCCTGACCTCATTTAAACCTAATTATCCCACCCTCCTGACCTCATTTAAACCTAATTATCTTCCAAAGGCCTCACCTTTGGTGTTGGAATCACCTTCACTCTATGAATTTGGGGGAGACACAAACATTCAGCCCAAATCTAACTCCACTACCTTTGCTGATAAATAGGAAATTATCCTGCTGTTCTCCTACCTTTGTTCTCTTTCTGCCCTCAATCATACCTGGCTGAACTACATCCTTATTTTTACAATGGAGCCTGATCCCTTCATATCTGATAATTGTCTCTTAATTGGGAAGGAATAAATGTCTTTAATTCTTCCTTCCCTTATCCATTCATGCGAAGGGTGATGTCTTCCAGACTAATTACTCTTTTCCAACCTACTTTATCTTCTATACGTGGAAGGGAAGTGGTTAAAAGCAAAGTTACTTTATGGAAATCACAGATGCTGCTCTACACATATTTCTGACTCTCCTCCTTTTGTCAGCTTAGTAGGATTGCCAGCCACGTGATATGTTCTGGCCAATTCAAAACACTACCTCCCTCTCTCCCTCTCCCTCCCTCTCCCTCTCTCTCTCTCTCTGTCTCTTTCTCTCTCTGATATGGTGACCAACAGCATTTAAGATGGTGGCTGTTTTATCTCTCTGGCTCCCAGAATAAGGTGGCATTAAGCAGAGTCCCATCCTGACTCAGGACGGACACAGAGCCTGAATGAGAAATAATCCTTTGTTTTCTGTAAGTGGAGGAGATTTAGAAGTTGTTCTTGCAACATAGCTTATCTAACTGATACTTAGGTTTTCTGGTCACTGATTCATATCCCATTAGTCAGCTCTTTGTTTTGTGCCTACTGTGTGCAAAGCACTTAAACTGTGAGCAAACTAAAAATCTCTCTCCTTGTAGAAATACAGGGTTTGGACCTTTGGTTCAATGGCCGCACTAGACCAGACTCCTCCATAAACAGTGTGGCAGATAGAATGTAGCACATTCAGGCCATCTCCAGATGTATGATGATCACTGAACAGGTTAGAGAGAGACCTCACTGGGAGTAGGAGAGCCACTTTTGTCTCTTACCTACCATATGATGTTGGGTTGACCACTTTACCTGTCTAGGCCACTATTTCCTCTACCCATTTCCACTCCTGCTTAGTTTGTTTGTTTGTTTGTTTCTTTCTTTCTTTCTTTCTTTCTTTTTTTCTCCTGCTTAGTTTCATTCTATACCGTTCATGCATGCCAATGGTTGTCCAGTCTCTACTTTAAGGCTTTCAAAGATATGATGCTTGCCACTTCCCAAGGCAGTGTTACATCTCTAAGCACCTGTGTCTGCTCCAATGTTTTTTCCTCTGAAGCTCTTATGTTCTAGAAGCCTGGAAATATGTTGATTTATTTTTTGTTATGGAACCCCTTCCCCAATGTCCGAATTTGCATGTAAATAAATTTTTATTGAATTCCTATTCTGTGCCAAGCACAGCCTTGGAATAGACACTCTGGAGGGTAGAGAAGTATACATGATGACCTTCAACTTAAAGTTCAATCAGATAAGAGCAGCATTTAGATACTAGGGCTCAGCATATTGTGCTACATTGTGGGACAGAGTTGGACACAAAGGAGGTGTAGAAGGGATAAGGGTAATCAAGGAAGCCTTCCTGGAGGGCACTGGACTATGCTCAGCTTGGAAGGACTGCCAGTTCTAGGTAGGTAGAGGGCATCAGGGAGAGGCACATCTGACAGGGGGAACGACTCTAGAGAATGCAAAAAGAGGGTGAACATGGTGGGTTGCAAAAACAGAATGACGTCCCGCATGATAAGAACAGAGAATGGGAGCGAGCACTAGATTCAGACCAGCTCTGTGTGGACAAATTTTAGAAGAATTCACTGACAAGAATTTTGAAAGATAGCGTACCTTTGTCTCTTACCTATCATGTGACTTTGGGTTGACCAGCCCAAAAACCAACCACCATGCTATCTAGGTATATAGTAAAAGATGTCTTTTTTTTTTTTTTTTTGTAAAAGATGTCTTAAATTCCCTTTTATTAAAAAAAAAATCTTTGCCACTATAAGACTTACTTTTATCGCAGATTCTCCACAGTTATTTAATTAACACCAGCAACAGTATCATATTATAGATGTATTTCTCTGGACATTTCTTGTGTTGATGGCAGATTTTGTCATGTCATTATAAATGGGTCAGTCAAGAGCTCCGTGGGAATGCAGGGTGGGGCTTAAGCCCGTCTTTGGGCTGTAACGAGACATTTGGAGAAGAGAAATATAGAAAGGAATACCTTTGCCAATGAGTTCCATTCTTTATATGAGTGATGGGTTTATTTTGCCTTTTAATGAGAATGGCTTTCTCTGGGGGCACATCTGGTACATAGATAGTTCAGGCTCATGACACAGACTCAAAAAACACATGGAATGACACACACTCAAGCTGCCCTTGCTCTGCCTTTCCACTGCCCTAAGTCATTCCGTCTCCTCATTCAAGTTAGTTTCTAATCTCTATGAAACATCCAAGTGAGAACAAAACTCATTAATGTTGTATTTGGTTGGGATGTCTGGGTAGCTCAGTGGTTGAGCATCTGCCTTTGGCTCAGGTTGTGATCGCGGGGTACCAGGATTGAGTCCCGCATCAGGCTCTCCGCAGGGAGCCTGCTTCTCCCTCTGCCTATGTCTCTGCCTCCCTCTCTGTGTCTCTTATGAATAAATAAATAAAATCTTTTTTTTTTAAATGTTGTATTTGGTTGAAAAAAAAGAGGTGAAAAAATAGATGCTATGTTCAAAATGTGGGTTAGTTGAGGCAGATGAGTTGTTTCCCACTGTGTAATAGGAAGTGGATAATGAATGTATTGAATCCAAGGCAATCATTTTTGAAATGCCAAGGAGGATGGGGGTAGAATCAGAAACAGTGAAAAATTAATGTGTTATTTTCTATAAATGGGAAGGGGGAATTTTAGCTAATTGCCTTTAGGAAAATTAAGGTTATTAAAAATAATAAGCTAACTTTTCTATAGATCTTGATAGTTTTCAAAATACATTGAGATGCATTATTTCATTTGATTCCCTTAACAACCCAGGAGGAATGCAGAGTGATTTTTTTTTTAACCTACATTTTATAAATGAGAAACTAAGATTTTGAAAAGTTAAAGGACTCACTCTAGATTACACAGCTAATAAGCAGGAAAGTCAGGGCTTTATTAAAACCTCAGCCCTAACTCTAGTCTGGTCAAGTATAGAGGAAAGCAAAACCTGTGAGCTAACAGCGGGTTTATTAAAAGCAATTGACTTAACAGAGATGGTGTAGCAATCAATGTAGTTTAGTGGGCAGGGGCTCACTGAAATTGCAAAGAGAAGCCTGAAGTCATAATCTGGAAGCAGATGAGCTTGCACAGCTATGGCCCAAACAATATTTACAGGTTTCTTCCATTTTTGACAAGATTTAAAAACTAGGACATTTTATACTAAAATCTAGATATCTGTCTTCTCTTTTAAAATCAAAATCAGTATACCTGATCTCACTGGCCAGTGCTTCCACATGAGCACAACTATCAGGAGCCTAGAGGCTGCTGTTTCTCTTAGATGGACATGAGCTCTCTGGTTTGCTACAGTCCCCACCACTCCCTATTGCTGCCTGCCCTCAAAACCAAGGATTCGCTGATGTTTTTCATCACATCTATGTTGTTATTTTTCACTTACCCATCTACATCACTCACTGAGTTCTGTAGGCATTTGAATTTGTGTACTCAGGTCTGGAGGCAGCTTCTGGCCTCTATCAATTTTGACTATGTGAACATGGGCAGGTTACTTTCACCCAATGGAAATGCTTCCATTTCTATTTCCATTCTTTGAAAAAGAATGATAATTCCTTTGGAAAAGGAATGATAATGGTGTCATGCTAGTGGATACTTAGGACTTTGTTGTCACTGTCATTTTTTTCTTTCAACATTATTTCTTCCATTAGAAGTTCCCATCTTATGGAGATGAGGAAACCTACGTTTTCCAAGCATCCTTAACACCTGGGGCACAAATGAGGAACTCTGCTACTCCAACCAAATGGATTTGACAGCTCATGACCCAAAGGAACACATGTGTGCTATTTATCTTGCAAGAGTCTGAGGATAACCATAGTGGATGTGTCAGTGGTACCATTCAAAACTCATCATCAGTATGTTGGTGGAGTATGAACTGGAATGTGTGTTCCCATTATAGGAAGCATCTGGGCTTCCTCCATTCTCTGATATGATGTTAGCCATTATCTCTGGTTGTGTAATTTCCAAGCCTGGTTCTCTGATCCTCCAAGAGAAGCTGTGAGCCCTGTAAGGTCCTGTTGCCTATTTCTTGCCTGTTGGCTCTCAGATCCATTCCCCACCCTTCCCCTGTACTATATGAGTTGCACAGGGTGATCACTATAAAGTACATTTCCCAAGATCCTATGTCAGCAGGTAGGGCCTAAAGTTTATGCACTCTGGGAGCTTTCTTTTATGAAAAATAATTTAAAATTATAAATACAAAGTTATGTACAAAGGGAATGTTTATTTTAAATCAGAAAAAAATCACAACAAATTATAAATCTTTTTTAACAAATTACAAATCTTAAACATTTCGAATGAGAAAAAACAACAAATAAAAAATTGAAAGCTGGAAAAATAAGATCATATTTTTATTTGTGAACTGTTGAGATCTCTCTCATACATTTTTCTGAGAATTTTTTACTTTATATACTTTGCTTATCTCTTCCTAGGAAATAATTTTCTGAAGAAAAAAACAAAAATATAATTATGTCTTTCTTCAGTATGCTAATGGAATTGACATTTTTTTACTATTGACAGCTTTAAAAAATTTCCATTCTCCTAATTAATGTGGTTAGGAAATTTTTAGGATCATTTTCAATTGCAGGCAAGCCTCTGCAAGTTGCTTTCAGAGAAGAGCTGTAAGATTTTAAGGCAGTTGAAGTTTCTTATGTTGCAACCAAATGGCTTGTCACTGGCATCATCGTGGCATCCTCGTGGTGAGACGTCTGAGGTGAAAGCCAGAAGAAATGGCATGATGGACACTCACGTTTTACTGCAGGCCATCCTGGGATCGATGAAAGACTTGGATAAAATCTCAGGGGTGTGGGACAGTCTGATATCTGCAGGCAACTCCAGCCTCTACATACTCAGTAGAAGCTCCGTCCTGATGGCAACCACACCAAACTCAATTCTATACAGAAATAACTGTGAGCCACATATATACATCCCACTAAATCAGCTTCCCCTAGCCAGCCCTTAAATATAGCCCAGGCCACTAACTGGAGAGGAAGTATGGGGAAGGGGATGTCAGAGCACAGAGACAGCAGTCGGAACCATGAGTTATAATGGCATATTTTCAAATTCTATATGTAGAACTATGCACACAAGTTGCTAGAACCCTCCTCGTGCCTTGTACTAGAATGAGAAGCCCTTAAGCTTGGGCCTCACTAACTTTGCTCTCAACCTACTTCTTCTAGCCTGGTTTGGCCAAAAGCTCACATTGGTAAGACCTTTGTTAACACCTTCTCTTCTTTATACCCCTCCAGTTCTAGGAAGGGTAGATAGTGGCTTCCTGCCTGTTAACCTCTGTCACTGTTCCACTGGATTTTCAGTTATGGCAAAACATTTGTGAAAAGTAATTGTATTAGATTTGTTCTACTGGATCACCTAGAATAGGTGGGCCCTGGTCCATATTCTTTTTTCTGCTTAAAAGATACTTGAAAATGTCTATTTCTAAATTTGACCTAAAACTTTTGTATAAATAGATGCTTATTATCTTCAATAAACTTTAAAAAAATTTTTAATTTAAATTCAATTTGCCAACATATAGTATAACACCCAATGGTTATCCCATCAGGAGTCCTCCTTAGTGCCTGTCACCCAGTCACCCCATTCCCCAACCCTCCTCCCCTTTGTTTGTTTCCCAGAGTTCAATAAACTTTTTATACGTGGCACCTGGTTGAGCCCACTGGTTAATCTGAGGGCCATTATATCCATATGCACTTTTTTTGTATAATTTCTACTCTGTTCAGAGATAAAGTGTCATTTTTCTCCATAATTGACAAATACATACAAGATGACATATACTATATTAGAAGGAAGTCATAATTGTGATGAGCACAATTCAGAACCCCTACAAGCACCAGACATAATACATATGATAGGACTAAATTATAAAAAATGGTACAAAGTGGTATCTGTAAATATTTTAAGCCAAGGAATCTAGTGGGATTAGAACTAGAAACGGAAAATTAAATTTTATTTCATTTGGAAAAGCGTGCCCGGGGGAAATAATGTATAATTCAGATATATCAGTAGAAGAGAATACCAGGATAGTGCTGGTACCGAAAAAGGAATGAATCGTAGTGACAACAAATTTGGTGCTGCACTGTAATCAGATAGTAAGAATTTTTTAGGACCATAAACTGGACTGTAAATTGATGCAGGAACAGCAAATCTGATGTTGTTAGTAAATGGTAAAAAGAAAAGATGCAATGGTACAAATTGCATTACCGAGGACTAGCCAATACAACAATGATGAGATTTTGTACTTCTTTGTCTTTTTCTATATCGGAGACATTTTCATAAATGGAACACATTATTGTAAGAGACAGCACAAATTATTCAAAACCTAGAAGGTGAGAAGGAATAGTCGAAACTATCTGGTTGACCCCCTCATTAAACAGAGGAAGAAATGAGGACCAGAGAGAGAAATAGTTCACATCGGGTTAGCCATATTGGCCAAACAAGGGCCTCTCTTTTCCCATAGAATTTTACTTCTATAGCAACTTACAACTCTATAAATGTTGAATGAAGGAAAACTTAGAACTAATCGTAAGTATCGAGGATTATAAATGGTATTTAAAAACCATACAACATGTTTGCATAGATAAAAAAATAACATAATCATTGAAAATATCTTGTTATCAAAGAGTAGCTACTCTGTCTTGTTCTTTCCTTGTATTCTTCCTTGTGTCTGACACAGAGAAGGCATTAAGTAGATGTTGGATATTCATGAGCTGGATCATTGGTTGATGAGTGGATTATTAGGTGGTTGGATGAATGGGAGGGAGGGAGGGACAGAGGATGGTTGGAAGGATAGGTGTGTGACCTTCGAGGGGGAAATTTAATCTATTCTCTCATTTCCTGAGGAACAAGTGACCTTGGCAATTCTGGGCCGTGCTATCTCAGAATGAACACAGCAATAAACACATTTTTTAATAATCCTAAATGGCAAGGACTTCATATCAGGTAAAATAATAAAGCCAGTCAGTCTCATTTTCATCATCAGTAGACTTGAGATTTCCGAGAGAGGTGCCCAAGAGTGTCAATAGCATGGATAGTAATCATTTGCCTAAAATTACAAACAAGACCTCACTATTTGTGACTAAGTGGAGGAATACCAACTTAGTAAAGAATCGGAATTACAGAGCACAATTTTATTGCTTCTAGAAACCTACAGGAAAATGGAGGCAGCTCATAAAATATTATCTGGAAGAGATCATTGGGGAAAATTCTTCATTAATTGATAAGGATGTGTAATTATCATCTCTTATAAGTGTAAGTGCACCTCCTACAAACTTCAGGATGCTTTTAGGGAGTTCTCTGCATAAAAACATTCTCCTGGCGCCTCTTTTACACTCTTAATTAGATACACAAACTTTTCTGTTCACACCCCCCCACCCCCACCCCAGCCTCTGTCTGAATTTTCCCAAGTTTGGAATTAACACAGTTATTCTGCATTAGTGATGATTTCCAGGACACCACTATTGTTGGTAACAACAGGCATCCTGTTGAATAGTCCACTAGAGATCTGGACCATGCGCTGCCGAGAGAAAGTTTCATTTGAACGTGCCTTCCCCTCGTAAGATTTGTCTGTCTCACTGATTAATTGTGTAATTATTAATCTGCTACGTTTTGTAAACCGATGAACAGAAAATCCGTCTGCCATTTCTCTCCCTCTTTTCTCCTCTGTGTGTAGCTGAATTCAGTCACCATCAGCACTAAATTCTGCTCAGAGTTCACAGCCGTCACGATCGCTGGTGCAGTTTTAGGTTAAGCATATTTTATCCATAAATTGCTATATTTGGTTCTCGAGTTATTATTGCAGTTCCTTGGGGTACATTTAAATCCACCTTATTGTAATAGATTATGGAATATAGTGGCTAATGTGTCTAATGTAAAATAAATGACTATAATGATTTATGATGCGACACTTCAATTTTATTGAACATAAGGATCATTGTACTAAAATGGATGGTGTATTGCTGGTTTAGCATAAAATACTGAATAACATATTCAAGAAAATGAATGGCTCGGCCAGTTCATAATATCCTGCCCTTTCAGCTGAGAGGTCTTTAATAAGCAAGAGTGTCATTACACTTGAAAATGTATGTATAGGTAATCCATTATCTAGAACAATGACAGGGATCTGCTCCAGTCCTTATTAAGAAGGGACTCTTCAGGAGAAAAAGCCATTCTTTGGTCTTCCTGAAAGAATGATGTCCACCCAACCGCCGGGCAACTATAACAGTGCTTAGCAGAATTGTAAGTGGCCCCCACATTTAAAAATTATCGCCTTAAGACTCTCTTGTAACCTGTGAGACAGAAGCGAATTTCAGGGAGGTTTTGATTTTTTTTTCACCATTGTCCTCAGGCAATATCCTTAATGTCCTTTCTGTGTCCATTCGCCAACCTTTTGTTTTAACTCTTACAGTGCCATTTACAGGAACTCCTGCTGTGTGTCTTTCCCTGCGACCCCATGTTTGTGTTTGAACACTGAGTAAGGAGGTAGACTGAAGAAGACCTGAGTGAGCTGTTACTTCTTATTAACTGTGATATTAAAGATAGTTTTCAGTGATATATTGAGCCAATATATGTGTGTTCTCAGGCCTGGCAAATAAAAGGAAATTCTTCTATAAAAGGTAGCAGGTTCAAATTAATGGTACAGGTCTATCTTCCAAAAAGTAGGGGGACATGAAGAATAAGTGAAGTGATATGAACATTTTATCCCCTTTGTGATCTGTGATGCTGCCCTCTGAGCCCCATGATTCTCCTGGGGTCTGATGTGATGATGTAGACAATTCCCACCAAATAATTCTATCCTCATAGAACTTTCTTAATGGTGTCCATCTCTCATGGAAAGGATAACTAGCTTTCCTCCTCTGGCATGGCCATGTTGTTCTTGGGGGTGAGGGAACTGGAATATTTTGAACCAAACTGCTATATTTTGGGTTGGACTCTCACAAATTCACTACCTGTGCCCTCCTCCCCCAGCACGCTCTGAGCTTGTGCCCATCCTCCATCCCTCAGCCCAGACAAGCTCATCTGACCAGCCAAAACTGAGGTGCGGTCAGGTGCCACAGGAGCTCGTGCAGGCCAGAGAACACAGGTCAACATGATGCCATGCATTCCGTGGTAGTTTGGGTTTCTTTCTCCTCAACAGAAGATTTCACCACTGCTTGAAAAGACATGGGTCACAAAGAGAAGTTAATAAGACCGTGAGGTGAACACTGTGTGTGGAGTTAAGGAGTTTTACATTCCAGAATTGAAACATAATATTGACAGTGGATCTGCACTATGTGGATTTCAGGCATTTATTTATTCAGGATACACTCTGGGGGCATTATTATTATTATTATTATTATTATTATTATTATTATTATTATTATTGAAAAGGTAACAAACATAGCCTAGAGCTATTCACTGCAAAGAGTGACTAGGGATATCTTGATATCCTAAGTGAATTTGGGAGGTCAAAGTCTTGTGGTAAAGCAGTCTATTTCTGGAACACTGTGGATGTTTTCTCTGTCATCAACTAAAAACGAAAGTGATTAGTGACTATCTTTTTGCTAATGGTCAAGTTGCTTTTGGATCTCTTGATACATTAATCTAGAAAAGACCAAGGCAAAGGGTGCTGAGATACTTCTGGCCCCAAAAGACCTCTTGACCTCTATAACCTGCCCATCCTCCATTTCTAAACCTCAGGATTCTTTTCCACCATAAATTCTGCACTGTCATCAAAGATTGCCGGGATGTTTTCATAATGCATATTAGGGCTTTTTCTTTTTTTCTTCACACCTTCACTATTTTCCCTCAAAATATTGTAGTACCTTTAAATGGTTCATAAGGTCTTACCACTGCCCTCTTGTTTTCTCTGCATTATACACCCACACTATCTTCAGATTGAACCCCTATCGGATCATCTTGGGAATGGTTCCACAGTATTACAACTACAGAAAAGGAGCTTACCAGGGCCAAAACACACAATCTAGAGATTGGCCATTGAAGGGCCTTCTTGCTCTCACTCCATTACCAGTGCCGCAACCTACCCTACCTCCCCACTCAGTGTTCCCAGCGCCTTCTCCTTCCTACTGCCCCTTCATACTGTGCTACCTACATAGTCTTCTGCTTTCACTTGTTCATCAAGGCAAATGTCTACTTGACTTTCTAAATTCTTATGTCTTACATCTAGTGCCACGATAATATTCAGAATCCAGGCTTCCCTTTACTGTGGGTCCATGGGTAGAGTTACTGATGTTAAACGTGTTTTTCAAAGTGCTAAAGGAGCTCTTTCTAAAACCTGGGATTTGCATCCATATTTTGACTGGTGGTGATATTTGACTTCTTTCCCACTGAATTCTTTCCACTATTTCTTCTTTCAATCCTGAATCATATATTAAAAACCCAGGTAAACCCTCGATGTTCTTTACTTAATCCCCTCAAAATACTTTGATTTACAGAATAGAGACTTCTACCTGAGAAATATTGAAATATCCACCCATCATTAATGTTTAAAAATTGTTTAATCTCTATCCTCCTTCAAATGACAAGCTGTATAAACTCATCAAATGAGCTCTGGGTTTCTTTGTAGGAGCTCTGTTTCTCTAAGTGTTATATTATCTGTATGATAATCTGCTTCAGGTTAACAGGCAGACCCTATTCTTGAGTTGGAGGGCTCAGTGTTAATAAGTCATAACTTCTCTATAGAATGAACTCTGAATTCAGTGAGATAGCTTCTAGACCAAAAAATAGTTGTTTGAGGAATGTATGGAGGCAGGCAGTTGGAGGATGGATATGAGGATTCTTAAGCTCATCTGGAAAAATTTAAAGACAATTAAAGTTAAAAGAAAAAAGTTTATGAAAAGAGACAAAGAAGAGAAGACCTCCTTTCCATATAATAAAATACATTATAAGCAGTGGCAATTGAAACAGTGAATGAGTGGTGTAGGAGTAGCAAGAGAGGTGGTCCCAAGTATATGAATCAGTACATGAGGTGGCCATTTAGATGGTGAAATGGTGTATCACTTAATACATGTTGGAGGAGAAATAAAGCAAGCTTTCTATTTCATTCCTTCCACCTGAAATAAACTTCAGGTAACTCACAGAGGGACAAATGATCATAATGGGAAAAAATATATAGTTGCTACACAAAATTTTTAAAAGAAAGCATAGGTGTATTTATGCTAAAGAAGGGAGAACCTTTCTGGGAGTGACATGAAATGCAGGAGCTGTAAAATAAAATATTGATACATCTGACTACAAAACAAAATTAGGCTCTCATCAAAAATCAGAAGCCAAACAACAAATTAGTATAAGATATTTACAATACATATTTCAAAGATCTGACTTCTTTACTGAGCAAAATAATTCACTTATATATGAATATACATATGCAGATAGAGACACATGATGTATGAATACACAGGTAGCAGTTTAACTTCTCCAAATAGATTCATGATCTTTATGTGCTCTGGGAGGATACACGCAAATTTTTTACCCTGCTTTTTTGGATAATCTTTCATTGAATATAATTTTGGAATCTTACTCTTCTAATAGTACAAGCATGCATTATTTTTACAAAGAATGAAAACCAGGATACCTGGGTGGCTGAGCCATTGAGCGTCTGCCTTTGGCTTAGGGTGTGATCTTAGAGTCCCTGGATGGAGTCCCACATTGGGCTCCCTGCGTGGAGTCTGCTTCTCCCTCTGCCTGTGTCTCTGCCTCTCTCTCTGTGTCTCTCATGAATAAATAAATAAGATCTTTAAAAAGAAAATGAAAACCTTTGTTGATACTGTGTTTAACTTTGAGTGACCCATAAATCAGTGGTTCTTACTCCTTTTGGAGATAAAGACTCCTTTAAGAGTCAGGTGATAGCTATGAGTTCCATTTCCTGACAGGGCACAAAAATATAGACACTCCAAATGCCGCCTAAATTATGAATCCTTGCTCTAAGTGATTCTCCTAAAGTGAGTTAGTCACAGTTACAATTGCTATATAACCACAGCTAAACATAGTGGCTTAAAACATGAACCATGATTCTGTGGATCAGAAATTCAGGCAGGATACAGCCAAGTGCAGCTTATCTCTGCTTCAGGTGAGATTGGCTGTGTATAACAGGTTGTGAGGATCCACTAAGGCCTTGGTCTGGGGCCTCGGTCCTATCTGTCACCTGAGGTGATTCAGTACTGCTCCATGCAGCTTCTGTCTGACAAAGTCCCCTAACCTAGCTACATGATCTTTGGAGACCTGGACCTGGCAGTTACACAGCATCATTTTCACCACCTCTATTGGCCAGAGCAAGCCGTGGTGGCCACCCCAGATTCAAGGTGAGGGGAATTAGACTCACAGTCTTTTTGCAGACAGAGACAGCATAGTCATCCTGCAAAAGGACTCGAGGTAGGGTTGGGATTGCTGTAACCATTTTTTGAAAATAAGCTCCCACAGTTTGACTCTGAAAATGTGGTACTTTTAGCCAACATATGAATTTGTCTGTGACCTAACATTCATATTCAACAAAACTGATCTAGGAGTGACTGTAAACTTACAATGGTCATCTATTCAATTTAAATACCCAAGATTTTTGGTGGTGGTGGTGGTTGGTTGGTTGGTTGGGTTTTTGTTTTGTTTTGTTTTGTAGCTTATTCAAAATTACTATATGTATGGAATGGAAAAGTAGATGCCATAAGTTTAGCTGCTATATAATGTATTTCACCCATTTTGATATAAAAATATTTTGCCTATAACTTGACAACTCCACTTTCTAGTTTGGAAGCTCTTCAGAAAACTAATGCTGTCCTGGGTAATGAAAGGTCATGCATTTTAATGCTGGACCTTTAGGCACACACCAAGGGGAAGAACTGGAAAACAAAACAAAACAAACAAACAAAAAAACACAAGCCATGGCCTTAGAGTGGATTAATGTAGTGAAAAGATGTAAAAATTAAGGCTAATTTATGGCCCCAAAGCCCAAGGGAGCTTCTAGTTAAGTATGATAAATTGAGCCACAAGTTTATCTTCCTTCTGAAACACCAGTCACACACTAGTACTTCACTTTTCAATGACAACAGACAATTAAGAATCACTGGACATATGAGGAAAGCTTCTGATATAAACTAGGCCCCAGAATAAACAAACAAGAGAGGAACTTGAAAAAAATATGATAAAGGAAAGAGAAGAAAACCATGAAAATTACTGCTTGCAGTCTCTGATAAATTTGAAGCTATTTTAATAAAGATCAGAAAAATGAAAAGAAGAAACAAGAAAGAGCTCTTGGAAATAAATGTAAAATAGCTAAAGTAAAAAAAAAAATGTCAACTCCACATTTTCTTGTGGTCTCAGTTTTAGCTGAATTCAAAAGAAATGCGAGATGATTTTTCATTCTTATCATCACTCACCTTAAACATATGTGAGAGAAGGTGAGGAGATCTATGGAGGAAGGGCAGTATTGAGAATTTTTCTAGAGAGAGTTGGTGTCTTTTTTGCTCAGTTTACCCTGGGGAAAGGAAATTAACTTTTAGAGAAACATCAGAGATGTTGCCACACATCTTCCTAAAATGCAGGAGGACAGAATGGTGTCTAACTCCAACAAGAGAACAGGGAGAAAAGACTTTGCACAGTGCATCCCACTGGTGCTTGAACAAATGTTTGTGCTTCCCATGGGTCACATGGGGAAATTATGAAAAGGAGCAGAAATGGAGTCACTCTCAAAGGGACCCCTAGATGGGCAAAATGTCCCCAACTGTCAATTGAGACAGTTGCCTAATTGAGTCTATTTTCAATACCTGGAAGAGGCTGAAGTTTCTTTCAAATGCAGGATGAAAATATTCAAAATAATATGGTCAGCAGACTATGGTATTAAAAAACAATGCCCTTATTTCCTGAATTCAGCCTTCCAAGTCCAACTTTTTTTCAACAGAGTAGTTACATTTGTGGTCTCACCATCCTTTAGCATGCCCTTAGAGGATCAGTAGCTCCTATTATCAACCCCTGAGTCTCTTCTGAAAGTCTGAGGTAATCTGAAAGTCACAATATCCTTTAATAAACATTAAAATATTTAACCAGTAGACTAAGTGAGAATGTTGACACATTTCCAAAAAATGTAGAATAAAAAGACAAAGGCATTGTAAAATAAGAGGGAGAAACAAAAAGAGTTAGATTAACCCAGAAAGTTTAACATTTGACTATGTAGAACTCCAGAAAGAGAAAAGAGAACAGGTGGGTAGGAGGGAAATAAAAAAAGGAAGTTTCTAAGATCTGAAGGGCATGAAGTTTCAGACTAAAAGGACACAATAAATGCTTAGGTACAATAATTGAAAAATTAATAAATACAAAGATCCACACCAAGAAACGCTACTGGGATATTTCAAAATAATCCATAAAAGAAAACCCAGAAAGCATTCAAAAAAGGGGGAAAAGTCATACTGAAAGTGATTGGAATCAGAAAGACATAAGACTTTTTAATAGACACATTAGAAGAGAGAAAAACATAAAACCAGTATTTTTTATCATTCTGATTGGAAAATAATCTGATGCACCTGCCTAAACTTTTCATCCAGTGCGAGCATAGAATAAAGACATCTTCAGATATGCATGGTCTCAGAATATTTCCCCTGCACACTTTCCTAATGTGATCCTCAGGATTTGACTTTAGCCAAATGAGGCAATTAACTCCAAAATAGAAAGGATCCATGAAATAGAGTGTTCAACACAGGAAATCAGAAATATAAAACAATATCCAGACAATGGGAAAGATAAGGTACTAAATGACAGGCTATACCATTAGTCTGTAGAGAAAGGGGTTCAAGATAGATCAAGAGAATAAAGTGCTCTGGGAATGGGTTCTCCAAAGAGGGAGTGAAAAGAAGTTGATATATTATCTGGTCTATTTGACTATTGGAAAATAATACTTATAATAGGGCATTTAAAAGAAAATTAAGGATATGTAGAAAACTAGCAAATTTTTAAAAAGAAGCAATTTTGAACTCATCTGTACAAGAAATGAAAATAAATCATAGTACACTACTTGGCTCTGCAATAAATAATAGTCCTGAAAACACTGTTGATTTCACAAATCTTTATTAGGAATTATAAATATTCCTGCTATATCATTATAAATATACACTTAAAATTGAATGGGGAGGGCAGCCCAGGTAGCTCAGTGGTTTAGCCCTGCCTTCAGCCCAGGGTGTATCCTGGAGACCTGGGATCGAGTCCCACGTCAGACTCCCTGCAAGGAACCTGCTTCTCCCTCTGTCTGTGTCTCTGCCTCCCTCTCTCTCTCCATCTCTGTCTCTCATGAATAAATAAATAAAATACTTTTTTAAAAATGGAATGGGGAGAATGATGTAAAAACTATATTTTCATGTCTCATAAAGAATATCAATATATAAACTATAAAATTAATATACTAATAAATATTAATATAAGGAATTTGGCAATCTGGTGACCAGAATAAATTGCTCAAAGGAGATTTCAGGAAAAGAGATGGGAGTTCAGGGTATGGGGAAGGAGGGATTACATGTTATATTTCTTTTTCTTTTTCTTTTTTTTTTTAAGCAATGTATGTGTGTCACTTTGGCAAAGAAATTAAAAGGAAACAAAAAGAAGGATATCCAAAGTGGATTGATTCAATTTCATCATTCAATATTATTTTTTGGTCACCTTTTTTCCAATCAGTATGAGTTGCGGAGAGTGTAAAAATGAGACCCAACCATTTTCCCCGTGGAGGGTTTGGCATACAGAGGGAGGAAAATAGGGGAGTGGTGTAGTGAATGGAGAGCACCAACTCTGAGTCTAGCCTCCACCCTTAATGGGTAGCTGACTCCAAGTAACCTCTGTGCTTGTTTCCTCATCTGTATATGGAAATGATAATGGAACAAACATGTTGTGTAGATTTGTTGAGAGGATTAAGTAAGCAGATATAGAGTGCTTCAGTACTTAGCACATAGTAAGTGCTCAATAAGCAGCAGTTATCACTAGATTTTAGCTAATAACACACACATCATGAACTGGTAAGTGCAGTGCTAAAAGGCCACCCAAAATGCTTAGGAAACAAAACCCATGGATTAAAAAAAAAAAATGTGTGTGTGTGTATATATAAATATATATAGTATACATATTATAAATATATATAAATATAAATATATATATATTCACTGATAAAGACAATATTTAGTTACAGGGCCCTGATTGTGAAATGAAAAGCTTTGCAAAAGCAATCCATCATTTGACAGATTTCCAGAACCCAGCGTGTCAGTATGTAATTGCTTGGCCTCTGTCTCCTGCATTTTGCACGTCAGGCCAGGTTTGGCGCTTCATTACCTTGCCTTGGCTCCACTAGGTCCATCGGGGCAGTTGCCTCTTAAGGTTTCTGCCCCAGCATAACTGCTAATAACATTCATCCCATCTTCTGGCTGTCAACTGAAAGGCCACTGAGAGTTTACTTCCTGAGAGGAGCTCTGCTGAAGAAGAGATAACCGAGCCAAATAGCCAGAATCCCACATGTTTACTTTTTACAAGGGCAGGCAAGCAAATACTGAGCCTGTGCTTCTGAGGCCCTTATCTATATGTTCTCTGCTATATTCTTTTCTTGAACTGATTTTGTCACCTATGCAACCAGGGAACAGACCAAAGGAAAGCACCACAGAGAGTGGGAAGCATCCAAATATGGAAATTTTGTTGGAGTATAAAGTAATATAGCCATTCATAAACTTTCAAAGTGAAGTCAATAAATCATTTATTTGATTATTATTTACCCAATAGACAGAGATTTTTAAAACATGCTAAACATACTGTGACCTTAGGAGGAAAATAGGAAAGAAAATTATGTATTCCATATGATCTTATCTATGTAAGAAGAGGACAAAACAACAACAACAACAACAACTGGAAGGAAATAAA
The DNA here is from genome assembly GCF_053574225.1 of Canis aureus. Classification (NCBI taxonomy): domain Eukaryota; kingdom Metazoa; phylum Chordata; class Mammalia; order Carnivora; family Canidae; genus Canis; species Canis aureus. Next base: position 34,242,525 of record NC_135632.1, read on the forward strand.
CCAAAATGTTAAGAGAGGTCATTCTGAGTTCAAAGATTATGAATAGTTTTTATTTCCTTCCTTATTCCTTTTCTTTCCTTTTTTGTTTTTATTTAGGAAGTCTATTACTTTATCATGAAAAAAAATATATATGATTTAAAAATAAGTAGTAATAGCCTCAAGATAAATAACACAAATTTAATTCCACAAATATTTGAGTACTTATTTTCTAATACCCCGTTAGATGCTTTTAGAATTCAGTACACTTTGGTAATGAAATTTATTTTATTCATTTAGTATTTAGTTTAATGGTATCTTGTTTTTGCCATTTTCCTCAGATTTTAAAACTTTTGCAGGCAGGAACCAATTGTTAGACTTCTCTGTAACATAGGTGCCTGGCCCAGTTCTCTTCTGATATCAAGCACTTATAAATACCCCAGTCTTGGAGAAGAAAGGAAGGAGTGTGATGTTCCCACCAAGTTAAGATACGTGGAACAGATTCTCGACAATGATGTGAACCACTGGAATATGGCCACCTCTCTCATTACTTGGAACTCCACTGAACTGTTCCTAAGTTTAGTGCCAATTACCTAAAGGTTAATGTGCTGAGCAATACCAGGAGAATTGGGGTTTTCCCAAGAAATGGTCTGTAGCACATTATGTTCAGGCTGAGAGAGTATGATTGCCCGCTTGGAAGCCCCGGAGTGTCCTGTGGTGTTTCTCTCCAAGTACTGTTCTACTCTAGGAGGCTTTAAGAGAGGAAATCAAAATGCCAGGGAAGTAAATGAAACTGGACAGAGTATGAACATATCATCAGTAACTATTTGCAACTCATCATGGATGCAGTGATGAACACACCCCTGCCCTCATGGAAATTACATTCTAATAGAGAAGCTCCATTAGATCCCAGTCTGTTGGAAAGGGATACCATTGACAAGTGAGACTGGGAATAGAGGGAGCTTCGGATCTGGGTGCTAAATGAGAAGAGGCAGGAATTGGAAAGGCGTACTTTGTTGTTTTTCATAGTTTTCAGTTTGGATGTGTCAACCACTATCACCACCACCCTGCACCCTACTCTTCCCCACATGCAGAAAAGAAAAAATCAGAACATGTCTGCTATAGAATTGTATGGGAAATCATTCCATACCATGTACCAACAGTCATAAATATTTATTTTTTAGGAATATGATTCTCCAATTCAGGATCCTAATCACCACCAGTTTAGCTATTTTAGGAAGCATTTTGTTTTTCAAAGAGAACTTACAGCATTTATTTGAAAAGTTCCCCCAATCTGACGGAATGCTGACTCTTCTGGGGCTTTAGCAAGAGGAGCAATCAATCTCATCTCCTTCATTTGCACCTTGTTCAGTCTGCTCCAGAAACTGGATTTCTTGATGTGACTTGAACACATCAGGAATCCTTCCCATCTCAAGGCTTTTGCTGTTATTGTCCTCTGTGCCTGGAAAGGGCTCCCACTGAATACTTATCACTCTTTCTTGTTCATTGTTCAATTTCTTGTTTAGAGGTCATCTCCTTACAGAGGCTTTTCCCCTAACCATGCTAGCTATGACATCCCCAGCCTTTATCCTGCTTAAATTGTCTTTAGAGTACTTATTCTTTCCTGAAATTATAAGTATTTATTTGCTTATTTATTTTCAATTTTTTTTCCCTAGGATGTAATTTCCATAAGTATAAATTTCTTATTTGTCCTCTTCTCTTCTACATCTCCAGAGCCTAAAAGAGTAGATGATGCAGTGGATACTCAATAAATATTTGTTGAATGAATAAATGGATTAATTTAATTGAATTGAGTTTACCTAGGGCTAATAATTGAAAGCTCAAGAAAATGAGATCTAAAAATTATAAGTTACCACTACAAATAATTAATAGTATGTCATTCATTGAATCATAGGCTTTAAGAATAAAATCACCATTACTGAGCACCCCAAAACACACAGAAATAGGAAAGTACCAAAACATTAAAGTTTCCTTGGGCTTATTTGCTCTATTTTGATCATAGAAGATGACATAACCTGTAATTTCCAAACCCACTCAACTTTGAGATCCAGCCTATTTTGCAAGAGGCATCCCATGGGAGAGCTAGAGATAGAATCTAGAGGCTATGTTTACCAAGGGAATGCTCTCGTCTGTAGGTCCCCTGGCTATTGTCACACTGTTTGTTTTTCATGATTGGAATGTGTAGCACTATTTGGGGGTGGGCTAGTGTCTAAATTGAATGGGTGAAGAGAAACAGAAAGACATTCTCTTTGCCACCTTTGTAGAAAGGCGGCTGGGAATATATGTACTGAATTACCCGCTGTCAATTATTGATGGCTTTGGCTGGAGTCATTTACCCTCTCTAGTTACTTTGACATATGGCCAAAAGGCAGCTGTCAGCCTGCCTTTTCTTCACCAACCCCTTATCCACAGGAAAGTTCTTAGGAAAAACTCAGCAAACTGAACTCACCCTTTAGAAGCTTCAATGGATTTCTGAAGAATTTAAGACAACCTGATTATCTCTAAGAGGATAAGTCAGTCATCTGTTGATTCATTTAATTTCATCTAGGAGAGTAAGGCTGTCATTTAGCAGTTCGCAGCAATACAGCTGCTCTGGTTATTACAAGAAATACTTGGGTACCACATGGTAAATAGCCATTACCCTGAGCACTCTGCCCCCCACCAGAGTTACCTGGGTTTCCCTACAAAAACCTGTTACTAGACCTTCCCCAAACCACCACTAAAAGTGACTGCCTCACAGCAGGGAGCCTTCTGGAACTGGTATTTGAGAAAATAGCTGGGATCTGTTCTGAGTAGCAGTGCCCATTACCTTTCCATTTGATAAATATTTTAATATCTCCCTGCCCAATACTGTAAGCAATGAAACCTTCCTTTGAAAGTTCCATGTCCTTTACTTCATAACAATCCAAGCACAGCTTAACAGAGATGGAGCTCACATAACCTGAAAATATTAACTGGATTCAAAACATACTAAAAGAGAAGTCTCCCAGGTTCTATTTCTGTTGCCTTACCAAAACAAACCTCACACTCATTGCCTAATTTGAGAGCCTTTCCAAAGAAAGGACATTCTGGTTTTACCATGTCCACCCATGAGTATACGAGCTCTCCCACTCCCTCTCCCGCTCTGTCCCTGCATTTGCCGCCATGGCTGGGATAGATGAGTATTAGATTCCCAGACTCTATCGTTGCACTTCCAGAGAAGTTCTGAGGACTGGATCCAGCCAATAACATATATTGCGATGCTTGGCAACCTGTTCGTCTTCTGGAAAGGAACTTTGTCCTGGTAGTTTCCACATAACACTGCTTGAATTCCACATAACTCTGGCCAGTTTCTGTGCTGTGATTTAGACAGTTTCTCAGAAATAAATTAATAAGAGCCCCACTGTGAAGATGACCAGCAGCTTCAGGCATGCAGGAGGTCCTGAATCAGTTTAAAGACTCTTAAACAGGCAAATGAAAAACAAGACCTCAGCCTATTAGCCATTGGTAAGGAACACATAAAGCAAGATGGAACACTAGGGACCAAATATCATTGACATTAAAGTGCATTTTTCTTCCTCTGGAGAAGAATGAAGAGTGTTAGGTGCTGACCTCCCCACTCATTTTGCTCTGCTGACTCCAAAGATTGTGAAGAACCAACGGAAGAAAAAGGGGTGGTGGTGGGGGGGCTGTCTTTAACCTACAGCTGCAGATTAGCCTCAGTTACCTCATTACACCATATTAGCAATATTCATTCTTTTAGGGAGTTCCTTTTGTGAGTTGCTTTCACCTCCATGGGATAAAAGTTTAACTGTCCAATTACTTGACTACTGGATTTAACCATCCTTCTATTTTGGGTCCTGGTTTCCTCAAAACTTCAAGTCTATTCTTCAGTGCACGAGGGATGAGCCACCACCATCAAGCTCCTTTTGGTAGAGAAAAGAAATAGAAATGCAGATTGGTATCAGTCATCATGCCTCCGATTTTATAAGTTAGCCTGGACACGTAAATTGATGTGTGGTACTGACCAAAACAAAGTGTGACTTAGAAAGCAAAAAAAAAAAAAAAAAAGTACTTCATTTTTCCCTCAAAGTATATGGTTCCTCAAAGCAGGAAAGATATACTTTGCCTCCCTTTCAGCCTTCCTGTCCTTGGCAACCTGACTTGGCTAGACAGGTGATAAACAAAATATTAGGGGGAAGCTCTGACTTGGGAAGAAGACACGAGAAGGAACTAGGTCAAAATCCTAGTAGAGTAGGGCCTGGGTGGCTCAGTCAGTTAAATATCTGACTCTTGATTTCTACTCAGGTCATGATCTCAGGGTCATGAGATAGAGCTTCATGTTGGGCTCCACGCTCAGTGGGTTGTCTGCTTGAGATTCTCTCTCCCTCTCCCCTGCCCCTCCCCCCATGTGTTCATTCTCTCTCTCTCTCTCTCTCTCTCTCTCTTCCTCCCTCCCTCAAATAAGTAAATAAAAATAAATCTTAAAAAAAAAAAACCTAGCAGGGAATTTTAGGAGAACTCTCACTTTGGGAAAGTTATCAACCAAATGTGAAGCAAATAAAAACCAGTGTCAGTAGTTCAGCAAATAATTATGAAGATCCAAACCTACTGGAATTGCCACTTTGGTTGCAGGTTGTCTTCGTGAGTGTAAAATCATTGTCATTAATCACTTAATACCAGAATTATCTTCCATCAAATCCTCCGCTGATATTCTCTCTATAATGTCATAGATACTGAATTGTGAACTAAATAGGCATTGCCCTTGCCTCTCAATCTGTTTTCATTTGAAAGAACATGAGGACAACAGAAACTAAGGGATTGCACACAAAAGGTGTGCCTCTACAACTCAATTAGTTTTGTACTGAGTGAGTTAAGAGAAGGTGTTCTCGGAGATCACAGCTCTTTCCTTATGCATATTGATCCTGTAGCATCTAGAACAGTGCCTGGCATGAAATAAGCCCTTGGTGCCTGTCTATGGAGTAGTCGAAAGAAATAAGTATCCAGGTTATCCATAAGGTCTGGAAATACAGGTGAATATGCACAATGTCCTCAAGACAGCTTCCATTTGTGAAAAAGTAAAATAACATTATGTTTTCAGACTACATGGGTACCCTGTAGTTTGCAGAATATTGAGAAGGAAAAGATCACAGGACTTAATATTTATTCAGGGTATGAACAAAGGGAATTTAGCACCAATTTTCTAATTATTCAACAAACACTTTGATGAGAAGAAGTAATTTTTTTTTTTTTTTTTTTAGGGATTTTATTTATTTATTCATGAAAGTCAGAGACATAGGCAGAGGGAGAAGCAGGTTCCCTGTGGGGAGCCCAATGCACGATTGGATCCCAGGACCCAGGACCATGCCCTGGGCCAAAGGCAGACACTCAACCACTGAGCCACCCAGACGTCCCAAGAAGAAGTAATTTTTTAAGGCTTTTTGAATAAAGCAAGAAAGCTTCCAAATGTTATCAAAGGAAGAGGTTTGGCAGAAAGGTGAACACAAATTTTTTACCTCTCCCTTTTGGTATGATTGAGTCAATCTCCCATTTACCTTTCAAATATTTGTGTCTTTGTTTAAATCCTTGGTTTCCAGACTGGGGGCGATTTTACCCTCCTCTCCCCCCACCCACTCCCCCATCCCCAGGAATATTTATTAATGTCTAGAGCTATCTTTGGTTGTCACAACTGGAAGAGAAGAGCCATTAACATTTAGTGAGTAGAGGCTAGGGGTGCCACTAGATACCCTCCAATGCACAGGACAGCCCCTCACAACAAAAAATCATCCAACACAAAATGTCAGTGGTGCCAGGCTTAGAAACTGCAGCTTCTGTGTACTATGGGGAAGCTTTACCTGACCAACCTCAAACTATGTTAACTTCCTATGATACCTGCGTTTCACTCTTTACTTTCCTTCTGTAGTGTTTATCACAATTGTAATGAAATGCATCCTATTTGTTTCTTCTGTTACAGCCCAAGCATCCTGGAAAAAGAAATAGTAGGTATCTCATTCACCACAACATGACAGCACCTGTCACAATGGCTGGCACTTAGTAGGACCTCAACAAATGTCTGTTGAATGAATAAATCAACAAACAGCTAATAGTAGAAAATAATCAAAATATATAGTCTCATTAAGTAGAATTGTAGTTGTAGCAATCATTTGAAGCTTTTCAGGTGGTCCTGGATTTCTCCTCTATTTCACCTCAAGAAACTGATGAGTTTATCTCTGGTGTCAGGGGAAAGTAGAACTAATATTCAAACTCCTCTGTGTATACACTTAGTTTATAGATTTAATGCAGTATTTCACAATTTAGCTCTTTGTCGGTAAAGTCACTGGCATATCAACTATGACAAAAAATGTTTGGAAGTTGAACGAGGATTGATCTTGTGGCAAAAGCTCTTCACTGGCTCCCACAGTACCCATTCAGGTTCACTTCACTTTCTCATTCTCTCTTGCAGACATGGTGCTTTTCAGTTATCCCAAAAAGGGGATCTTTTAAGACAGAATTTCTGGAAGGGCCTTTGCTTTCCTCACAAAAGGGAGAGGTAAAACTGGCACCAAACTTCTTTCTCCTGGATGGAACAGCAAAATGCCAACCCTGACACTAATTATTAAGTGAGAAGAGTAACCCAGCTTTGTTTTTAGCCACAGTTAGTCAGGTTTTTCTCTTACCTGCAGCTAAACACAGCTTGACCTGATGATAGATTCTTTTGCCTTGGCAGCCAATCTATCTCCATGGTCTTTTTTTTTTTTTTTCTCCATGGTCTTTTTAATGATGTAAGAGCAGAAACAAAGATGGTAGCCATCATAGTTTGCCCTGGGCTTAAATCTCATCCAAAGTATGAAGTAAATAAAAGATCTGAGGTTACAAAGATTGTGGCATTGAAATATTAATGGGGGGGTCCAGTCTATAGAATAGTGAGTACAGCAAGGAGAAATGCCAGAGCTCATGGTTTAAGAGGGAAAATAATCATATACTTAGAATACAAAGTGTACCTGGCTGATTTCCTACTTACGTTTTGCAGACCTTTTCTTTTTTCTGGTTGTGAGTGGGTGACTAGATGAGAATTTCAGATGCAGATTTAAAAGTTCTGCATGGAAGGGAAGCCCTTAGGATAAAGCAGCTATCCTACAAATCTTCGTGGATCCAGGCTTCAGAGTGTTTCTACCTCATTCTGCTCCTTTTTCTCCATTAGACTGAGAATCTTGGAGATGGGGACCATGTCTTCTTGATCTCAGTTTTTTCTGGTCCCAGCAGAGTGCCAGGCCTACAGGCCATTCTCAGTCAATACTCTCCCAACTAAACAGTTTTCCCCTCTTTGGTATTTAAAGTGCATAAATCTGAAAAGAAGGGACACTTGGGTGGCTTAATGGTTGAGCGACTGCCTTTGGCTCAGGTCGTGATCCCAGGGTTCTGGGGTCAAGTCCCACATTGGGCTCCCCACAGGGAGCCTGCTTCTCCCTCTGCCTGTGTCTCTGCCTCTCTCTGTGTGTCTCTCAGGAATAAATAAAATCTTTTTTAAAAATTTTGAAAAGTGGAGACAAAATCTGGAGAAGGAGATAGATTTCATTTTTTACTCCCATCTCTTGTTTTTTAATTGCAAGCGATAGTCCCTATATTTTGAAGAGAAAGATTAAGGAAAATCCTGACAGTAAAAAATAATGTATTCAGAAAAAGAATATTTTAAAAAGGAAATTTTCCCAAATTAAATTCCTCAGAACCCAGTTATTTAAATAAATGAGTAAATAGCATTTTTTAGGAAATACTGTGTCTAATGGTTACTGCCTTTGATATGCCAGTGTGTGCTGTGTCTTTCCAAGAGATATGTGGTTTGCTACCATTCAAAATCCTATTTATATAACCCAAAAAGTGTTCTAGGACAAGAAGATCATAAAATAATGATCACCCAGTCACTTGCTCACTTGTGTCAAAGTTTGGGAACTGCTGTTTAACATCATGAGGATAATAATGGAGCATAAAAGAAAGGACCAAATGGATAGAACAGGAAAATTTAAGCAGACAGACCCAGAAGTTAGGAGAGGCAAGTTTGAGTTTCATTCTTGCCGTGACAGTCTCTATATATATAGCTTAGTATGGAAATCAAGGAAAGAATGTTGGCAGAAGTTTTAAGCCAAAAATCAGGAACCTGGCTGTATATTCCAGAAACTTCCTGTGAATAACTTGGATTACCTCAGTAAATGAATTGCCTCAAGGATAATGGGATGATAAAATTCTTCATTTCTTCTTTCACATACTCATGTTTGAAATGAGTTGAAGCTCAAGTTGGTGGTGAATTTTTTATTTAGTTAAAGAAGGATCAAATAACATGAATAAAAGACTTGGTCTTTTGTGAAAACGTTACGTTTATTAATTTTTTCTGAGTTTCTGAGAATCTTGGGCAAGTTTTCACATTAATGAACCAGGAATGGTTAACTTCTGAGCAATGTCTATGTGAGAGAGACTTACAAGTGGTTGGGCCAATTAGCAAATAAATGAAATAATTTATCATAGTATGGTGTGTGTAGTGAGCACTGTCCAAGTAGGAAATTGAGTCAGGAGTGGGCCCACCATTCATGTTTCAGAAGTATTGGGTCTGATACTTGGTAGTGAATTTTAAAGTTCAAGTAAACAAGCATGTGGTTTTTCCTTTTGACTGAATTTGAAAGCTCTAAGATGGGAACCCGAAAGCCATAAACATTTACACAGCTTGGCAAGCTCTTCATTATGTAAATACTTTGTGAAAACAACTTTGGTCCATAAAGTATTAATGCTATTTAGTAAAAATCAGTTTTTGTTTGGTGTGTCTTTTGAAGCTAGTGTGACTCCTGGTTATTCTATATGACTATAAAAGCTTTTTGGAATCAAATCCTAATCCCAACATGTTTTTCTTGTTCATTTAAACCTTTTATATACATGTGGGAGCCAGAGAGAGTAGAAAGCTTTTAGGGATTAAGCTTAAATTGTTTGTCATTCTCATGCATGCTCTCTGAAAAGTATTTGCCATGTTTGTGTTTGTAAGTTAAGATATACATTTGTGTTTTGAAGCATTTTCTTTCTTTTTCCCTTTATGCTCATCTGTTCGGTTCACAGAGACCATCTTAATTTGGGAGAGCCGATACGCTGAAGTTTTGATGTTTGGCTTACCACCTTGTAAAAATATCTGTGGGTGTTGATTTGCTAGGTTAGCCCCTGATTCAAGCTTCCAAAGAGAAAAAGGTTTCTCAAACCAAAATCAATAGAAGTAATATCCCCAGGAGCCGAAAAAGCCGAAACAAACAGACCTGGCCAAAGCTCCTTGTTTAGTGCTATAGGAGTCAAATTGCCCATCTAGAATATTTTTTTGTTGTTGTTTTTGTCATGAAAAAGAAGCAACTGAGGCTCCTGAGCAGAAATTCATAGTACTTTCCACCCATGTCCAGTAAGCATGAGATTGGCAGATGGGATTAAGCTACATGAAATTCCATCAAAGGATTAAATTTAAATGGACTTCGAGGAAACGTCAAAAGATTTTTGTCTTTTAGTATAGCTGCAGATTGAAGCCAATAAGCATTTGTTTCTCAAAAGGTGATCATATGTGAAGTGAACTGTATCAGTTAGCTTTTGCTATAAAAGGAACATCTCCAAAACTTGTAGTTTACTATTAACCCCACCATTTAAATTGTTCATGATTCTAGAAGTTTGCATTTTGGAGTGGGTTCAGATGAGTGGTTCTCCCGATCTGGATGGACTTGTCTGATCTTAGTTAGGTTTGCTCATGTATCTGTGGCCAGATGCTGGGTTAGTTGTGGACTTTCTGCTCTAGGATAGCCAAAGCAAGGACAGCTGAGGCCTCTCTTCCTGTGGTCTCTCAGCCTGGTCCTTATTCAGATAAAAATTCCATATCTTCTTTCATTTGTTTAGAATCTGTCCATGTTTCTCAATTCCTTTTCTCATGTCCTTAACCTGTATCTTATTAGAACATCCCCAAGGGCAGCACCCTCTAGCATGGTTGCCTAAATTTTCTTGAGATAGGGAATGAAGAGAAAGGCAACATTTCTTCTGATGTATTTTCAGTAACTTTTAGGGTTATTTGTGGGTTGTTCTGTTTGTTTGTTTATTGGTTGGTCATCAGCCCCAAGGCTTTCAGGGAGGAGCCACAATCTAAACAAAACAAATTGATTAATAAGATGATTAAATGGTTAAAAATTGATGAGTAAATGAATTAGCATTATTATGGAATTTATTGCTTTTTATTTCTACTTCCTACTTCCTGTATGTCTCAGAGAAGCTCACCAGTCCTTGACAACATTGCCTTTAGAAATTTCATCCTATGGCTGACATGGGACACCACTTATAAACTCTGCAGCCACTGCAGAATGTGCCCTAGTTGTCCCTCACTAATTAATCAGGAAGCTTGTGACTGATTGCAGCCTCCATCAACACAGGATGTTTTGACACAGCTGTTTGGACAAGGCTGTTTGAGGCCCCCTACAGGGCTTGCTGGCATTTGGGAGGGGACATGGCCCAAGGGTCAAGGTTTGAAAGCAGTCACTCATCTCTCAACAAAGTCAATATTCATATGCATACCAGAGCACCTACCCTGTGCTGGGTCCCCAGAAGACTACGGTGAGCAAAATTGATATTGACACTGCCCTTGTGAGGCTTGAGTCAAATTGGTGAGAGAATGGTTGATTAGTAATCTTCCAAAAAGGTACAAGTTGGAATGACTGCTGTGAAGAAAAAGCATTGGGAAAGGAAGGTTTGAGGACAGGGAGGAACATCTAAAATTGTGATTGTAGAGTATGAAAGAGCAGATTGACCACGAAGACATACCAGATTCCCAGATGGCAAAATTAACACCTAAATACCATGGATTTTCTCCCAAAGGGCTTGGCTGCCTGGGTGCAGAGCATGGGAAACTGGATAGTTGGATATGTCCATGGCCAGATGCATGCAAACTGGATATGATGAAATTATCAAGGTACAAGGGAGTTCAAAGCATAGGCAAGAAAGTTCAGAAATGATGAATTGTGGAATGTAAGCTCAATCATGTAAGTGAAGAATGATGAGACTCCCCTCCCCTCCAGTGGAAGACTTGACTAGCGATCTTAAGCCTGTAAAGAGGTAAAGAGTTGCCTGATTGTTGGAGTGTCCATCCCATCTAAAGGCTACCATTGCCACTCAACTGAAAATGACACTTGAAAGTATTCTAAAAAAAAAAATGAGAAATGGTAGGTAACAAAGATTATTATCTTACAGGCCCACTTAGAATAAAACTTCATTGAAAAATCTAATTTTTGTTTATAGAATCCCTTCTTTCAAACTTATTTTTCCAAACACAGTGACAAGGGAGTCCATGTAAGTGGCCCAAAGCAGTAGAAGATAAGATAGTAATGAAAACCTGCAGCATGTGTAGACATCTTGTAAAATCAGCAGAAGGCCTGAAAGCCCGTGCTCTTTAAGTCCACACCAGTTTCCAGGATTTGTATTTTCTGAAGAAGGGTATATCTGTATGATGTTGTGAAATGGTTAATACAATGATGATGGCATTCAATCATGTGTGTTCATTCATTGCCTGCAAGACACAGGGCAAGTCCCATTAATAGCACCAGAGATGCTATATGAGATTCTTCTCAAGAAAGTTCTGCCTCCTTTGGCCTTCCTACCTTCCTATCAACTAGTCTATGAGAATACTTCTGGCCCTGTCTTCTCAGAATCCATCAGGTTCTCTGATTAACACAGAGAGTCTCCAACCTGACTCCAATTTGTAAGGCCCACCTGTATCTTCTGTCGTGATCATCATGGGATTCATGGGCTGAAAGACCACATTTTGGCAGTCACCTCATAACAGCAGTTTGTAGGATCCAACGGATGCTCTAGAGTTTAAATCTATCTAGATTTTTTTTAAGTTGAGACATAATTGACATATAATATTATATTAGTTTCACGTACAATGTAATGATTCAATTTATGTTTACAATGCAGAATCTTTGCCACAGTAAGTCTAGTTACCATTGATCACCACACATAGCTACAACTCTTTTTTTCTTGTGATGAGAACTTTTAAGATCTACTCTCTTAGCAACTTTCAAATATACAATAGAGTATTATTACTAACATGCTGTATATTGCATCCCCAGGACTTACTTATCTTATAACTGAGAGTTTGTACCTCTTCACCACCTTCACCCATTTTGCCCACCTCCTCCCTTGCCTCTGGCAACCACCAGTGTGTTCTCCCTATCTTTGATTTGTGTTTGTTTGTTAAGACTCCATATGCCAATGAGATCAAATGGTATTTATCTTTCTCTAACTTATTTCATTCAGCATATTGTCTTCAAGGTCCATCTCTCTTAGACTTTTTGATAAATGTATGTGACTTCTTGGATCCTCAATTTCTTCATCTGTCAACTAGGGTTGATCAAATACTGATGTGAGATAGAGAAATGCTGTATCAAGTCTTATTTATAAAACATCTTAAATCGGGCAGCCTGGGTGACTCAGCGGTTTGGCGCCTTCCTTCAGCCCAGGGCATGATCCTAGAGACTCAGGATCGAGTCCCACATCAGGCTCCCTACTTGGAGCCTTCTTCTCCCTCTGCTTGTGTCTCTGCCTCTCTCTCTCTCTCTCTCTCTCTCTCTCTCTCTCTGTCTCTCATGAATAAATAAATAAAATCTTTAAAAAAAATCTTAAATCTTAACTGTGACCATTTCTGTATAGTGGTATCTACTAATTTTTGTGGCATTGATTCTGCCAAATTTAACCATTTTAAAATATTTCATATTTGTATACCACATACAGGTACCTATGTGTCTTATTCCCAAGTAGTCTCTGATTATTCTAGTAGATACCTTCCTTGGATTAAAAATCTTGGATTTTTATCTTGGTTTAAAAATGTAACTTGGCTGTGGAGTCTCCATAACTGATTGTACAAACCTGTTCATATACTACCAAGAAATACATTTTTGTATAGATTTTTAAATTTTATTTATTTGAGACAGAGAGAGAGAACCTGAGTGAGAAGAGAGGGGCAGAGGGAGGGAAAGAATGAGAAGCAAACTCCCTGTTCAGTGGGGAGCCTGACATGAGGCTTGATCCAGGGCTCATGACCCAAGCCAAAGGCAGAGGCTTAATCGACTGAGCCACCTAGGTGTCCCAAGAAATACAATTTAAAAGAGCACAATAGAGTATATGTATCAGTATACTCTATCAATGAGAGGTGCCTGGCTGGATCAATTGATGAAGGGTGCTATTCCTAATCTCAGGGTTGTGAGTTTGGGCCCCACACTGCGTATAGAGACTGCTTAAAAATGAAACCTTAAAAGTAAAAATAAATAAATAAAAAGGTATTTAAGACTGAGTCCCCAAAATATGTACAGGTATATATATATATTCATATATGCTGTGCATTAATGTATTTTTATATTGTCAAATATAATAATATATGTTAAGAGATGATGTAGGTAAAGTATATAATATCTTAAAGAGTTCCATTATATTAAATAAAATTAAAATTTTGGTGCTCGCTAAAATAGTCTTTTAATATTTATGATGGGGACAGTGTCATAGCTTGTAAAAGTGTGAGCAGATTGTAAAAGTGTCAACTCTGCCCATTTTTTAAATTTGCTTCAGCTTGGTGGTCTCTTTGCAGAAATCCTTGAAGCCACATGGCCATTTGAGACAGGTTAGTAAAAGTAAAATTGGGTAATATAATTTGTAAATCCACCAAGGGGCATAAGCAAAGAGTGATATTTTGAAATAAGCTGCAAGCAAATGAAACAAGTAGGGATAATAATCTTAAACCCTTTGGGTTGTAGAAATTTCATATCACATATGACATGAGACTTAAGGGTTAAATCAGAAGAGGAGAGTCTGTTGCTCTTAGATGTTAGTAAAACTTAAGGTTTTTCCTTTTTAAATTATAAATTAATATACATAGAAGTTCTCATTTTTTTTCTTTCTGAATTCCAGTACATTTAGTGGTTCTCAAGCTTGCGTGGGCACCAATATCAAGTGGAAGGCTTGTTAAAATATAGATTGCTGGGCCCCACTCCCAGAGTTTCAGATTCATTCGATCTGGGGCAAGGCCCGAGAATTTGCAGTTATAACAAATTTCCAGGTGTTGCTGATGCCGCAGGTCTTAGGACCGTACTTTGAGAATCACTGTCATAGATCACCTTGAAGACCCCCTGGGCTGTATCCTGTCCCAGACTTTTGATATATATAATACAAATGTAGTTAAGATCAATGCCACCAAGAAGTAATGTTCCCATTACATTTTGGTTTGCCCATTCGTGGCCTATGTTTCCCTACCCTGCATCTCATCCTTGGCCCTTCCCCCACAACGGAGGAGGAAAGGGCTCAGGGGACAAGGGAAGGATGATGCATCCTCTCTGTGAAGGCAGCTGACAGTTTGCACTACCTGGTGAATTCATGGCCTCAGCATGTTTCCCTAGAGTGAATTAATTGCTTTGCTTTTCCTTTTCCTTTGCATAAAGCCAAGCAGATTTGTCCCCTGTTTGGACGAGACCTTGCTGCTAGCACTTTCCGAGGATGGCCAGAAAGTGGCTGCTGTATGAGGTTGATAGTGTTGTCAGGAATTCCAGGGCGGGGTATTGTCACTTGAGTTGGGAAATGCTAACTGAGGTCAATTCTAGTTCAGTTTCCTACCTACAGAATTATGGCAGGACGTAAGTTTGGCCCGCGTGAGATGAATAGGTCAGCAGAAACGTATTCTTGTCTTCCGAATAGCAGACGACTCTATTTTTAAGCCTTAAGTCAGAACATATTTTTCCCCCTATTTGAGATCCAGCAATTCCTGTCCTCAAATGAGATATTTTAAAATCAAAGACATATACAACAAAACCGAGAAAAACCTAAACCAAAAAAAAAAAAAAAAAGGAATTTTTTTCCGAGTCAAAATTGTACATAAAAAGTTGTCATCTTTATGGGCCATTATGGGTGGCTCAGTGGTTGAGTGTCTGCCTTTGGCTTGGGTTGGGATCCTGGGATCCTGGGATCAAGTCCTGCATCAGGCTCCTCTCGAGGATCCTGCTTCTCCCTCTGCCTATGTCTCTGCCTCTCTCAATCTATGTCTCTCATGAATAAATAAATAAAATATATTTTTTTAAAGTTATCATCTTTAGTACCTGAAACTAAAAATCATTGTTCCAGCTAATCATTGCTGAATAACAAACTACCCCCCAAATTTAATAGCTGAAACCAACAACCCTTTTATTATTTTGCTCATGGGTCTGCATGCTGTGCACTGCTCAGTAGAATAGCTCATCTCCACTCTCCTTGGGGTCAGCTAGGGTGGCTTGACTGGTGCATGACCATCTACTTCCAGGTCAGCATCACTCACCCTCACCTCTGTTGACAAGACGGTATCAGGGCCGTTGGCCAGCGCCTGGATTTTCCTCTTTGTGGTGTCACTATGCGGTGAGGCTGGGCTTCTGGCAGCCCAGTGGTCTCAGAGTAGTAGGGCTTCTTACAAGGCCCCATGTACAAAAGCAGAAACCACCAGACCTTCCTAAGGCTTAAGCCAGGAACTGGCACCCGCACTGCTTCCATGACATTTTATTGGTTAAAAGGAGTCACAGAGCCAGCGCAAACTCAAGAGGACAGTCTACAGGAGGCATAAACAGCAGGAAGCGTGGGTTAGTGGGGCCACCAAGGAGACAGTCTACCACACTCACAATGGCTGGATTTTCTGCTCCCTATTCCTTTGGAGCTCTCTGCATTCCGTCCCACGTACAGGCTGTTCAGCATAAACCAGAGCAAAGCATCGATTTCAGGTGGACATCAGTGCCTCCCAAAGATAGAAGTGGCTTTGACTATATCTACCAGAGAGTTTTCAAAGCACAAGGATGTGTATCTGCTGAACAGGCATCTCTGTTGCACTTCCTGCCAAAACTTCCCCTCTAAGTCACTCCCTTACTTACCCTGTTGTCTTTTCTTCCTTCACAAGGCTCACCTCGGCCTAATACTTTATCAGGTTGCTGTTTGCATGGTTATTTTCTGTCTTCCCCTACAGAAATGTTTATGGAATGCAAAACCCTCTGGGGATGGGGACCGGGCACTCACCACGTTGCCTGACACAGAGAAGGCTCCGCAAAAACCTCGATTGAAGGAATGGGTATAGAAACGTGGTATTTGAGAGTATGCCTACGAGGCAGAAATGACAACCCGACAGGAAGTTGTTCTACTGCAGAGGCTACAGCTAGGGTTTGTGTCTCCTCCAGAGGCTCGGGCAGTGCACATCCTGGTTGCATACGGTGTGTGCCCTCTGCCAGTTCCCATGGTGTCATTGTTCAGAGGTGTCAGGGGGCATCAATCATGGGTTTAGAGGGTTTGCTATGGAGCCTACAGCTCCTTTATTTGGCCAATTAGGCTTTATGCTCCTGTTTCCAAATACAGAGGTAGGAGAAACCCGAACCTTGCTTTATCTAATGCCTTAGTTTTAAGGAATAGCCTCTGGTGCAATGCTATCTTATTTCCAATTAAACCGTGGATATCCTCATCCTTGCTAAAACTGGTTGGTGAGCATTAGCTATTCATTCCTAAAAAGAGGCTTAAGCAGATAGGTTTTCATTTATGTTCTGCTTTTTACTAGGCTACCGTGAGGGGTTCTCTTTCTTCCGTTCTATCTTTCTCTCTTTTCTGCTTTCTACCAATCTGTATTCCTTCTTTCTTTGCTCATTTTTCTTTTTCCCTTGAAAAGTTGGTACTATTGGTGAGAATCCTTGTTTGTGCTCATTCCCCTGTCCATTTACTCTTTTGATTGTTTATCGATCACAGAAAAACACATCAGATTTCCTTAATGAATTTTACGTGCTTGCATCTGATTTGCTTACAGGTCACCTAGGTCTGTCATTTGTAGAGACTCTTATTGGAACGCCCTGTCTATTTCTTACCCTTTAAAGAGTCTTTATCAGGGCTGTGGCTTTCAACCCTCTTACAAGCCCCAGAACATTTGTGTGTTTTCTAACAAGGCTAAAAAATTTCTTTGGAAAACCATTTTAAATGTTTCCCTTGGACTGTATCCTGGTTATTTTCCTCCTTGTCTTGTTTCCCTTTTTACACATACACACACACACACACACACACACACACACACATTCCTGGCTCTGCTTGTAGTACTAGAGTGTGTCAACTCTTTCCATGGGAGCCTCAGCCCTGTATAGTTGCAATAGGAGAGCATCTGGCTAAGACGGTCTTTCAGAAGCACTAATATGAGTGCTGTTTCTGATTATGTTAACCTTACCCAAATTCTTCAAACATGCTAAAGCTGTGCATCAGAGTTCTCTGGCATTTTAGACTCTAGGCCTAGAGATGCATGAACACAATTGTGTGTCTTAAGTTCAAATAAGAGACCATTCACATCCCGTGGAGTTTGCACCTTGTATGAAAACACCACTCCATGTCACTTACCAAGACACAGCTTTAAGTTTATGAATCTGGAATTGTACATTGCAATGGTCCAGTTGAGCTCCTGAAAGCAAATCCAGTCCAGGCCATGGGCATGGTGGGACCTCAGCAAAGAGAGAATGTGAACTCCAGCTCCTTTGGAGTCATCCCAGTTTCCTCTCTCTCTCTCTCTCTCTCCATTTGAATCCCTATCTTTCCAGCTCCGGCTCTTCTAAAGTGGAAGAAAACAAGCCCAGATTCTCTTGGGTTTGGCAAAGCCTCAAAGCCTTTGGTTTCGGCTCAGGTCTTGCCTAAAGTCTGCCTAAAGCTAGAGTAAAACCACTTACCTTCTCTCTTCACCTTTGGCAAGTAAGTCTGCCTTTAGCATTGCTCATGTCTGATTTTTTTATGTGCTTAATGTGTCCCAATTTTTAAGGAACTTGATGTTTTCATTTATTCTCTTTTTCTTTCTCTCCTGCGTGGTTCCAGTTTAGTAACTAATTAGCTAATTGCTCATTTCCCTCCAAACTTGCCCATTTAATGTCAACAGGGCAAAATTACCAGGCAGCTCTGAACAGAACTAAATGCAAGTTTACAGACCCTCATCTTCCATGATTTTCTGCATCTATTTCAGGAGTATAGACAAATCACTCATTACTCTCTACCATCCCGTTGGGCTATGTATGTAGTGGGAGGAACACTGAACTGGGAGCTGAAAAGTCCTGAATTCTAGATATGGATCTCCAGTGTGTCAGCTGTGCTACCTTTAGACATCCACTTACCTTCTTTAAAACTAAGATTTTCTCATCTGTATAGTAGGGATAATCGTGACTACCCTGCCGGTTCTGGAGTCATTGAACAAACAAGTAAGAAGCAAAACTTTCATCTACTCAGTGAGCACTAATCATGCACTTACTATGCACTAAGTGAGGCACTTAGACTATAGAAGTAAAGTGAAGACACTTCCTGCCCTTTGGAGGTGGTGTTGTCATCATCATCATCATCATCATCATCATCACTACCACCACCACCACCACCAACACACAACTGCCTTTATTTTGTGTTCAGATCCATGATAGCATGGAGCCCACAGTTTGGCTTTTGTTCTCATGATTCAGTTGACATCAGCAGGCAGGAAACCTGGCTCTGAATATCCACAGTACTTTATTGTTACTTCTGGACAGGGGCTGCTGAATCAATTTAGAATCTGCCGCTTATTAGAGTCTCAATGGAAACTCACTTAAATTAATTAATGAATAAGTAATGAATGAGTGAATAAATGATTAAATTTTACCCTGGGAAATTTATATTTGCTTCCTATGCTTGATAGTATCAATGAAGATCACTGTGAAAGTCTTATTTTTTTTTTTTCTTTATCTGATTCCAGCTGGTTTTCACTGGAAACTGATTCTCTCTTCTTAAACTTAACTGTAAGATTGATTCTCTCTAGGGTAAAACTACTGCTGAGATTCTTTTATCTTACCCAAAGTAGATTCAGAAATATTTGTGAAAATAAGTGATTAAAACCAAAATTCAGTTTATCCCTTGCCTCTCTGATAACTCTTTTTTTTTTTTTTCTAAAGATATATTTACTTATTTTAGCAAGGATAGAGGGGCAGAAGGAAAGGATCTTCAAGCATACTCCTGTGCACAGAGCCCAACACGGGGCTTGATCTGATGACCTTTCAGATCATGACCTGAGCCAAAACCAAGAGTGGGATGCTCAACTGATTGAGCCACCCAGGTGCCCCAACCTCTCTGATAACTCATAACATTGGAAGTGGGCAACCATAGCTGAATATTTCCATACTTCCTACCCTTACATTTCCTCCTTTGGCCAGGTGATTGTGTGGAGACCAGAGAGTTGCTGGAGTTTGGAACAATGGTCTTTGACCTGTTTGCAACAATAAGCCTTGCTCAAGTAGTTCCATACCTTCATCTTAAACCATCAGTGGAATTCCATTAGTAGCCAAACATATAACATGGTTTTCTAAGGACAGGGAGTTAAGAGGTTTGTGAACCCCAATGAAATAAAACGCAGTGTATTATAACTCGATACCCATGCATTCTTCTTTTTTTTAAGATTTTATTTATTTATTTGAGAGAGAGAGAGCATGAGCAGGGGCAGAGGCAGAGGAAGAGGGAGAAGGAGAAGCAGACCCCAGTGGAGTGTGGAGCCCATGGTAGGGGCTCGACTCAGTGATCGACATAGGGCTCCACACGGGGCTGGATCCCAGGACCCTGAGATCATGACCTGAGCTAAAGTCAGATACTTAAACAACTGAACCACCGAGGTACCCCTATACCCATGCATTTTTCTGGGGAGCACATGCATCCTCCCCACCTTTCCTCAAATTATCAAAGGGATCCATGACCCTCCCCATTTCCACCACCAAAAAAAAAAAAAAGTTTAAGAATGATTGATTGAAAGATTCTGGTCCACTTGGAGAATGTGATTTTTTATGACTAAATATTTTCCTTTTCCCAGAACTGCTATGTAGCAGTAATAAAATTGTAACCCTCCAAACTGCCCGGTGGTAGACTTCAAATTAGACAAGTCTATCGTGTGACTCATGGAACTTTCTCATGCTTTTGCATTCAATAATCAGGAAAATCCCGTGTAACTTTTTCATGCTTCTGAAGACAGTAATCAGGAAAATCCTTGAGGAGACTGTGGTTTTAAAGGATGCGAAATCAGGTTATGATCGTGTGTGCCCTGATAGTATGCTTTTCCTCTCTGGAATTTCCTCTTGGGGGTGGTCTGTTCTTCTCGTTTCCAAAACTTGTATCAACATCCTCTTGGACACAGAACTGTAAGCTACTAATTTATTTTATGTTGTATTATTTTGTACAAAGGAGAAAGGGAACTACCATAGACCATGGCATACCTTCCCATGGTATAAGCAAACCAGATTATTATTTTTCATCATGTATTGTAGAACTGAAAGCTAAACCTGCTAGCCCCCTCCAATGCCTGCCTTTCAGCCACTCAGTGTAAACTAAACCATTCATCCCCGATAGCCTACTCTGAGTTAAATGCCCTAGTTATTTTGTTTTGCCTTTGCTGGGTTTGATTTATTGGTAACAGAGTTGTACACTCTTAGGGAACATAGAGGTGCTAATACTTAAAAAACAGCCTGTGCTCTGCTACTACTCAACTGTTGAAGGATGAAAGATGTTCCCTAGGAGTTTCATGAAGTGGAAAAAACAGGAGTTTCGAGTCACATAAATTCGTTGGCAATGTTTTTTCCATTTCCTTCCAGCACAGCATAGTGACCATGTGCGCACACTCTGGATTCAGAATGTCTAGGTTTGAATCCCATCTCTGCCACTTACAAATCAGGCCACTTTGGGCAGGTTTAAAGACTCATCTGCATCTACAGTCCCTATCTAGAGACTAGAGATACTAATACTGCTCACCTCATAAGGTTTGTGGAAAAATTAGATCTTGGTGAAACTCTTAGAATACTGCTTGACATGAGCCAAGTGCTGCATAGGTCTTCTTTCTTTATTTTATTTTATTAAAGATTTATTTATTTATTTATTTATTCATTCATTCATTCACTCATGAGAGAGGCAGAGACATAGGCAGACACAGGTTCACAGGGAGCCTGATACAGGACTCCACCCCAGGACCTTGGGATCACAACCTGAGCCAAAGGCAGATGCTCAACCACTGAACCATCCAGATGCCCTGCCTATGTCTTTTAAAAATCAGTCTGGTGACAAAGGGAAACACGAGAGCTTGTGTGGATGTGTTGAACTCAGAGCAGGCCTCAGAAGCCAGTTGCTACTGTGAGGCCAGTTATAGTGGTGGTAGGTTTTTTTGTGATTTCCTTCTTTCCCTCACAACTCCTCGGAGGGCAAGGTTTCCCTTGACCAGCCTCCCCCACCATGCTCCAAGGGCTTTCAAATCTGAGATAATCTGATGGAATGAATCCCTGTCATTTAACTCTTTTGTCACATAGTGAGGTGCTTCAATCAAAGCCACTTCATTATTCTTGTCAGGAGTTTCTTTGGCCGGAGGGGGTTTTGTTTGTTTCTTTCTTTTTGTGCCCCTTCTTTACCTGTGGTTAACTTCCAACCAGCTCTGAGAGGAGCCATGTGTCAATTAATCATGATGTTCATGATTAAATATACCCCCTGTTAGTAGGCTTGACCAGAAAAGAAAAGCAAGACTCTTGGACACGGTAACTTTTCAAAACCTCATAATCAGCTAAAATAGTTTTAATGTAAGAATCACAAGATTCAGTTCTGTAATGCAAGTTGATCCTAGAGTCTCGTGAAATACACTCAGGCCAGAACACAGAGAATAATTTTGTTTGCCTCGTGATTAGGTTTATTTTTTATGGGATGCATCTACAATAGACTTAGCTATTATTTGGGGAAAAAAATGATAAACAGGAACTCAGAAAAAGACTCTTTTTAATCCTTACACAGAAAATGCCCAATAGCATTCTTGAGAATTTTCTTTTATTTAAAAAAAAAAAAATTCTCTATTTGCAAGGTAATAGCAAAGAGTTGTAGTAAAGGTTACTCACTGCAAGATCTAGTTCTTACTCATATTTATGCTGATCACATATAATTTCAAGCAGAGCAAATGGTGTATTGCCAGCAATTTGAGTGATTTAATAGAGCCATTCTGGTTTTTTCAAGAAGTATTTGCAGAATTTTAGAATCTTCTAGCCAAGTTTCTTTATCTTTTGGATAAGAAACATGAGACCCACCAAGCCACTAATTATACCCAGCTAAGTGAGAGCAGAGTACAATAGCGAATTTTCAGGGAAACTTTTTTTAAGTTTGCATTTTGCCTTTTGACATATTTTCTGTTCTGTTTACAACAAATATTCTTAGTGTTTGGTTTTTTTTTTAATAATCTCTTCTAAAGAGAAAATTGGTTTGCTAATGATTTACACTAAAGAGAAAATGAAAACAGACCCTGAATTTTATAGCAAATACCGAGCAAGAAGAAAAGAAAACGAAGTTATTACTTTTAGTCCATGTACAACGTCTTGGCAATTGAAATATGAAAGCCTAAGGGAGAGGAGCTTAAACCAGTGTTTTCTGGAGGCAAAACAAGGGATACAAAGCTGGACAGAACACAATTTGAGGACTTTATTGTCTAGTAAGGAGAATGAGAAAAGCATAGAGAAAACTAGAGTACAAAGAAAAATGTAAAAGTTTTCACTAGGGAAGTATAGCTGAATGTCTTAGAGGATAAGAGAAGGATTGCAGGCCACTGAGGATTGCTCTCCTTATTATCTATAATTGATGACTCCCAATCATTTATCCCCAGCTGAACCTTCCCCTGGAATTTCTGACTCATCCAGCTGCCAACTAGACATCCCCACTTGGATATCTAACTTACCATATCCAAAGTACAATTCCCAGCCTTGCTCCCAAAAAAGTACTCTCCTGTGGGCTTCTCCAACTTGGTTGATGGCAACCATGCTTCCAGTTGTTCAGGTTACAAACCTTGGCATCATCCTTGTCCCCTTTCTTTCTCTCTCACATGTATCTGACCTGTGACAACATTCTATCAACTTTGCCTTCAGAGTCTATGCAGAATCTGATGATTTTTCCACTCCATCATTCTGGTGCAAGCCACCATTGTTTTTCACCGAGATTATCAAAGTAGCCTCCTGGGTGGTTCTTCTTGCTTTCACTGTTTCAATACTTTACAGATTCTTCTCAACACAGCACAGATCAGATTCCATCATTCATTTCCCAGAATCCTCCTAGGCTCCACATTTATATAACAGTACCTCACAGCCTTGTCTCCTACTCTTCTCTCCTTCCCTAATTTTGCTTTAGCACATTGGCCTCCTTGCTATTTCTTTTACATGCAAGATGGACTCTCATATTAGGACCTTTGCACTGGTTTTCCCCCATTCTTGAGTGCTTTTCTCTCAGATATCCATATAGATCACTTGTTAACCATCTTTAGTGCTTTGCTTAAATGTCTTCTTAATGGGACCTATTTTGAGCATTTTATTTAAAATTGAATTCCTCCCCTCCAGCACTTCTGATTCTCTTTATACACTTTTTTTTTTCTTTTCCCATAGGACCTTAAATTTTTGCATACTATATAATTTATATATCTGTTTTTCATTTATTTATTATGTGATCTATTTTCTACATCCTTCTGCTAGAATGTAAGGTCCAAGAGGATAGGATCCTCATTTGTTTTGTTTGTTGCTGTATCCCAAGTGCCTGGAATAATGCCTAGCACATAATAGGCACTAGACACTAGACAGACATCTGTCAATAAGTGAATAAGTGAATTCATGGGGGAATTAGGGTTTTCTGTAAAAAAAAAAAAAAAAGGAAGGAAAGAAAGAAGAAAGAAAAAAAGTAGTGGGTTGTTTTGTTTTTGTTTTTGTTTGAAGATTTTGTTTATTTATTCATGAGAGACACAGAGAGAGAGACAGAGACACAGGCAGAGGGAGAAGCAGGCTCCATGCAGGGAACCTGATGCGGGATTCCATCCCAAGACCCCGGGATCACGACCTGAGCCAAAGGTAAATGCTCAACCACTGAGCCACCCAGGTGCCCCAGAAATAGTAGTTTTTAAAAAGGTTTGAATTACAGTCCCCTTTGTAAATCTGGTCAGTCTTAATAAACCTCCTTCCAAGAATGGCACACATATGCAAATTTACACAAAATTTTGCATTCACTTTCAGGATAATTTTGAATTCACTTCTACATATTCAGATTCATCCATGAACCCAAGTTGAAAGACCCATGTCCTAGCCAGAAAGAACAACATGCACAAAGGCTCTGAGGTGTTTGAGGCTCAGCAGGAACCATTTGGCTTGGGTGGGTAGTAAAGGAGAAGAGTAATGGAAGATAAGTTTGAGCTATACTGGATAGGGCCTAGAATGCCAGAGTAAGGGTTATTTCTATTTGATATAGAAGGTGAGAGGGAGCCATGAGGAGCAATGCCTGGTTGCCTGGTAATCTTGCCCTGTGGTCACCTCTAACTCGACATGGACCTGAACACCCTCCATTTGCTTTTAAGTAAGTGAAATTAATAGAATTGCTGCAACACTTTTACAAGCCTGCTCTGTTTATAAAAGGTATAGATAAGTACTTTATCATTATGATAATTAAAATGCATCCATGCTCCTATTAAAACTATTTTAGTTATCAGCTTTCGTTACACTTCTGAGAATATGTATCAGTTCTGTCATTCTCCAGGTATCTGATTATTATCACTGTCATTTGATTCATTAAGAACTAAGTTTTCAATTTGATATTACCCATCTCCTGCCGTGCTTTGCTTATGATTTGGGGGCTACCTGAAGGAGGTTTTCCATAAGTCAAAGGCCCTAAAAAACCCCTCTGAATGAGAGGATATGTAAAAGGAGGCCATCTATGCTCCTAGACTCCATATGTCCTCTGTAAAAAAAAAAAAAAAAAAAAAAGAGGCTAAATAAGCCATCTATGCTTTCTATCTCCCCAAGTTGAAAGTATGTTTCAGTTATAATTGCCATGTCACAAACCACTCAAAACTTAATGATATAAAACAACAAACTACACACAACTTAGTGTTCTAAAGCAACGATTGATTCTGTTCAGAGATCCTGAATTAAGAATTTGGACAAAGCACGACAAAGGTGGCTTATCCCTCCTCCACTATGTCTAGAGTTTCTGCTGACAATACCTGGAAACCAGGAGTGATTGGAAGGCTGGACATTGTAATCATGTAGAGGAATACTCATTTACATGTGTAAAACCTGGGATAGAATAACTTGAGGAGGGGATCTCTGGGTGGCTCAGCGGTTTAGTGCCTGCCTTTGGCTCAGGGAGTGGTCCCGGGTTCCAGGATCGAGTCCCACGTTGGGCTCCCTACATAGGGCCTGCTTCTCTCTCTGCCTGTGTCTCTGCCTCTGTGTGTGTGTGTCTCTCATGAATAAATAAATAAAAATCTTAAAATATATATATATAACTTAAGGACTGGGATTGTGGACCAAAGTGCCTCACTTTCCATGTGTTTTGATCTTCCTCACAGTATAGAGGCCTCGGGGTAATCAGATTTATTATGTGGCAGCTCTGATGAACAAGGTGGAAATAGCATAGCTTAATGACTTAACCTTGGAAATCACATGGCAACACGTCTGCCATACTGAAATATCCACACTGTGCCTCTATTCAAAGAGAAGGAACAGAGACACCACCTCTCTATGGGAAAAGTGTCCCCCAAAATTATGGCCATTTGAAAGTCTTTATTTACTTTTCAATTGAAGTATAGTTTGAAATGCAACATTACATTAGTTTCAGGTATACAACATAGTGATTCACCAAGTCTGTACATTATGCCCTGCTCACCACAAGTGTATCTACCATCTGTTACCATGAAATCTTATTACAGTGCCATTGCCTATACTCCCTGTGTCATACCTTCATCCCCAGGACTTATTCATTCCACAGCTGGAAGCCTATATCTCCCACTTCCCTTCACCCATTTTGCTCATCCCCTCTCCCCGCCCCCCCACCTCTGGCAACCATCAGTTTGTTCTCTGCATTTATGGGTCTGTTTCTGCTTTTTGTTTATTTGTCATTTTGTTTTTTAGATTCCACATATAAGTGAAATCATATGGTATTTTTGTTTCTCAATCTGACTTATTTCACTTAGTATAATAGTCTCTAGGTTCATCCATGTTGTCATAGGTGGCAAGACCTCATTGTTAGTGTGGCCAACTTTTTAAACACCACACTCTTAGAAATGTAAGCATCCTATGGAGAATGTAGGACAGATTATTGGACATTTTCCTATGAGACACAACTAAATTCACCATTAATCCAGTACCTGCACAAAAATACAATTAAGTTCTAGTTGTGTGAAGCAAATTATCAGATTAACAGAAACAACGTATGTTTTGAGGGGCTGTAGAATCTACAGAGACAGTACTAAGATTCATGAAAATGGTTGGAAACCATTTAAAAATG
Organism: Canis aureus; assembly: GCF_053574225.1. Lineage (NCBI taxonomy): Eukaryota > Metazoa > Chordata > Mammalia > Carnivora > Canidae > Canis > Canis aureus. Next base: position 34,268,847 of record NC_135632.1, read on the forward strand.
GAGAGGAGGAGGAGATCACTAAATAAATGAAATAATCTACAAGGCACAAATTATTTATAGTTTATGGTTCCTAAACACCTGTCAACCACTCTTTTTAGAAGTTCACCTTTCTAAGGGGACTTGTTCTTATTAATCTATATTGAGAGTTGTTTGTTCTATTGCCTACATGTGTTGGATCTCTGCCAATGAACTCTCTGTAGGACAGAGAAAATGGGTTATTTCAAGGGTCTTCAGGGAGAGCATTTCCCAGATATTACCCTCACATCTGGAATAGTTCACAGGTCTGAGTTTACTCATAAAGTGAGCAGACTACTCCCAGAGTGGTGAGCACATAGTTAGGTCCAGACTTAGTCATTTTTGCCTTTTCTGTGATAGAATCCTCTGGATTATAGCAACAAAATGCCATTAAAAAAAAAAAAAAAAAAGTTGATTGAGACAGGGGAAGGAGAGGATGACCCTAAATTGGCAGCCTGTTTGGTACTCTCTTTATGCCAGACAAGAGTTCATACTCCATCATTATCTTCTTGTCAGTCTGAACAGTGGAACTAGAAATCTAAAAAGACTAGCATTCTCTCAGGTTGTAATAAGCCCCAGGAAAAGCAAAAGATAGACTTGCTTATTAATGCATACTTGAAAATTGTGTTTCTAGCATTGGCATGGGCATCATTTTGGTGGATAGTTCCAAGCTATGGTAGCATTTGAACACTGTCTTTCAATACCTAGCATAATGGCATCTATTACTCAGTCATAAGAATTTTTTCCCCTTGGGCACCTGGATTGTTCAGTTGGTAAGGGGTCTGCCTTCAGGTTCAGGTCATGGCCCCAGCATCCTGTGATCTGGGCCCTCAGCGGGCAGCCTGCTTCTCTCTCTCCCTCTGCCTTTCCTCTTCCTGTCAAATAAATAAATAAAATCTTAGGAAAAAAAAGAATTTTCTCCCCATATTCTGGTTTTTGTCAGAAACTCATCTGGCTGAAATGACAAAAGGGAGCATGGGAATGAACACAACTTATAGAATGGCATTCCTGCTTTGTTGTCCTTTGGCAAAGCATCTACGTCAGGGCTGAGCACATAGTAGGGCCTCAACACATGCTCGTAGAATTTCATCAGCCCCCAATATGGCCTCGTGAAACAGTGACCATATTGGATTTCATAGGAGAATTTCAGATCAAAAGAACTATGAAAGCAGCCAAACTGGAAAGGTGATTTCCTACTGCAGGCATAAAGACAATCCAGTTTTCGGTGCTCCTCCATGCAACAAGAAAATATGAGAAAATATTTTTGTAAAACTTAAATTTTTTTTACAAACCTGATTTCTTTAAGCTAAAACACTTCCCCTTATTCTGAGAATGTCCCTCTGACCTTTTTGGGGAGGTAGGAGCTTAAAAATTGTTCCTTTTATGAAATGAGATGGTAGTAAATAACTTGTTTTTCTTTCTGAATTTCCTTCCTTGTCAAAATGAAAAGCTGGCAAGCTGTAACAAACCCCAAATTTGTTTATTGGTTTGCTTTTTTAATCATTCCATGGAATGTGAAGATTGGGGAACTTTTGTAGACCAGGCAATTGAGAATTTTTCTCTTGCATTTCAGAGAAACTAAAGAATTCCTTAAACAGAACAGGCAACAAAGTAGTAAGAAATAGTTCACCACCTTATGTGAGAAAAAAATTTGCATTTATCATTCATATAGGCCATAATTAGGACATATAGTATGTTTACAGCACTTATTACAAGGACAGGTTCAGAGATGTTCATTATTATACATTGTTTACTTACACATACTCTCTTTCATATAGTTCAAGACCAAAAATATATCAGCACACAAATGCTAAGGGCGGCGTTCTGCTTATGAGGAGTTGTATATGTTTTCATTGAAAACTCCCATCTTCTCAAGGCATTCCTAGTCCTGCTGCCTAAGCCTCTGACATACAGACCTGGCCTTGATAGATGAGTTCATTATCCCTTTCTAATTGCAAGCAGATTTCCAGGTGTGTTCATTACGATTTAAATGCAGTCTGCCTAATTGTATGTGGTGCTAGCCCAGGGGTCAGCCAGTGGGATCCATTGTTCCTTTTCTCTCCCTGGCCTCCTTTTCTTACCTGCGAATTCCTGCAGATAATGTAGGCCCCTACGAGTAATTCCTCACTGAGGAATCAGCTGTCCACATGCGCTGCTTCATAAATACAAGTGAGGAGGCAGAGATACGCCATGGTTATGTGCTCTTGTAAAGTCCTACTTATACATAGATTTGATTATGTATTCAAAATGCTGATTGCATTTTTTGACTGAATGTGTGACATCTTCATTTATAATTATTTTCATTTGGGTAGGGAAGTAGGTGGAGAACAGAGTTTCCATGTTTTTAACTAAATAGCAGTTTCTTTTGCTTACTCTGATTTTGATAAGTGCCTAGATGGTATACACTCACACATACATACATATAACTTGTGTAATTTTTAAAAACACATAAAATAATAATATACATTTTCTAAGATTTAGGTACACAAATAAAATAGATTGGAAAAATGCAAGCTATATCTCTGGGGAGAACAACAGGTTTTGGGTAGGGGTAGTAGGGGGTAGTTAAAGGGATCTTTTAGCTTTATAATGCTCTTTTTAAATAAGGAGATTTTATTCATGAAATGCTTTATCATTAAAACTAATTAATAAAATGTAACCATCAAGATATAATAGCATAAAAATTAGTGTTACAGTAAAGGTAACACTTCCAAGTACCTTCCAGTAAAAGTAACAATTCCAAGCTCTGGAGAGTTCATAGGGAAGTAACTGGCAGCATACAGTAGTAGAGTGCTGGCCTTACGTGAAAGTGAAGAACCAGGGCAATATACACTGGGCCTTAAAATATGAGTAGGAGTTTACTAGCATAACTATAGTGGGAAATGGGTGGAAGAGCAGCACAGGCAAAAAGACTAGATTAAGCATAAAAGAAGAGGGAGTTTTTAGAGAACATGAATAATCCTGACTCAAGCAGAGCTTGTGTACCTGCAAAAAGTTGTGGCTTATGGAAAGCAGTTCTAGGACCTGGAGATAAGACTGTAAAAGCAGGGATCCCTGGGTGGCGCAGCGGTTTAGCGCCTGCCTTTGGCCCAGGGCGCGATCCTGGAGACCCGGGATCGAATCCCACATTGGGCTCCCGGTGCATGGAGCCTGCTTCTCTCTCTGCCTGTGTCTCCGCCTCTCTCTCTCTCTCAATGTGTGACTATCATAAATAAATAAAAATTAAAAAAAAAAAAAAAAAGACTGTAAAAGCAGAGGCCAGAACCAGGAGAACCTCAGTGACAAGCTGAAGTGCTAATTGTATGTCACTGCAAGTATTTGTGCTTGTTTCCTATGGCTCCCCCCAAAAATTACCAAAAACTTGGTGGCTTTAAACAATGAAAATTTAATATCTCAGAGTTGTGAAGGCCAGAAGTCCAAAATTCAGCAGGGTCACACTCCTTATGGGGTTTCTAAGAGAGAATCTTTCTTACTTTTTCCAGCTTTTGAGACTTGTAGTTACATAGTTCCAATCTCTGCCTCCATCCCCAGAACCCTCTCCTCTTCTTCTTCTTCTTTTTTTTTTTTTTTAATTTACTTATTTGAGACTGCGAGCAGGGGGAGGGGTAGAGGCAGAGGGAGAGAGAATCTCAAGCAGACTGCACACTGGGTGGGGAGCCTGATGAAGGGCTCGATCTCACAACTCTGACATCATGACTCGAGAGGAAATCAAGAGTCAAATGCTCAACCAAATGAGCCACCCAGGCGCCCCCAGGCTCCTCCTCTATCTGTATCTCTCCCCTCTGTGTCCCTTCTAAGGACACTAGCCATTGGATTTAGGATAATCCAGGATGATTTCATCCATGGATCCTTAATTATATCTGTAAATATTCTCTTTCCAAATAAGGTCACATTCACCAGTTCTCTATGTTAGGATGTGGACAAATCCTTTTTGGTGGTGTGGGAGGAGATGTGGTGGGGGACACCATCCAGCTCATAGCAGTGCTGATGGGGCAAATCAAATGTGGAGAAATAATATTATCATATTTGATTTCTTGGAAGGTGATGCAGGCAAGCCAAGCCCGAGAAGTTTCTCAAGGACAAGAGATGTTTTTTGTCTGTTGTTAAGAACAAAGGACCTACCATGATTTCTGACATGCTGATTATTGAAATAATAAACAAATAGATAAATTATGCAAGACCAGTGAAGAAGAAAAGGTGTAGCTGACATATAAACATTTAGAGATGAGAAGAGTACTTGTCTTGTGGGAAGTGCTCATTAAGTGTTTTGAAAAATGTTGTTCCTGGAGAAAAAATTACTCTTGCAGATAGATGTTCTTTAGGAGGTCACTCAGACACACAAAGCCAGAGGATCCTTACTGTAAAAACATCAAGTTAATCTATTCAACAAATATTTATAGAGCATTTACTGTGGCTTTTATAGATAAAGGGCAAGAAGATTCCCAGCTATCCTGAGCTAATAATCAATACATAGGCAATATGTAAACCAGAAAAAATAACAGAGTAATAAATGCAAAAAATAAAATAACATACGATTATGTAAAAGAAAGTACAAAGAAAGAAGATATTGATGGTATTTGAGATTGGGTGGTCAGGGAAGGCCTTGCTAAGGAGGTGACATGTGACCTGGAACACTAAAAAATCTGGGTGATGGGCATTTTAGCCTTCATTGGTAATTTGAGGAGCAAGCCTGGCCTGCATGAGTGGCAGTAAGAACAGGGAGAAGGGTTACATAATAAGGCTCAGTAAGCATGAAAGGACCACATCATTCAAGGCATTAGGGGCCCTGGTAAAAAGTATTTTTAATATAAGCAGAAGTCATCAGAGCATTTTAGAGAGATGTATGGGGGCATCTGGATAGCTCAGAGGTTGAGCATCTGCCTTTGGCTCAGGTCATGGTCCCGGGGTCCTGGGATCCAATCCCACATCAGGCACTCTGCAGGGAGCCTGCTTCTCCCTCTGTCTATGTCTCTGCCTCTCTCTGTGTGTCTCATGAATAAATAAATAAAATCTCAAAAAAAAAAAAAAAAAGAGAGAGAGAGATGTATGACTTGGTCTGATTTCCATCTAAATTATGGCTTCTCAACCTTGGCAGTCTTTTAACATTTGGGGCCAGACAGTTCTTTGTTTGGGGGGCCATCATGTGCAGGTTTATCAGCATCCCTGGCTTCTACCCACTAGATGTCAATAGAACCCATTCTCCCAGTTGTGACAACCAGAAATGCCTCCAAACATTGCCAAATGTCCCTATAGGACCAAATCAGCCCCAGATGAGAACCATTGATTTAAATAAATCACTCTCTGACTACTCCAAGGAGAAATGTTTGTAGGGAAGATAATAGTGGAAGCTAAAAGACGAGTTAAGAGGCTTAACATGCTCTAGGCAAGAGAAAATGATGGTTTCTAATTGCCAAGAGAGAGAAATAAGTGAATTTGGAATGTGCTTTAGAGGTGAAATCACAGGACTGACTGACAATTTAGAAGTGTGGGTGCAAGAGAAAGAGAAGAACCAGAGGAAGGTTTATGGCCTTCCTCTGATTGGCTGACTAGTGGTATCTTTAGCTGACATGAAGAAGAGTGACAGAGAACAAGGTTGGGTGGAGATCACTGGGTAGGAAGGAATATGGCATGTTCTGATGTGGATATGTGCATTTGGAATGCCTATTAGACATCCAGGGGAGAAAAGAATTCAAGTAGACTGTTAGATACACAAGTCTAGAGTTCGGGAGGGAGGTCAGCCTAGAGGTATAATTTTTTGGAGTTTTTGGCATGTAGATGGCTTTGAAAGCCATGGTCAAGATGAGATTTCTTGGAGGGAGAGAAAAAGAGGGAAGAGACAAGGAGAGAAGAGAGAGAATAAGAGTAGAGCAGAGGCAAAGGGGGTCCCAAGACTGAGCTTGAAGTTCTGTCGAGGAGAAGTCAAGGTAAGAAATCAAGAGAGAAGGGGGCCGCTTGGCTGGCTCAGTTGGTGAAGCATGCAACTCTTGATCTCAAGGTTGTGGGTTCAGGCCCCAGGCTGGATATAGAAATCACTTACAAATAAACTCTTAAAAAAAGAAAGAAAGAAAAGAAAAGAAAGCTCAAGAGAAAGAGCCCAGTGAAACAGTGCAGAAAACAATCCCATAAAACAGTGAAGGCCACTAGAAGGCATATGAAAGACCTAATACTTTTGAGGTGTTGCTTTTTGGGGAGCTAGAAAGAAAAAGGGTAAGAAACAGCTGCTAGAAGCTAGAATACACAATCCTATTAGTGTTGAGAGATCCTAAATGTTTTTCTCTTCTAATCATTTTTCGTTATAAAGTCCCATCTATAAGCTAATTACCCAATATCCTGAAGCACTTAAAGAACTAATTGCTTCATAGTCTTAAGATCTGTATTTTTGGGGTTTTTCTTCTTCTCTGATAAACTGAAAGGGGACTACAGACTTCCTTTTACTACCATGGTAGAGGATGGACCACATAACCTCTCACAGTTCCTTCTAACTTGTGAGTCAGTGTTACATACCTAACAGGGACTTAAACTGTATCCAGATAGAAAATCCATTTTTCTTTGTCTTGGTTTGACATCCCACCTCAGGTGTTGGTGGACTAACAGGCAGGAAAAAAATTAGCCAGAAACTAGAGTAGTTCACAGATGAGAAGCCAGAGCAATGTATGGATTGATAGAGCACATGGTTGGGAAACCATTCTATCTTAAGTTGCAGAAAAAACAAAAAAACAAAACAACAACAACGAAACACACACACACCAAAAACAGTGAAGGAGGCTCATGATGATATTAAGTCTTCAGGTGTGTTTTGATAGTTCAAGCCACTGGCAAACAAAGTCAAGTTTGAATTGGAATCTTCCTCAGCCTTTCAGAGGTACAATGAGAAGCACAGGCAGCGTGAACGGTCAGAGTAGGAAGGCTGAGTGGACACAGTGGGATGGAGAAGCCAGGAACTGGGGTCAGCATTTAAAGAGGGATGTAGTCAGAGGGATGCCTGGGTGGCTCAGTGGTTGAGCATCTGCCTTTGACTCAGGTCGTAGTCCCAGAGTCCAGAGATTGAGTCCTGCATCAGACTCACTGCATGGGCCTGCTTCTCCCTCTGCCTATGTCTCTGCCTCTCTCTCTCTGTGTCTCTCATGGATGAAGAAAATAAAATCTTAAAATAAAATAAAGAGTATAGTCAGACACAAAGATATGCTCACATGTTAGATCATGCATGAAGAAACAGTGGACAGCAGAAAACAAGATCTGACGACTGGGACCAGATGAGCAAGTCTCAGAATCAGTTGTTTCAGGCCAGGACTTTGTTTCAGATATCTTCCCTGCAGAAAGCAGGTTAACTGAGGAGAATACAAAGATGTGGATAGGGTTAAGAGAGATCAACAAGAGATGAAGAACTACTCTGGTACTAGCAATAGCAGGGCTTTATTATCCTTCCTGGACCTAAAGAGTGGGTGGGAGAGAGCCACCCCTATCAGAGCGGGGGCCTTTGAGGTAGAACACTGCCAACCTGCTGTTCCTGGGAGGTAACTGGGGGAGTGGGCATCTCAACTTCAGTCTCGTTTTACCTGCCAATCCATCTCCAACCAGAAGCCAGAGTAGATGTTAGCCTCTGGGGGCATGAAAAGTAGGGTGGGGATCTAGAGGGACAAATAGAAGATGTCCCCGACAGATGCCTTCTGGGATGAGTGAGGTCAACCTAACAAGTATGTTTTGTTCTTCAGAGTGAACGAGGTGTCTGTCTTCAAGTGTTAATGACTTTCATAGAAATTTAGCTACACCGAGCAGTGCTAACCTTGACTTTGCCTGGGGAAGAAACAACATCCAGTTGTTCTGGATGTTCAAGACAACATCCAGAAAAACTCCACAAGGGAGAACAGATGCTACGATCATGTTGTGTTTCTTGTGCTTTCCTAAGTATCTTTTCTAAAACTCATGTCTTTTATTTAGTGCAGGAAGCACTGCTTATCTTCCAGGCTGAGAGTGAGAGTAGCCTTACTGAAAACTTAAAGCACAGAGAAATAAACCAGGTTGTCAAAAAAACCATGAAAAATCATTACTCTGAGGTGCTGGGCACCAAAACTGATACAGGATATCTGCCAGGAAGAAAATAAAGCCTGGAAAATTATTCTCCATCAGCATATTCCACCTCTGAAAAACCATTAGCTTCAAACTAGGGAATAAATACAGAACCCTACGCATAGTAGGTGAGCTGGTGCCTTCTCAATAATAAGGATATATTTCTACCTTTCTATTGTTGGAGCTGAATTGGCTCATAATGATGATCTATTTTATGTCTAGAGAACCATAAGTGTTGTAGGCAACATCACAGCCATCAATCCTCAACTGTGAAGTTTCTTGTATGAAGTGTCGTTGATTTAATACAAATGGTTACCACCTTACAGAGGAGCTCCGCAGTGATACAGTGATTTTTGAGTCAGACAAGGTGATTGGTTACTTTTGGGTCCTCTGGCTCTTGTAACTGTTGAAATTGAAGAAGTACCATTTTAAAGTTCTGATGGATAGAGACACCTGGGGGAGGGGTGCTCAGTGGTTGAGCATCTGCCTTCAGCTCAGGGTGTGATCCCAGGGTCCTGGGATCAAGTTCCATATCAGACTCCCCATAGGAAGCCTGCTTCTCCCTCTGCCTGTGTCTCTGCCTCTCTCTGTGTCTCTCATGAATAAGTAACTAAAATCTTTTTAAAAAATAAAATTCCGTTAGAAAAGAAGGCTAAAAGGGGCTGTCACATATTAGTTAAATAATAAATACATTCATCTGAAGCAAACCTGGATCCTTTCTTGGCCTATATTTTGTTATCCAGCAGTTAATAGATGATCACTACCTATTGGGTGAGAAAATCTGTACAATCCATTTTATGACTAAATTCTCTATGCAAAAACATAGATGGATGCTGGGACACATGTGTCATGATCAAAATTGAGGTTCTGTTTGTGATCAGCTATAATCTTTGTAATCTTTGAGCCAGACATTTTTTTTTTTTTTTTTTTTTTTTTAGTAAGCATGATTAAAAGCATGGAATCCAAAGCCAGACTCGCAGGATTCAAGTTTCTACCAACCATTTGCTAGCTCTGTGGCCTAGAGGGACGTTACTGAACCTCCCTGTGGTTCAATTTCCTCATCTGTGAAACGGGGATAATGTTACCCCTACCTCTTCAGGATTAATGAGGAATAAATGAGTTAATCCATGTAAAGCTCTTAAAACCATGCCTGACCCATAGGGAGTACTCCGTAAATGTGAGCTCTTAGAGTATTATTTTTTTTTGCAGGTCTAAAGTATTGCACTGTTTATTAAGAAAACCTCAAAGATAAGCTGTTATCACTTCTGTGTGTAGAATCAGCCACACAAAATGGCATTTTTCTCACTCCACTTTGCATATGTTACCATTCCCCTACTCACCACGATATTATCTTCCTACCTCTCCATAAACCCATATTAACCACCCAGAAGAGTGCCTGATGCATAACATATAGTAGGGATGCCACTAAGGTTTGTAGGATGCATGTAGTCCAATAAAACATGCTTCTATTTTGTATCAAAGTATTATCTCTAGTGTAGAGAACACTGAAAGAAAAAGAAACTTTTGTCTCTGAGTAATTACCAGCCCCTGTGGTCCCGGATACAATCATGTCTTCATGTCACCTTGTAATCCATGCTTTACTCAAAAACTAAAGTCCTCCTGGGAAAGCCAACAATAAATGTGCTGTTCCTGAGTAGTAGGGGGGTTTTTTGTTTGTTTGTTTGTTTTTTGGAAACAGGCTTCTGCTGATAGATGTGTAAAAGTGCACCAACCTATACAATTCTGTATCAGCTTGACAGCTGTGGATAGCCAGGAAACTGCACTATTTCTTTTTCTTTGGCATTAATGGACACTTGAATTTTTTTTCCCAGGTCTACCTGTATCTGATGATATCAGGCTGTCCCAAGGATTGTTTGGCTCATTGCATCCACTTGGGTTTCCTGGTGGAAGCAATTCTAACACAAATATTGAAGACGTGCAAATCTGAACTTTCGTTTCCTTTTTTTTTTTTTTTATGATAGTCACACAGAGAGAGAGAGAGAGAGAGAGAGAGGCAGAGACACAGGCAGAGGGAGAAGCAGGCTCCATGCACCCAGAGCCCGACGTGGGATTCGATCCCGGGTCTCCAGGATCGCGCCCTGGGCCAAAGGCAGGTGCCAAACCGCTGCACCACCCAGTGATCCCTGAACTTTCGTTTTCTTCTGGAGGAAATGAGAACTACCAGGGTGTCCTTAGTTGGGCATTGGTCCCATTTCCAACCCCCTATGTCCCTCAGGGTCTCCCCAATACTCTATGTAAAACATGGACTTAGTGGGACCTGGGTGGGCTCTTTTCACAATAGTGAAGAATGCCTTGTTTTTATTCTGTGTTATCCTCTTTCAATCCATTAGGTTCATTTTTTTTTCATCGTTGTTTGAGAAATACTAAGTAAGTGATTAATAACCGTCTTGGTTTTGCTTTTGCTTTTTACTGGCTTGTAGAGAAATAATGTGACCTACAGATGTTTGGACAAATAGTACATTGTGTTGATGACAGATTCCGCTCAGACATGCCCCATGCAATTGAGCTTTTCAGCACTGAAAGGACAGGTATTCCTGGACTTTGTCTAATTGTCCCTTCTTTGCTTTTCTTGTTAGACTAAATACCAACCATATTGAAAAGAGAACTGGACAAAACGGTGTTCAGAGCTGTGTATTGCTTTTGTCCTCCCCGAGGCAGACAGAAGGAGAAATGTGCAGATAAGCAGATGAGGAGGTCATATAAACAGTCCTAACAGAATAGAAGCATTCTTCTTATGTGCTAGGCATGGACTGTGTAGGTCAGATATTTCTTTATTTAAATTGCTTTTTATTTTTACTTAAAGTGTGGTAATAGGAAATAGGGTTTCTTAAGCAGATAAAAATTACCAGCCAGAGTTAATTAAGTCATCTTTTATAGTATGTGGTTTCATTTAAAATAGGTGATAAATGATAACTTAAACTCTCTGGGCTGGTTTATAAAAAAGGTTTAGCTGGGATTGTCAAGCAAAAGGAAGGACAGAATTTCCATATTGAGTCATGTTCCTTGGATAAGAAAATTCAAACATGATTAGAGTTACCCCTGAGTGAAAAATCATTAAATTTAAAATCCAAATTTTAGAGCCAGCAGGAACCTAGGATTAAGTCATCCAACATGCCCATTTTACCAAGGGGGAGGTGACCCAAAGGGTTCAAGTCACATGGCCAAGGTCATATGGCTCTTCCATAGCTGAGCAATAGCCAAAACCCACCTTTTTTAGCTGTCAGTCTTGTGTTTTCCCCACATTGCTGCCCCACACCTCTTCCTAGTCACATATATATTTTTTCTAGTTCAAAAATATTTGTTAAGCACATACTAGACACAGGGCACTGAAGTGTGGTAATTCCGATGAGAAAATAGAACGTGAGAGTTCATCACGTCAGCCATCAAAGTAATGTTTTTCATCTGCAGCATAGAGACAGCTGCAAAGCATTTGATCTTAACAATGACAATTAAAATGAGCCTTATTTGAAGTTGCAAAATCACCACACTGCATTAGCGCAAGACTCCAGCATGCGTGCGCCAGGGCACTTTGCAGATGGCGTGCAGAGACTTAGTTTATATAGGCACTTTAGGGAACAGATGGAACCCATGGCATCCCATGGTAAATGTGGATTTATAGCACGACCGTCACGAGCCAGAGGGGCTCTCTTCTACCTGAGGGAGCAGCTGAAGTGATATGATGCCTCTGGCCTGTGAATCAGTGAATCACTGGCATAGGAGTCCCCAAAGGAAATTTCGTCCCTAGTGGTAACATTGTCTCCATCCTGTGCCCATGCAGTGAATCATCAATGGGTGTTTGATGTCAATGAAAGATTCTTTTTATTTAGACTTGATAAAGGGAAAATGAACATCCCCCAGAAGGCTAGATGATTAAGAGGTAAACCTGCATGAGTCTAAATGCTCATTGTCATAAACCTAACCTAGTTTTTGTTTTCCTTCCAACTTCTGTCTAGGATGGGTGGTACCTACCTCCTTCCCTCATTCATCTGCCCCCAAATGTTTTAAGCATCCAAGATGAGAGAATTAAGGGAAAATACATACAAAGCTGAGCTTAAAAAAACAAAAAACTGATCTTCATCAAGATTCGGCTAATGGGAATCTTCAGGGTCTTTAGTCTGTAAAATACTAAGAATGTGTGTCCTGGTTCCTCCTAGGATAGAATCTCAGCATCTCATAAAGAAGTCATCAGAGAAGATAGCTGCTTTGGAAACACACACACAATATCAAACAAAAGGGATCAATGAGATGAATGCCAAAGATCTTACCGGGAATGTAGACTACCCTATGATGGCGTCTTCCCTAATTATTTAAGATCGCTTGTAAAATTGATTTTATGTAAACACAACAACACTCAGCAACAGCCAGCTCCTTGGAGGCAACATAAGTTGTCTGGGATTTATTGACCTGTCGTTCACATGTGTTACTTTACTACCACTTAATGGCCTGTTTAGATAGTCTTGGTGTGTACAGGCTCCCCCCACCACCCCCCCATCAGCCCCGAGCAGGTAGCTGCTGCAGAGCTAGAGTAAGGGACCCCCTCCCAGAACACATGGAGGCACAGGAAGTTTCATTGTTCTCCACTCAAATGCAGGGCTTTTCTCAGGAACTGGAATGAGAGGTGAGCAGTCAGTATCTTTCTACTTTTTACTGTCTTGAACATGGAAAGCCTAGAAGAAGGCGAGACGTAGATCTGATTTTGCGTCCTACTCCTGCTGGCAATGTGACTGTGAGTATACTATGTCACATCTCTGGGCTGGCCAGCTATATGACCGGCAAAATTTGGTACCTGCCTGGTGCCTGAATTTCTTGGGAAAATTTAAGTATAAAATGGGTGCAATGTGCTGTGCAAATGCATAATTGCACACAGCCACACACTCTCTCTCCCTCATTGCCTGCCTGCCCCCCCACCCCATCTCCCTCAATTTAAAGCTGTTAGCAAGATAGCTTTGGAAATACAAAAAGCCAATCTCTGCCTTGGGGTGACTTCAGAGATAAGAGACTACAGTATAGTCCCTACCTGCAGAGAGCTTACAATCTAGCAGAGGAGATTCCGCATTTCATGGATTTTGAGGCAGTGTTCATTTAACATAACTTCTCTGCAGTTGAGATAAATCTCACAACTAACGATGGATCGTGGTTGAATAAGCAGGCTTTTTCTTTCTTTAGTGGCTGATGAAATAATGATGCCTCTTTGTAAAACTCGTGTTGTCTTAGATGCAATGAGATATAGTAATATGGCTCACAGATAACTCTCCTCCAGGATCAAGGGAGCTCTGGGGGAAGAGGGTGATGGATCCCCAGAGGACAGCTTCTGCAAGACTTTGCAGGAAACGTGGCTATGTAAACTGCAGGGCTGGATAGAAGCTCATTTTAGGGGAAAAGAGAATAAATTTTGCAAGCATTTCGTTTTCAAAGTCAGGAGTTTCCTATTACATCAAAAGAGAAATGTGTGGAAAAGAACTGGACAACTGATGACAGGAGGTAGAGTAACAGGTGGATGCTGCTCCCCACCCATCCTTTGCCCCCATTTAACGGAACAGCCACCTTCTAGAGAGGTTCCAGAGTGGTGAGATGCTCCCATGCAGGACGCAGGCCTTCAGACGAGCTGACATCATCCACGCTCTTCCCCACGCTGTACCCCTTGAGTGAACCCAGCTCTTAATCTAAAACAGAACGTTCAGAGTCTCAGGCTCTGTGACTGGCCTCTGAGGCGACCCCAACTCGATCCCAGGGCAGAGCAAACAGCCTTCCTGCAGGTTTCATTTTCCGCAGGCCTTTCCTCTCAGGAATGCAGTTATGTGGCCATTTCCCTGACCCGGCCCTTGTCATAATGAATCCTTCCTTCCCACTGAATTATTTCCCCCTCTTTCCTCTCAAAGATTTATCCCACATGCCAACCTTTAGTGAAACTTCTTTTGCTCAAGAAAAAATAAACAAGCAACCAGAACTTGAGTAGCCAGAGTTGGGACAAAATCAAATGGCATTTCCTGTATTTTAAAAGATTGCAAAATATTCTAAAGATGAAAAAGAATGTTGATATAGCTTAAATGCCCAATTATAATAACTGGAGTTCAAAATCCAATTAATGGCATCTTTCATTCCCACCCCTACCCCTCCTAATTTCCCCTCCTTGTTTCCTGCATTCCCTCCTCTTGACTGGTTCTACTCTTAGATTTTATATTTCTATTTTCTCAGTGTGATATCTACCCAGAGTTTGACTTTTCTATCATGCATGTTTCGTTTTTAGGATTTTTTTTCTCCTGTAGAGCCCTTACTCCACATGTTTTAACCACCCTGACCTTTCCATCTGGTTATTTTTACCCTTCTTCCTATTGCTTTATTATTTTCGCTTTCCTGTTTACCATTTCTCTTCCTTCACTCACGTTTCCATTTTTCTATTTTTCAAGTCCTTCTACATCCCTTGTAAAATAATGATTGAATCAAAGGGACTCCCAAGACGTCAAGGTATAGGCAGATAAGAAACTGTGCCCTCCTAGAGTTACTAGGTTTCCAAAATAAACTTGACCAAGGCTACCCCCAACAGGTCACCATGTAGGGAGGGGAGGCTCCCAAGTGGTGCTCTCTTAAAGGAAGAGATGTCCTCATCCGCCCAGAGATGAGGACAAAGATGGAAAAGGAATGGGAGTGGAAAAAAAAAAAAAAGGAATGGGAGTGGAAGGGAGAGGAAGTGTTGTATAGTGGTTCTAGCCTCTAGGGCCAGAATTCCTGTGTTCAAACCCCAGCCAAATATACAACTCTTAGACAACTTTTTGTGAGGATTAAATGAGATAAACATATTTAAGCACTTAGAACCATGTCTGTAACACAGTAAAACTATGTAAGTCCTAACTGTTACCATTATTTGCCTACGTCACTTGAGTTTATATCAGGTATAAGAAAATACAAATTTGGGGAAATATATTTTCTCTTGCATGTGTCCACCTGGGATCAAGTTTGAAAAGTCTTAAAAATAGTGATTCTTAAAGTTTAGTTTTCTGACCAGAAGCAGCAGCATCTAGGAACCTGTTAAAAATGCAAATTATTAAGCTCTACCACTGATACACCCCCAGCCAAACTGAATCATCAACTTTTAGTGGGGTCAAGCAGTTCAAGTTTTAACAAGCCCTTTAAGTAATTCTGCTAATGCTGAAGTTTGAGGACCATGACCCTATGGCAAGTATCCTCTCTATTCTAATGGAGCATCCAAAACACAGTATAGCTGTATCCACCCACCCCACCACCTACAGCAATATGATGAGCCTTTGTATGGTCATGCTTCTTGGAGCAACTTGAAGACAAGCAAGCAATAGGTACAACGTAACTATATTCTGAGAAATATTAGCATCATATCTTCCTTTGGCATACAGTAGTGAACTGCCTATTTCTTTGGATTTAAAAAGTAGGACCCCAAAATCATAGAGTGGGTAAGGACAAAGAATGTCCTTGACGCACATGGAATAGGCAAGCAAGACTAGGTAGTCCAGACATAAACTCAAAGATTAGTGCCTTTCATTTCTCAAAATAATCAGGTTGCCTGGCAAAAAATACTCAGTGACCTCTGTTTGATGTTTCTAAGTTGTTCATTTTAGGAGATGTTTGGGAAATTTTGAAGTTAATATTTAGGACAAATCACCATGTTCTCCTTCAGGAACCTCTTGATTGAAGTTCCCCTTTCAGGTACGTGGACTAGGTAGCCCCATCCATAGGTGTGATTGTGTGTGGCAGTGCCTATGTCCTGTGAGCACTGGGTGATCCCTAAGGACCTGTGAAGCTCTCTGTTGAATATGAGGGAAGGTCACATACATCTTTCTTCTTAATTGAATCAAGTTGACAGATGACATCTGCTGACATCCTCAAAGAGACAGTAGCTCAGAGGCCATGGCTTTCATCCATAGGCAGACTTCCCAGAAATCCTCATAGAAGAACCAGAATGAGGGGCACTAGGATGGCACAGTTGGATAAGAGTCCAACTCTTGATTTTGGTTCAGATCATGATCTCCAGGGTCATGAGTTCTAGCCCCATGTGGAGCTTCACACTTAGCATCAAGTCGCTCAGGATGCTCTCTCCCGTGTCCCTCCCATTCATTCTCTCTCTTCTCATTCTCTCTCTCTCCTTCTCCCCAAAATAAATAAATAAATCCTTTAAAAATAAAAAGAAGGGGCACCTCGGCGGCTCAGTGGTTGAGGGTCTGCCTTCAGCTCAGGGCGTGATCTCAGGGTACTGGAATTGGGTGCCACATCATGTTCCCTGCGGGGAACTTGCTTCTTCTTCTTCTGCCTAGGTCTCCCTGTGTGTCTCTCACGAATAAATAAAATCTTTTAAATTTTTTTAAAAAGAAGAGGAGGAAGAACCAGAGTGAAAGCATCTAGTGCAGAAGCCTCATTGTCTACACTACAGTCTCAGAGCCACAATTCCTGAATGCGTGGTACCAATGCAGTCATTGTGCAAGCACGAATTGTTGTATTTGATTGGATATTATACCTTGCTGTTTACTTAACTGGACACATTGATTTGGTTATCTCCAGTTTATAGATGCAGCAACAGATGCAGCTCAGAGAGGCTGTAAGGACAAAAGGCACAAAACTAGTCATATAACCAAAGTGAGAGCCCATGTTCTCTGAATCCCAATCCAGGGCATTTTCCACTTCACCATGAGGCATCTCTCTGCCAGCCCATAACATAGGATGGCCTGTAGGTCTTTAGCATAAAAAGAACATGGATTCTTGATGGGAAAGCCCCTTTTAATATCTTAGAAATGAAGAGGTGATTTGCTTCCGGAGTTTGGCAGCCCCTGTGTTGACAACCTCTGCTATCTGCCAAGAATTTTCCCAGATTTTAACCTGATAGAACTAGGGGGCTGGGCAGTGCTAGAAAGGATGGCACCATTGGTATATAGCAGTACTTTCCAAGAGAACATTTGTGGTTAGAGAAATTTATGTATCTATGCTGTCCAATATAGTAACCGCTAGAAGAGTGAGTTTTTAATTTTATTTGATTTAATATAAACTTAAATAGCCACAGTGTAGGTAGTGGCTACCATATGAGACAACATACATCTATAAGATCATTTTTTAGTTGGGTTCTGGGTAGGTTCTACCTGGAGAAATAAGAAACAAAAATATAATTTAATCTCCATCCCCTCAATCTCTCAAACAAAATCACTTATCCCCAAATATCTATCTATTTAGACATGTGTCCCCAGCAGAACCCCTTACTGCATCAGTTGCTAAATTGTCTGGTTATCTGCAAAATCAGTACAGTGGTTCTCTATATATATCTTTCTCTCTTCCTCTCTCTCTCTCTCTCTCTTTGAGCAAATTCTGTTTATTGTCGTTTCCTATTAACCAACAGTAGGATGAGAGTCATGTATAGACTAACAATGAACATGCTATTCTGTGCATTGGGCAGTGAAAGGCGTGGATGGTGATGTGCCTGCATGGTTGTTTGATGACAGAGTGTTAGAAATTGGCATAGGGACTTATTCCTCAGCTCGCTCTCGCTCTCTCTCTCTCTCTTTCTTTTAAAGCATCAGAACCCCAGCTGTGTAATCACACCTACACACAGGACTGGCTCCCCTTTCTCTACAATGAGGCTGGCATTCCTCCTCACCTGAGACTGTTCTTTTCTCTGTGAGGAGCTGGCAGTGGCAGGAGGTGGGCTGATGTGCCATACATTTAGCAGTGGTGAGTTGCAATTTATCTCAGCTCTTTCCATACTTTCCGTGTCAGAGATCCTTTTAGAAAGTCCAGCCTTCTTTATGCTTTTAGTGTAGAAGACCAGCTAGCCAAACTGTTCATTCAGAAAGCGTAAAGGGAATAAGAAATAAATTGTTTTCCCAGTTCAGCACACTTCTTTCCTTCATTAGCATGTTGATGATAAAAAAAAAATTGTAAGGTGCACTTGTTCCAAATCATTACATATCGCGTAGCATCTACAATCTGTTTTGCCTTAATGCATCATAAACTTTTACCTGTGAGGTCGTATGTTGAGTAGCACCCATGGCCCGAACAGGTACTTGTAGGCAGAATGACACATACACCCTTCACTCTGTGCTTGTCTCCAATTTATCTTCCTGGCCTTGTGGCGTGCCACACATTCTGCATATGCGACACTCCAGTCACACGCATCTGTTGGCTATTTCTGAGTTGTGCCCCCTCTCTTCTTACAGTGGACCCAGACTGTTCCTTTTGTCTCAAGTGCCTTTTCCTGACTCCTTCACTTGCCAAAGGTTTGAAAAAAGAGAACTGGGCTCCAGATATTCACATACTTCCTCAATTCACATTTATAGAACACCTGGACTGTCAGTCACTGAGTGGGACCCAGACAATGAGAAGATGACAGGCTAGGTTTCTGTGTCCACATCAGGCTCTGTGATCCTTCTAGCTGGATAGCTCTGGACAGTTGACTTAATAAACCCCATGTGTAAAATCATGAGAATGCTGCTTTCCTCTTGACGCAGCAGAATGAGATCATGAGCCTCCACCTAGTTGAAAGGCTTGTGTGTGGGCTAAGTCTTCATTGTCACTTCCATCCTTCTAACTTTCTGCTCAGTCCCACCCATTCCAAGGACACGTCCTGAGCTTACCAAGTTGGAATTCATCTCTCCCTCTCTGTCACACCCATAGCATGTTGGCTGAATGAAAGGAGCACATATTTCTTTCTGTTTTCTACCAGTTATTTACATGAACTTCAGCCTCCAAAATGAGATTTCAAGTCTTTAGGGGAGGTGCGTCAGGTGTCTGTCCTCTGTAACTCGTTGATTGCTTACGTTGAATTCAACATATAATCTTTGACTGCCTTCTGTGGCCAAGCACGGTGTTAGATGGGGCCTATGGCAACAGGTATATAATCACATTTTCTGAATGCATAAAAGTTATAGCCTTACCAGGGAGAACATAATGAGAATTATTGTTTTTGTTTGCTTAGCACCTGTTCCTTCTTGCAGAAATTATATCATCCTTCCTTCAAAAAGTCCTTCCTGTAGTAACTGGAATCATTGGCCTCTTATCTTCACCCCCTTCTAGATCCATGCCCTTAGCCCTGTGACTGTTCTGGTCCTTCCCACCTAGTGGTATGGTACCTCCCTCACCCTTTGACTTTGTGCTCAGCCATATAACTTGCTTTAGCCAACAGAAGAGTGTAGAATTCAATGTGCCACTTCTGAGCCTGGTCCTTAAGATCCACGATGGGCTTCCCCTTCTTCTCTTGCACCTCTATAACTGCTCTAAGAAGAGTTTTCCCATTCATTCAGCCTGGTCACTAGAATGAGGCATATTAATAGCACATGCCTGAGTTTAACAGGCCACAAGAACTATTCAGCCAGACAAGCCACTGAAAGAGCTACCTGGTCTAGATCAGTCAACCTCTAGCCAACTTACAACCGCATAAAAAATAAAGGCTTATTATACTTTGCCACTGAGATTTTGCGGTTGTTGATTTCGTGGTAGTAGGTGGTCCAAACACTGGCTCCTGCTCTAATTGTCTGTCCTCCTTCATGTTCTTTGCTCTACCTGAGAGTTTGAAATATCTCAAGGGATGGCCATCTTCCTATCTCCCCCAAACCAGAGTCGTAGTCCTCAGTCTAGGGCAAGCACGTGACCCAGGAAGGAGCAATCAGAGTTCCTCCGTTTGACCTGTAATGTTAGAACCAAGGAAAATGTGAGCCTCCGCCCACCTGGCAGACACGATTCCACGATTCCACTTTTGGTGAGAGCCAGTACATCATCAACAGAAGAAAAGGGACAGAGAAGAGACAGAGGCAGGGAGAAGAAACAGACCAGCATACTAAGAACAGTTGTCAAAGCCCTGACGCAACATCTGGGATTTGAGAGGCTCCCCAGTTTCAGCTTTCCTCAAACTTGATCAGTCAAGGGGCACCTGGGTGGCTCAGTGGTTGAGCATCTGCCTTGCGCTCAGGTCATGATCCTAGGGTCTGGGGATCAAGTCCTGCATGGGGCTCCCCACAGGGAGCCTGCTTCTCCCTCTGCTTATGTCTCTGCCTCTGTGTGTGTGTGTGTGTGTGTGTGTGTGTGTGTGTGTCTCATGAATAAATAAATAAAATCCTAAAAGAAAAAAAAAAAACTTGATCGGTCAGTATTTCCCTCAGCTTCGTGAGCTAACCTAACGTCCAATAAATTTCCTTTTCAGATTAAGCTGATTTGGGTCGAGTTTCTATCTCTTACAACCTCAAAAACACCAGAGACAAAATAAAGAGGCAGTTCAGCCTGAGGCAGCTATCATCCCCTGAGGTGGGTTGGGGGAGGAGAATGAGGGCCATGGGAGCACCGAGGGAAGGGCCTCCACCACCGGGGCTGGTGGCAGCAGAGAAGGCTTCTGGGGAAAGAGGCAATTTCCCTCCTGTCTGCAGGATGAGTGGGACAGGCTCAGAAAAGGGAACAGCCTCTCCAAGGGGTGGAGGCCAGGGGCTCAAGGTGAGAAGTGAGTTTGGGAAGTTGTCAAGGGCCAGCGTGGGAGGACCTTGCGAGTCAGCCCAAAGGAGGACTTCTGATGGCAAGTGGGAGCCCTGGAAGGATTTTGAGCGGGGGAGTAGCAGCCTTTTAGAAGCCCTTTTCTTCTCTGGCCGCAGGGTGGACATTGAGGTCAGAAAACCAGTTGGGAGGCTGTTAAAAGCATCCAGGCATGAGATGAAGGGCTCCTGCGTCCTGGCAGAGGCCTGAGGCTTTCTAACGGGGTTTTTTTTTTTTTTTCCTGAGTCGGTGTGCAGTATTTGTCTGTCGAATTGTGAATTGGAAAATTGAAGCCATTTTCTCCTTTGAAGGGACTTGTGCCTCCCACTTCAGATCTCGAGGAGCCACGCTGCGATAAGGGGACAATTGTTTGGCCACTTGTTCCTCGGTTCTTCTCCTAGGAGACTCTTCTGAATGCGCACAACCTGGGTGTCACCGCCCTCGGGCCATCAACTCCTCATTGTTCAAGATGTGCTGTGTTGCACTTACCCAGAATAAAATGATTCTCATTTACTTACCTAGCAGCTGTCAAAGCCTGAAATTTCATTCTGTGGGCGTAAGCAATTTCTCCCCTGTAAATGTGGCTTCATCTTGAGTTTGTTATCTGCCAGCAACAGAGAACGGCGCTGCTAGTCTCTTTTCCTTTCTCCTACAAGCAACAATTAAAGGCCAATTCTGCCCAAGTACCAATGCATCTGTTAGTGATTGTCACTCTGGAGTCACGAGCTCAGGAGCTTCACTATTTTGCCGGAAGACCTGCAGATGAAAAAAAAAAAAAAGGCTTGGTGATATACAGAGAAAACCCAAAAGGAAGAAAAAAAAAAAAATTAGGGACTTAGCTCCTTTTGGACCGAGCAGGGAAGAATCATTTTGTTTCCTGGGCAGACAAAGGGACACTGGCTTTGGGAGAAGGCAGAAGCCAACTCTTTATTGAGGAAGATACATTCAAATGGAAGACATCAGAGAAAGTGCTTAGATGAGCAAAATTTGAATTTCACCCTGGTTGGCCTGATTCCTGTGGCCCCTATAGATGCAAAACGCGATGGCCAGATTATGTTCTGTGAACTGAAGTGGGGAGAAGGTAAACGAGCAAGAAGAAAATAATTGGTTTCCAGATTGTGTGGGCAGTCTTTCCAGTTTTTGTAGAATTCTCTTTGTGATATTCCCTATGCATTTCCCTACAGGCCCTTAGGTAGGCAGGGACAAGGCGACCCAGGGCACCTGCCAGCCCCAGCCAGGCTCCAGGACACAGGAGGGCCTTGGCTTTGATAGCAGGTCCCTGTGAGTGCCCAGAGGCTCACCATCAGGTCCCAACCCACGTCTCTTTGGGGGTTTTGACCACACACATAATGAGGTCGCACTTCAGCAATGTCTTTGTTCGACCCCAAATGATGTTCCCACCCTCCTGACAGAGCAGCTTTTGTGTCTTATGTCAAAATAATCACTTACCCAAAATGATGGCTAGGCTCAGAAACATCCCTGCTTTAACCTTAGGGAATATAAAAAAAAGGAGTGTTAAATGTTTAACCTGGATTGATGAGGTTTGCTGAAACTATTGGATAAAATGAAAACTTTCTTCGAGGCATAAATCACTGGGGAGATTTCCCCCTCTCTCATTGATTTTTGGGCTCGGCTAATGATTCCAGCACTGAGAACACAAGACTAGGTGGAAGTTAAAGAAATGGAAAGCCACATTAACCTCTAAATTTTACCTATATGTTGATTTTTGACAGTGAAATACTATAATTAACCCAGACTATTTTCCTAAGATTTAATTTTTTGCTGATGTTCAAAAGTATCGCAGAAAAGCTGATTCCTAATTATTACATACAGCATTGCATAAATTTCTTCCTAATTAAAAAGCCTCTAAATTCTAAATAATCAATTTATGAAGACATATGGTTTTGAAAAATTGGGCATTTAATTTCTAAAGATTTATTGGTAATTTGTACCATAGCTAATTAATTATGGTTATAATACTATTGCAGTCATAGTAGAGATTGATGTGATGATACAATTGCAAATTTATTTTGATATGTCTTCTTTAATATCAGAGCATTACATTATACTTAGTTTTCCAGCCCCTTCTTAATTATGCTTGAAAGCATTAGTTTAATGAAAGATAAGAGGGCTTGATAAGTGTACCATCAGAATTTATTTGAAAAACTATTTTCAACATGAAACAAACAAATTGTTTTTTGCCCTGGCAAAATGAAATTTGCAGTTGGTAATAAATTAGCAGACAGAAATGCCTTAAAATTAAATAGTATTTGGTACAGAATTTCCCATTAACCATTGTGACAATTTGCAGAGAGCTTAGCATGAGAAAGTAGTTAAACTGTACAGAGGAAGTCTGCAGACAAAAATGAATAGAACCCAACATAAACAATGATGGCATTGTAAACACTCACAAACACATGGGCTAGGTGGGGAAGGGTTTTTCCTATTTCCTTTGTCATGTGAATTTCTAGGCATTAAAAAAGAAATCTAGAAGCTGTTTTAGATATTACCAGGGTTTTCTTTGAAGTTGTAGGAAGAGGGAGATTTTTGATTTAGTGGTAGAAAAATGCCGCTGAACCCTTTTATTGAATAAAGAAACACATGACCCTGAGGAATCATGACACAGAAGCAAATTGCTGGTTGCCAGGAAAAAGGAGAAGAGGGCAAAAGTAGCTTCTGAGCTGGGCTCAGAGTACAGCATGCCAAACGCAGGTTAGCTAAAGAGCACGGTTCCATATGGAGAGCCCTCCCGGGGGAGGTGACAGTAACTGTTCATCTGGACATCTTCCCGATGAGACCCCAGGTACCAAGGTCTGCCCTGCCTTCCTTGTTTTACCTGGTAACGAACTGGGGCTTTTTGTTCTGCAGCTTCTCTAGTGGTCACCTTGCTTTGGATTGCTCTTGTTGACTTCTGTGACTTTTCCCAGACAGGGTCCCTTTGCTTCAGATTTCTTCCCTCTTGTTTCCATGGCACGATCTCTCTGTCAAGCTGTGTGACTTTGAGAAAGTCACTACGTAGCTCTTAAGTAAGTCCCACTTTCCTCTTCAACGAAAGGGTGCTACTAACAGAATCCACAGTAGCATTACAGCGAGGATAAAACGTAATGCGTGCTAACCCCCGCTCGGCAAGCTCCCGGGAAGCTCACCATCACAGTGCGCGGAGGAGAGGGCCAGCTCAGAGGACCGGGTGTCTGGTTTGTGGGAGGGCTTGGCATTGTTCGTTCATTCATCTTACAGATATTGATTGTCTGTCCACTCTGTTTTCAGTAGAGCTTATTTGCTATGGATACAGAAATAAATAGAATGTAAGCGTATCTGCTCTCTTGGAATCCACAATCTAATAGAAAAGAAAATTGTGTGCATAAAAATAATGCAAATCATAGTGGTTGTGCATGAGTTACACGGGGGCACCAAAGGAAGAGCCTTAGAGAGCTCGAGAAGGCCTGAAAGAGAAGACAATAAATCTCAGAGTTTTGAACAAAGGCAAAGTAGGTAGGGAAGAGTTCTGAAGCAGATAGTACAGCAAGAAGGAAGCTTCCGTGACAGATGTTAAGGTGCTCCAAGGAACTGGAGTTGGTTAGAGCTAAAGAGGCAAAGTGAGGCTGGTGACAGAGGAGTCCGGAGGCTCAGCAGGGCCTGGGATGATCTACTGGATACAGGCACCTGTGAGATGCAGAAATGCCAGAGGTACCTGTATAGTAGTGGGCACATTGATTTTTCCTCTCCAAAAATATAGCACAGGTTTTTTTTTTTTTTTTTTTTTTTTATGATAGGCACACAGTGAGAGAGAGAGAGAGAGACAGAGAGAGAGAGAGAGGCAGAGACACAGGCAGAGGGAGAAGCAGGCTCCATGCACCGGGAGCCTGATGTGGGATTTGATCCCGGGTCTCCAGGATCGCACCCTGGGCCAAAGGCAGGCGCCAAACCGCTGCGCCACCCAGGGATTCCCTAGCACAGGTTTTAAAATAGGTAGTGGGAATCTACTCCAAAAAGAATAACCAAATGCATATCCTATTATATTGATCAAGTTTAGACTTCACAATAATAGTTGTCGTCAAAGGAAAAAGTGATATAGCCTAAGAAATTACTCTTTGGGAATGTTTTATCACATGCATGATAAGCTTTTAACACGCTTTCTTCACTCACCAAATATTTATTCAGCTCTTATTATGTGCCGGCATCCTGCTAAGCCCTGCATGACTATATTAGCTGACTTCTCCTAGTCCTCTTTAGTAAAATATGAAGAATTTTGACAATTTTATATCCGTTTAGCACTGTTCTTTGGATTTTAAGAACCCGATATTGAATTTATTTAAAAAGTATTTCTTGAATAACCATTCTGTTCCAAGTCTGCATATATATACTTATTCGGTGGTCAGGTTCCACATTATAATCTTTTCAAAATTCATGGTCAGGGATTAGAATTAACTGTATGACTGTGGGTAATTCATTTAAACTCAGTGGGCCTCAATTTCCTTTTCTATAAAATTAGTCCATCTCAAAAACAAGTGTGAATTGTGAAAATGAGTGGGATCTTTTGATTAGGAAGAAATGTATCTCCTTGTATAAATCTCAAAGGCGGATCTCCATATATGAACTTTATGTTATTTATTTATTTTTTTATTAACATCAGTGGCAGATTTTTTTTTCATTGGAGTTCGATTTGCCAACATATAGCATAACACCCAGTGCTCATCCCATCCAGTGCCCCCCTCAGTGCCCGTCACCCAGTCACCCCAACCCTCTGTCCACCTCCCTGTCCACTACCCCTTGTTCGTTTCCCAGAGTTAGGAGTCTCTCATGTTCCGTCATCCTCACTGATATTTTCACTCATTTTTTCTCTATATGAACTTTAATTGAAGATGATAAAAATTTCCATATACTCTCTAACTAAAATTCAGGCTAATGCCAACTTACATCTTTTGGGTGACAATGCCCCTAATTTTGGATTTTGGCTATCACACAGCCTTACATGAAATTTATCGTCACTCTGTCTCCCTTTATGTGTCCATGCACTAGCTTCTATCTAAATAAAAAGGCAGAAAAGCTCCAAGTTTGGGGGTTAGCTAAAACAGGAAATGACTATGCCCCCTCCATTCCCATCCATTCCCCTCTGAGAGCTTACATAACTGAGACGAGCTCCTGAACTCCAAGCCATGGTTTCAAGGCTGGTCAATCACCATAAACTACAGGAGCCCCATAACCAGCCCATGTGCTCTAACATAGCTCCCATTATTATCGATAAAAGTTACACTACTGTTCCGAAGGGAGAGAAAGGCCACAATAAGGCTTTTAAAAAGCTATTTAATATATCAGCTTTCACAAAGATAGACGGCATCACTAAGACAAAACAAGAAAAGATGTGCCCGACTTTGCAAGGTATTGGCACTGTTAATCATATTTTGAAATATTGCTGGCATATATCTTGGAAAACACAACACAGTTGCCATATTTCCAATGGGAGAGATGACAGTTTTAATGTTGAGATACACCGATAATTCCAAGCCCTCTTTGCCCCCCCCTCCCCAATATGGGATAAACCAAAGAAGATTAGGCATCTAGGTGGGTTTGAGAAGCTTAAGTACTGAAATTGAACATCATAAATTCTGGCACATTCCAATACAAAGTTATCACAAAATTTCCTAAGCAAACGACTATATATGTGTGTGTGTGTGTGTGTGTGTGTGTGTGTGTGTGTGTGCACTGTGTGTATATGCTATCATGTTATAAAATTATTTACATTAACATTTTATTTATATATACAAAATGTTAAAACATAGATTTATATGCATATATAATTTTGGATGAACTTACGAAAAGGTTATTGAAATAATTAGCTCATTTCCGTTCATACTTCTCTATTTCCAATTTTTAAATACCTTGTGAGAAATCAGATGCACAGGTCAATAGATTTCACAGCTTTTCCATGTCCATTATTTTGGTCACACCAGTTCTGTGAAGTGGGTAGGACACATGCATTGATGTCCATTTTACTGATAAGGAATGTAATGTTTTTATCTTGCCCATGGTCTCCCAGATTCTATGTGGCAAAAGCAGAATGTGATGCCTGTTCTTCTGCTTCTGAATTCAAGGCTTTTCTTACTACACTATCCTGGCTGTGTAGCACGAGATCATTTACAGATAGTAGACACATAGACCTGATCCAGGGGGACATGGGTTTGTTGCTCAAGCCCCATGTATCACAGTGATGCTCCCCAAGAAATATGGCCCATGGGGCATGCTGATGTTTGATGAGGTTCTTTCCTCTCATTTCAGCTAGGACTTTATTAATAATGGCAAACACTTTGGATTGCTATTGTCCTTTCTTCCTTATTAAAAGAATCTTAATTTCCTTCAGTGTAGCAATGGTACCCATGTAAAATATCCCAGCGCCCATGAATATGGGGTAGCCATGTGACACAGTCCTGGCCAGCTAGATGTGGAGCAAGTCCCCAGATGGGGCTTCTGGAGAAGCTATTTAAATAGAAACAGAATTGTTGGCTTCACTCTTTATCTTATCCTCTTCTTCCTGCCTAAAATACAAACACAATGCTGAAGAGGTAGCAGCCAGCTTGCAAGCATGAGAATGAAAGCGACATATTTAGTTGAGTAGAAAGGTAGGAAGAGCCTGGATCCCTCAGAGCATTACTGAGCCACATCAGAAACCGATCTGCCTACCTTCAAACTTCTTATTCTGGGAAAAAATATAGGCCCTTATCTCATTAAGCCACTATAGTTGCTGTGACTGAACTTTGTCCTCATTGATAGAGTTAAAAGAGTTAAAAATGGGAAGAAGAAAATGTTAGATGGAACCAGAAGGAAACCCAAGGCATGTCTCTTGGGCAAGGATCATTGTATACAATTAGCAAGTCTCCCCCCAACTATCCAACCAACTCTCCGTGGCTAGAGGCCATCACCAGGGATGCCTCATGCTGGGACCAGGATCCACCACCAGTAATGCCTTGAGTTAGTCTCAGCTGCTGTTTCCAGAAAAGTGAGCCTTAGGGTTGGGTCTCTCTGTTTCTTTACTTGGAAAATAAGGATGATAATAAAACCTACCTCTTAGGATTGTTCTAAAGGTTGAATGGAAGAATAGATGTAATGTGCTTAAAATAATGCCAAGCACACTGGAAGCACTTAGTAAACGCCATCCTAAAATCTGAGAAAGGAGGGGCCAATCATTATTGATTCTGCATAAGTGAG
The DNA here is from genome assembly GCF_053574225.1 of Canis aureus. Lineage (NCBI taxonomy): Eukaryota > Metazoa > Chordata > Mammalia > Carnivora > Canidae > Canis > Canis aureus. The sequence continues at coordinate 34,296,621 of NC_135632.1, forward strand.
ATCTAACTTCCAGAGACCCAGTTATAGCAATTCTTCCTTTTATACTGGCAGGAACCTATAAAAAGGGTCAATTTCTTCTCCTCATTTTTTCTCATACGAAAGATACTGGAAGTAGGAAAGCTTGCTCAGAGAGTAATCATAATTTTAAAAAAGAAAATCCAGAAATATACATTGGGTGATTTGGAGGTTACAGCATAAATATCAAACCTAGTTCTCTTTAAAAGAACACACAATCTGATGTGGGGGAGGGAATAGGGGACAGTTTATTAACTAGGGCTTTGTGGCATGTTGCTCTGCCAGGTGCTGATAATAAATAGCACAAGGTTTCAGAGAAAGAATATTTGAATATTTGCCTGAGTCTTCGAGCAAAGGTTTATTGGTGGTCTTGAACTAAATATTAAAAATGAGCAAAAAGGGAGGATCAGAATGGAATGGAATTAAGTGTGCCTTAGAAGAGGTCTGATAGGATGTGAATGCCCCAGAGTAAGGATATCATCTTACTCATTTTAAAGCCCCAGTACAAGTACACACAGAATGAATTTCCCCAGTTGGATTTTTGGTAGTTTTCTGCCTCTAGGATTTTGTTTTTGCAAAAAACCACAGTTATTCAACATTTCTACATATGGGGCCAATGAAGTAGCTTATAGCACACCAATGGTCCCGGGGGGATAACAAGAAATACCAGAGAATTTTTTGAAGTCATCAGAGATCTACTATGGCATTCAAGACTTGAGGGCCCAAGCTCTCTGAGAAAGGAAGGCCCCAAACAATTCCCCCCCCAACAATTTTCTTGTTCTTAATTGCATAGGGCAAGGAGTTAAAAACCCAAGCAAATGAAAACTTCTAAGAAGCAGAATGGGGTTTTCAGGATTTCATGGTACCTCAAAGATAAAAACTAGAATTTAGGAGGAGAGGCTCTTGTAAATATCCCAGGCTCCTCTTGGGATCCCTAGAAGACAATACCCCAGGAGAAGGTGAACCCACAGTTGACCCACCCTGACTAGGGCAAAACTTTCTGGTCAACTGAGCCCTTAATTAGATTGAGGTAAACTTGCCCAGCATTAGATATCTAGATACCTACTGCTTTCAGAGAGGTCAATGCTTTCCGAAGAAATATTATATCATCCAAAGCCTCCAAAATTTTTCATATACAACATCTCTCATTCTAACAAAACTACCAGATATATTGAGAAATGGGACCAAGAAGCAATAGATATTAGAAGCAGACCCATGGATGATCCAAATATTCTGCTTCTCTTTAAAATAAATGTGATGAGTATATTCAAGAAATAAATGACCAGATGAAGAATTTCTCCAGAAAATGAAGCTGAATGAAAAAAGAATGAAATAGAAATTCTGGAATGAAAAATGCATTGCATTCATTAAATGAAGATGAATATCCCAGTAGAAAAATTTAATAGCAGATTAGATACAGCTGAAAAGTGGGTAAGTGCTCTTTAAGATAGGTCAGGAGGAAGTGTTCAGACTGAAGCACAGAGGAGAGCTAAATGTATAGAAAACACAGAAATGAGACACAGGAGACCCTGAAAAGTTTGAACATATACATGTGGATTCCCAGAAGGAGAGAAGAGAGATGATAGGACAGAAGCAAATCCCAGGAGAAAAAGACCATGAATTTTTCAAAATTGATGGAAGATATTAACTACAAGTTAAAGAACATAATTTGAACCCTAAGCTAAATAAAACCCAATTACTTAAAGCTAGTTTCATTCAACACTATTGATTTGTTTATGATTTAGAAGTAAAATCTTTTGAAGCTTCATTGAGTACATGTGATTTCAGCTAAAGAATAAGATACTAGTGTTAATTTGACCTTGACTTTGCCTTTAAACCAGAGTGAACCTAGGAAGATCGGGCTAGGATCAAGTTACTCTGGCTTAACTTTAGAACCAGAACAAAAATACAGATTTCAGCCCTGTGATTTTATTTGGTTTAATTTGTTCTGAGGCAAGAAGAGACTGGGTCCCAAACTCTACTGCCATCCCAATAACCTTTCTCAGCTTTTTCTTTTAAAATCAGCCCTGATATTTGCCTGGAAAATCTTGTCGTTTTGACATTTGAGTGTTGGTATTTAGCACTTTTATTTCCATTTCTTATTCTTGTATAAAGTCAGCCATCATCTTTACTTTTTAGAAAAGGTGCCAAGTTTTACAAGCTGTGGATTCTTTTTTCAGAAAAAAACACCTAGATCGTTTTTTCCCCAAGAAGCTTACTGTTGAAGGGCAAAGCCTCCCTAATAACTTTTTACTGAATAGTTCAAGATTTCTTCTTTTCCTGGACAGAATCCACCTGGAGTCTTTCAGAGGCTGTTGATATGGCAAGGAAGAGCCTAATCTTGGACTATGAAAACTCTACTTAGAAATTACTCATGCTTTCACTGCTTGATTCTGATTTGAGGAAAGCAGGGAGGAGTGATATTTGTCAACATGTCATTGGATTCTCAGATTGTTTTACCACTTTCTTCAGTGATCTTTGTTACTTCATTTTTTCCAGAGGACTCTTCTCACTGATGAGTAGTCCTGGCAAAGCCCTGATGGTTTCCTTCCACATTCACAAGGGGTTGGCTGCACTCTGTTTAACATTCCAACAGGGTTAGCTTAGCCGGCCTGGAGTACTGCATAGCCAACAGTAACATGCTCCCTGGTAGAAAGCTGACTTGCTATTGCTTATCCGCCTTTAACTCCCCAGTGCCACTGGGTTTTTTTTTTTTTTTTTTCCAAGAGTTTCTGCTTATTAAACCAAAGGAAGACCAGATGGCTGACTTAGTGTCCTCCATTTTTATAAAGGATATGGTTCTAGGGAATAGAGAATTGACCCAACGGATAGAAAGTAAGAATAAATATCCCTCAACATTCTCTTCCTTTTATTTTCTAACAGACATTATTTAAGCAATAAACAGAAGGGGACCAAATGAATTGAGGCAAGGTGTCTGTATTTCAAGGGTTACCCACAAAGAGAAAGACCCTCTTTGATGATATATCAATGTTATAGTTACATAAGACAAAGTGAAGTTTTTCAAAGTTTCTATCCTGAAAGACCTCCCCTCATTCTTCTTCTACTTCTACCCTCTAGTTGTTGATTGCCTCTCAAAGAATATAATGTGCTGACTGCATTTTGTCAAGGATCCTAACATGTTTCATGTCCTATCACCATTTAGTCTGTATATTTTTTTCAATCTGAGGAAACAGAAAATTGATTCTATAGGATCTAAGAAAAAATACTAGGAGTTTAATCTGAAGTCCCTTCAGGCAAACCACAGGTCTGCCTAAATTGTATTTTCATTCACTTCTCTGCTTATTCCATGAGACTTGAGCCCTTCCAGGCTAAGGCTATATTGTAACTATGTCTTAATTCCCAGAGACTGCAGCAGAGACCTGGCATCCAGTGGAACTCAGGAAAACCATTACAAGTTTATTCTCTTGAGTCACAAGATTGATAAGTAATCTATATCAGTGATCAAAGATAAAATGGCAACCACAGTATGCTCACAAACATGATAAAAGTATTACTGTAATCCATTACTAGCTTGTTGTTGTGGGAATGCATAATTAAGAGAGAACCCCAAGTCTCATCTGGCTTGAGAGAGTGTGGTGAACAAATGGAGACAGGTACAGAAATATCCATTACCGAAGGCAATATGGGATGAGGCCAGGAGTATAGTAAACACTCTAGATCTGTATTGCCAAACATGTTAGCTACTAGCAATATGTGGCTATTTAAATTTAAATTAAATAACAAGATAAAATTTTAACTTCTGTCCTTTAGTCACACTAGCCACACTTCAAGTTCTCAGTATCCACATGTGGGTAATAACTATAGTATTATGGAGCACAGATATAGTTCCATCATCACAGAAAGCTTTATTGGGTAGTGCTGCTCTAGAAGTTCAGAGAGATGAGAAGGCGGTTCTATTAGGCTGGTCATGGGAAGTTTCATGGCAGATGTGACATAGGAGGCAGCTTTTGGCAGAGGGGAGACAAGAAAAGGGAAGATCTCCCAGAAGAGTGGTGTAAGCCAAGGAACCTGTTAAAGCATGTTTGGTGGTAGCATTAGTAGCAATAATATAGTCACTCTCCTGACTGTATTCCTTCTCTTCTTGCTTTGGTTGGATCCCACTAACCTAACAATGAGGAATATTTATGATCTTTGGTGCTCCTTCTTTTTCCTTGATAATTTTTTTTTAATTTATTTATGATAGTCACACAGAGAGAGAGAGAGAGGCAGAGACACAGGCAGAGGGAGAAGCAGGCTCCATGCACCCGGAGCCCGACGTGGGATTCGATCCTGGGTCTCCAGGATCACGCCCTGGGCCAAAGGCAGGCGCCAAACCGCTGCACCACCCAGAGATCCCTTCTTGATAATTTTTTTCAGGGGGTTGCCACCGGTTTCCATGACTAACCTTTACCAACATGTCCTGGCATCCTTCCATATCCTGAACTGGCCTCACTCAGATCGCAGATACACAGATACACATACGTGTTGTCTGCGTTCAAACCCTTCTTTGGAGGTTTGAGTAAGAGAATAACAGTGAGTCAGAAGAGTTGCCCTGTGTGTGGGAGCACACGCTCTGAGGATGAACATAGTGCTCATCAGGAATTTAGTTTACTAGGGCTTCTATAACAAAATACCACAAAAGGGTGGCTTAATCAACAGAAATTTATTGTCTCACACTACTGGAGTCTAAAAGTATGAAATCAAGGTGATCATAGGATTGGTTTCTCTCAAGGCTTCAGTCTTTGACTTAAAAATGGCCACCCTCCTGCTGCCTTTTCATGTGGGCATTCCTCTGTGCACACACACACCCCTGGTGTCACCCTAACAATCTCATTTTAACTCATTTACCTCTTTAAAGACCTTCTCTTCGTATATGGTTATGTTTTGAGGCACTGGCAGTTGAGACTTCAACTTGTAAATTTTGCAAGGACACAGTTCAGCCCGTAACAGCAGTGAAGCAGGACAGGGGTCAGCTGCCCCACAGCCCGATCAGCAACAGCAATGAGCAGAGTGACAGAGGCCACAGCCACCACTGTCACACTGGACCTTTATGCTCAAATATTTTGCATTGCCTCGATTCACAGCAGTAACAACTGAGTTCTTCATTCCAGACAAGGCTTGGTGATGGCTGCTATTCACCCCACCAGCCCCTTGTCTTTTTTTTTTTTTTTTTTTTAAGATTTTATTTATTTATTCATGATACTCCATCCCAGAACCCCGGCATCATGCCCAGAGCCAAGGCAGATAGATGCTCAACCACTGAGTCACCCAGGCGTCCCAAGCCCCTTGTCTTGACATCTCTAAGTTAGCTTTGCCTCCCTCTGTCTGCCTTTATTGTGGAGTAGTTTACCAATCCCATGAGATTTTCTAGAGTAAACACTGTCTCTCTCAGCTATTTTTTTTCTTTTTTGTCCCATCCACACTGTTGGACAGTTACCTAACTGGGTGCCTCCACCATCATCTTTTCAATATCTTTTTGCTGGCCACGTCACGTGCCTCTTTGTTTAACATGCCTTCAGTGCTTTCCGGCTTCCGGTGGTCCAGTATTTGAGAAGTTTCTCAGTAGAGACCAACAACCTAATCTGCCACAACAGGCTTCATGACAGGTGAGTAAGCTTCCCAGTAAGCCCCCCAGATTGCTTCCCAGGCAATGTGGTAGTCAAAAGAACAGTCTTTAGAGTAAAAACGGATTCAAATTCAAATTGCTCACTGACATTTGAGACATGTCAAGTGAAGCAGAGGTTCCTCATCTCTAATGTGAAAATAATAATATCTTGAATGTTGCTGGAGAAGATCCTTTATAATATATACAAGGTGCTTGCTTGACTATAGAATGTTCTCAGTTAAGGGTGCAATAATTTTTATCATTCCTGACTCTCCTTTGAATACCTTCTTTCTGTACCTTTGAGCATACTACTCCACCTGCTGCCTGTGAGTGCTCTCCTTGTCATGCCTATCTTAGTTACATTCTTCATGGTCCATCTCTTTTTTTATATCTATGTGCACACACACATATGCATGCACACACACATATAGTTGCAAAAAAAACGGTCAGAGTCCTATTTGTATCCTTCCATCCTCCCTTCTGCACAGCAGAGGTTGCTTATGTGAATTTCTGCAGTTCTCTGCCTGAAGGCATTTTTCCTGGCCATGAGAACATTCTTGGCTCTCATGCAGTACAAGCTAGAAGTGGCAGAAAATTAAACAGCCCTCAGCAAAAACAGATGGGAAGTTGGTGGATAAATCCTTGAGCCTTCTTGCTCTTTTGGGAGGATAACTCTCAAGTGCATTCTACACTCTTTCCAAGATGCTCAGATAGATCGAACTCCATTGGCCCACAATGGCACCTTCTCAGTAACACACCCTGTATCTCTCTGCCCCTTCACCATTTCCCTATCACTGCTTCCTGGGATTCCCCCATAGAAGCTACATGCACTGAAAACCTGTCAATATCTGCCTCAGAGAGAACCCAACCTAAGACACAAACATGGCAGCTGTCCCTTTTGGTCAACTGTGTAGAATAGGCTCAGTCCTTCATCTCTTGACTACTCAGTAGCACCTCCCTTTACAGGCTGCAAACAAATGGTGCTCACTCTGGACAGTTGCCACAAGGAAGCTGGAATTCATGCATCCTAGCATTATCAGAAGTTCTTTTACCATTAACGAATTGTTAAGAGAAGCCCTATTGGCTCTATGTAGCAGGCAAAGCCATGACACAATAAATGCCACCACAGCATATAAAATACGACACCAAAAACTAGGGGTGAGAGTGCTGGTGCAGCAACTTCTTTCTGATTGTGATGACCTGGTGCCCTCTGGCCTCAGCCCACAGCCATGAGCTCACTCTCCCTTGTTCCTTGAGACCAGAGGAAAAATGTGTAGCTCACAAATATCTTCTACTGACACGACAAAAAAAAATTTTTTTTTACCTTTATTTTCTTGTTGTTTCCCTGAGAGGCCATACAACTGACTTTGCTTTTGTCATTGAGCATCTGCTAGTGAAGGTTCTGCAAACCTTCTTCCCCTTCATCAGATCACACACCATATGCCATTATCTGCTGGGGTTGCACATTTTCCCGGTTGACAGTCACCGTAAACTTCTGCATGTCTGGAACACATTCATCATAAACTCAAGACATTATTCAAAATTGTGTTAACTCTATAGTGCCGTGCAGTACAAGGACCTCTTCCAATTGACTTGAATATTCAGGATTCATAGATGTGAAGCCCCAGAATTGTGTATTTTTAACATTGGCCATCAGAGTCTCTAAATTGGGACTGTGCTTGAAATCTCTGAACACTTGACAGCACTAAAAAGGTATACAGAGTATAGGCTGTACAAAATTTTGCTCTCTTTATTACAATGGACTCTGTGGTATCTGTCCTTTTCCAGTAATAAGCAGACTTTAAAGCTGCCAGTAGAACCTGGTGTGCACATCCAAGCCACCTGAGCATCTCCCCATGTCTGTTCTCCAGAAATTTCACTACGCATGTCTCTTTGTATACAGAAAATACTTTAATGCCTTTTATACAATGGGGTCTTACTTTCATGGTGCTCTTTGTATAGTTCTTCAGTGTTCTTTGTCAGGAATTGCAGAAACACTGGAAGTATTGCTAACTTGGGTCCTAGACAAATTCTAAATCAGACATGCATGTGTTTACACTGGGCAGTTTCCCATTGCTGCAGATCTTGATCACTTTTTCATGTTGGTGCACCATTTACATTAATCCAGTTCTTGTTACCATCCATTTGGTTAGCCCATAATCCATCCACCATTCTCTCCTGGTGAGATTTTGTACTCTGGCCAAAACTGCCTGGATACCCTAGTCCTTAAACTGACCAACAACAGGACAACTGAACGTGGGTTATCCCACTGCTCACAATAGGCTGCCCTTCTTTGATCTAGCACCTGTTTACGAGCTAAGGTATGACCAAGTAGACCTAGTCTATAGCCCATGGATTTCCATTGCCTGGCTAATTAAAGGATGCTTTCCCAGGTGCTTCCCTTAAGTAGTTTCACAAATGTTGTCTCCAGTGTTTTCTTTCAAACCAGCAGCAAAATAAATGCTAGTAACATATTGCCATATCCCCTAGTTCTCATCTGAACAGGGTATTTCTTTTTATCCTGGAATCTCAACTGATTACAGCTGATTTTTAAAGAATTGTTTAACTCATGCTTGTCTTTATTTCTTTGGAACAGTGAACTCCCTGAGCCTACAGGTATCTGTTGTTACCCATATTGGGTCTGACATGTTTGTTTCATTTATTCTTTGCTAATTTGCTTCGTGGTCCTCTGCGCCTTGTTAGAGAAAACCTAGAAAAAAATCAGGGTGGTATCTAAGCAGAAATTTGATTACTAATGGGTGATGGGGTTCTCTTACTTGTAGAAGTTTGCAGGAGCTAATTTTTGGTATCTTTACCCAATTCTGTGTCCAGTGATGTCGTGTTACGTAATTCTTGAAATTGGCTATGGTCAGAGTATTTACACCATGGAAATCAGCAAATACTGCAAATCAGGGCTTCTCCCCCACAGAGAGTCAGTTGTTAAATATTTACTAGCACACCACTGGGCAAAGGTCAGCCCATATTTGTCATTAAGAGTCAAGATTTTATAGAAGCATTTTCAAATGTTTCAGAGGAAAGTGGAGCGGTTTCTCTAAATCCATGGATCCCATCCCTTTCAGGCCCAGTATTTCCTTGATATACAAAATATTTTATAACACGTCCTATACCATTCTGAAATGAAATTCATAGATAATACACTCTATCTACACAAAACTTTTTAAAAATAAATCAGCATAATATCCAATGACAGTACAAATGAAAAATAAAAGTTATTTATAATATATTACTTTGTATTTTAATAAGTAAATATCTGGGCATTACTAAACTGGAAGACAAGATAAGATAGCCAAATGCTCATGCTGTTATGTAGAACCAGTATGAAAGCAGGAGCTACAGTGCAAACCAATGGAAGTGAAGTCCTGGTAAATCAGAGTGATTTTCTGTAATGATAAACACTTGGTAAAATTTTGTGCGGTACAAAATATAATCCCTCAATGCACAAGGTTCTTGCATGTTTGAAGATCCTACAACAAAGAAACAGTTTGTGTGTATGTATAAGAAAGAATTCATTTCTAGGTTCAGGTTATTTACTATTATGAATTACCTGCATTTTAAAGTTGTGTGGGATCTAGGTAGTTCTTGATTGCATAGAACAGCTGACATCCTAGCACCCCCACCAAATGCCATCAGTAACCCCCATTATAGAGGCAAGCAAAAATATCTCCCAAAGATTCACAGAGTGGCCAAGGAGTAGTACTGCCATGATTGGAAATCAGTACTCTAAATCAAGGCCAAAGAACTGCCCTCGAGGGCCTGGCCTATACCCCCTTTGTCTTGATGCATTGATATCAAAAAGGAAAATTTACTGGCTGAAAGGATGGTGACCCCTGGGCATCTGGAGAGGAAGTCCCAAGGTATCCAAACTCAGCAAATGGAACAGGTACAGATTACTGGGAGAGATAACTGGGGGGCTCTGAGGAACAGGAACAATATGGAAAAGACTCCTGTCCAGCAGGGGCAGTGTCGCAGGAGCCCAGGAAGTAGGAGACTGGGTGAGGAAGAGGGTGGGACCTGCTTACTGACTTTGGGGAAATGGTAAGCTGCAAATGGAAGAGCCAGTTCTGCCTTAGAAATGGTCTGTTAGCAAAGAATTGTAGAAGGCACAAGAAACAGTCAGTATGGGTCATTACAGACCTGAGGACTCCTTAGAAATAACTGTGAATTATCTAATGGCTCTTGGCTCCTATTAATACATTGTGGTCAAGGTGCATCTTAGTGGAGAATTGATAGCAGACAGTTACTAGAAGAAAATTGATATTTGCTTTATCTTTTGTCCTATATGCCTCATTCCCTTTTTTCTCCTACATTTAATTTCTTAGATATTTATTTTAAAAGATAAAAATTATGTACTGATATATTAAGGCTTTGGTATTCATTAGGTGTTGCTATTAACCAAGGGATCTAGTTATATAGATGCTGACATAAGTTTTCATCAAAACGCTCTTTGTACCTTAGAGTTAAATATTCAAAGGTAGTTCTTTAGTGACTCATAGCCTCTTCTCTTCTTCTCACCCCTGTATTTGACCTGCTTATGGTACAAACACATTACCTTCTCAATATTGTTGACTAGATTAGTTGTTCTCAAAATTGTTCAATACAAGGATCAGTTAAGAAGATTTTTATTTAGAAATTCTGTGAGTCATGTGTCCCATCCACTCTATTTTTTTAAAAAGATTTTATTTATTTATTCATGAGAGACACAGAGCGAGAGAGAGAGAGGCAGAGACACAGGCAGAGGGAGAAGGAGGTTCCATGCAGGGAGCCTGACATGGTACTTGATACTGGGTCTCCAGGATCACAACCTGGGCCGAAGGTGGCACTAAACCGGTGAGCCACCCAGGCTGCCCCTATTTTTTTTAAGTGAACATTTTTATTGCAATATACATAGACATGCATAAATCACAAGTGTACAGTGTGATGGGATTTTTTTTTTTTTACAACTGAATATCTAACCAGCACTCAGATCGAGAAACAGAATGTGACCAGAACACCAAAAGCCACTTTGTACCTTCTTTTATTCACTAATCCTGACACAATGGTAACAGGTGTTTTAACTCCTAATAGCATAGATTAATAAGGCCTATTTTTTATCTTTATATAAATAGAATCATAAGGGATGTACTTTTTTGTGTTTCTGGCTTTTTTTCATTCAATATTATGTTGCGGCAATTACCCACATTCGAATACAATGAACTTCATTCATTCTCATGGTTGGATAGAATTCTATTGCATGAATACATATTTTATTTATTCATTCTACCATTGATATATACTTGGGTAGTTTTCTGTTTGGAGCTATTATAGTGAGTGCTGCTATGACCATTTCTTCTACATGTCTTTTACATAAACATATGGATATGTTTCTATTGGGTGTATATGTGGGGATGGAATCATCACATCCTAGAATTCAAAGAATGTCAGATTTCAGTAGATACTGACAAATGATTTTCCAAAATAGTTACACAAATTTCCATTCCCATTGGCCATGTATGACTATCTAGATTTCTTCATATGTTTGCATACCCTTGGTATCATTGCTTGTTTGTTTGTTTGTTTTAATTTTAACCATGCTGATAGGTATATTGTGCTATTTCATTATGGTCTTAAATTTTGTTTCCCAGAAAAACCGATGAACACCTCCGTGGCTACAAGTGGTTGATTGGTGTTCAGTCTCAACATGCTAGCATGGTCAATATTATCTTCAAGGATTAATGTCTGTACTAGTTAAATGTTTTTTTAAATACTGTTTTCTATGACAGCTTTATTGAGGTATGATTGACATTAAGCTTTACATATTTAAAGTATAAAATTTGGTAAGTTTTGACATATGTATATATGTGTGTGAAACCATCACCATACTCAAAGTAATAAATATACACAGCAAAGGAAACCATCAACAAAATGAAAAGGCAATGTACCAAATGGGAGAAAATATTTGCAAATCGTGTACCTAAAAAAGGGTTAATGTTCAAAATATATAAAGAACTCAAAAAATCAATAGCAAAATAATAATAATAATCATGATCTAATTTAACAATGGAAAGAGGATCTGCATAGACCTTTTTCCATAGAAGAAATACAGATGGCCAATAGGCATATAAAAAGGTGCTCAACATCACCAATCATCAGGGAAATGCAAATCAAAACTACAATGAGGTATCACCTTGTACCTGTTAGAATGTCTACTATAAAAAAGACAAGTTAATAACTAGCATTATCACATCCGATAAATGTTGGAGACGATGTGGAAAAAGGGGAACCTTTGTGCACTGTTGGTGGGAATATAAATTAGTACAGCCACCATGGAAAATAGAATGAAGTTTCCTCAAAAAATTAAAAATATGTTTACCATATAATCCAGCAATTCTACTTGTGGGAATTTATCCAAAGGGAAATAAAAACATTAACTTGAAAAAAAAACAAGAACACGGACTTCAAAAGATACCTATACTGCCATGTTCACTGCAGCATAATTTCAGTAGCTAAGACTTGGAAGAAATTGTCTGTCCATGGATAGATAAAGAAGACATGGTGTGTGTATGTATATATATATATATATATATATATATATATATATATATCTACAGTGGAGTATTACTCAGCCATAAAAAAAGGAAATGTTGCCATTTGCAACAACATGGATAGACCTTGAAGGCATTATGCTAATTGAAACAAGTGAGACAGTAAAAAACAAATACCATATGATTTCATTTATATGTGAAATCTAAAAACTAAAACCAAGCTCATAGATACAGAGAACATATTGGTGATTGCTAGAGTCAGGTGGTGGTGGGTGGGAAAGATAGATGAAGGTCATCAAAAGCACAAACTTTAGGGGTGCCTGGGTGGCTGAGTTGGTTAATTGTCTGCCTTCGGCTCAGGTCATGATCCCAGGGTCCTGGGACCAAGCCCTGCATCAGGGGAGAGCCTGTTTCTCCCTCTCCCCACCCTTCCCCGACCTATGCTTGCTCCCTCTCTCAAATAAATAAATAAAATCTTAAAAAAAAAAAAAAGCACAAACATCCAGTTGTAAAGTAAATCCTGGATATGTAACATATAGCCTAGTGACTATAGTTAACAATATTGTATTTTATATTTGAAAGTTGTTGAGAGTAGATCTTAAAAGTTCTCAACACAAGAAAAAAAAATTGTAGTTGAGTAATGATAAATCTTAACCAGACTTATTGTAGTCATCATTTCACAATATATACATAAATTGTATAATTATGTTGTATACCTGAAACTAATTTTTATGTCAATCATCTTTCAATTTTTTAAGAAATGAACATATCTACCACCACCCCTAGAAGTTTTCCCATGTGTTTTTTTTTTTTTTCAATCCTATCTTTCTGCCTTATTTTCCTAAACCCCATCTTTAGGCAGCCATTGATCTTCTTTCTGCTACCATGTATTAGTTTGAGTTTTCTAGAATTTCCTTACATAAGTGGAACCATACACTAAATACTATTTTGTATCTTTTTTCCCTCAGCATAATTATTACAGAATTCATTCTAGGTTGTCACATTTATCACCAGTTCATTTCTTTTTATTGCCAAGAGTTTTCCATTGTATGGATATACCATAGTTGGTCAATTCACCTGTTGAGAGGCAATTGGATTGTTTCCAGTTCCTGGCTGTAAAAAAAGGTTATATGATTTTACAGTTCTACTATTAGATGAGAGTTTCAGTTTCTCCACGTCCACAGCAACATTTTATGTGGCAGTCTTTTTCTTTAGTGATTATAGTAGATGTGTCATGGTGTCTCACTGTGGTTTGAGTGTGCATTTCCCTAATAACTAATAATATTGATGCCTTTTCATGTGTTTATTTGCCATCCATATATTTGATGACATTTTTGTTAAATTTGCTCACTCTCTTGGGGTGAGGGTAAGGGGTTAGCTTTGTTATTTTTGAACCTGACTTTCTTTATACTAGATATCACTTCACTATCTCATATATGTTTTGCATGGTTTCCTTCTTGTTTTTTATTCATTTTCTCATTCTTTTGGCAGAATCGTTCAAAGAATAGAAGTGTTTTGTTTTGTTTTTAAGTAGGTTCCATGCCCAACGTGGGGCTTGAACACATGACCCCGGGATCAAGAGTTCTGTGTTCTAAGCTAGCCAGGCACCCTTCAAAAAATAGAAGTTTTAATTGTGATAAGATCCACATTATTAATTTCACTTATTATGTCATACTTTGGTGCCATTTCTGAGAAACCTGTGCCAACTCAAGGTCACAAGACTTTCTCCTATTGTTTTCTCTTCTCAAAGTTTATATTTCAATGTTTTACATTTAGGCCCATGATCCATGTTGAGTTAACTTTTGTATGTAGTGTCAGCTATGGATCAAATCATATTGTTTTGTTTATTGTTTTTTTGCAATGGATACCTAAGTGTGCTTGCTCTATTTTTTGAAAAGACAATTTTTTTTCTTCTGCTCTGTGTAGAGGTTGAACTTCTTTATCAGAGAATTAAAAGAATAAGGCTTATGCCATAGATTTCATTTTTAAAATGAGATCATTTAATAATTAGTCTTAATTTTGTTTTGGTTGTAGCAGGGCCATTCTAATTGATTGGAAGCAATAGATTATTGTTGGTGCCGATTTTAAATTTTTACCAAGTTTTATGTGTCTCTACTAAGCAGTGTCTGCCAAGAGGGGCTATTTGTTCATTCACTCATTTATTCACTTGACAAACATTTGTTGAAGGATTGCTATATATCATGTAATGTTCTTATTATGAGGGTCATTGCAGTGAACTAGATAGAGTTGCTGCCCTCAGTGATATTACTTTCCATTATATAATAAAAAATAAGTGTTTGGCAGGTAATAATAAAGGCTATAAATTTCAAAACATAGGGGCAAGGGAAAGAAAGTAATGGTCATGACCTGGAGGTCTTGATTTTTAGGATCATTAGTATCTCAAGGCAACATATTCAAAAAGACTTAAAGAAAGGGATGGAATAACTCACTTTTATATCTAAATGAAATATTCCAGACAGAGCAAAAATAAACTCTAAACTAGACACTAAAGAGGTCTATTTGGCATGTTTTAGAAATAGCCACAGAGGGTTCTTAGGTATTTGAATTAAGAATCTTAGACCGTGAGAAAGCCCTCAGTACTATCCAGTTCTAGGATTGCCAGTAGATTTCATCTTCAAAGCCCCTTCAAATGGATTGGTAGTAAATGCCTGGAGCTGCACTCAGCCTTCCCCCCACCCACCCCCCGCCCCATAAAGGTCCAGATCATAAATATTTTCAGCTCTGTGTGACATAATGTTTCACTCAACTCTGTTGTTTTGTAAAAGCAACCATAGACAGTGTGTAAGCAAACACATGAGTGTGCTGTGCTCCAAGCAAACTTTAATTTTACCAGAGGAGGTAGCCTGGACTGCCCAGGAAGCCACCAGCCTCTGGGCTAGTGTGGCGTTGAGCAGCCTTGCTGGGATCTTTCCAAGGAATGCACCTTAGCCAAGTCTGCCCTAGGCTTTTGGGAAGTACCTGAGCCATGTACTTGCCACTGTGACTAACAACAGCCTCCTCATGTTACTGATTAGACCAGACAAGTTCTCACAAGGTGTTAGTGGAAAGTTAGATTTCTGGCCTCACCGCCTCACTGCTCAGTTTTGTTACACTAGCCCTGCCCTTCCTCCTTCAGATTTGCCACAAATTACTTTACATATAGGACAGTAATAGAATTCTGAGGGTTACCTCCCCAAATCAGCCAAAGCCTGAATGGCAGTATTTCCTGGGAAGCTGCTGGTAATGTCCAGAGTTAGAAATGAAGGCTTCTGCAGAGCTTTCTCTCATTTTGTCTGTGCTGCAGAAATACAAATGAAAAACTCTGCCATTTGTCTCTGGATCCGGAGCACAGAGGACAGTGGAAATCAGCTGTGTCCCCCTGCCACTGACCAGTCATCCCAGTGGGAAAGGAGAGGGGAGCCTGGCTCAGTGAGGGAAGAAGAACAGGCCTTTAATACAAGGTAGATCTCAAAGGGGTTGGGCGATTAATTGCATAAGGGAATACCAAGATGATCCTTTCTCTGATTTTCAATTTTATTTTTTTTCTTATTTTAAATGTTAAGCACTTCAAATGAGATTCAATTAATTAGAATATAGACTAAATCTGATTTTAAGAGATACCCAAAACTATGACAACATAAATGTGATAGAAGTTTATTTTCTCTCTCCTGTAACTGTCTAGAGAGAAATAATCCAAGCTGGTAGGGTGGCAGTGCTTCACATGATGTTCACAGTCTCCAGTTGCTTCCATCTTCATGGCTTTGCCTTCCCCTGGGCTGCTGTCCTCATCTATCCAGTCTGTACAGGGTCCTGTGGCATTCCAGTTGGCATGGAAGGGGGGAAAGAGAAAGTGGAAGCTGGGAAATTACTTTTTAAGGAAGTGATACAGAAGTAGGGCACAGCACTTCTGATCACATTTTGCTGCTGAGAATGAGGTCACATGATAGCCACACCTAGCTGGAAAGGACGCTGGGCAATGTGGCCTCTATCTGTGAAGTCCTAAGCTCAGATAATAATCTACTCTGGATATTTATTTTTTTATTTTATTATTTTTACTGTGGATTTTTAAAGGGGATTACAAATTAGATGGGATGCTAGATTAGCAGTTTTCAGCAGAGCTTATAAAAGAGTGGAAAATTTTTTTTGTTCGTTCTACCACATGTGTGAATTGTAATGACTAATGTTACCTAATACTTTAGAGATTTATAATTTTCCTCATACATTATTTCGCTTAATTCTTTAACGTTAGCTTCCTTTAAACTAGACATTATCTTTGGAAGTAGACATTAATCTTCCTAGATGTGAAGAATAAGTATGGTTCAGAAAGATGATGAGATTACTCAAACCCACGTATCTGTAGAGGACAGAGCCAAGACTTTTGTCCAGGCTCAGAGCTCTGCCATTTCCAGTCCTCACAGTCTTTCTTAACACCTAATCCTTTGGAGGGTTTCCTGTTCCTTGGCATTCACCAAATGGAATGTTCCATCATAGCAGAGGTCTGATACTTCAGTGTGCTGGGTAAGTACCTAAGCACCTGGATTAAAATACCCATTACTCTACCAGAACTTGAGAAATTTTCATGAGGTACCTGTAGGTGTGAGGCCCTAAAATTGCAGTGCTTTGGGAATCACTGCAGTGATCTTGCATTTTATCATTGCATTTGCTTGAACAGAGAGAGGAGATGTTTCATATTTCTGTCTTTTTTTTTCTTTTCTTGCCCTCCTGTGCTTATATGCATTACCTTAAATTTTGGAAAATTGCTTTTGAAAAGTCTTTGCTAATCTCTTTTGAAGCATCACTAACTCAGAATGAAAAAGCAAACAATGACAAAATGTCAAAAACTAATTTGGGAAGCCACCATGGTATCTTCTCAAACAGAAGTTTTCAAAGCCCTTAGTTGAAGTAGATGTTCAGAAGGGGGCTTTATACTCTGCAGTTTGAAAGGAAAGAGAGAGAAAATTATTTTTTCATCAAAAATCTATATAATGTATTCAGAGTGTGTGTGTATGTGTGTGTGTGTGTGTGTGTGTGTGTAAGGTACACATATACATATCATTGTTTCCCCAACAGAAATTTCACAGAGATTTCTACTTGACTTCGTGTTACCCTCAATTCCCATTAAATCACATTGGGCTTTTTTATTTGCCCTTTTCTCTGTCAGACACCAGGATGAATTTAAACTCCAATCCCTTTCCAATGGCCTCTCTGATGTATTTGCTACTTTTTACATTCCCTTTCCCTGTAGAGTCTGATGGAAATTCCTTTGGAGCCTTTAGCTTTCCCTCAGAGTCAAAAACTTTTGTGTTGCTAATAGAACCCAGCCTCATTAGCATTTCAAATCCTAAGATGCTCTTAGAGATCAGTGTGTTAGATCTGAGGGGCTCCCCAGCCACAACCTGATTTATCAAACTTGTTTAACTAAAATCTCCAGTGGCCTGTGCCTTTGACCTTATTTCTGCCAGCACATCTCATCAGGAAATCCTTTTCAAGGAGTCTAGGGAAAGACACATGCATAATCTGAGAAGCTTTACTGTTGTCCCTCTCTCTATATTGCCTGCTTGAAAAGCCAATCCATGCTTTCTTCTTCACTTTTGATCCTTAGATCATGGGTAGATGATGAGTCAGAGCATGGATAGATGGGTAGATGGATGAGTACATGAGTAGATGGACAAGTAGTTGGGTGGGTAACTAGAAAAGCAGATGGATTGTTAAATGGGTAAATAGATGGGTGGGCAGATAGTTGAAGTAGATGAATGAGAAGAAGGATGGGATGGATGGATGGATGGATGGATGGAAAGACAAGATAGATAAATAATGCAAGTCTTCTGTTTTGTACAATCCTTGCCATCTAATTAACCATAATTGGTCTTGGTGTTCTTGAGGCTGAATACCATTTCTGCAGAAAACAGCAAGTCATGTGATATAGCAAGAACAGGGTGGGGCTTGTCAAATAATTCATTGCTATTCTGACTCAGTGTCCAATTTGTACAATGAAAGAAATCATTCTCTTTTCTGAAATTTATAAAAATGTTTCGATACTTAACCAGACCTATACAGCAAAATCGCTTGGAGAAGTTGCCCTAACTGCATATGCCTGGCCCCCAGACCCTGAAATGTGCATTCTGATTGAAAATTAACTGCCCTGACAGACTAGTCTCTGTGCCTAATAGCAGTAGTATTTGAGCTATGTGTCCTGACTTTATTTTCTTCTTGCAAACATTCCACTAACACTTAAAAAGTTTTACTTACTCTATCTTGGGCAATGTTGTAAGTGCTTTTTACTTGTATTACCTCATTTAATCTTTACAGCAATATTTTAATGTATTTACCATTAATATCTCTATTTTACAGGTGAGGGAATTAAGACATGTAGAGGTGAGGTAACTTGCTCAGGATCACACAACTAGTATGAGGCAAATCGTGGGTTCTAACACAGGCAGTCTGTGTCCAGACTCAATGGCTTCACCCACCATGAACGTCTCTGATCACTAAACTGAGCTTTCAGAGCACTGTGATCCAATAGAACTTTCAGTGATGGTGAAAATGCTCTATATCTGTGCTGTCCCATGAACATGGTCGCCACTAGCCACATGAAGCTTTTGAGCCGTTGAAATGTGGCTAGTCTGACTGAGGAACTAAGTTTTTAGTTGCACTGAATTTTAATTAATTTAAACAGCACAGTTGATCTCCAAAAAAAAAAAAAAAATGAAGTGTTGAATTAGGTACTAAGGTAGGCATCCAGTTATAGACATTCTCCTTTATTAATAATATTAACGTGAAATAATTACAAAGCACTCTTAGAATCCTTTGTGCTTCTTTCCATCAGTGAAAAGAGCCTCGCTGTTCTTTTAAGCCCTCTGCCAACTAGGTGGCACATCTACTCTTAGCTCATTGGAAGATGTATTGAGATGAGACAGAAAAAGTAATTCAGGCAGAATAATACAGGGACGTCATGGGCAAGTTGTAGCGTGGTGGTGCCATTGGCATTTATTCTCAGGAGTCGTTGTTATATTTTCCATCTCCTCAATATTGCCATCATATATTAGGGGGAGAAGGGGTTGATGGAAATAATGGACTTTAAAGCAGGGTTTGGTGGTGGAGGAAAGAAAGTACAAGGGCATCTGGGCTCATGTGAAGGAGATATGCAATCCTGCACCCCTTCCTAAGGACGTGCAGAGTGAAGTAGGAAAGTGGGAATTAATGAGCCAAGAGAGAAGAAGAGAGGATTCTAGATGAAATAATATGATAAAAGAGCCATATCATTCTTGGTATACAAGTTGAAACTGGGTAAAGCTTTTAAAAGAGAAGGAAGATTAAACAGAACCCAAATGTATAGAGCTGGGTTTTGAAGAGAGAAAGAAACAAGACAGTATAAAATTTGGTGCAATTGTTAAAGGAATGGTTTAGAATAGAGGTGGACAAACTGTAGCCCATAGGTCAATGCCAGTCCACTGCTGATTTTTGTAAATAAAGTTTTATTGAACATGCCTATACACACACACACACACACACACACATTTATATCCTTTATACTACAATGGCAGAACTGAGCTGTTACAACAAACTATATATACTATAAAACCTAAAATCTTTCCTATGACCATAAGCAGAAAAAATTTACTGACCCCTATTTTAGAACAAAAGAGGAATGTATTAGCACAACCATTTTGGAGTGCAATTTTGTGTGGTCATCAAATTTTAACATGCACATCATCTTTGACCTGGCAATACTGCTACTAGAATTTTATCCAGCAGATGTGTGGCTACATATACAGGTAGGTCTTCTTAAACACTGAAAACCTGGAAACAAACTAACTGTCCAGTAGGTGAGCACTAGCCAAATGAATTATATGTATTAATGTAGAGAGATACTATTCAGCTTTTGTTATTGTTTTTTTAATTTTTATTTTAATGATTTATTTATTTGAGAGAGAGTGTCCATGATGTGGGAGCAAAAGTCTACGGAGGGGCAAAGGGAAAGAATCCTCAAGCAGACTCCGCACCAAGTGTGGAACCTGATGGGGGTTGGATCACAGGACCCCTAGATCATGACCTGAACCAAAACCAAGAGTCCAACACTCAACCCACCAAGCCACCCTGGTGTCCCTTCTTTTTGTTTTTTAGTGCAAGTTCTATATGTGCTGTTTATTATGAAGGAATTTCAAGAAATGTGCCAAATAGAAAAATGTTACAGAAGAATATGTATTATTTTATCATATTTGTGTAAAAGCAACAACCCTCCCAAGAGATATACAGATATATGCCCAGCAACTTTTCACTTTATATCTTCCAGATCAAAGTATGAGTTTTTATGAATGTGTATCACTTTTTTAAAAAATTTTATTTCCAATGTAGTTAACATACAGTGTTATATTAGTTTCAGGTGTACAATATAGTGATTCAACACTTGTATACATCACCCTGTGCTCATCAAGATAAGTGTGCTCTTGATCCTCATCACCTCTTTCACCCCTCTCCCCCTCTGGGAACCATCTGTTTGTTCTCTTATCGTTAAAAGTCTATTTTTTTGGTTTGTCTCTTTTTTCTTTTTTCCCTTTGTTCATTTGTTTTGTCTCTTAGATTCCACATATGAGTGAAATCATATGGTATTTGTCTTTCTCTGACTGGCTTATTTCATTTAGCATTTATATTCTCAAGATCCATCCATGTTGTTGCAGAATGTATATTACTCTAAAAAAAAAAAAAAAACAAAATCTAAATTAAAAAAATGAAAAATAATGGGATTCCCTGGATAGCTCCACAGTTTAGTGCCTGCCTTCAACCCAGGGTGTGGTCCTGGAGTCCTGGGATCGAGTCCCACATCGGGCTCCCTGCATGGAGCCTCTTTCTCCCTCTGTCTGTGTCTCTGCCTCTCTCTCTCTCTCTCTCTCTCTGTATGTGTGTGTGTGTCTCATGAATAAATAAATACAATCTTAAAAAAAAATAAAAAATTTTTTAAAAATAAAAAAGTGAAAAATAAGAGGGAGAAAAGAAAACAAAGCTAGGTCTCTCCCAAACTGAAAAATTCAATACTGAGGTATTCATTCAGGAGGGTAAGTGCCAAGTTGGGACCAACAGAAACTGTCGGACTTGAAGAGATGTCTTTATGAGTCCTGTGCAGCGAAAGCAGAGAAGTAAAGTGCTAAAGAAAGCAAGTCAAGGGTGGAAAGGGAGAAGTGTTCCCCTTGTCTTGAGGAATGGCATTTGTAAGTTCCCCGGGTGGGAAGACTTCATGGAAGAAACTAGAAAAAACAGGAAGCTGGAGAGAAAGGAACCAAATGAAAGAAGGACACAGTGGCCAATGCTCAAGATGGAGAAACATTTTTGAGGAAGAACAGATGTTCCTTGGGATTCTGAGAAGACCCAGTCTCTACACAGATGCGTAGACCCACTCCACAAATTCATGTTTGCAGAGCACTTTGGTGTCTTCTGGCCTAGGATCCATGGCCATCAACAGTCCTGGTACGTTATCAGGTGTTCAGATGGAAGGGCCAGAAACAGTTTCCCTGTGTTGACTGGTGTGAGAACTTCCCCCAGCCCCCGACACAGCAAGCAGCTCTGCCTGGTGGGGGGGAAGCCCTGGGAAGTGCCTCCCTGCTCGCCTTGTGCCGCAGCACGTCCCTGCCTTGGCTTCCCAGACCAAAATGCACACAGCACTCAGTGCTAGTCATCTCTTTTTCTGGCAAAACTGTGGCAAGAGGAGTTTGTATGAGATTAACGGTTAAGAAAACCACACAAATAAATAAAAGTAAAGCAAACCAAAAACCATGGAGGAGGCAGGTGTGTTTTTTACAATGAGCCGTGTCTACCTCCCTGCAGCCCACCCCCATGTCTGCCTGCACTTTGCATGACTTGTGCCTGGGGTGGGTATGTCTGCGCCTGTGAGAATCTTTTTATTTAGACATCACAAGGCATTTGACCAATTTTGAACACGGCCGGCTTCAGTACGGGTACACAGAGACGCCTGCTCTTTCTTCACAAACCTCTCCAGTTCAAACATGTTTGCAGAGCATGATTCATGGTGTTTCTTTCTGGATTGTCCAGTGGGTAATTGCTATACGAAAACCAGAGAAACAGATGTAGACCGTGAACCTTGGCTATAAATTTTTGTTTTATGATTATGGGTTTCAAATGTGCTGTGTCACACTGACAAATCTACAGTTACTCCGAAACAAAATGGATTTTGGTCTCAAACTTTTGCTTTTTTTGTTTGTGGCTGGAAATACTTTTATTAGAGTTTCTTTTATCGTTGATCAAATACAAAACAGAGGAGATGACACATATCAGATTGTTATTCTATGTCACACCAAGAGAATATTTGTGAAAGGTTCCTTCCAACTGTTGGATTCATGTTTAAAATAGGCGTCGATAACTTAAACTTCATTTATCCCCAAATTAACTAGGCCATTTTTTGCCGTCTACCTACTCATTAATCTTTATGGTACATGGATATGTTCTTTAAAGAAGTGTGGATTGTTTGCCTGTCTTTCCTAAATTTTACTTAAGATGAAGAATGTGGGGGAAGACAGGTTTTCCAGAAGTATAAGAATTAGATTTCCTGATGAAGAAATGATAAGAAACATGTGGCTAAATTTGGGGGCTGCTTTATAAATTAATACTTGGATTAAATAATAGCTCTAATAGTTGCCATCAGCATAATTAACTCATGATGAGAAATGATGAATAGACTAGTGAATGCTGTTGCACTATAAGAAACCCATACTATTCTATTCACACGCATTGAAATAAAAGATCAGTATTCAAAAGCCCAAGTTTATTCCTCTACAGTTAAGAGAACCCCAAGATGATTATAAATTTAAAATGTTCTCTTGCAAAGAAAGAAAATATCCAATCTCCTACCATCTCCCCCCATCCCTGCACACTTTGTTATTGTTTTTGTGTCATGACATGGTATTCAGGGTAGAAATTAGGGAGCAGTCATTTCCCTTCCTAGGCTGTCCTCTAGCTTGTGAAATGAGAGTAAACAGAATTTGGGAGACACCATCCCCATCTTTACCTCCTTGTGACCAGTGCACCCTTCCCTTTGGAAAGATGTTTGAGCAGGAAGTGCTATGCATCCCCACCCAACAGATACCTGAATACACACACTTGGGAGTTTGGGGGTGGGGAGATTTCTCTCTTGATGCCTCCTGCTGTGCTTTAAATGTAGCTCCTTCCTCCTTTCATCCGAAACACCTTTTCAGTGGCTTCCATTACAGCATATAAGATGAGTCCAGTTTCCAAGGAACTCTTAAGGACCGTAAGGACCGTAAGTTAGCATTTGAGCTGTAAGTCCACGCACACATGCAGAGGTTGGTACATAATGTGGTGCTTTGTGTATCTTTACAACTATCTTAATGACAGTGTGTTAAATGTTTTGTAAATTCCTCTGTGCAACCTAAGTCGTGTGTTTTCTTTGTAGTTAAAGAGTTTCTTATAAACCCCTGTTACAAAATGATGGCCACTTGAGAGAGAGAGAGAGAGAGAGAGAGAGAGAATAACAAACATAGTTTCAGCAAAATCTCACCCTTCTATTGCCCTGGACTTTTCAATAGCAAGAACTGAGCTTGCTGGGCTGAAAATTGTTTTAATGTACCTTCATAAAAGGATCTTTGACTTAGTAAGTGTGTGTGATGCATACTTTTCATGTTACACCATGAGTGCCACTTAGCAACTCCTGAAGACAGAGCAGCCGTTCAGCATGGGGCGGGGTGCCCCCTGACAGGCTTTTAAAGGGCCTGGATGCCAATGAGCATTCCAGCATTATCCACAGAAAGGAGACTGGGGCAGCACTTTTCCCTGCAAGGGGCAAGGAAACTCCCTCATGCCCACTTGCTTGACTGCCCTGTTTTGTGGGAGAGTTACAACAAGTAAATCCTGGAGAGGTAGTAGAGGAGATAGGGTGTTTTAAATCATCCGGAGTTTCCTTCCTTTGATGTACTTTGCATCCTTTAAGCAAGTTGTACAAAATGACTGCAATGTGGATCGGCTCTCCCTTTGAAAGCTCTCTGCCCGGGTTTATTTGTAAATTTTGCATCTGTCCTTCTCAGGGTTTTAGGACCTGCTACAAGGTTTCTCCTTCCTCTAGGTGGGTCAATATGGGAAGGATAAAAAAGAATCTCTCTTAAAATTATTCTAATAAGTAACCAAGATTGGGCAGGGGCTAATATTGGTGAAAACAGGCCTTTGGAGGTATAAAACCTTCACACTTAGCCAGTTTTCAAAATATGTGTTTAATTATGTGGTGGTGGTGGTGTGTGTGTGTGTGTGTGTGTGTGTGTGTATGTACGTGCATGAGGTGATGGAGGTCACCAACATGCTGTTCAGGGTGCAAGGCTGTGGGAACAGCAGAGTAATTTTCACATTGGGCTGGGATTCCGGGGAGTTGCGTCTGGTCATAGTTCTCAGCTTTGCGGCCTCAGACAGGTCTCAGCCTCCCGTCGCAGGGCTTGTTTCCCCAGTGAAAAATAAGAGGGTGAAATGAGAATTAGTACTTGTTGCAGGGTACATACTGAGTGCCATACAAGCGCTTTGGGGGAGGGGAGCGGCTCACAGCAACCCACCCAAGTGGGTAGTAGTCCATCTCCATTCTACAGATGAGAACACTGAGGCTAGGAGAGATTAAATACTCATCCCAGATCACACCGCTGGTAAAAAAAAAAAAAAAAAAAAAGAAGAAGAAGTGGAATTGGAATCGATTTCAGTTTCAGCCCCACATCCACTCCTGACCAGTCTGTCTCCTCTGATCAGGACCTGAAATCCTGTGTATCTGTGTGATTTCTGTGTGTGTGCGTGTTTGGGGCAGGAATCATGCCTTCTTGACGGCCGCCTCCAGACTTGAGAGAGTGCTTAAAAAAGTAAATGGATCCACGAAGTTGGATTTTTACTCCGGAGCAAATGCAATCCCTCCGGAGGCCCGAGGCTTTTGCAGGAGGGATGCAGGAGTGGGGTGGGGGGGTGGGGTGGGGGGGGGGAAGCTCTCCATCCAATGGAAAGTTTCTCGACCCAAGGCTTCCCCGAGGAGCAGCTCTCCCCTGCTCTACAGTTTAGGGCTTGCACGCGCTTTGTCGCGAGTGGAAAAATCCGTAGGTTGCGAGGGATTGAGCAGCCCGGCGGGCGCTCGGAGGGCTTGACGGGGCGGGCGCGGGGCGGGCGCGGGGCGGGCGCGGGGCGGGCGCGGGGCAGGCGCGGGGCGGGCGCGCTCCCGGGCTCGGGCCGCCGCGGCGCGGGCGAGGGCGAGGGCGAGGGCGCGGGCGAGGGCGGACCCGGAGCGGAGTCGGCGCTCGGCGCGAGCCGGCGGCGGGGGCCCGGCTCCTCCCCCGCCCGTTTGCACAAGCACCCCTTGCATTGTTTTTCAGGTGAGAAATGGGAAAGAAAGAGGCGGCTCGCGCGCTCGCCCGCTGCCTGCCTCCCGGGCTGTCTGCTTTTGCAGGGCTGCTGGGAGTTTTTAAGCTCTGTGAGAATCCTGGGAGTTGGTGATGTCAGACTCGTTGGGTCATTTGAAGGTTAGCAGCCCGGGAAGGGTTCACCGAAAGTTCACTCGCATATATTAGGCAATTCAATCTTTCATTCTGTGTGACAGAAGTAGTAGGAAGTGAGCTGTTCAGAGGCAGGAGGGTCTATTCTCTGCCAAAGGGGGGACCAGAATCCCCCAAGCGCGCTGCTGGAGGACCGGGATGCCGAGGACGCGAGCGAGCCGGGCAGGGTCTGTCTGGGCACCGTCGGGCTAGGATCCGGACCGCCTTCGGAAGGCTTCTTGCAGGCATTTGCTTGGAAGGAGAACTTGGGATCTTTCTGGGAACCCCCGCCCCGGCTGGATTGGCCGAGCGAGCCTGGAAAATGGTAAATGATCATTTGGATCAATTACAGGCTTTTAGCTGGCTTGTCTGTCATAATTCATGATTCGGGGCTGGGAAAAAGACCAACAGCCTACGTGCCAAAAAAGGGGCAGAGTTTGATGGAGTTGGGTGGACTTTTCTATGCCATTTGCCTCCACACCTAGAGGATAAGCACTTTTGCAGACATTCGGTGCAGGGGAGATCATGTTTGACTGTATGGATGTTCTGTCAGTGAGTCCTGGGCAAATCCTGGATTTCTACACTGCGAGTCCGTCTTCCTGCATGCTCCAGGAGAAAGCTCTCAAAGCATGCTTCAGTGGATTGACCCAAACCGAATGGCAGCATCGGCACACTGCTCAATGTAGGTTTATTTTTTCCCTTCTTCTACCAAGAAAAAAAAAAAAAAATGAATTGTCTCTCTTGCATGCAATAAAGACGTTGGAAACAAACTGCATTGGTAGCAAGACAAAGGATTTAATGATTTAATGCTGAAAGGGTGTGATATGCTGGCGTGCATATTGATTCCCTCTGCTGAAAATTTCCTGTTAGATGTTTTCTTCCCAAACAACCCCTCCCGAACCCCGCTCCTCTCCTTAACCAACCTTAGGGTCTCTCGGAAAACGGTTTTTAAAAATATGCATGGAGGGGGTGGTGGTGAAAAGTAGAGTGTGACCACAGGACTTTGAAACATTCTTCAAGTAAGGCAGTTTGACACATTGTGCAGTTTTTTACTAAAATGTATGCAGAGGGGAATTTAACTTTGCTGTTCTTTGGATTAGCTGCTAGTTGTATATATTCCCCCCTTGTGTGTTTCAACAGTCCCAAGTAATTAAAATATGACATCGTCCTTGCAAGGAATTTAGCCTAATTAGGGTGGCTGCTGCTCCTGAAGTTCATAAACCACCAGTTAAAGCTGCTGCTTCCAATGTTTTCCTTGCTAAGGAAAGGCAATATTTCTTAGCATTGACCCTGCTGCCACCTTTCCGAGTCACTTTGTTGCTCTAAGAAGTTGCTGTTTTGCTAGAAAACTACTGGCAATGAACACCCCTTGGGCTGAGCCATCCATTATTTCCATATCTTGCAATTCATCCTCGAACCTGGACATCACTTAAAGGAAAGGAAATATAAGTGGAGTAGCCCAGTTTTTTTTTTTTTTTTTTTAATATTGACTATTTGGTTATCTGATGCTGACATGATGCCGAGGCACGCATCTGGTCAACAGTAGTGTGGCTGCAAGGCTTGAGAAATGACCAGGAGCCCCAGAAAATCCCACCTTCGGGTGGCTGTGGTGGGAGCCTGCAGGATGCATCGCTGCCCTGACAGTGATTTAGATAAATGGCTCAGCTATCTATCAAAATGTTTTTAGTACTTTATTTGACAATTCATTGGAGCATTAGCCTGAAAATGACATTTTAAATCTTTGTTTTCAAAGAGGTCAAAGTTTAACTGGAAGAAATTGAGTTTTCCTAATAACATGGTGCCTTATGTAAAGAGGGAGAAGAAAAGGGAAAGAGAGTGGACAGTGACCAGATTTAAATTGCTCTCTCTGAAACTTTGTCTTAGCAATAAAGACTCGCTTCTTGGGCCAGGAAATCAACAGGTTTGTAGCTGAAAAATCAATAACCATTTGATGCCAACAGTCTGGCTGTCTGACTTAATATTTCGTAGAGCCATAACCAGGGCAAAAAGAATATAGTTTTCAGAAAGTGTCTTCATCTTCAGCGGCTCCCCAAATGCCTTTTCTTTCCTGCTGTGCCTGTTTTCTTTCTGGAGAATTCAAAGAAACTCAGTGTTACAAAATAATTTTTATAATCCACTAACAGATCTTTCAGACCTGTCCTCTCCGTAGCAGTTAAAAGAGTGTGAACAGTTTCACTCGGGATCTCAGGGAACTGGGGCTCTCCAGAAGTTTTTCTTATAAGAGAAAGTTCTATGAAACATATTTTTAATGAAGGGGGGGGGGAATGCTCGGGACCCTTGGCGGAAAGCTATTAGACCTAACAGAGCCTTCACAAGTAGACATTCTCCCTTTTGTAATTAACCCTCCAAACATGCCTATTAAGTTGTAGGAGTAGGGGGAAAAGCTTTGTTTGTTCTTGAACAAGTTAAACAAGGGATTTGCCTTATCTAGGGAGAGCGAGTGGTGAATGTGTCATTCGCCTAGGGCCAGCCGATAAGCAAGAAGTGTTGATAACAGCAAAGTTCAGCTAATCAAAGAAACTTGCATTAGAAAAAGTAAATAAAGGCGTTTGACAAAGGGATTTCAGAAATTCCAGTGTCTTATTTTTGTAAGCAGGGCAATTAGAGCTTATTGTGGTCAATTTCACAAGAGTTCCACTCGCATACCCCCCAGCTATAGGTTAAATGAATAAATTGTAAAAATTGCATATGCCCCTGCAGAGCACTTTATCCTCCATCAACCACTTTATGACGGTCAGTTTAGTTCTTCAAGAGATTCAGGTTTTTAAGCGTAAATAAAAATTCTAACAAATGTCTGCCACATGGTGTTTGGTTCGGGGTGGCATGGGTAGTAAGGACTTTTGAAATGAAAGCATATTAGGGCTTCATTTGGATAAGTAAGAACATAAAAACCACAACCTTTTCCATTTTACTTAATGACTGTTTTGACGAGAAGCAGATCTGTTTGCGCTCTTCACACAGAGGAAACAGTGGGCAAGGAGAAAAAAAAATAGCACTGAATTCCTACCAAAAGTATTTTCTGCTTTGAGATTCTATTTTTGACATGTGGTGTGTATGTGTGTGTATGTGTAGTAATTGGAGTAAACCCTTTGAATGAAAAAACACATCAGAAGCGGTCTTTGAAAGGGGTCAGGATATTCTTTTTATTTTCTTTTTAAAATTTTAACGACAGATAAATGATATGCCAACCAGCTACCGGTTGGAGTAGGGCCTGCAAATGGCTTGTTATAAAAATTCGAAGTCAGGATTAGCGGGCTCTAAGGGAATGTGGTATAAATAATACGATTTCAGACTGCCCCTGGAAGGTATCATAGTCACAAAGTTTCTATTCATATGCCTCCTGGATTATCTCGGTTTTAGGGCTGCTCCAGATGTTTTCAGCATTCATTGCTCAGTGGGCATAGGATAAATCCTAATATTTGTGGTCTAAATATAGTTGCTTTCGGTGAAATCCTGAGTGTGACAACTTCTTGGCCCTCTTCCCCGTCATCTCCATACTCAGCCCATCAAAAGAAAAAAGGAAAAAAATATTTTCTTTTTGAAATAGTATTTTGCCCATTTAAAGAGGATAAATCATCTGTTTTAAAAACAAACAGTGATGTGTGATCAAGGAAGGAAGAAAAGTCCCCTTCTCAAAGCCCTGGGACCTGAATTTTAAGTATTACACAGTATCCAAATCCTCTCCTAGTGAGATATAAATTGGGGTCAAAGTGGCAAAATCAAAGATACTCTCTGAAAGAGACGAAATAAAGACTGAAATAAAGACTGACAGCCACCGTATGAATTGAATGGGGTTTTGAATAAATATTTCGATGAAAAGGCTCAATTGTTTTTCTAAAGTAGGACATAATTTTCTGCTTCTCAGCCACATGACAGTGGTAACTAATACCATCAGAAAGAAAAAAGAAAAGGAACTTTTGCTTACATCTCCCGAACACAAGATAGGGTCACTTGAAAACAAGCAGAAGATTCACAAAGTTTTCCTCCCCTGTAGGAAAAAAAATACTAAAATTTTGTCATTACGCTGATAACTTGGTACTTTGGGTAAGGAAGAGTTGATGAGCAACCTAGAAGGAAAGAAAAAAAAAAAAAACCCAACGCAGAAGTTTTAAATTTTCTCACCATAGAGTGTGGATTCCAAAAAATAAGATAGGAGAAGTAGACCTCTGTCTTCTTAAACTTAGGCTATGGAATTGATCTGGAAGCTCCAGCTGGCGTTCGATTCGCCAGCCCAAACGCGAAAGCCTTTGGTTTGAAACAGGCCTTTTAAAAATATTTATTTATTTATTTATTTATTTATTTAACCAACCTTATTAGATAAATGATCAGAATTGCCGTTTCTGATAACTGACCTGAAACAGAAGTTTTGTTCTTATTTCTGGAAGCCTGGCTTTGACCATATATAACCAGTCAGTACTGTCATGAACTTTAAAACATAAAAGTAAAAGAACGTTCTTCTGGATATCAGATGCTTGTAATTTTATCTTCAACATGTTAAGTCTCTGAGATGAAAAGAGAAGAAAATCATACATTTTCTCCTTTGTACATTCTCCCAGCATCAATAAACTATCTCTGAACGGAATACATGAGAAATGATTAAGATTGTAAATTCTGCTCTCAAGGAATTTGTAATCTTTAAAATCAGATTTTTTTGTTTCTTTCTTTTCTTTCTTTTTTTTTTTTTTTTTACAAAAGGCTAGGAATTTTTAAATGAGAAAGTTACTCTCTAGGAGGAAAATAGAGATGTGAAACCGAGATGCAAAATACAGAACTCTCTTCAGGTCACACAGGACTTATTAAACAATAAACGCAGTATTCATATTAGAACATCTTAAAAAGAATCTTCTACAGAGTTTGAGTTACATGTAAGTGCCAATAAATTTATCTTTAAATGACATTTTTATATTTTAAATGTTCTACTATAGATTCAGTTAACTGTCAATTAAATACATTCTTTTGGAAATGGGAGCTTTTGATGAAGGTTAATCAGAAAAATCTTGGCTAAAAACCTTTCCAAAAGATATTAATGTAGAATCTTGCCTTTCAAATTATAGGGTAGTTAGGGCAATCGTGCATCTCTGGTTTTCTAGAATAACCCACTTCCAGATATACTGCCACAATTCCCACATAAATCATGGAAATACGCCAGATATTTCAATATTACGACATTTCTGAGGCTGCCCCTTGAACCCAGGAGTGGCACAGAAAGTCTTTGTTTGGATTCTATGGTCAATATAGCTAGAGCGCTCGCAGTTTAATTTTTCCATTATGACTGAACACTGCCTTGTGCTTCTGGGTCATTCTTCTGAACATGAATTCCTTTTGTGGCAAACTGTAGATCTGTAAATAGCACCCCTTGCAAAATGGATTTAAGTATTATGGCTGTGGTTCTGATTCCAGCACATGTGTGTATTGGGAGTGGGGGAGGGGTCGACTTATTAAATGGAATCACTAGGAACAAATCTGTATCAGTTCTCGGCCAGCTTCTTTTAAAAAGTTGAAATGGGTGGTGATGGGGAGAGGAGAGCAGAGTTAACTCAGGTTCCAGATTTATCAGTATCCTGTCTGTAAGTGGCTTGGCCTAAGTACCTCTTGTTAAATAGGAGATGAGATAACCTTCCCCATCTGTAAGATCTAATAACACAACCTCATCAGTCAATATGTTGCCCTGAATTCTTTTTTCCTTTCTGGCTTCCTTACCTCATCGTTAAGAAGTTATGATTCCCGCCTCACCCCACACCCCTAAACCCCTTTAAATGAATAATAAAAAAAAAGTTGCCCAAGTTCTCTCCACCTGGGAAGTAGTAAGGGTGAGTCTGCAGGTATCATTTATCTTGAGCTTTATTATTTATCTTGAGCTTTCAGAGCTTCTTAGATGAGAATTCAAACAGGCAATGGAACTGCTGACTTGCTTTTTCTTTGGACTTGCAGGGTGGGGAGCTGAAAGGGGGCCATTCAGTAAGATAAGACTCTTGGTCCCCTGTACGATAAGGCGAGGATAACAGGAACTGACGTCAGCCAGGCGACCCAGGCTGGCCAAGCATTTCCTCTAGTCAGGGCCCATGGATTCCAGGAGTCTCCAGGCCTCCCCCCGCTGCTGCTGAACTGAACCAGCTGGGGGTGGGGGTTGGGGGGGGGCATGAAGAAAGCTACTTTCCACAGGAGTGATGGTGGGTGACCATGTCCCTATTCCCCAAAGGAGATTCCTCTAAATAGAACAAAGAATCACTGGGGTGGAAGGGAGTGATTTCTCTAAAAGCAGATTCTGAGAATATAATTGCAATTTTACGTTGTCCTAGAATAGGTATTTGTTTTCCAGCTGTCCACAGTTTTCCTCTGATGTGTCTTGAGCTGGTCTATCCAGCACTCACCAAATCCCATCATCCCTGAGCCCCGCCAACTCTCTGTATAACAAAATGGGAGGGAATTCACCTTGTCAGTCAGTCCCTGGGACTCCTATTTACTTTCCCAAGTACCAAGTTCCCACCCCCATCCGCATCATATGACAGCGCTGCTAAAACCATTTCATCTGCCACCAGCCCTGACAGCGTCCAGCAGTTTTTGCTCTCCTTTCTCCCGTCTTTTCTCTTAAACACAGATTATTTTTGCCTTCGCGAGTATCTGTGATTTGAGGTCCGGAGGGGAATCTCGAATGAAAGAGCCTATTTTTTTTTTTTTTTCCCAAGTTCACAGGTTCTCCAGACTCTACTCTTTTCTCAAAGATTGCTCTGTTGTTGTTGTTTTCAAGTTTGAGTGTGGAATAAAGGGTGACTCTCCTGATTTGACCCAGATATGGTGAAATGTTTTTTTTGTTATTATTGACCAATTACTGTTTGCCACAGATTGCATTTGACCACATCAGGAAAAACCAAATTGCTGATTCCAAAATACTCTCTGGTAGAAGTAATGCAGATGAGACCATAAGACGAGTATGTCTGTTAACTGGTAGAAAATTTGGATCAGACGTTTATCTCGGTTTTTCTCTAATTTCCAGAGCAAATGAAGACCTCACCTAATAAATGCCTCTTCTCAGAAATATTAAAGCTTTCGGGGCTACAGTACCTATGTCTTGTTATCAAAGTCCATAATTATAAAAAGGCTGATGATCTGAAGGCTGTTTCAGCTTCAAAAGATTTTTTAGGGTCTGGTCTATTGGAAAGCTTGGGGGTATAATTAAGTAAAATGGAAATGGAGGCAAGCGAAATTTAGTTCCTGATGTTTTAATTTAGCTCAGTACTGCCATGTGTTATTGAAGAGAATTCTTAAAGGCAAACATAATTATTTCATTATGGTCCTCAGAATGCTTTCATTGGCTTTAATGACAAGAAGCTGTATAAAAAGGCATACATTTTAATTAGTCCTTCTTATATTTACATCAGATAAATAACAAATAATTGATGAAAAACAAGTCTTTGGAATGGATGATTTCACATAGTGCGCTGGTTACAGTTTAATGATGAAACATTTCTCTGTTGCTTTGCATTTTAATTATCCAGACATTACAGTAGTGGTGCCATGGAGTTAAAATACTGTTGTTGCCATTTTATTACAAAAAAATCACAATTAATGCCTATGAATCAGAAGCGGAAAAAGGTAGCTAGAAGCGCATCTTAGAGGAAGCAAATTGCCAGTCCCATTAATTTTACTACGTTTGTTAGCACTCACTTTGATCACTTTTTATCTTTTATGCTTTATCCTTTTGGGTTAAGACTGTCAGGGGTTTCACATGCGTTTTTATGGCCACATCTTCTCCTAAATACCTTTCTGTCTCTCTTGCCGCCTGTTAGGAAGACTTGCCTGAAAGGTACTTTGCCAAATGTGTGCTGGAAATTCAGAGCCTTTTTTCCATGTTGCAGGCTGCCTTACCTTTGATTTTATATGAAAACCCATTTCACATGATTCATCCGTTTTGGTGTACAGAACACTAATTGTTATTATTGATTTTAAATTCCGTGACCATTACAAGTAACCCAGATGACTGGCAGATAAAGGGTAATAATCCATGGAGTTCTGGAACTGTTTCATGTTTGTCTGGAGTACTTTATGTGATCAATATTAACTGCCCCATTGAAACTAACTGCTGTATCAAATAACAGTCAATCAAATGAATGTGCTTAGAGATTATTTATTGAAAGCTTTAATTGTTCACTGGGGCCCTGCTTATCAGAGGGAACAATAGGAATTAGAGATAGGATGAACAGGTTTGGATTTGCAAAGAAAGTTGGAGGATGCAGTAGAACAGGGCATCTCTCTGCTACTTGGGCAAGTTTCCAGAAACCCGTGTTGGGCTTACAGTGGACAGAAGTTGCCTATATTCTGGCAAAGGTTATCCTATTACCTGTCCCTCTAGAGCTCTCTGGCAAAGAATGATTTTCTTGCCCCCAGACCAGGGGCTGTGAAAAGTTGCCATTCTCTCAGAGTTTTACCACTTCTCCTCTGTGTGCCCACTCGTGTCGACTGCCCTCCCATGCATCTCTCCACCCGTGTGCCCTGCCACTGCCTGCTGGTCTGAGATGTTGGGAATAGCCTGACTTGACACAGGATTAATTTCTGCAGCTGTGAAATGGGCATAATAATGTCTACATTGCAGGATTTGCAGAAAGATCAGAGATCCTGTAAAGGAGGATTCTGTTCTCGCCCAGAAAGCATATGGAAGCCACCGAGGAGACAGACTTTCTGCTCTGATTCCAGCGTGACACCTGTGGCTCATGTGTCTTTGCTAATAGCAAACATGCTGTTTCAGTTGCTATCTCTTGTCCCCAGTGAAATGGTTCCTCTGTCTGTGGCTCATAAACTAGGTGACAGTTCTTCCCACTGGTTGCTGTTTGGGTAGCCCTGGCCCTGATTCAGTGGCATCCATTGAACCAAACCCCCAGATTTACAACAAATGATTGCTTTTCTACATGTGAGCACTGTTACAACGCAACTTCACCCAAAGGTGCATCAGGGGTGTAGTCCATTTTATTGCTCAGCGATGGATTAGATCTTGCATTGTTACTCAGCAAACACCTCTTGGGTCGGCCATGTTCCAGGCACTCCATTATGTTCTGTTCTATGGGCAAACACCAAGATGAGTCCTACCCGGTCCTGGCTCTCTCTGGACTCGTAAAGTGTGGGAGAAATTGTGTACACAAGTCACCGTGACACAGCCCCCTTATAACACAGACACAAGTATCTCCTCGGGACTTGGCACATGACTTTGATTATGGAAAGAACTCAAAACTCCTGTAACTGCAGCTGGTGCATCAGGTGAGGGATCAGGCGGGTGAAACATTTTTGTCACAGGAGCAAGCAGAGGTTTTCCTGTGTGCAGGCCTCATAGGTAATTTCTAAATGTGGCATACGTAGCAGTGTTTTAAAATTCGCTTGAGCAGTGGAGTAAGTGTATACCTTCTGAACTTGCTTCATGAAGACTCTTGTGTGGATATTTTTAGTGTGTTTGTTAAATAATGTTCTTTGGGGGTACGTCTCATTAGCTTAGCTTTCTTTAATTTTTTTTTAATTTTTTAAAGATTTTATTTATTTATTCATGAGAGACACACAGAGAAAGAGAGAGGCAGAGACACAGGCAGAGGGAGAAGCAGGCTCCATGCAGGGAGCCTGACGTGGGACTCAATCCGGGTCTCCAGGATCACACCCCCCGGCTGAAGGCGGCACTAAATCGCTGGGCCACTGGGGCTGCCCTTAGCTTAGCTTTTTAACAAATCACCTCCTTCTCTACGATTGTTTCTATGACTTCTTGCTATGTAACCATCCACCCCCCAAAGTTAGTGGCCTAACAATTTACGATCTCATTAGTCTGTGGATGGACTGGGCTCAGCTGGGCAGGTCTTCTGCTCCACATGATGTCAGCTGAGGCTGCACGGCGGCAAGTCCCGGAAGGCTCACTCCCATGGCTGGCAGTCGACGATGTTGCTCGTTGGCAGAGAGCTCAGCTGGGGCTGTCAACTGGAGTAGCTGCATGTGACCGGCGCTTCTCACAGCATGGCAGCAGTATTCTGAGAGGCAAGGAGGAAACGGAAGCTCCCAGTCCTCCGAGGGGCTGGATGCAGAGCTGGCACAAGTCACTTGCACAGTATTCTGCTGGGTAAGGTGCCCCGGGGCCAGCCCAGATCCCCCAAAAATCCGCCTCTGAATGCAGATTGACAAAGTGCATACATCCTTAGTCCACCATAACAACCGTCTTCTCGAAGAGGCACACCTTCTCTAGGAAAGGAATGATTGTCTTCTGGCAGTAGAGGCTAAATTGAAGCAGTATGGTGGGCTGTGGTTTGTTATTGTTTGGCTATTGTCTGGTTATGTATTTCACAAAATTCTACTCTCACAACTCTGGGAACGTTGTCATCATTTGATCCTCGCAAACAATCCGATGTGGAAGGTGCAGTTCTCCTTATTGTATAGGGGAGGCAGTTGTCACTCAGACAAGGAGAGGAGTGTGGCCGAAGGCACAGGGACAGGGAGTTGCACTGTCAACCCCGGGAAGGTCTTGCCTCCATCCTCCGTGTGGAGGTCCTCACTTCCAGTTTATTTTTTTTTTTATTTTTTTTTTTCTCACTTCCAGTTTAAATCTCATCTCTGTCAGCTGCATGAAGAATTCCTGGAAAAATTTCTTAGGCCCTCATCATGCGGAGAAAAGACCATGGCGTGTTTTGGTTTGGGGGGAAATGTGAAAAAGAGAGAAGTCAAGGAACTGTAACTCACCTAGGTCCCTCTGACATTATTCCTCCAACAGAAGCCACAGGCTTTTATGTTGTGGAAGAAAGTGTGAGGCCATTTTCTCCTCTTTTGTCCTGTTTTCCATCCTGTTTGTGGCTCAAGTCCACATGGTTCTTATCCCTCCACAGCTCGTAGGCATTGGGGCAGGATGAGTCTTGTATTTATGGAGGAGTCACAGGAAGGTGAGAGATGAGGAGTAAGGTTTCTTGTGTTATTCCGGTTCATTGGTTACCCTCCTGTAGGGATGGCTACTGGCAATCCTACTGGTGATACCTCCGCCTGAAGCATCACCGTTGTACACTTCCATCACTTGAAAGGAAAGGGCGGGCAAGAAAGCTTCCTAGGAGATGATGAAGTTATATCGCCATTTTGGGATTTGCCATCTGTCTTAAGGATGTTTTTTCTTAAAGATTTTATTTATTCATGAAAGACACAGAAAAAGAGGCAGAGACATAGGCAGAGAGAGGAGCAGGTTCCCTGTGGGGAATCTGATGTGAGCTCCATCCCAGAACCCTGGGATCACAACCTGAGCCAAAGGCAGACACTCAACCACTGAGCCACCAGGTGCCCCAAGTATGTGTTTTCTTTTTCTTTTTCTTTTTTTTTTAAGGTTTTATTTATTTATTCATGAGAGAGAGACACACACACACAGAGAAAGAGAAAGAGAGAGACATGCAGGCAGAGGGACAAGCAGACTCCATGCAGGAAGCCCAACGCAGGACTCAATCCCGGGACTCCAGGATCACAGCTGGAGTGGGCTGAAGGCAGGTGCCAAACCGCTGAACCACCCAGGGTTCCCCTAAGTATGTGTTTTCTGTAGAGGGTCCCAAACCTCACAAAACTATTACTGCTTAATGAAATTTACATAAATAAGTACGATTATTAGCCTCTCCCATAATGCTCTTATTTCAGTGATTTCAGGTACATTTGAAATGCATTATAGTGCTCTGTGTTTTGGATTTTTATATGCCATGTTCTACCTGGGGTTTTGTTTGTTCGGTTGTTTGGAAACTATTGTTGAATTATTTATGTTGAGGAAATAGAGACAGACGGATGCAATGAGGTGACTTACTAGAGATCATAGTAGGTTCTTGGGGATCCCTGAGTGGCTCAGTGGTTCAGTGCCTGCCTTCGGCTCAGGGTGTAATCCTGGAGTCCCAGGATCAAGTCCCTTCATGGAGCCTGCTTCTCCCTCTGCCTGTGTCTCTGCCTCTCTCTCTCTCTGTGTCTCTCATGAATAAATAAAATCTTAAAAAAAAGAGAGAGAGATCAAGGGATCATATAGTAGGTTCTGAATGGAAGTGGATCTAAATCTGGAAATGCTGCCCTGTGTTATAGGAATACAGCGCTGTCCTGTGTCCCTGTGCTCATGTGTGATGCAGTGGAGCTGGACATTCTTTATGCAGTGCATCTGCTATGGGAGCTAGAACTCCAGGTTCCCTCATTTTTCCATCTGTAAAATGGATCCAGGCTACTTACCCTGAAAGCTTACCATAGACTTAAATAAAAATGTATATAAAGACCCTGTAGTACTCAGTAAATAGATGTTCCCCCCATATTTTATTCAGAAAGTATTTTTGAAATATTTTCAGAAAAGCTGAAAAATTTTACAGGGAACACCTAGCTACTCTTGTGTGTCTACCCATTTCTCCTTTTTTGTGCTTGTGTTTTTTTCTGTTTTGTATTATCAGTTGTGTTCCCTTTCTAAGCTGGCACATTTTTGAGGTCAGGTATTGTGTCTTTCTGTTTTCCAGTCCTAGCTTAATACTTAGTACCTGGTCAGTACTGAATGGATTATGGTTAAGTCAATAGATATGTTCAAGCACACCACCACTTGGTATACTAGTTATCGGTGCTGTCCGATAGAATTTCCTACAGCGATAGAAATGATCTATAATTCTGCATTGTTCAATATAGTAGCTGCTCGCCCTGTGTGGCACTGGAAATGTGGCTAATATGTCTGAGGAACTGAATTTTTTATTTCATTTTAATCTATTAAGGTTTCAGTAGTTGCATGTGGCTGGTGACTATTGTATTGAACAGTGCAGCTCTCCATACTATTAATACTTTCCCAGTATTTGTTCCTTCTCAATTTTCCTTTAGCCCTTCTTCTTTCCTATTGCTATTAAGGAGCTCTAATTATCTCTTTATGTAGATGGTGAATAGATTGGGGGAGTGGAATGTAAACAGAATATTAGGGTGGTGATTTGGGTCATTGTTTAACTTGTTTTCCTTCTGGGTGGAACTAGTTTTCCTAGGGCCTGGCAAATGCAGAGCAGCACTTATTGACTAACTATAGAGCTAAACCAAGATTTTCCCAGAATCCCGGTGCTCTGGACTTCAATTATATTCCTTGTAGCAATCATATCTCAGGTAGCATCAAATTCTATTCCTGTGCTCTGTGCCCTCTTGGCTTTCAAATGAACACACAGTGTCTTCCAACATTTTCAAGCTATGTTCAACGCATTTGAAAATCTTCAACTTCAGGGAGGCAGAGATGAACAGGTGCACTCTAGGGAAGGCTCACTGTGTGTTCTAGAGAATGCCATGCTGTCTCTCCCACAGGCACCTTCTCCTGCTCACGTAGGCATATTCTACTTCCTAACCCAGTGCCCGGCACACAGTAGGTGCTCAGGAAATATGCTGAGAAGAGTTCAGTAGTAACGAACATAAAATTCAGAACATCTCAAGTGGTCTCTGATTTATGTGTATATTTTGGGGTCTCTTAGAAGACCCGAAGTAAACTTGCAGAGAGCTGTCAAAACTTGGGAAGTACAAGTTGGCTGTTAAGATGAGCCTTAGTCCATGTGTTAGCTGAAAAGCTGGCCTGAACGGGCATGGGATGTTTTCTTGGACTTCTGGCACTTGTTTTCAGATCCTGGGAATGGATTTTCTGTTACCCAGGACATGGTCATTCCTCTCCTCCCCTTTTTTTTATTGTCTATCCTAGGAAATGATGTCAAGAAGGTAAAGAGAAATAAGACCAAATCAAAAATCAAGAGAAAATTTGAGCAAGGTCTATTCCACCCACCTGGGCCCCAAATGACTTCAAGCTGTGATTGATTTTCATGAGGCTGCAAAACTACCATCATCGTAATTATTTATTAAGTGCATATTATCTCTGCCAAGTGCACAAAATGAATTATGTCACCTGGGGAGGGCCCTGTTACCGCTCTTTTGTTTCTTACAGATGAGAGTTCCCAGGCACAGGCCGGTTCTGGGACCAAATTCAGGTCTCCCAAGTAGGAGCAAACAGTTGGAAGCTCCCATCCTAGCTTTGCATAATGTGGGTTGCCTTCCCTCTGCCAACTATGCAAAGTAAACTCCTATTTGCTTTGTGGGGAGGGGGAATAAGAAAGTTGGAAGCCTCAGAACCCACAGAATAATAGGAGGGTTTCCAAGTGAAAGCTGGAAACAATACATTTTTAACAAAATGGGCAGTTACTCTAATTGCTGTGCCCCTACTGTTCAATTCCTTTTTATGTCCTAATTCATTAAATTATGTGCACACACAGGCTTATTATTTACAGATGTATGCACTTTTAACTGGCTCATATGAAACAGATGTTTCACGAAAGGTAACGGAGAGCAAGTGTTCTAAACCCTCCTTTAGTGGGTATCAAGTGAGTATTATAGCCCATTACCTGCAGGTCTTTTGCTATTATTTTGAACCACAATGTCCAGTGTGGGGAGAAGAATTCAATCTGTCCCCTGGAGGAACAAATAAAAATACAACGACCCTATAAGCAGACATCTGCATCTCAAAATAAAAGAGGGTGTGTGCAGGTGAGAGGCAGGTGGTGTTCACATGTGGGCTCAGGTGGATATGAATGAGTTTTATAAGCAGTTTGAGAAAAAAAAGGACCCACTGCATTACAGTCAACTTTTGAAAAAAAAATTAATAGCCTTATTCTATGATATTTTAGTCATTACTGTCCTGGAATTTATAGCTGAGCAATTATCCTACTCCTTTTCATGCAGAATTTCTTAATAATTTTTTTAGATGGAATTATTCCATTGCTCTTGTACCTGACAGGGATGCATGCAAAGCGCACAGTACATGAGATGTCAAGTTATTGTCTAAAGAATCTAAGAGTTGAAGTGAGCCCTTTCTGCAGGTTCTTTATGACTCTGCCAAAATTATCTTTAATTAATAATTATAGAGTTAATTAACTTGTTGCTATGTAACAGACCAACTCAATACTTAAGTGGCTTAAAATACAATTGATTAACTTTCAAGGTTCTGTCTCACTTGGGCTCTTTCGCATGGCTGCATTCGGAAGTGACCAGGGCTGGACTCATCTCTTGGTTTGAGCTGGCTGGATGTTCAAGAAGGCTTGTCAATGTGTCCAGCTCCCCAGTTGAAATTGCTGGAATGGGTAGAAACCCCCATAAGCATCTTTCTCTCCCTGTGGCCTCCTCCCATGATGTGGTCTTCCTTATGGCATGGTGGTCACAGAGCTCTGTATATGGCTTCCCCTAGAATAAGCATTCCTGGAAACCCAGATGGAAGCTGCGAGGCTTATGATCTAGCCTCATGTGTCACACAGCATTACTCTTGCCACATTCTGTCGGTCGGACAGAAATCACAGTAGCAGCTCAGATTCAAGAGGAAGGGCCTTATACATTGGCGTGGATTCCTGGAGGTGTGGTTCATTGAGCAGGCCATCTGTGGAGGCCGCTTACCATACAAATAGCTGTAAAAATAAATGTATACCTCTGTCAATGCAAGGCAACATGGCCTAATTGAAAATAAGCATGACCAGTTCACATCGCAGTGGACTGGGTGGCATATGTCAGAGGACAGTCATTTCAAATACCTCTTCAGAATATCGGGGAGCAACAATAGTCACCCCTGAGAGTCCACAGTGAGATTTATTGTTTATGATTTGTCCGGTCTCTAAACAAAAAAAAAAAAACAAAAAAAAATTGGAGCAAAAGATGGCTGAAAAATATGTCATTTTGCACATTGAAAAAGCTGGAAACCATTACAACTGAAATATAAAATGGGACATGAAATATTAAGTGGTATATTAGGTCTATTGCATATATGACCATGAGAGTGCATTTTATTTTGTCTTATGGAGCTCTAAAAAAAAATCCATGTAATGGATTAAAGGTATTAAAACTCCCATATTCTGCTTGGCTCTGGGCCAGGGAACAAGGCACGATAAATAATCCCAATAGACAGAATATGTAGGAAGGAATTTTAAAATGTATTTATGATAGACATATTGACCTCCCTAACTAATAAAAATGTGTACATGAGGTTAGTTTTGAAGGAAATGTGCAGACCTTACACATTTATAGTGCATATAAATACTATATGCACTATAGTGTTAGCATCCTTAAAATACTTCCCACATCTCTGTGACATATGGCTGTCATACTCTATCTTTACCCTGGAAGCAAAGAAAAGCACGGATTTTATAGTAACAAGTACAGTTACTATAAGAAGGGATAGTTTTAATTTCCTTTATCTTAAAGCAGGGGTCAGGAAACTAAGCCAAATCTGGCTTGTAGTATGTTTTTATAAATAATGTTTTATTGGAACATGCCACGCCTGTTCATTTATGTCTTGTCTAGCGCTGCTTTCTTCCTACAGTGGCAGAGTTGAATCGCTGTGACAGAGACCATATGGTCCTCAAGACTAGTATTTACTACCTGGCCCTTCACAGAAAAAGTTTGCTGACCTTGTCCTAAAACATTAACAAATTAATAAGAGGCCTCGGAATAGAAACGAGTGCTTTGTTTCTCATTTATAATAACCCCCTACGTGGATTCAGGAAGCCCATTCTAGATCGAGCCATTCCCTGTGTGACCTTTACCAAGTCTTGTAGCTTCTCTGGGCCTCAGTTTCCTCCTGTGAATAATGGAGATTAACACACGGATAATGATAATAAAGCCTGCTCTTCTTCATGCTCTAGTCACAAGTGAGCACACAGGGGGTAACGTGAGAGCAAACACATCGCGAGTCATCCGATGCCACGTAATGGGTGCTGTTGGCACATTCCCCTGAACTGGCCACAACAATCATCATTGGTTTGATACTGCATATGAAAATTTTTTTTTTCCAGATTGTGTTTATTTATTCATGAGAGGCACACAGAGAAAGGCAGGGACATAGAGGGAGAAGCAAGCTCCCCGTGGGGATCCCCATGCAAGACTCAACCCCAGGACCCCAGGATTACACCCTGAGCCACCCAGGTGCCCTGCGTATGAGAATTTTTGCACAGATTTTCTTCTTTCACTCACTCGGTTTTTCAACTAATGTGAATTGAGTCCCTCCTGGGTGCCAGGCACTCCTTTAAGCACCAAGTGGCATGTAAGGAGGTATTCAAGGAAGCTGTTTCTGAGGGTGCTGTGCTTACAAAAAAGGGATGAGCCAGGAGAAGAGCCAGGAGAACCCATGAAGAGAGGATTGTAGTAGCATGTTGGCTTAATGCCCAAGTGGCTAGGAAGAAAGGGAGTTGAGAGAGATCATAAGGAGGTAGAGCTGACACATAACTGCTTTCCTGGTATAAGCTTGTAAAGAATCTCTTCTGTGAGGAAGGACAACTATTTGGGCAAGGAAAATGGGAAAATGGAAGTGAAGTCAGCAAATCAAGACATGAAAGTGTAGTGTAGAAGAAAGATGGGAAGGTAGGGGCACTTTGGCTGGTGCAGTCAGTAGAGCGTGGCTCTTGATCTCCAGGGTTGTGAGTTCTAGCCCCATGTCGGGTGTAGAGATTATTTAAAGATAAAACCTAG
This sequence comes from Canis aureus, assembly GCF_053574225.1. Taxonomy (NCBI): domain Eukaryota; kingdom Metazoa; phylum Chordata; class Mammalia; order Carnivora; family Canidae; genus Canis; species Canis aureus. Next base: position 34,339,787 of record NC_135632.1, read on the forward strand.
AAAAGAAAAGAAAAGAAAAGAAAAAAAAGAAAAGAAAAGAAAAAAAGAAAGAAGGAGAAAGAAAGAAAGAAAGAAAGAAAGAAAGAAAGAAAGAAAGAAAGGAAAGGACATTGAGATTCATCAACACAAGTGTATTCTTGATACCTTAGTGATGTTAACTGCACCATACTATGTGACAGGCATTGTGCTTGTCATTGTGTCACTTTACAGTGATTTATAATTTAATGCTCACGATGACCCAATGAGGAGTACACTCTCATTGTGTACAAGGAGAAATTGAAACTCAGAGAGGTTAAGTAACTTGCTCACAGTCACACAGCAGGTTGCAGAATTAGGATTTGAACCCAGACACATCTCCAACCACATGCCTTGGCTTATCTGTAAAGTTGGAAAGTTCCCTAAAGGAAGGAATATCCAAAAAAGACTCGACCTTGGGGACTGCTCATGATGGGAACTTTGGTGAACATTTCTTTGAGTTAGCCATTTTGTTTTTAAGAACTACAATTAAAACACTTTGAAGCTGTCATTCTTCTCAAGAAACATTGAAAAAAAAATCAGTTATGAAAGAGAAACACAACAGTTACAGCATTTCCATAAACCTCATTCCATATAGAAACTTCAGATTCTTTTAAATGTCCCCAAGCGCATCATTCTTGACCTGATGTGTTAAAATCTTCTTAGGTAAGTAGAAGGTGCAGGGAGTATGTTCTCTATCATCCTTCTTCTAGTTATTCTCTGACCCACCCTGGTCCTCCTGGGAAGAGAGTAATGCAGCCCCTAACATGGAGAATTCCAGATCTGTAGACAGTGACCCAGAAGCCACGGCACAACTTTAGAACTCTGGATGTTGCCTTCATTTCTTGTGCCAATTAAGCTTTGGTTAGAGGAGTATATATGGCCCACTGGCAAGAGAGGGGGGAAAAACCAGCTCAGGGTGGGGCTTCCAGAGCTGCCCCCCACCCCCCACCCCTGGCCCCCAAAGCTGGCAGTTGTGCAGGTCACATTTGGCCTGAGTGACTGCTCCCGACAGTGTGTAGTCACACGCCCTTGGAGCACCGCCAAAGGCCTCTGCAACCTTGGTTTTAGCTGCTGCCATTCTGCCTGCTGGGGGTTGGTTTCTCGGCAGGGCAGGGAAGATGTGGGAGGGGTTTGTGGGTGTGTGTGGGTGTGTATGCGCCTTCTAATTCCTGTGTTTGCTTCTGGGGGACTTTCCTACTTTATTGCTCTGACTGGAAAGAAAAGAGGGCATTATTTCTCTATGCGTAGTTTCTTTTTTATTTTCCAGTTTTACTTTTAGTCTTTATGCTGGGATAACTGTGTGTGTGTGTGTGTGTGTGTGTGTGTGTGTGTGTGTATCTTAGATGTAGTCTGTATATTCTCAAACTTGCTGGCAGGGAATATGTCAGCCTCTTGCTGGAGAAGTTCCATGTGGTCGTAGGGGCGTCATTATTTTCTGCCAACACCATGGTCACACTCCTTCTCATGAACCCCAGACCATTTGCATCCCCATCCCTGCCCATGGGTTCCCATCTGTGTGGCCTTAAACAGTTACGTAACCACTGTGCCCCCAGTTTCTTGCCCGTAAAGACAAAATACTAAGACTGCCTATTTCCTAGGGTCATTATGGGGATCAAGCTGGTTACTATATGGAACGTTCTTAGAACAGAATGGGGGCTGGAGGCTAGGTCACAGTACATGCTCTATAAATGTTAGCTATTAATATTGTTATGTTACTATTTGACTAGACTCTAGAGATGTTTCTGTCATCTTCTCAGGTAACAATATTAGTCATATTCAGATAGGACTTACCCACCTTTCCCTAAATACCCTAATAATGAAGTTCTGACTGTTATTTTTATGTATTTGTATAGAGTTCACAAAGTGTTAGCCCTGCCATGTAGTAAGTATGCTTGCCATCTCCACGTTTCAGATTCGGGAACCTGAGGCTCTGGAAACTAAAGTGACTGCTGGTATGTGACAGGGTTAGGAACCTAGTATAGGCCTTCTGTCGGCTAGGATGCTGGGCCCACTTCTCTGGCGCTGCAGGAAATCATCTTTGCTGTTCCACAGCTTTGTCCTAAAGTCTCCCCACAAGTACCATCCTTACCCTAGATTGAGGTTTTCAGCCTCAGCACTCCTTGTAATTTGGGCCAGATAATTCATTTGGGGGAGAGGGAGGGTGCAGGGCTGTCTTGTGCATTGTGGGATGTTTAGAAGCATCCCTGGCCTCAGCCCACTCACTAGCTGCCAGTAGCAGCCTCCAATCATGACAGCCACAATGTCTCCAGAGATTGCAAAATATCTCTTGGGGGGCAAAATCAATGTTGGTTAAGAACCACTCCTTGGGTTAAGAAAGAGAAGGGAAATGTTGGGGGAGGGTGATGGAAGTAAGGGTTGGCTGTCACTCATTAACCACTTATTGTGTGCCAGGGAAGTTGCAAATATTGTCTCCCTTTCACCCACAAGAATTTTAAGATTATCTGCATTTTCATGAAAGGGAAACTGGGACTCAGAAAAGTAGAGAAAACTGTATGGCCATTAAATTAGTAAGTGCCTAAAGAGGGACCCAAATCCAGGTTCATCTGGCAGGAAGCCCATGCCCTTCCCATCACTTCCTACGCACAGTTTTCTGCAGGCTTCTGTGTTGTAGTTCTTCTTAGGACCCAAGAAAACCCACCCCGTGAGGATTATGTGGGTTTCAAAGTTATTTTGACACCACTCATGAGTGTGTACCTATAAAAATAAAACAAAACCAAAAACCTTCTTTGCAGCCAACTTACAAGCCAAGTAAGCAGACCATCATTTTGTTGAGAAAGGTAGTTTGGGCTCAATTTTGGTGTCACCACCAAACTTGAGCTTTCTCAGCTCTCGGGATATAGCAAGAATCCCCATGTGATACAGCATAATTTCATTACCCTCTCCTTTAAATACAGTATTCCAAAAAGTATCCCTTCATAACTCTTCTGTTAGGCTGATATCACCGTGGTTTTTAGTATATATTAGCAATACATAAGCAAAGAATTTTGTATGTGAGATGATATATATTTTAGTGCTACAGTTTTAATCAACTTTATGTGCAGGAAATTTGAACAGATAATAGAATGTCATTTATTAGTGCAATAATTGCTTTTTTAGAAATTATGGGAATCCTGATTAGAAGTAGAATATTGAACTGAATCATTTGGTGTTGAGATAAACTCTTCAGGGGGACCTTAATATTGCAATGCAATTAGCTTCATCTATACATGACTCCCGAGACTGGTTCCAGCATTTGCTCAGTTAATGCAGTTCCATTTCTGATGCCTCTCAGTTCAGATCATTAATAAGTAGTTAGATGTGTCGGCCCGTTAAGTGATTTAAAGGGAGAATTTATTTGAACCCTGTCATAAGCTATCTTAGTATGTCCTAGAAAATAGTGATATAAAGCATCGTCTGTTAAAAACGTCACCCAAAACAACCTATGAGATAATTTTCGACTATGTTCCTTGAAGCAAGAAAGCATATTATCAAAATGAAATGTAGGTGTTGAACGTGTCATGGTCCCTTATGAAAATATGACAGCACTTCCCATGGTAAAAGTCAGTCCCAGGAGTAATTTCTACTGCTGGCCGTGAGCCCAGGCAGGTGTAGCTATAATATAGAGTGATTAGTGGATGCTGAGCCTCTCTCTCTCTCTCTCTCACTCATTTTAAAACCCAAAGTATCTTGTCGAATTTAGCCATGTCTGGAATCAGATCAGTGTTTGGAAAATTATCACCATGACTTAAAAGAAAGGGGGGTACACATCCTGCAGGTCTCAATTTTAGTCAATAGGCCTGACCAGACCAGATCCAGTGACGTTTCTAGCAAAGAAAATAAATGAGAAGGTTAAAAGCTGTGGATCTTCATAAAGTAATAGCGATAGATATTAAGCCATTTCCGCCTCTTTTGTAAAGGCTGAGAGTGGTGTTTTTTTAAATTCCTAATCCTAAAGTGCGGAGTTCCTGGTCCCTTCCCTTCCCCTGGTTTTGGGGAGGAGTCAGATGTGTTAATAGGTATTAAGCAACTAGCACCGCCCCTGGCACCTAGTAAGTGCTCAGTAAATAGCAGATACTATTAGTTCAGGCTCTTCCTGTGCAACTTTGAACCCGCTGCCAACTACAGTCCACTGCCAGGATTCTGTGGGAGAGAAGGAAGGCTTCTGGCTTCTGGTGAGCATAAACACACCGCCTGAAGTTCTCAATGTATTAAGTACTTAACAAGGTGGGGTATTTAGTAAGGACCTGTGCAAGGGGGAAGCTGACAGAGTTTCCACGCCAAATTGACTCAGCAAACTGGGATTCTCGGAAGATTAGAGCAGTAATAAGACATTATCATGTCACGGTGTCTCAAATGTTCACACGCATAGGAATTTTTTTTTAATTAAAATTTTTTTGTTTTGTTTTGTTTTGAGATGCCGGTTTTGATCCGGCAGGCCTATCGCAGGTGGAGCTGAGAGCCTGCCTTTTAACCAGTTGCCAGGTGATGCCGATACTGCTGGTCCCGGGACAAAACTTTGAAAAGCAAGGCTTTTCTATAAGGACTCCAAAATCAAAGTCTCCCCCAACCCCCCTTCCCCACCCCCCCACCCCGCCCCTGCTTTTGTCCCCTGCCTGTGTTCAGCACCTGTTGCATGTGTGGTCAGAATAGCAGGGATTCTCATAACCCAGCTCCAGCCCTCGGCCAGGATCCCGGGTGACCCGGGCAAACACACACTCCTCAGGGTCACGGGCAGGTTACTGAGTCAAGACTGCCAGAGCCCCGCGTTGATGTTTTCCTTCTCCCCCCGCCCCCCCCCCCCCTTTGCCAGCCCCAAACCCAGGACTAATCTTGGAGCTGCTTAATAATAACAAAGCCAGCAGCAGAGTGAGGCGAGACCATTGGAAAGCAAAGGTTTTCTTGTTTGGCAGTTACCTAACTTCACAATGCGATTCACAGATTTGCAAATCCCATGCGTGTGGAAACAAACCGCTTCTACTGAAAGACGATCAAAAGCTGACCTCGCCCACCCCCCCCCCCAGCCCCCGCCACCGCCACCGCCAGGAGGAGGCGACAGGAAAATTAAATGAGCGACAGTTTGGAGGAGCTTTTTTTCCCCTCCCCCATTCTACCGTGTCGAGGCGTGCAGATTATATTTTAATAAAACGTCTACACCCGCGCTCGCACGCGCATGCGCACACGCAGGCAGCGGAGAATCTGGTTCTAATTACTTGTACTTTAGTTGAACTTTGGCGTTTCCTTTGACTTTCTCCCTAATGTATGTGAGCTGTGGGCCCTGCAATCCTGCAGTGAATCCACAGAAAAAGGGGGAAAAAATCCAGACCGGCTCTCTTTGGTGCCAACAAAAATGAAGCCCCACTGAATGTTTTGACCAAATGCAACACTTTGCTATTCTCCCTTAATTAGCTGAAATTACTCCCTCCCACCGGGTCCCGGAGCTCTGGGCTCAAAATTCCCCCGGGGCCATGCAGGAAATGCCTTTTGCTTTACAACTCCTTTTTCTTTTAAGGTTCAGCTGCCCAGAGAGTGCATTAAAATACTGTCTTAATCATCCGAAGGTTCTAGTAAAGAGGCAGGGCTCTCATAACGTTTGATGCCTGCCTGCTGCTAATCAGGCCCCACATAAAATCCTGAAATCTGTCAACATGGTTTAGGCAGCACTAAATTAGTTCTCACAAAGGGGAAAAAAAAATAGTATACTGTGCTCTCTCTTAAAAATGTTATCTGCTACTTAATCTAACCTTTAGAAAAATGCCAAGCATGTTAGGAATCGTGAAGGGAGCTATTGTTGGAGACTTTCTGTGTGTTTAAATGACACTCAGGTGTGTTGTAACAACAAGGACATTTATACTGTGTTTTCTCAGGTGAGTTAGGTTCGCAAGTGCCAAGTCCTTTTAAACAGGCAACAGCGTTAATTCTTTTCTTTTTCTTTTCTTTTCTTTTTTTTTTTTTTTTTTTTTTTTGGTTTTCTTTTCTTTGGGGGCATGAATTCACTCCCAGGGTTGGGGCAGTCACTTGGGAGCGCTGGTATTGTGCATTCACGCCGGCTCAGTCGGTGGAGATTCCCTTTACTTTGTTTTTGTTTTGTCTGCCGAGCCCTGGAGTCGAAGGCCCTCAGAGTGGGTCTCCTCCGTGCCACCTGCTCCCAGGAAGGGAGGCATAGCGGCCGGACAGCCCGGGTTAGAAACTTCTACAGCAGCTTGACAGAGTAGTTTTATGTCGAGTCCGGCTTTCCTTTTCCTTTAAGGTGTCGCTTGCGTTTCAAGCATCTTATTCTTTATTCCCTTTTTTCCAAAAATTCACTTTGTGTGCATGTGTTTTTTTTTCTCCTAGGGACGTGTTTTTATTGGATTTTGTCACCCCCCCAAGGGGCTGGGGCGAGGGAGTTAGAAACGGTCCTTTACCTAGAGAGTCTGAAAGTCACTAATTTAAAGCAAATGCCTCCCCCCGCCCAGGAATGCTGTTGCTGGTTGCTGATCTGGATCACACTTTGAGGAATATTCATTCATTCTTTTAAAAAGATTTTATTTATTTGAGAGACACAGAGAGAGAGAGGCAGAGACACAGGCAGAGGGAGAAGCAGGCTCCATGCAGGGAGCCCGATGTGGGACTCGATCCCGGGACTCCAGGATCATGCCGTGATCTGAAGGCAGGTGCCAAACCGCTGAGCCACCCAGGGATCACAAGGAACAATAATTTAAAGGCAAACAAGACCTGTAATGAATTTTTTCCAGAAGGAAGGTGATTCTAGCTTTGTTTCCCCAGTGACAGCCATCTTTACATTGCGGGGATGGAAAGGTCTCAAATAGGGGCTAGAAGCTTCTGTCAGTGCAGGTTTGAGTTCAGCTCACTCTCTCCTTTTGCATGTGTGCAGCCCAGAGAAGCCCCCTCAGCACCCCTGGTGCTGACTCTGCTCTGGGCAGGGACCCACGGAGCCAAGCATCCATCTCACTCGAGGAGCAGAAGTTCCTGTGTCTTGGCCATTCCCTGACAAAGCAAGGCAGCCCATCTGGTTAGCAGTTTGGATGCCACATTGGAGGCTGCTGCTTACTGGGGATGCACTCACCAGACAGACTGAGTAAGTCAATAAGTAAGCAAGGAAATAAATAAAAGCAGGAGGCAAAAAAACAGATCCAAATTATTCCTCAAAGACTGCTTCCCCAAACTGAAATCACATCAGGATGGCTGGAGTGCAGTTGTTTTATTGAATGACACAAGCCTCTTTCCCCCTGGGAAGTCTAAAAACTGCTTTTTTGGCCTGCCTGAGATCGCTGAATGAGCTAATACAGGACACATTGTCTGCTGAGCCTGCAGAGTTTTCGAGCAAAAATTTTATCATTCCATAGACTGATTGTGCTTGCCTGGAATAAGGAACAAAATGTTTGAGACCTCTCAAGGGCATTTGATGAATCTAACTCTAATTTAAAGGGACTAATAGATTATTGATTTAAGCAGGATGACAGTGAACAGATCAATGGCCAAGCACTGTGTAGCTCTCTTAAATACCAACAATGGCTAGTGAGAGGGAAGCTATAGGCTGCCCCCCCTCCCTGGTTTCCCATTGTCTTTATTGGTGGTGCTGCTAAGGGGTGGGTGGGGGGTGGGAGGAGGTAGGGACAGGAGGGGAAGGGGATCGCTGATAAACTTTGCCAAAGTATATTTTACTGAAAAGTCCAGAGGTTGCGTTAAAGTACAAATGTGCGTTTATACTGATGCCATATCCTGGTTGTAATTCTAGAACTTGTCTTGACGAGTTTGCTTAAGGCTAGCTTTGGCATTCAACCATACCACAGAGATTTGCTTTTCTGTTTTTGCTTTGCATTGTTCTCTGTGGTATAGACCACACAAAGGAAATACAGGACCATCGATTATCAATTTGGAGGGGATATTTGAGTGTATATATAGCACCAGTATTGAATTCTTTACCACCAGTGGGACAATTTTTCTGAAGATGATTATTTCTTGTCATATATGTCTTTTCTATTTATGTTTGTATGGGATTCATTTATGGCATTTGTAGGACTCAGATTACAAACCTCAATAGAAAGAATTCATTCATCCTTCAAAACACAGCCTGGTCACTTCCTCTGGGAAGTCTCCTGTGATTTCTCTGGGCTCAATAAGGCTTTTAGCTCTCCATGTCATTGTATTTTATCAGTGGTTCCCAAACTGCTACGTTTTGGACTCACCTGGGATGTTTTTTGTTTTTGTTTTTAACACCGATATCTGACTCCCACTCTCAGACATTCTGGCATAATAGTTTTGGGGTACAACCTGGGCATTAAAATGTTTAAAAGCTCCCTACATGGGTCTAATGTAAAATCAGGTTAGAGAACTGTCTGTATCATATTCTCATTGTTGGTTTACTATCCATCAGGCGAAACCATCAAGGCTAAGGCATTATACCCATTATACCGTGCACCATCCATAGAATATAACACAATGCCTGGCATACTCTGGTCACTCCAAAAATGATTGAACACGTGAACATCCACTGCACAAATATGGAAAGGTTCATACAAACATTACTGCTGAAACCACCACAGCTTTATTTTTTTATTTTATTTTATTTTTATTTATTTATTTATTTTTATTTATTTATGATAGTCACAGAGAGAGAGAGAGAGAGAGAGAGAGAGGCAGAGACATAGGCAGAGGGAGAAGCAGGCTCCGTGCACCGGGAGCCTGATGTGGGATTCGATCCCGGGTCTCCAGGATTGTGCCCTGGGCCAAAGGCAGGCACCAAACCGCTGTGCCACACAGGGATCCCTATTTTTTTATTTTATTTAAAAAATTTTATTTATTCATGAGAAACACACAAAGAGAGGTAGAGAAGCAGACCCCTGGCAGGGAGCCTGATGTGGGACTCCATCCCCGGACCAGGATCACGTCCTGGGCCGAGGGCAGATGCTCAACCACTGAACCACCCAGGCGTCCCTCACCACAGCTTTAATAAAAGTCTAGAGCCATCACTATTGGTTGGTTACAACAGAACTTCTCCATTCATGGCAACTGCTCAGGAAAAGCATTCTGGATTCATTTGTTTGTTTTAAGCAACTCTTATCCATAGAAAAAGGCTTTTACCAAACCTTGTAAAATGTTTTGGGGTTTTTAAGGTCTCCCCGTTTTTCAAAAGTGTGCTTTGCCCTAAATTTCTTGGGAATTAAATTGCCCAAGTTCTGCTTCCTCTCTTTGGGAGGGTGAAATGCTGGATTCCCTTTAGGACATGTATTTGAAGTGACATATTTATGGAAATTACCACCCACTTTTGAAATTCAGGGCATAACTCTGACAGCTGAATCCAGCCCTAACAGAATTCTATTTACAACTTTCCTAGACAAGCCAGATTAGCTGTTCTACACGAGCGAATACACGAGCAAGTAGAACATTAAAACACACACACCCCACATTGCTTCTGTGGAGAACACAATGCAGGATTGATCATGCTGGTGATGACACAATTCTTTCAGAGTTGTTGAAACACTTGGGTGGAAGCAGAGCCATACAAATAAAACTAATCCAAGAGTTTGGGGAGGCATTTAGGGAAGGACTCCTTATGTTGATGTATTGGGAATGACATAGCCTTTCTAGAAGTCAGTTTATCAATGTGAATTAAAAACTAACAAAATATTTCTAAATAACCATACCTTTTGAGCTAGTAATTCGGCTTCTGAGAATCTATCTTAAATAGGCATGTGCTGAGATTAGCTACAAAGAGTTTCATCATAATGGAAACTGTTTTGCAGGAAAAATATTTATGGACATAGAAATAAACTCATGACATAAGTTAAACAGAGTCCCAAACAAAATCTATGCTATAAATCCACGTTAGTAAACAAACACACCAAAATCATTTATCTGCATAGAAAAGTGGTTTGGAAAGATGTATGCTAAGGTGATAACAATGTTTTTCTCTAAGCAGAAGGTTTGGGGTGATTCTCTGCATGTTTGTTTTTCTTACATTTTAACAAAGAGCGATAAATTATTCTGTACTTTTAACAAGTACTGTTTTCTTGTTGATGTCATTATTACTAATTTGCTTTCAGTGAAGCTGATTAGTGTGTGGACTGCTTTTGCATTTACAGCTTGGTAGCTGATCTGATAGGCCTTAGTGACATCTCAGATGCCAACCTTTATGTAGCATACTTGTCATAATTGTGCCAAACTACCCAGAGTAAGGGCTGTCTTCGTCCCGGATGTCTTGCTTCTAACCAGTAAGGACTGTAATAGATTTATCTCCTAGACCTGCATTACTGTAATGAATTCATTCCAAGATACTTCTGAATTATGAAAATACTGTAATTATAGTTGATTCTACTCCAAAATGGATAATTAACTTTTTAAGGAAGCAAATGAGTATATGAAAGCTCTTTGATTTGTAATTGTGTTACCCTAACACATTAGAGGGGCACTTGGTACTTAGAATGAAGAAGCATAAGGAATAGGGAAAAGTTCATGTATTAATTCAACAAATATTTATCGATAGCCTATCTACCATTTATTGATAACCTACCTGGCACCTAAGAAGAGGTGCCAGGATCTCTTCTTGGCCTGGAACATAGTTGTAAATGATGCAGTTAAGTTCCTTGGCCTCATGAAACCCATAGTTGGAAGGTAACAGAGGTAGAATATAAAATTGTACATAGGGGGATTGCTGGGTGGCTCAGCGGTTTCGCGCCTGCCTTTGGCCCAGGGCGCGATCCTGGAGTCCCGGGATCGAGTCCCGCGTCGGGCTCCCGGCATGGAGCCTGCTTCTCCCTCTGCCTGCGTCTCTGCCTCTCTCTCTCTCTATGTCTATCATAAATAAATAAATAAAAATAAATCTTTAAAATAAAATAAAATAAAATTGTACATAGACTTTCTAAACTTTGATACTAGGTAGGGTTTTGCAGAAAATAATGTGTAGTGATTAGGAGCGGGGAGGAGCATTTTACTTAGAAAAGCCATCTCTGAGGAGGTGACATTTGCTTTAAGATTTAAGAAATGAAACGGAACCAGATGTGTGAAGTCTGAGGATATCCAGGTGGGGGAAATGGTAAGCAGCCTACATTGGTATGAGATCTTGGCCTATCCAAGAGCTGGCATAGAAGCCAAGTATTTAGAAGTTGATAAATTAGAATGATTGAATTCAGTGATGTTGATGTTGCGAGGGGCCATATCCTAAAGAGCCTTATTGAACACAGCAGTGAGATTGACTTTGACCTAACTGGTGACTCTTGGAGGGCCTTAGACATGTAAGGGAGAGGGATTGCTTTTAACTTTTTGAACAGTTATCTGACTATGTATTTGAAGAAGGGATCCTAGGATAGAAGCACAGACACAGGGAGACCATTGAAGAGGCTGTGGTAGTAGCTCAGGTGAGAGGTGATGGTGGCCTGCTAGCCTAGCATGGTAGCAGGATTATGAGATGAGGATGGATTCACAGAGTGTGTAAGGAGTAGAGTTGCCCTGACTTCCTGAAGGTTTGTCTATAGGACAATAAAGTCAGTGGAATGCCTAGTCTGGAGATTGTGAGTAATGGAACAACTGGAAATCTTATAATGTGGGGGCTATCCTGTATATTGTAGAGAAATTTGGAGATTGGAATATTCTGGAACATTATTTGATGACTTTGAGTCACACCCTCCCTTCTCCATTACCTTCAAACTTTATTTGCATTTTTGCCTGTGGTTGGAGAAGGGCCAGGTCTTGCTTTGACTTGGAACGTAAATCTGAAGAGAAGGGATGGGAGAGCCATTGGGTCTTAAATTTTATGTATTCCTATTTGGGTGTTTAGAAAAACGAAATGGGGAATACTATATTTTTAAATCTAGGACAAAGAGCAGTGTGACTCTGCCGTCATCAGCATATGCTTCTCAAACATTAATTGTATATTTGGCAATCTGAGAGTTTTGTTAAAATGCAGATTCTGATTCCCTCGGCCTGGGCTGGTCCTGATGCTATGTTTGCTGATAATCTCTGAGGTGATGCTGTGCTGCTGGTCCAAGGAGCAGTCCTGGCGTAGTAGCAGAGGTCTTCCGGGTGCTGTTATTAGTGGAGATCCGTCATGGCTGCATGCTACAGGCCCTCCTCATATGCTTGTCACATGGCTGCTATGGCATTTTCTTGATTTGTCCTAGGAAATTTACTTTTGGTTGAGTGAGCAACAGGGTCAAAGAAGTCCTTTCAGAGACTACATGATTCAGAAGCTAGGGGAAACAGAAGAGCAGAAAGAGCTTGGGGTTTGCAGTGTGAAGATCTGACTTTGTGTCTTGGCTCTACCACTGGGCCTGTTCATGTCGGAGGAGTCTTGGCACTCCTCTGAGTTTGTTTCTCTCGAGGGCAGCAGGGTCCTAAAATCATCTCCCTCACAGTGCTGAGGTACGCTGTGAAGAAGAGAGGTGAATGGGCTTGCTCTGTGAACTACAGAGCACCACGTCGATGTCCATATCCCCACTGCTGTGCCTACAATGACGAGTGTTTCTGTGGGCCTATCCTTGCTGGTGTTCTTGCTGGATTGGGAGCAGAGACCTATGATTCCGCTGGTGAAAAAGAAATGACACATTTTCTCTTTTCTCTCCTTCCCCTTACTCCCCACCCCGTCTACACCACAGCGATTGAAACACAGAGCACCAGCTCCGAGGAACTGGTCCCAAGCCCTCCGTCTCCACTTCCTCCCCCTCGTGTGTACAAACCCTGCTTCGTCTGCCAGGACAAATCATCGGGGTACCACTATGGGGTCAGCGCCTGTGAGGGCTGTAAGGTGAGTATCCACGCTCCTGTGTCCTGTGGGGGTCACCTGCTCAGCTCCAGAAGCAGGTTGCTTTTCCACCTGTAATGCCACCTCTGGTGTGATGGTCTCAGCTGGACTTGATGGTTTAATTTCTTCCTTATATCTCATGAGTTAAAAATTCCTTAACTTCTGCAAATGACTGATTGGGGCCAAATGTTCTGGGGCCCTTAAAATAACATAACAGTTCTTTGCAGGTAACAAGAGCTTTTTGAAGGAGTCCTGAAAAGCATCATCCTGTTTCTCTTTAAAACGTGCCGTCTGCTGTCTTTGTAGTTTTATTTTATTTTTAAATATGACTGACAATCCACTAAATCAACTTGCTGAGAATCCAAGGTTGAAATTGGGATTTATCTTCTGGCTGTTTCCTCAGCCCTGTGGCCTTTGAATTACAGTTTGATTTTCAGCCTGTAGGGACTTGCTACTGTGTGCATGTCATAAATTCAGGAGAGCTGGATTTAACGTTCCAGCCTGCAGAGTAGTGGAGGCTGAACATGTGTCAAAGAGGGTATGGCTGCTTTGAATCAAGCTAGACAATTGCTATCGAGTCCAACAGTCTTAATTGAATGAGAGAGCTGCTTTTTTTTTTTTTTTTGAAAGAGAGAAAAGAAACAGAATGACTTCATAGACAAGTCCAACTCATCCACAGATAGTTTTTCAAAGGAACTATTGCTGTCTAGAGCTAGCCCTTCCCTAGATAGATAGCTTCTTTATGGTCTGTCCTACAGTTGGTCAGACCTGTTCTTTATATAGCTCCATTGGATGATTCTTTGTAGTGGTAAACATGTTGCAATAACATTACAGGTGCTCCCCTCAGGTGCTCTGTGGCATTTTGTATTTGGCTTGTCAGAGCTAGCTTCATTGTCATTGTATGTCTGGGTTAGGCACTGTGATGTAACAACCATCCTAAGGCTGAATGGCTTAACACAGCCACTTTTCATTCAGCCTACAGTTCTATGTGGTAGCACTTGAGGCCAGCCTCCTCTGGATGGTCACCTGCTCTCAGCCATGCTATCTCTGGTCAGCTGTGGGTTCACTAGCTGGATGTGTTTCTGGGGGTTGCAGAGGGCACTTGTTGGCTGATGACTCTTGGTGCGCCCCCATATGGTGTCTCATGCCTATTGGGCTGGTACTGGCTTATTTGCACTGGCAGGGTTCCAGAAGAAAGAACAGAGGCATCCAAGATCTCCTGAGGCCTAGGCTCATGTATGGCACACCGTCACCGCTGACACATTCTGTTGGCCAAAGTAAGACATAAGGCCAGTGATACTTGGGAAGGTAGAAATATAAACTCAACTTTCTAATGCAAGGTGCCGCAAAGTCACATTTTAAAAGACAGGAATATAGGAAAAGGAGAAACGGGGTCATTTTTGCATGAAGTCTACCACACTGAATGCCTTACTGTCCGTGACGAAGAGTTGGAGTCCTAGCTTGAGTGTGCAGAGCCTCACACACAGTCTGGCGTATAGTGGGTACTTTAAAGATATAGGCTGAACAAACACAGGAATGTCACTCAGCTCCTAAAAGAAATGATGTGAGTTTTCCCTTCTTTTCAAGCCACTTGAATAAACATGGATTACTGTACTGAGGAAGGCTAATTTAGAGAGCATCTCTCTCTCTGCCTTTGGGATTGTGTTGGTTGTTTTAAAGGAGTGTCTTTTCCTCTAGTAGCTTCAGATAAGGTGGTCAGGAAAGTTCACACAACTGCCACTTGGCAGCTGGAGAAAAAGCAAAACATTTGTGTGTCTAATTATTACTTTTATTATTGATTGCTAGCTGAACCTGCTTAAATGTATCTTGAGATTTGAGAAAGCCACAACCAAACACCAGTTTACTTTGCCCACTTGTACAACATATAAATAAACCCTTTCCTAGTGATCATTTGAAAGTTAAATCAAAAGACACTCTTTTATTTCAAAAAATGTTAAGTCATGTCCTGTCCAGAAATTGGAATGCAGTTATGTTCTAACTCAGCTTACCTGCTCCCATTATGTCCTAGGAAAAAGAAATTATCCAGCATCTCTCGTCCCTGCCAGATTCCAGGCCCTACAATATTCAGCTGTTTCACAGTCTGTACAGTACACACTGTTTTAATCAGCTCTTAGTCAGCTAATTCCCTGACCTCTTGCTTTAATTTTGAACTCTGATTCTTTTTAGGAAAAACCCCAACAAAAACAAAGTCCGTACCAGCACAGGCAACTTTGATAAACTTGGTGAAGCTGTTCAAAGTCATGTTATGGCATAACTTTGTAACAGAGTAAGAGGCCAAGAAGGCTGGCCAGACTTATTGAGGTTTGAGGGGTTCTGTATTGTGGGTACGTCTCTGAAAACGTGGACTGCCTTTCCCCTGGGTTTGTTGAGAAAGACTGGTCTGCGTTTTGGCTTACTGGGAAAATATAATTGTAGAATTCACAGAACTGAAAACCGTTAAGGCCAAAGTATAACGTAACAGCCGAAGGAGAAGAAATACAATTTAAAAAATTAACTATAACAGCATTTTTGAAAGTTACTAAGACAGTGCAAAATTTATTGTATAAAAAATAGAAAATTAAAACCACCATAGTTCTACCCTGGGAGAAAACCTCTGTTAAGTCTATTTTTTCTATGAATATATGTGTGTGTGTATTGTTATCTTTGGTTTTTATATATATATATATATATAAAAGAATTTTGTGCTGCATGCCGGTTTTAATCTGCTTTTTAAATTTAATAATCTTTCATGACCAAAATTTAAATAACTGCTTAAGTGTTTGTTGTTAGAACATTAATGAGTAATTTATGGTTATATCATAGTTTATTTAATGAATTCCCTGTTGTTCATTTAAGGTGTTTGCAGGTTTTCTCTGTTATAAATAATACTTTAATACATAACCTTGAGGTATACCTGTGATAATTTTTTTTAGGATAAATTATAAGAATTGGAATTCCTAGGTCATTGGCTTTGAATATTTTAAAGACTTTTGATACACATTGCCAAAATGCCCTCTAAAAGAGACATATCAATTTACGTTCTGTTAGTCTGTTAAAAGGTAATCATTTTAGAGACTATCTATTAGGAATCTATCCCATGTGATAATAAGCTAATGAATCAAGAAACAACTTCTCTTCTGGAGTTATGCCTATATTTCCTTTGGTTGTTTATAATGAGTCTAATACATGTTATCATTTTGGGCTCCCAGCAGATGGGAGCCTGATTGACCTATAAGGGCTGGCCTTTTTTGGCTAGAGATCAAAGATCACTCTTCTGGGTTTCCCAACCCAGAGCCTCTGCTCTAAAATAGGACTCTCCAACAGAACCTAGTTGACAGCTATAAGAAGTAATGCCCAAGGTGGCTTCAGTCTGTCATGATCAGGATGGCCTTATTGACTATTGTTTGCAGAAGACAACTTTCCACTTTCTTAAGGAACAGGTGGCAGTTTCAGACTCAGAATTTAATGAATAGGTTATGGTCCATCTCTGGGAATGGCCAGTGGCTACTGCATTGACATAATATTACCATGGCAACATAACCACTAAATGCGCCCCTGGGATGTCCCCTTTAGGGGATTTCCAGCTAAGCAATGGCAGTTTTTTGCAAGAGATACAGAGTACATAAAGTGAACATGTGTTGTGGTTAGCCAAGAGGGTTCAACAATATAAAGTGATAAAGTTGATTTTCATGTGTCCTTGAGAAACAGCTTCATTGCTCATAGCTAGAATTTATGCAAACTTTTGGCCTTCATCATATTTTATATTAATTATGGAGTTTAGAGTGAGAACACCAGGATTTAAATTCTAGTTAGGCTACTTAATAACTTTGTGACCTTGGGCAAACATCTTTAACTCTCAGTGTCTCTCTCTTCTCATCTGGAAAAACAGAGTTAATAATACTGCATATTTCATAATCTTGTGAGTATAAAGTGAGTTACTATGAAGCATACAGACAGTACCTGGCACATAGTAAATGGTATATACATTCGGTTATGGTTTATGTTATCATAAACTTAATGACTTTTGTACAGTGATGTAACATCAATTATACTCTTAGTATACTTTCTTGTAAGCTCTTTTAGCAATTCTCCATTTCTTTATACCAAAGATAAACACTGCCGCTTTTCTTCAAGACTCAAGTTAGGACCCAACCACTTCATGGAACTTACCCTGATTACTCCATTACAGGGGTTGGGAAATCATTTCTGTAAAGAACCAAAACATTTTAGGCTATGAAGGCCATCTGGTCTCTGTCACAACTACTCAACTCTGTCATTATAGTATGAAAGGAGCCAAAGATAGTATGTTAAAGAATGGCCATGGGCATGTTTCAATAAAACTTTATTTATAATAATAAGCTGTGGGACACACTTGGCCCTTGGGCCTGGTTTCCTGAGCTCTGCTAAAGTACATGGTGATATGCTCTTTTTTTTTTACAATATCTAAAACTCAGAAGCTGATGGTCCAAAGCACTCATGCCAGAGGAGCCAGCCAGTTGTTTCTTGTGGACTGCAGCACAGGGAATGCGGTACTTCTTCCCCATTTCCTTCAGAAATGGTGTTTAACAAAAATTGATGTCCACTTGCCCAGAGCTCCCCAGTGGGAGCTTTAAGACTAGTCTCTGTTTTTACTCCATCCCCTCATTCCAACTCAGCTCCTACTTCTTTATCATCCAAAGTCAGAGAAATTAGCTTCCAGAAACACCTAGAATCTTACTTTGGAGAGGTTTGTGGGATGTATTCTATGAACTACGGTGTTGGTAAGATTTTCTTGCTTAAAAAAATAACCTAAATGTTGTTGGCTTAAACAATAGGCATGAATCGTTGGTCACAATTCTGTGCAGGTTTTCTTATCTTGGAGGGCTTGTCTTGAGTCAGGTGGTTTAGATGGCCTCATATGACTGGGTCCTTGGCAGGATGACTGGATCCTCTTCACATGTTATCAGTTCTCATCCATTAGCCTAGCCTGGACTTGTTCACATGGTGGTGGATGGGTTGCCATCAGTAAGAGAGGATGAGCACCAACGTGCAAACCTCTGGTTGCATCACATTTGCTCACGTCCCATTGGTGAAACAAGTTATGTGGTGAAGTTACATGGTCTGATGGGTGGAGAAATTGACTCCACCTTTGAAGGGGAAAGTGGCAAAGTGACCTTGCAAAAGAGTGAGTATATTAGAGCTGGCATTTGATTACATACCATCCTCAAGTCCTGATTTCATGTGTAAGTCTGTTCTGACATCTGGATTCACCATCCCTTCATCTGTTAGCAGATAATTATTGAACACCTACTAAGTTCCAGGGCCTTTGCCAGACACTGGAGATACAACGCCAGAGACATGTTCCTCCTGGACCTTACTGTCTCATGCAAATGACATACAGATGATATCTGTATTGAGTTGGAAGAAAAGGGACAGAAAGACTGGTAAACAACAGTGGAGAGGTACCTGATTTACTGGGGAGTCAGAGGAAGTCTTATGACCAGCTTTGTGAGTAACAGGGAAAAGTGTTTCAGGGCAGAAACTGAGTACTTGGAATCCAGGACTATTTCTTCCTTTCTTTGCTGTATCCTTTGCCTTCCTTTCTTTGCTGCTCTGGGCCTCAACAGATTTATAAAACTCACATTCACAAGTTTGAACCCAGTCCTACGCCAAATACAGTGGTAAAGTTATTTCTGACTAATTAATTATGTGCAGTATTGTACTCATTTCTTGTTAGGGATGGCTAATATGATACGGGTATTTATAAGTTGAGGGGTGGGTAAGGGGAAGGAGAAAACTGCCCTTGTTGGGTATCTTCTCTATACCAGGCATTGGGGCATTGTATACTCTTATTTATTTATCACAAGAGCACAGTAGGGGATAGGCTCAATAATACCCATTTTACAGATGAGGAAACTGAGTTTCAGAGAGGTAATGGAACTTGGCTAAATTCACACAGCTAGTCTTTTCGAGGGCAGGGATTGAACTCCTAGGGCTGCTGGAAGACATTCATTCCCCTGCTTTTGCCACATTGAAACAGAAGGCGGGAAGCAGTGATATGTTATGTTCTGGAGTGGGGGGTCTCATTAAAAACAGGTGGGGGTATCGTCTCAATCATTTCATAAAAGAAATGACATTTCTGTAACAAAAAGTAAAAGAAAGAAGAGCGCGCAAGGCAGTCTTTCCCAAGAAGGGATGGTTAACAGACATGACCCACCCACGGGCACAGTCCCAAATGCTGCTTTGTCCCTGTTTGCTCTGCTCTGCCATTGATGGGTGGGAACTTCCCATCCATAAGCTGGCGTTGGGGAGCCTCTGTCCAGCTCCCATGGAGAGCCTCCGGGTGCCGCCATGATGGTGCGCCTTCCCCACAAGGGCACAGAGGAAATGCTTGCTCAAGGTCACACTGGTAGCCTTCTATTTAAAGCCGCCTTTAAGAGTTTAGACTCCACTAGCCCCCTCAGTCCCTCAGGGCTAATTTTGTCCATTTTCTCATCTGCCTTTGTTTTCTTTGCTGCTGAAGAAGGGAGGCCCTCATCTCCATGACAGTTGGGCTGCTGGGCTGTTTTTTTCCTGGCAGACAGCAAAGTAGTATGCTCTGTCACAAAAAGTTTTGCAATCAGGAAGATGGATGTCTGCACTTAATTTTAGACCTTCTATTAAATACTACAAATGTGCTTAATGATTTTATTTGACCAAGGGCATTTAAAACAACTTTTTTTTTCCTGGTTTTTTTTTTTTTTTTTTTCCGTTTTTTCCGTTTTTGTGGTTTTAATTGGCATGGATAAACATGAACATTGTGCTCTGTCTGGAGACCATTTCTGGCTTTGCTGCCCTGAGAGTTGCTTCTGTTCAGAGTTTCCTGCAGTATTGAGCCCCCAGAACGATATACCATGCTAAAGGCAAGAACAAAATCTGGACAATGTCTGCACTGCATGCTTTAATAGCTGAAAGTGAATTGTGAAGCTTGCCATTAAGTTCGTTATCATAGTTCTTGAACTGCACAAAGTAGGTCCTCTAGTAGACCCAAAGAGCTATTCTCCTTATTAACATCGGCTAACAGTGGAGAATTGACTTATTCTCTCATTAATCAGACATCTATTAAACAACTTCTGAGATAGGCTGTAGGTGTATGTTGTTCCCAAAGTTGTATCCCAGTGTTTATAAGGTACATAGGTCAGTGCCTGTTGGGTACATGGTAAATATTTATGGCCTGAATGGATGAATGAAAAGCAGGGAGACAAACAGTGCATGTACCATGTGCCGGGACACCTAGGGGGTTTGGTGAGTGCAGAGACAGAGCCTCCCATCCCTCTGATACGTTCAGGGAAGACTTTATACAAGAGACGATTTTATAGATGTAGAGGCAATTTCTAGATGGGAAAAGGGAGAGAAGAGTTCGAGGCACAGGTTGAAGACAAGAGTACTTGGAATAGCCTATGAAGAATTATGTGGAAAATGAAATTTATCCATTCTGTTGACATCAGTTTTGCATAGCCCTGTGCAAGCCACTGGGGATCTGCCAGGCTTTTTTTTTTTTTTTTTTTTAATTTTTTATTTAAATTCAATTTGCCAACATAGTATAACACCCAGTGCTCATCCCATTAAGTGCCCTCCTTAGTGCCCATCACCGAGTCATCCTATCTCCCTACCCCCCTCCCTTTCCACAACCATTCGTTTCCCAGATTTAGGAGTCTCTCATGGTTTGTCTTCCTCTCTAATTTTTCCCCATTCAGTTTCTCTCATTTCCCTTATAGTCCCTTTCACTGTTTCTTGTATTCCACATATCAGTGAAACCATATGATGATTGTCCTTCTCTGATTGACTTACTTCACTCAGCATAATACCCTCCAGTTCATCCATGTCAAAGCAAATGGTAGGTACTAGTCCTTTCTGATGGCTGAGTAATATTCCATTGTACATATATACCATATCTTCTTTATCCATTCATCTGTCGAAGGACATCATGGCTCCTTCTACAGTTTGGCCATTGTGGACATTGCTGCTGTGAACATTGGGGTGCAGGTGTCCCAGGGTTGCACTACATCAGTATCTTTGGGGTAACTAACCTATAATGCAATTGCTCAGCCAGGCTTTAAAGACACTCTGGAGGACTCATTGCATATCATTTCCTCAAAAAGCCTTTTCCCAAACCCCCTTCGATATTTTTTATTGTTCTCCTTTGTAGCACTTCACTGCAACTGGAAGCAGCTTATTATTTATGGAGTCATTGGTTTGATACCAGCCTCTTCTTTCAGACTAGAAGTGGGCTGGGGCTGGGCTCAGTGCCTAGCACAGTGCTCTGCACCTCATAGGGCCTCAGTGCATGAAGGATTTTCATCACCAATTAGTTCTAATTATATAGTAATACAGTAATATATGACATAATCAAGCAGGTATATAATTCTGTGGTAATGCACATAGTAGTATAATTTTATACATCCTATCTAATTAATTGCATCTAATTATATAGGGTTGATGATGCGTTATTGAAAACTTTTATAAAACTTATAAACAGGAAAAAGCTTTTCACGACCAGAGTGCAGCTCATTTTCTTAATAATTCCTGCCTTCTACCTCAGAGTTAACCCTTCTGTGCAAAAGATTTATCTTTTCTTTGATGCCATCCGGAAGCAAACTGTTACGGCTAGCAACTAGAATGATATACTCAAGAACACCATGGGCTCTTAGTGCTTTAAAAGAAATAAAAATCTCAACATCTAGAATCTGCTCCCATGTGGAGAAACATCAAGACCGCTGAAATGGCAATCTGGCTTTTCCCAGTAATAGATCCTACTGAAGGAGAAAATACTTTTCTTCTTCTGGATAAATGTTCTAAATTGAGAAATCATTTTGGTTTGAAAAGGCAGAAAGGTCTTTTTTTTTTTTTTTCCTGGCATATGAATAAACAGGAAGTGGAGGGTATATTTTGAATTAGCCTGCAACTCTGTATTTTTCTTTGCTCCTGCTATATTGGTAAAATACTTTATTTAATTTAGTGGTTTTAAATGGTTCATACATTTTCTAATTGTTAAAAGTTCATAAATGCTTGTTGAAATGCTCACTTTGCTTGTATTTAAAAATATCTGGAGCACTTTCATTGGCCATTTTAGTTACATCAAACAAGGTAAAGGTCCAACATTTTTGGTGAGAGTTTTACCTCCGTCATACAGTAGAGAAGCAGTTCCCAATATTCATGTCATAGTTAACCTGTTGCTTTGAAAATGGCTTACCTCCCAGGGATGTCTCAAGTGTCTGTTTCATGTTTTGGTCAGTTAAAAAAAAATCACCAAAAACCAACACTATTTTTTTCTGATTTAAAGCAAATGGTGGGAAGGTGGGAGGAAGCAAAAGAAGTTGCTTTTACAGAATTCCTAGGGACCGTCATCTAAAAATGAATTGTGACAATGTCTTACAATTACACCAAACAAAAACAAAAATATATTTTTGTCAGAGAAATAAAAGTATACTTCCAGGGTTTCCTGAGAGTGCTAGAAATTATGACTGAAATCATTTCTGTTTAAATCAAATTTACACCATCCTAGGTGATGATTTAGTTACTTTTGGGAAATGAGTGTTTTCAGCCTTTTCTCTTTCTAAACCTTTTACTAGAGAGGTTAAATAGAGAGCTTTCAGTTCGGTATTTCCTCCTCCTAGGTGAACTCTTAGAAAAAAGTAATAAGTGAAATTGGCAAAGGCATCCTGTTGTAGCAGCCCCTTTATTTCTCTTCATGAGGGCACAACTGTGAGCTCTCAGTTTCCCCTCTATTTTGGTTGCTTCGCTCCCATCTGCAGACCAGGGTAAGCCCACAGAAACAATAAAAATATCTTATGTTGATTATTGCCTCTTAATGTTTCTAGAGCACTTTCACATATAGAATTAAGCTGAGCTTAGCTGCGGTACCAAAAACAAACCAGAAAAACCCAAAAACCACACTAAAATGTGTGATACCTCATACAGAATTTTTTCCTTTTCATATAACAGTTCAAGGTATGTATTCCAGGTAGATTTCTTCTCTCTTCCACACAGAGATTAGGAAGTCTGGCTCCCTCCAGCATTCTAGCTTGGCATCCACTAGGTCCTTAGCATCATGTGGAATGAGAAAGAGTGCATGGAAGAAGCAAGGGCCTGAAGTGGGATGCATCATTCAGCCAGAACTGCTCATATGACCAAAAGCAAGTGCAAGAAACGTAGTCTAGCCATATGCCTGGGTACAGACCGATTGTTCTGGAAAGAAATAATGAATTCAGTGGAGAGCTAACAGTTTCTGCCTTAGGTTTTTTTCTATTTGATCTTTATACCAATTAGAGAAGTAGGTGGCATGGGCTTTGCCCCCTCCAATATTTGAGGAAACTTTTAAGAGTCTATGGGACCAAGTTCTACCATCCACACTCTTGATTTATAACCTAATTCGGTTAGTTGAAGTGATTTATTGTGGAAACCAACTTGAATACGTTTCTGCATTTAATTTTCCCCGAATCTTATCAAACTGTCTTTTCAAAGTGTATGATTCTTAAACATCTCCATTTTCCTATCATGTTCCGTTTTGATATTTTGAGAGACTTACCCTGTACAGCTAGACCTCTAGCAGGGGTTAGATTCCACAAGGCAAAAATCACAGGTAACCAGAATGACCCCAGAAAATCCCTTCGGCAAGCCGGCTCTTGGAGACTACTGGCGTGTGTCTTGTCACTAAGACCTACAAAGCCAGTTCTTCCTCCAGCTTTGGAAACCAGATGGAACAGTTGCTTTGTTTTCATGCTGTACCAAACATACGTGTCCTTAAGCACAAGAATCATACTCATGTCGTGAAAATCCCACATCATTCTAGATACGTCTTTGTTAGTGAACTGCCTCTACCATAATAGTTTCTTTGGGATTTGGGATTTTTCTTGTGCCCTATACGAACTGGTTCTTTTTTTGATTTGTTTCTGTATTTGTTCAGTGTTTTTCCACTTCAGAAAGGCAGCTAGATGTGTCATATGGATGAGCAGTGCCAGAATGGGGAAAACTTTGTCCTGTGGACCCTAGAACTCATCCCTGAAAAAAACTCTAGAGCGGGGAATAAAACTCTGTGCGCCTCTCTGCCTGTACAATGCTAGCATTGTCTGGGGTGGAGAGGAAAAGCGGGGTTCTGGCGGCAGGCCTGCCCCATTAGGGCCTTGTTCCTTGTTCCGTATTGAAAAGATGACATTCCTTTGCTAGCAACGTCCTGCCCGGATTTCTGGCACCAGTTCTGTGGCCAGCACTGTCGCCTGGGGCATTTTTGTTTGGGTTGGTTTTGTTTTATTTCAGAAGTAGCAAAGTGCAAGCTGCATAAGTGTACAAGGTAGAACTGTTTTTATAAAGCTTGTCATCGAACTTGTCAGGAGAGGCAAAGCGGCCCATCTGCCAGGGCGTCTGCTTCCTGTTCACTAGTGTCACAATGCAAAAGGGCGTATATAGTAAGTTTAACTTACTAACTTGTTCTCAAGTGTTTCTGAGGCAGCCTTTGGGCTTTACCATGGGCCACCTCCTCCCTCTCATGATTTCAGTGTAATGCTTCATTTATAAGAGAGATTGGTGGATTTGCAAAGTAAATATTCCAATAAGGAAAAGCAAAATCTTCAGTGACCCTCTCAGTTCTGCTTCTATGGAGGCTTTTTTTTTCCTGCGTCTGGAAAAGAAAAATCCTTTCTATTGGCTGCAGTTCTGAACTGGAGCATGTAAAATGTACTTCTCAGGATCTGTGAGCCTTAAAATAATGAGCCTTAGAAAACTCTGAGGTAGGTCAGTGAGGGGGAGTGTACTTTGGTTTTATAAAGGATTTTCATGGCTACACAAATTTGGAGAAACTAGAATGATCTGGCAACTCTGTGCCTCTGAATCTGAAAATAGCAGCATTCTAACTATACAACACCACTATTCATACGGGCCTGGAAAGTCCCCCAAATCATGAAAATTATCCTTATCAGTCAAACCCAGCAGGGATCATCTGACTGCTCCTCAGGGAAATGAGAATTTTAGTTTGGATCTCACATCCATATGTCAAACTCAAATTGTAGATGAGCTATGCTATATCTGGGGACCTTGGGAGTGTGGGCATACTTCTAACCAACAAGTACTTCTGAAAGCTGCTGTCCTAATTTGTATTATTCCTCAGTAACATAAAGAATTAGTTTTAGAATAAGAGAACTGGGGAGGGGTTGCGTGATTTTGATATTTATTAGTTTCCAGAGGCATGTCCTGCTGTGTTAGATGCTCCTTCAACTGGTTGGTACCTTAAGTTAACAAATTTATAGACACAGTACTCCATAAGATATTTTTGATGGCATCTATTCCATTTGAATGTACAATGTATTATGTTTATGATAGGATCAAAACATTTTGCTAAAATGCTCGAATAGTTTTCAGTATATGTGTTGTGTTGAATTGTGACAGAAAAAGTAGGAAAGTTAGCAGGCCAATGCCAGAAATTGTGGGAAGAGGGTATTAGAAACTGAGTTCGCAAATTCTGATTACTTCCCCAAAATGGAATTAAATGTAAACTTCCTCATTCAGTGGTGTTTTGGTCTTACATGATTATTGCTTGATTTAAGAGTCATGTGGGAAACAGGTTTTGTTTCAGTGCATATGTCATGCAAATTCTTGCCTGTTGACCTACAGTTTGAATTTCATGTACATATCACACATACGGATATGGTATTTATGTCTGTAAATATTTGTGGCAGGTAGGATCTGAATAAAACTGTGAGTTACATAGCAAACCTAAGTGAGTCTGTCACTACCAAATGTACTTGTTCTTTTTCCTTTTTCTTTTTTTGAGATTTAATTTATTTGAGAGAGAGAGAGAGAGCACAAGCAGGAGAAAGGGCAAAGGGAGAGAGAGAAGCAGATTCCCCACTGAGAAGGGAGCCCGATGTGGGGCTCCATCCCTGGACCCTGAGATCATGATCTGGGCCAAAGGCAGACCCTTAACCAACTTGAGCCACCCAAGTGTCCTCAAGTGTACTTGTTTCTAACATAAACTCCTAATGAAGTCATTTCTTTTGCTATACCCAAACGTGGGATGTTTGTTATGAGAGAGTTCACAAGACTGATATCAAAACAAAACAAAACAAAAAAACAAGACTGATATCATGGATCTGGTGGTTTAAGAAACATAAAAGAGTATTGTTGAATTAGTGAGTCTAGATCAGGTATTCCTTTATTATTTGATTCTGTTTCATCCATCTCATGAGCTCTAGGCCTCAGAAACAGTATTCCTTTCCTCCACTATCACTGGAGAAAAAGAGCACTGATGATAGTGACCTCCAAGGAACTAATTTTTACCTGTATCGTATCAAGACATTGTTAGTTA
The DNA here is from genome assembly GCF_053574225.1 of Canis aureus. Lineage (NCBI taxonomy): Eukaryota > Metazoa > Chordata > Mammalia > Carnivora > Canidae > Canis > Canis aureus. Next base: position 34,365,862 of record NC_135632.1, read on the forward strand.
CTCTAGGCACACCGAGGTGGTTTGTGTTCTAGCAAGGCTTCAGAACCTAAGATTAAGCCACACCACTTTACACTCCTAGGTGGCTTGAATAAAAGAAGAAAGTGTTCAAAGACATCATGTTTCAAAAAAATCATTTTTTCTAACCAATTTAAATTGCTGTGTATGTCCTTGTAGGAATTTCATCTTTATTATTTTAAAATAAGTTATTAAAATTCTAAATGCTGGGATGCCTGCATGGCTCAGTGGTTGAGTGTCTACCTTTGGCCCAGGACATGATCCTGGAGACCCGGGATCGGGTCCCACATCGGGCTTCCTACACGGATCCTGCTTCTCCCTCTGCCTATGTCTCTGCCACTCTCTCTCTGTGTCTTATGAATAAATAAATAAAATCTTTTTAAAATACTGAATACTGTAATAAACGTAACTTAGAACACAAACCACCTCTCTTCTCCCCATCATGAAGGACTTCTCTTTGTTGAGGCTGTCACTTATATGTACAACTGTACTGAGTAAAAATAACTTTTATGGCCCTACCCAACACAAGTGGAATAGAGAGATGCAACCATACCGTGTGTCTAGGAGGATGGGCAATATTGCCAGTATTTACCCCCTCCCTCTCCTTCAAGAATCACCACAGATTATTTCTTTTCTCCGTATTCTTGTGATTGTCGGTGCACTTGTTACATACACATGGTTGCATTCACATGCCATGGGAGATTTCTCTCCCCATCAGTATCAAACTCTATTGGGCCCTTAGCAAGGGGTTTACAGAAGACCTCTTGGGTAAAAATACTCTTATGAGTTTGTGCTTTCTGTTTTTTATACCATTAGTCTCTGCCAAAAAAAAAAAAAAAGCTTTTTTTTTCTTGCCAAAAATATTTAAGAGTTCCTTAAGCATAGTTCATAGGAGAGATTTAGGGAAGGAATTGTGTTCCACCCCAAACTGCCTCTCTGAACTGAACTTGATCATAACATATCTGTCATTTTATTTTATTTTTTTAGTTTTTTAAAGATTTTATTAATTCATGAGAGATATATAGAGGCAGAGACCTAGGCAGAGGGAGAAGCATGCTCCCTGTGGGGAGCCCGATGTGGAACTCGACCCCAGGACCCCAGGATCATGACCTGAGCTAAAGGCAGACACTCAACCACTGAAGCCACCCAGGTATCCCTCTGTCATTTTATTTTTAAAGAAATTTTAAATAAAAAATTTTAAATGAATCCCTGCCCCTCTGGGAAACTCCGCCAAGAAGTTAAAGGGCAGCTGCCTTCCCTGTCTTTATATGAGAGACCCAGTCCTGAACTTACAACTATCCTTTGCTGTGCACTCAACATTTCTCCAGTGTGGTCTGTTGGGTCTTCAATGAAATAAAAGTGCTGGCGGCCATCCTGACGTGCCAGGGCTCCCGTAGTGAAGTGGAGCTTTCTTTGTAGTACTTCTACTCTTTGAAATTATTTCATCATCTACTGATTTACTGGTTTTCTCTCCCACTGGCATATGAGTACCGTGAAATTAGGGGTTTCATGCGAGTCTTATTTACCTGTGCATTTCCAGTGCCTGTGACAAACTCGGCATGATATAGCCGCTCAATAGATGTTTGTTGAATCAATGTAATAAGTAAAATGAGAAGCAATAGGAAGGAGACAAACTGGATTAGAGTGCATTCGTGCCCAAAGATGGTGTTAGGTCCAAGTTAGCACAGGGCAGAGGCTAAGGGGCGGATGAAGGAGAAAATACTTAGGATGATGTTGGCTGAACATGTCCAAACAAGCAAGAAAGGGAGAATGACAATTTCAGTAGGCATCCTGCTCCGTTCCATTTTTTATTTTTAGGCGAGGTCTCCTCTGAGCACTCCCAAGTTATACAGGGGCATCTGCTCCATCTGTCCCACTCCCTCTTTCCCACTCTCCATTGCCATGCTGCTCTTTGGCATCAGGTAGATGATGCAAGCACAGCACTCAGGTTCGTTTTGCCACCTGATGAGATGGCCCTTTGGTGTCTGCCAAGGGTGACTATTTTCTTATCAATTATTAAGGTCACTTCTTGGCCTCAAGTTGAACTGGTTTTGAATTTCAAATATGGGTCTTTCCCCACTTGTCATATACACCAGTGAAATAACAGATACCTTTTTTTCATTGTGAAATGATAAATCTTGTAATAATAAGCACAGGACATACCGCAGTTTACAGAGGATTTATAAGTGCAGTATCTCCTTGCTTCATATTACTTTACCATGTAGGGAAGACAGGAGAGTACAGTCCCTTTCCATTTAGGGCTTAATTTCTAAAATAAGTAGATGAGGGAAAAATTGTATAGGGTTGAAATGACCCCGAGTCATCCAAACCATGTGCTCCAGTTACCCTTGCTGTATAACAGACCATCACAAGGGGCACCTGGGTGGCTCAGTGGTTGAGCGAGGGTCACTTTGGAAGATCTTCTGGGAAAGGAGAGGTCACCTAAGGTGGCCACCTTAGGTTTTATTTCCAACCACAGGCTCGCTCTTTAGTTGGATGCCAGAAGGAGTAAGTGAAGTGTTTTTCAGACCTTATTGTAGGGAAAACATGCATCTTGGTATTTTTGGTATTTTTCACCTTGAAAAATAGATGGGAACCAAGAGAGAGCAAAGGGCCTATGGATTCCCACCACCAATCTTACGTGTTAGGACGTGCACTCCCTGAGTTAACAGGCTGATCAGCATTTGCCAACCACCCCCCTTTAAGCTGCTGCTGTGAGTGGCTTCGTGCTTTCCAAATAACTAGAAAAAAATGAAATGCACATAGGGTGTAATAATGTCTGTGACAACAGAGAGGGAAAGAATTTCCCAGAAGGCCCGAGTGAGACCTCAGCTCTGCCAGCTATCTCAAAACAGACGGCCAGCTCATCTCCCAGGGAATGGCTTCCAGTTCAGGGCCCCTGCCTTCCCCTGGCTTGTGTCACATCATACAATTATTACCTTATTGATTCTAAGCCACTGAATGAATTTTTTTTTACTAACTGTGGGTTCTATTGTTTGATGCTCTCATCCTTGTGCTTCCCTGTGTTTCTTGCCAGGATAGTTATTTATTCCTTTTTGGGTGAGCTATTCTTGTGCATGGTCAGAGTGCTGAACTCCCACTGACTTCTACTGCAGTTCTCTTTGGCCTCAGTTTAGAAGTTGTCTGTGGGCCTTTAATTACACCCTCTGGCAAAGGAGAAAGAGCGCTTGAAACATGCATAAATTCTGTACATATTTCCAAGGCTGGCCTGTTTAAAAAATGTTGTCTGTCTTTCTTCTTTTTTTTTTCCCCCTCTTTGAACTTGGACATGGATTTTTTTGTAAAGTACAGTATGTCAAGGGAAGGGCAGTGAGAAAATATGCACGGGTATTTACTTAAAAATTACTTAGTAAATCCATCACAGTGTGTTCATTGGTTTTGGTATGATATACCATATCCTGAAATGAGAGGTGTTTTACTATGTTTATATAGTATATACTATATGTTTATATGCCTTGCCATACATAGTATTAGGCAGTCCATGCCCGTCTTGGACCGTTTTGTTTTCCTTTTTTACAAATTAGATTAAAACCCCTCCAACTTTATTAATTTGTTCCCTTTTAAAATTTAAACACAAAACTGTGAAATGTGAATTTTGTTCAAGTCTGTATAAATAAATACTTGCAATTACTTTTTTTAAAGTAGCAAGTTTCATGGATCTTGAGATCTGTAGAACGATGGAAGGGTTTTTCATTGTTGGTTGGTTGGGCAGTTGTGAGATCTTGAAAGTCTTCAGATCTCTTTCTTAGCCAAAACATTTCCTCTGGTTACCACCTGCCACGCCTCTGCTATCTATTGTAGAGGGAGGCTGGATTATCACTGATCACAGAATCCCCAGGTCCTATTAATGCCTGTCTGTTTCAGCTCCTCCCCTACTGGATGTTTTGAATAAAAGCCGCATGGAAGTGAAGTAGGCTGATTCAGCTTCCTCCAGGTCCCCGCTTCATTACCAGCGGTGCAGTGACCAGGAAGCTAGTAAAGAACTTGAATGATCCACAGACTGACAGTTATCCCTGAATAACAAAAGGTTGGTTGTATTCCCATAGAAAAGAGAAATTTGTATCCTTTGCAGCGGGCTCAGTCTTGGTGAGATGGAATATTGCAATCTTGTGGTTCCTGGTGTTCCTCTTGATGGTTTGCATCCCCTCAGCCTGAGCTGGTCATTTGCATTTGTCTGGGAACCTGGTGGCCTGGTTCATAGCCTGCCCACTCTGCACCTGAAACCTAGTTTCATCTTGTGTAGAATGAGGATAATCCCTTTGCCATCAGGACGCTAGAATTATTTTGAGGAATAAACACTACAGTGTATATACCCAATGTTTCTTTAGCGAGAAGAGGACTTGTCTAGCACTTTCTACATGCTGGACATATATTTTAACTCCATTAATGTTCATACCAACTCTATGAAGAAGACACTGTCACTGCTCTCATTTTCCAGGCGAGGCATAGCCCCTGGGCCAGGTCAGTGGGCCCCTGGCTTATTTCCCTTTCTTTTTTCCTTCAGAGACCTGATTCTCTACCTGTGATATGAGCCAGGTTAGGCTCAAATGATAATTGAGGCTACTAACTTTCATCTTTGAAATTCTCTGTTTCATTACTTCCTGGAAGTATGGCAAGGATGCATTTTGGTCATGTTTCATGTATTTCTAGACGTAGAAAGTTCATATTCCAATCTGTCTAAGGTTAGGATAAAATGATGCCTGATTGTTTTCTTTTTTTTTTTTTTTTAAGATTTTATTTATTTATTCATTAGAGACACAGAGAGCGAGGCAGAGACACAGGCAGAGGGAGAAGCAGGCTTCCTCTGGGGAGCCCGATGTGGGACCCGATCCCAGGATCCTGGGATCAGGCCCTGAGCTGAAGGCAGCCGCTAAACCACTAAGCCACTCAGGCATCCCGAGGCCTGATTGTTTTCTACTGAAAGTAACCTCATTAAGAAGTTATGTTTACTTTTTCTTACTGGAGTTAGCTTTACAGTTGGAGTTTAGAATTCAGGTGCCTTATCAGGAGGGCCAGGCAAGGAAGTGAATGATGCAGGCTAATTTGGGATAATAGGGAGGGGTGGAGAGTATGCCCAAGATAAGGTTATCTTCCCAGTAGTTGCTACTCTGGGTGAGTGGAGTTCAAGCCTTAGCATGGATCAGCCTCATCAGGATGGCCTGTCAAACTGTAGATTGCTGGGGCCCACCACCAGCGTTTCAGGTTCAGGAGCTCTGGGGTGGAGCCTGAGAATCTGCATGTCTAACCTGCTCCCATGTGATGCTCCCAAGCCTCCACTTTTTGAGAGTTCCTGCTCAGTGAGAATGTGGAACTATCATTGCCAGGTTTTCTGATATTTCAAGTGAATCTCTTTGTTACATGAGCACTGTGACTTTTTCAAGGTCTTTTCTAGTCCTCCAGACATTTTACTACTGAAAAACACTCAGACCATACAGTGATTTGTCAAGAAAAACAGGGAGAAACATCAAGTCAATCTCTTCTGTAACTGAAATCTACTTTTTAAATGTTGGCAACACATTTAAAAGTTTTTAAGTCCATGCTGGCCACCACTGTCTCAGCCAGAAATAAACATGTCTTTTGGCTCAATTCAGCTTATAGATTAACAGTTTGCAACTTCTGCTTTAGAAATTTAGGAGACACCATGGATGAGAATAAAAGAATTTTTTTAAAAGATTTATTTATTCATGAGAGACACACACAGAGAGAGGCAGAGGGAGAAGCAGGCTCCATGCAGGGAGCCCGATGTGGGACTGGATCCCGGGTCTCTAGGATCAGGCCCTGGGCTGAAGGCAGACGTTCAACCACTGAGCCACCCAGGTGTCATAAAAGAATTAAATTTTTAAAGAATTTCTGTCAGTAAAAATATTAGGAGAGACTTCCACAGAATAAAAGAAAAGCTAGTGTAGAAACCTACCACATGTACTTTGCTTTTATAACAGGAGACGGAAATCTATAAACTATTAAAATGAACAACACATCATCCCCTCCAGTAGGCATACGCATCCTGTGAGTTGTGGCCACTAAGTGAGCCTATCATCTAGTGACAGGCATGGCTCACTCAAGAGACCCTAGCAGGGTAGCAGCTTTTTCCTTTTATGAGAGACAGAGAGACAGAGAGGGAGAGAGGCCGGCAGAGACACAGGCAGAGGGAGAAGCAGGCTCCATGCAGGGAGCCCGATATGGGACTCGATCCCGGGTCTCCAGGATCACACCCTGGACCGAAGGCAAGCACTAAACCGCTGAGCCACCCAGGGATCCCTGGCTTTTTCATCCTCACCTTGCTCTACCCGGGGTACATCCCAGACTCTTCTCTGAATTCCCCCTGCAATCAGCTTGCTGGCTTTCCGGATCTCACTTTATTTTTGGTTTCAGCTTCCCTTGCACCTTTTGCCACTCCCATCTGTGCTATGAAAGCTTCTGTTTGCCCTTCTGGTTAGACTAATAATAGTCACAATGACAACAGCTCACTCATATTTGTGAGCATTTGTACTGTTTTAGGCTCTCCACCTGTGTTCACTCATTTAATCTTCATGACAACCCCACGTGATGGAAAATATTATTCCTATTTTAAAGGTAAGGAAACAAGGCACAGAGAGGTTATGTGACTTGTCTAAGATCACACAGTTAATAGCAGGAAGAGGCCTTTAATCCAGACTAACCAGGGCAGGACACAAGCCCTGGTTATTTATTTATTTTTTTTTTAAAAGGTTGTATTTATTTATTCATGAGAGACACACACAGAGAGGCAGAGACACAGGCAGAGGGAGAAGCAGGCCCCATGCAGGGAGCCTGATGTGGGACTCGATCCCGGGACTCCAGGATCACGCCCTGGGCTGAAGGCAGGTGCTAAACCGCTGAGCCATTCAGGGATCCCCACAAGCACTGGTTATGGTATTAACTAGAACAGCCCTGTACCAAAGAAATGTGGAAATCACACAGTGAGAAATTCCTGAAATGTCAAATGCAAATGGGAGAGGAGCCGAAGAGAAGAAAATCAAGAAAGCATCTGGATACAGTTATAAAGAAGTAATTTTGTGGGGCACCTTGGTGGCTGAGTTGATTAAGGGTCTGACTTGATTTTGGCTCAGGTCATGATCTCAGGTTCATGAGATCGAGCCCGGCATCGGGCTCCACGTCTGGTGGGGAGTCTGAGATTCTCTCTGCCCCTGTTCATACTCTCTCTCTCCCTCTCATTCTCTGTTTCTAGAATAAACCTTAAAAACAAAACAAAAAAAAACTTTAAAATAAACCTTGGAGGAAGATAATGAGAAACTTTGGGGAAATTTTGCTAATTGTTGGAAAGTCTAGTTGGAAAAAAAAATACATGTGTTTGCTCCTCACTGATTTAGTCAAGTTGATTTTTATTCAAAGCTAGGGAAAGAAACTACACATGCCATAGTTGAGGACGTTGGATCATAATGAGAGAGAACTTCAGAAAGAATGATTTGAGGACCAGAGTTATTCCATTTGAATGGCTTAAGCTTCTTGACCTCTAGACAGACCCTTTCAGCTTCCTAGATCAGATGAGCATAATGAGTGTTTAAATCATATTTCCTTTTTTTTTCCTGCTGGTGAGAACATGCACCTTCAGCTCTCTTGTCACTTTGGGTTCGGATGGTACAAATAAAGTGTTGGCTTTCTAGGCCTTGTTTAAGTAGTGTGGAAAAAAAAAAAATCACACAGATAAGAGCCAGGGAGACTGGAGGATGTGATTATGAGTAAAACTTCTTTAGATATGTAATGCCAGCAGCACAAACTGTTTTCATTCCCATGTTAGTTAATGGCTAATCTAGAGATTGTACTGCCGTTTGCTGATAGAGCACAGTTTAAAATATTTTATCATTAATGTGACAGGGAGTTGGATAAAGAAAATGAAGCGTGATTATAAAATGCTAATTATCGTCCTCAAGTGCATATTGGGCACTCTCGAATATTTGCAGCGTAATTTGCTTTATTTATTATTTCGGTTTGGTTATAAATGTTAATTCAATTGCAGATGGTATGTTGGCAATTTACAGAGCTATAAAGTTATTTGGAAATCCTAATATTTTCTACCAAAATGTTCTATTGGTGATGGATGAGGTAAATTAAAAAGCCCCTGCTCTTTAGAGTTAAATACATTAATTGGCAAGTAGGCTGCAGGGATTTCCAGAACCGCGCTGTCTACGTTAACTCCTTAAAGGAGTAAAGGACATGATTTGTAATTTAGAGTAGGAATTCTCTCCATGAGAAAGGGTGGGAGGGGCGAGGTCTCTTTTTCCCTACCACCCTGCTAATGTTTCTTCAAGGCTGAGATTTTCTTCATGTTCTGGTTCACAGGTCTAGACACATGCTTGAAGCCACATTTTTGCTGTACTACATCAGTGGTTTCAGAGACCATGATGTTGACAGCTGAGGTGTATTTGTGTGTGACAGTGTACGTGTGTGTCTGTGCCTGAGAGAGAGAAATGGAGTTTTCTCCAACCTTACTGATGACTTAAAAAATATACACCTGTGTGAGGCCACTGGTTGCCAAACTATGGCCCACGGGCTTTAGGCAGATTTATCTCGTTTGCCACCTGTTTTTTGTAGAGTCGAAAGTGAAGAATTTTTACATTTTAAAACTTGAAAAAAAAATTAAAAAATAGAGTATTTTATGACACATAAAAATTATAGGAAATTCATATTCAGTAACTATGAATAAAGTTATCTCAAAACGCAGCCAGGCCCATCCATTTATGAATTGTCCATGGCTTCTTTTCACCTTGCCACAGCAGAGTCGAATGTTTGTGGCAGAAACTATATGGCCCGTAGCCTAAAAAGTTTACATCTGGCCCTTTACAGAAGCAGTCTGCCAGCCTCTGGATCAGACTATCTAAGGTGTAGTTTATAAAATGCATCCTTGGGGATCCCTGGGTGGCTCAGCGGTTTAGCACCTGCCTTCAGCGTAGGGTGTGATCCTGGAGTCCTGGGATCGAGTCCCACGTTGGGCTCCTGCATGGAGCCTGCTTCTCCCTCTGCCTGTGTCTCCGCCTCTCTCTCTCTCTCTCTCATGAATAAATAAAAATCTTTTTTAACAAATGCATCCTTAACCTTTGTGTGTGGGTTTGTTTTTCTAACTCTACAAAATTTATCGGAACATAAGCCATTTGGGGAACAAATAGGTTCAAAACACGACTCTTCGTTTTTGAAAGGTGAGAAAGAGATTATAATACCAGTGCTGGCTTCCTTCTTTGTGGCCACGTTGATAATTCAAAGAAGTGACACCATATTCCTCATGTGAATAATTTTGTGCTTCGCATACGCACAATGTGCTCAAAACATTCTCTTCGCGCCCCAAATCAGGAGAAAAATAAAGATTGTTTTCTCATATTGTCAAATTAAAAACATAAAGTAAGCCATGTTCCTGGATCATTCTATTTGCGTTAACAATTAAGGATCGTACATGGAAAATATGGCTACCTTATAGAACTCATCTGGAAAAATGTCATTCTTTACTAAGAAATACTGTGCTTAATTAATTCTTGCTCCTAGGAAGTCAACTTGGGGCACTCATTATGGCCTTAATTGGTGGTATAAATTCTGAGACCCCGGAGGAAAACACACTTAATGGTTAGTGGTCTCTGGCCCTTGGGCTGAGCATACACCAGTGCCAGCCCCATCTCAGAGAGTGACAGCTTCTGGTTTTGATGGCTTCGGATCTGGCCACACTGATATTAGGTTTAAAGGCCAGTGTGCACTAAGAAAAGAAATGCAAGACTTGTCCCGGTGTTTTGCATTAAACAGTGTGAGACAACCTTCTGACTTGGAAAAATGTGTTTCTTTGAACTCCGGTTTTTCGTATTAAATTATATTCATTATACGGCCCATCTGGAATCTCCTGCCAGGCCAAAAATCATCTTACAGACATTAGCAAAAGGAAGTTAAATGTAATTTTTTTTAATTGTATACTTTTCATTTCCATTTATTTTTTTCCCTTTTATTGGAGAAACCAGATGGAAAGGAAGGCAGGAACCTCTCCCTCACTCTGGTTCCCTTCGGGAACAGAGGCGGAACATTCCTGGCTCTGCTCCTCTCATCTACTGACTTGAGGTGATGACGGGGCTGTCTAGATTCTGGGGATAATTGCTGGAAAGGTCAGGAGTTCAATTTGAAGCACACACCGGATCGGAGTGGTGGGGTTTGGAGAGTAAGTGTGGTGTGGTGGCTAACTTTGGGCTTTCACTGATGTGGGTTGTCACCAATTATACTTGACAGCATGGAAATGAGACTCACAAATATCACATGTGATGTGGTCCATTTTTGTAGACTGGTATTGACTGTGATTTTGCTGGGAGTTGTTTGTTTGCTGGATTTTGACCCTGTGTGAAAAGGACCCATATTTGGTAGACTTCTGGCCCTCTCCCTCTCTCTGCTTCTTACCACACCAGACACGTCCCACAAAACGTGCAGACCTGAGGCTCATACTGGGAACATAGGAATGTGTTTTTCCTTGTTCAGACACATGGAAATCTCAGTTGTCAGCACTAGAAGGTATAGAGATAACTTCAAATGTGTGAAATGGAACTGCAAGGACAGCTCAATAGTTTGCTCTGACGGCCCAAAGCCACATAAAGGCAGAGCATAAACCAGCCCACTACCCTCTGGACTTACACTTGCGTGCTTTTCTCTTCAGCCATCTGCCAGAGAATATTTGGCAAACTGAGTCCTTTCCCCATGCAACCCTCTGCCCATGTATATGAGCAAATTTTTATTGAAAGCTGGGTAAGGTACTGGATTTGCTGTGGAGGATACAAAAGCTAAAGAGTGTTGACAAGTCTCTGGCTTAATAAGCTACATCAGAATGATGCTAGTCATTATCTATATATACTCTACCACTCATCTGGAGATTGACCCAAATGAATTCCGAGTTGCTGTCTTTTGAAGGAATATTTTAAATTCAGATAAGGGTGAGGTACTTTTTGGGAGCACACTAACATACCTAGTACCTATGATCATTTATTTTTTATTTTTAAGATTTAGTTATTTATTTATTTGAGAGAGAATGAGGAGGGGTAGAGATGGGGGGGGGGAGAGGCAGAAAATCTCAAGTGGACTCCCCGCTGAGTGTGGAGCCCAGCTCCAGGCTCGATCCCAGGACCCTGAGATAATGACTTGAGCTGAAACCTTTAGAGTTGGACACCCAACTGACTGAGCCACCCAAGCACCCCTACCTGTGGTTATTTTTTGATGATGGTCTTTGTGGGTCAAAAGAGAAGGGAAGCATTAGGACTCATTTTGAATTTCTAGTAATGAATCTTCATATCTTATGTATGATTTCATTGCAGTCAGGTTCAAATCACAGATTAGTAATTTAATTATCTAAATATATTGTCATTGCTCTGAATATTTTTTTTTCTAGGACAGTGTATTCAAGCGTACCTAGAGATGATCTCCTCTTATTTATGTTGCTTTTTAACACATACCTGGGAAGTGGAGGGCAGAGGGCAGAGGAATGCAGGGTGATCCCCCTTGTCGCTCACACACAATGGGTGCCTTTGTGCCTGGGTGCTGGTGTGAGGTGCATGCTGTCACGGATTCCCTCACCCAAGAGCTTCTTTATGGAAGCCGCCTCTGTCCTACCCTCGTTCGTGTTTGACACAGTAATAGACACACATTACAAACATAAATAGCAGCTCCAGGTTTTCTCTTCCTTAGCAGTGTGTTAAAAGGTACTTCCACTAAATGGGTTACTTTGGCTTTAAATAATAGACCCCATCACTTCTGGTCCTCAGCGTGTGAGGTGGTTTCACATACCACTCTCCACTTTCAACAAAGCAGATAAGGTATCAACACAATTAAAAGTGAAAAATAATCTGTCTGCTTTGCCGGTAGTGAATGCTTACAGAACACACACTGATACAATAGATTTTAAATAATTTATGTCCGGCACTTTTTTTTTTTTCCCCAATCTGTAAATGAGGACACCTAATGCGGAATAGCCAGCATGGTCTATCCCTCCCCCATTAAGATAACAAGATGAGGGGGCAACGATCAGATCGGCATGTTTTTGGAGCAACGTGTGGATAAAAATTAAAAATTAAAAAAGATGATGCTCTGAAATACTTTGGGTAAGCAAGCTCGTAAAAGCTGTTAGGAAACCTGGAATTACAAATTAATTCAGAATCTCCTTCTGAGGGGCTCCTAAAAGCCCTTTCCGTTTTCTTGGCAGGATGAAAACATTACTTTTGTGTCACTGCCTGGTGTTTTCACAAGGTCTGTTCTAACACCCGCTAAGGTGGAATGCTCAGTCCTAATGTGTCTTTGGTCTGAACCAGGTAAACTTCTGGTGATGTTAAAAACAAACAGGAATTAGTATATGATACATTAGGTCTTCCTCTCCCCATAGATATGTTAACTCTTAAATTACCAGGATAATGTGATTAGTGACTCCTTTTTTAGCTAGCCCTGAAGGGTTGGTCGGATCCTGAAGGATTTATCCAGCTGCCCTAACTCCTGTTGGCAGTAAAGGGAATTGCGCCCACAGATCCCTGAGGTCTAGGGACAGTGATTTCCCACAGAAACAAAACTGCTAAACTGTTTACAAAACTGCATTCAGTCCTTTGGTGGTTAAATGTAGCTTGATCATGATTTATGGAGGCCCAGCTCTTTTTCCTACACCTGCCCATGGACATCTCCTAATTATTCATTTGAGAAAACACTGGATAAAACTCTCAATCCCGAAAACATGTGTGTTCCAAAAAGAAGGCCAAGCATGTCCAAGGATATTTTTACTCCCGTTTGATCTAAGGAAAATAATTCCCAATTTCCATGCACAGGCCAATGCTTAAGGGAGGCAAGTTCTTTCAGATGGGTTCAACATAAGCATACCCTCTTAAGTTCTCTATTCTTGGCTTTTTGAAGAAACTGAAGGAGGGTCGGTAAAGTTCCAGCGGATGATCATCTGAAGAGAGCAAAAATAGGGCAAAGCACCCCCAAACTCCCACGTCAGCCTGACCCCTCCATCTTCCAGAGTGGGGTACAAGATCAGGGACTGCTTGCTGTCCATTAGCAAACCCATCGTGGGCAGCAGAGCTTTGTGAAGCCAAATGGGAAGTAGCCACTGAGGAGAGAAATACAATTTCAATACAGGAAATAGAAGAAAATCATAGAGCTTTTCACTCAAGATAGATGTTTCTTCTGTCTAAAGCCAGCAATTTTGGAAAATGAAGCTAAGAGTTTAAAAATAAGGGCTCTGTTAGGGAAAATAAAACAGGTCCCCCTGCATCCATTAGGCTGTCTTTAATTGAAAACTGGAGAACAATCTAACTAATTGGCAGGTACCTCTTTTATTGCTGGGCCTATCTTCCCCCTTCTCTCCAGTGTAATCAGAAGACAACTCCTTTTTTTTTTTTTATCAACCAAAGTCAGGTATGAAATGGAAAAGCGGAGAAGTAACACTTAAAAATTAATTGTGTGTATTCTGCAAAATTTTCTCTTATAAAATAGGAACAGAAAGCACAGAAGTTCAGGTCTTCAACACAGCAGTAGCTCCAGGAGTGGATTTTTATATAGCGCGGTGCTGAGGTGGAGGCTATAACGTGCTTAATTGCAGGCAAGTTCGTGTTGTTTAAAAGAACTTTACCTTTTACATTGGGGACCTATTTAATTTCAAATCCTGGCAACTATGCTGACATTATACAGCAACTTTAATTTTAAAGATCAAGGAAGAGGAGCTATGGGTGAAATTTGAGCCTATTTCTTGCTAATTTGGAGTAAGAAAGAAGGGAGGTTGGGATAAATCATGAAGTTAGAATTGCTGTCTGAGTTATGATATTGGAGTTTCGCTCTTGAAAATAGAACTTCCTTCTTTCTTTTCCTTATACTGAAAGAATTTAGGTGGTGGTTGTATTTATTGAAGTTAGGGTTCTCTGCTAATCTTTTTCTTCCATTCTCCACTGAATCTCCATATGATTTTAAACAGCAAAATAACTTTGCAACATGTTATTTTTTAATTATAAAGGTTGCATGTGCGCCATCACAAAGACAATTAAGATACCCTCAAAGGATTCTGGCTTTGAGGAAGAAAGAGACACAAAGATCAACGGTTACAGCATTGTACAATGAATGTTAAACAGGGTATGCTGGACCTGGTATGTGATTCAGAGGTGCCTTATGCTATGTTGGAGCGTAAGTAGGTGTGAACAAGGCAGGGAAAGGACTTTTGAAGCCTAGGGAACAGCATGTGTAAAGGTACAAAGGCAAAAGAGAACACTCTAGATTTGAGGGGCCTGGCTAAGTATGAGTACACAAAGGGCCCAGGTGCCACTGAAGGCCGCTAGGCTCTCAACTATTTCGCCAGTGGTGTCGTTGTTCAGATGCTGTGGGTTTGGGATAACATGGCACATCAGCTCTTTGCCTAAAGCCACCAGGGTTTTTCCATACAAGGACAGAATGCATTTTGAGAGCTAGAACTTTAGGCAGTATTTTCTCAGTAAACTGTTAGCAAGATTTTTGTACTGTCTGAGCAGTGTCTGTGCTGAGGAGAAGCAGAAGGCTGCATCCGATAAATGCCCATTATTTTACAGTTGTCAGGCTCTTGAAGACCTAAATGTAAATGCCTGACTGGCTTCCCTTCTGCTCCCACATCCTCTGTGATTTCTTCCTTTTCAATTCAGATTCAGGATGTAACCACCTATAAAATAAGCAGGAAAGATTCCAGTGAGAAGGTCCCAGAATGGACCTGGAAATTAAGTTTACTTGGAAAGAGTGCAACACATTGTGGACAAGCATTTTTTCTTTTCAATTTAGGTCCTTCCTAGCATTATGAAATAATGTAAGTGCATGATGATCATTGGATTCTGTGAAAGGCTTTTGAATCATGTGATATGTAGAGTTGCCATGGTGATGTACGTTGTCATCAACCCACATGTTATGACAGACCTAAGACCTGGCTTTGTTGATGGTGAAATGTTGCATACCAAACTTCTAAAAGAGATTTAAAAATTTATGCTCCTCTGCAAAGGGTTTAAGCATATTTGAGCATGTTTTGGCTCTGTCTCCTTCTGCCTGCCTCCCCACCACCCCTTCAGTACAATTGAGGATCTTGAATTTAGGTCCAGATGAGATTTAGTAATTAATGTACAAAGCACCTGGGGTCTCCTAACTCCTGGGCTGTAGCTGAGGAGCTATTTTGGTGCATTTTCTCAGTGAAATATTTGAGAATTAGAAACCTTAAAATGCATTGGCTTCTTGCCCAGTTATATTTAGAGTAATCCTGATAATAAATCGGTAACTATGGGTTTCACTGAGGAAGGGCACAAAATAACTGACCCAAGTAATCTAGAAAACAGATGTCTCTAGTTGGTTTAAAGTAAATTCTCAAGACCAGATTTAAAGAAAGCTCTATGGGGCTGAGTGAAATCTTCCATTTCAGATTTTTTTTTTCCTGTCTTAGGGTTCTTTTCCCTACTACCATATCTCAACTCAAAGTCTTGAGAAGAGGGGTAGTGGTCCCCAAGGTACAGTGTTGATAATATTTAACCCGCTGTGCAGAAATGCTTTGGGTAACAGATAAACTGCTTGACCTCATATTTCTTGCGTTCTTCTAATCCACTCTTTATTTCAGTAGCTTCCAAGTAGGGATCAGAGTCATCTAGGAGGTGTATGAGTGAGCTTCTGGGCACCCTCTTGAACTCACAACTAAATATATATATGCTATTTGGGAGGATGCTGTATCCCAATCTTTTTTTTTTTTTTTTTAAGATTTATTTATTTATTCATGAGAGACATAGAGAAGGAGCAGAGGGAGAAGCAGGTTCCCTGTCCGGAGCCTGATGCAGGACTCGATCCCCATACCCAGGATCACGCCCTGAGCCAAAGACAGATGCTCAACCGGTGAGCCATCCAGGTGTCCAACTGTATGACATTCTGAAAAAGTTCTTTTCAGTCTTCATGTTCCTCCTCCAGCTCCCTCCAAAGGCCCTTATCCATGGGGAAAATAAAGCCCAATAGTAGAACATAAGATGATTCCCAAATGGTTTTCCCTTCTGGCTCTTGCTGGGGTTGTGGACTGCTCGGAAGCACCCCTGAGAGATCCTGGATGAAGTGTGACCGTGGTAGACTTTCTATCTGTGGTAGCATTTCTATCTGATCTATAGTCTTAAAACTAGCATCGAGGTCAACCAGAGAAGAGAGATTACCCAAGACTTACTCATCCTCACTAACATAACGCGTTGGAAACCTTTCCTGTAGATGGTATTCTAAAGCCCAGACTGGCGACTTAATTTGCAGGACCCCATACAAAAATACAAAATGAAAAGTACTGTCCACTTGACCAAAAATTATTCAGAATTTCAAGACAGTGACAGTGGGGCAGCAAACTAAGCATGAAGCCCTTCCAAGGACCAGGCTCCATGTGTGCCCAGGTCACACGCCTGTGAAATTGGCCCTGCCCAGAACAGATCCTTTCAGTTTTTGAAAACAGCCAGTTTAACTAGCAGTGTACATACCCTATCAAAGGTGTGTACACCTCAATCCCAAAATTGTGTTTTGAGATTACTGGCCCCCAAACC
Organism: Canis aureus; assembly: GCF_053574225.1. Classification (NCBI taxonomy): domain Eukaryota; kingdom Metazoa; phylum Chordata; class Mammalia; order Carnivora; family Canidae; genus Canis; species Canis aureus. Next base: position 34,382,430 of record NC_135632.1, read on the forward strand.
TGGTGGATGAAAATGGTGTTCTAATAATCAGACCCATAGGATAGCTAGTCACATAAAAAAAAATTATCCAAGGTCATGTTTTTGAAAAATAATAAGACATAATAAGACACCTAAATTAAAAGACCTTTTATCCAACTGATTAATCTCTCCTTACTGTTGGTTTCCAGTTTATATTACCTTGTAGCATTTCTTCCCCAGATCATGTTACTCTAAAATAAAGAACACTGTGAACTGAATGTATTGGCTCAGTGCCCTCCTTGGAACATTGAACACTTTGGAAGTTTAGACCGTGATTTTCTGATGTTGTGAGTTCAGGTTCTCAGTTAAGAACATGGGTTGTCTATTCATTGGTATTCCTTCCCAGGGAGTTTTAATTAATTGGGGATTAAAAGGGTTGAGAGTATTGGCCTCTGGGTCTCCAGGGGTTGAGCTTTCAGGGGTTCACCTGACAAAGTCCAGGGAGATGCCATCATCACCCTCTACCAGAATGACTGGTTCCCACAGAGGTGATGTTTTTGCTAAACCTATCGTCATTGTCTTTTGAGTACCATCTTTCTAGAGCTTTTCCAAAATTAAGGCTTGCCTTGGTAACCTAGGGAAGAGCATACACGCCAAGGGAGCTACTGGTCCAAGGGACTTGAAAGGAGACAGACCTAAAATCTATGGTCACTTTTTTTTTTTTTTTTTAAGATTTTTATTTGTCTATTCTTGAGAGACTCAGAGAGGCAGAGAACATAGGCAGAGGAAGAAGCAGGCTCCATGCAGGGAGCCTGATGCAGGACTCCGTCCCAGGACCCTGGGATCACAACCTGAGCCGAAGGCAGATGCTCAACCACAGAGCCACCCAGGCATCCTATCTATGGTCAGATTCTAAGTGAAGGGACAGGAGACACTTTCCCGGTTAGCAGGCAAGAGGCAGTGTGGAATGACAGACCTTCTAGAAGCCACGGTTACTAAACAGTAGAGCACTCAGACTTCACTATTTTCATTCATTCATTTTTACTAAATTCCCAAAAGTGGGACCTTGTCCTGTCAGGAATTTTTTAAACAAAAAAAAATAAATAAATAAACAACTCTAAGCCTCTACGCCTTGGGACAACTCTGCTTTCTTGTTTGGAATATGAACCTTAGGTTGTTTCCCTTTTCGTGGCTCCAAGTGCCGGCGGGGGGGGGGGGGGGGGCTCCCCCAACTTGATCAGCATCCTTTGAGTTGCATTCATGCCCACCCTCCCTGCTTAGGAGGAAACTCTGTTTGTCATCAAAAAAGTAGGCTGTTTTTCTACTTTCTCCCTCCCTCTCACCCATTGTCTTTCAGTGGGGTGAAAAGGTCTTCACTTTTCTCTTTCTCCCCCACAAATCTTGCTATTAATAACTTTTTAGACGTTGTCACGCATAGACTTCCACTCACTCCGGAGGGTGTTTTTTGTTTGTTTAAGGCAACGTGTTTCCTGGTCTGAAAACCGTGTTTCCCAAAGTAGCCGCGATGGGATTATTCCATACTCGCCTCCCACTGGCAGCGTCTTTGCTTCTGGCTGGAAATGGGAATTACAGCTCGATGCTGGCCTGGGGCTGCACGTCACCGGCCGGCCTTGCTGGCCAGGGCGAAGGACTACCCCAGGCAGCCACCTGGTTACTTTTTGATTGAGATGGGGTTGCAATATTTTCCCTTTAATGACCGAGGGCAAATGCCTAAGTAACACTCCTTGATGTCTCTCTCTCTCCTTTCACTCTAGAAGGAAAAATTACCCTTTTGAACTTTGCATGGGATAGAAATTAACTCTGCAAAAGCCTAGTGCAAACAGATGTGCTTCCCACACTACTTTTTGGGTGGATTTCTCCTGATCCAGTGCTTTTTATGACTAACTCTGCGCCAAGTTGTCATTTTGTTTTGTTTTGTTTTTTTAATAATAGAAATAAGTGTGGTACCTGGGTGGCTCAGCGGTTGAGTGTCTGCCTTTGGCTCAGGGCGTGATCCCAGGGTCCTAGGATGGAGTCCTGCATCAAGGTCCCTACAGGGAGCCTGCTTCTCCCTCTGCCTATGTCTCTGCCTCTCTCTGTGTGTCTCTCATGAATAAATAAGTAAATAAACCTTAAAAAATAATAATAATAGAAATTAGTTTTTTCTTAGTGCTTTTCTTCAGTCACGACACATTTCACACATGTTGAACCTGATATAAAGTAGCTCTAGGCCTAAAAAGCTACTTCCATTCAAAACACCACGCTTTGAATTCTCACAAGTAGCTTTATGATTAACTATGAATCAGCAGATTGCACTGTTATTTCAGAAATCAAGGATTCTTGGGCTACCTTCCTGACCAGACCTGAGGGCAAATTCAGGGGTATTGGTATTTATATTCATACCCAGAGCTCACTATCCACTTGAGTAGGTGTTAAATTAATGCATGATGAAACCAGTGACTCAGGACCTCCTGAAGATCCTGGCAGATTAGCATTCTGACCCTAGCTTTCTCCTGTACAGAAGAGTGAGTGCCTTCCCAGGAAATACCTGGCGTGGCCGTCAAGATCCTGCTCAGTCTGATTGATTGTCAACCTGCTCTTTCAGTTGTGCTTTACACACACACACACACACACACACACACACACACACCATCCATTATCTACATCTCTGCCAACCTGGACCACAGCCCCTTCCCTGTATGATCGCACCTGTGATCTTGGCAAAGCTGAGATGTTCCTGAGGGGGGTGGGGGGACTTGCTGTTCAAATCCTCCTCCTTCATTAGAGCTGGAATCAAGTGCTGATTCCCTTCTAACTCCTTTGAATTCCTGTGACCTTTACTCTAAATATTTTAAGTGGGCCTATTATGTGCCAGGTACTATACTGGGCACTTTTCCACTTTGTGCGTCCATTAAATTCTTATCACACTGCATGGTGGCATCTGCTCCAAGGTGTTCACTTGATTTAATGTTCCTGGTAAGCTGAGAAAGGGCAGGAGATCTATCTTTGTACACTTAAGGGAGCCCACCACATCCACTCCAGTTAATTGGCATTAGATAAATGAATCAGTATGGAAATGAATATATATATAAAGATGGCCGTTGGAATCATGAGGCTGTCTACCCACAATAGTCTGTATTGTTCAGAGATTCAGAATAGTGTTCTTTCCTCTTCGGGAATCTTTATTTTAAATATAAAATGTCTATTGGAAGTTTTCTAGAAGAAAGCTTTGGAGAGAAGAGGTTTCATCCATAACAAAAGCTGCCATTCCCTGGGCACTTGCTATGTGTTGAGCATTGGCTTCCCACCTCATACGTGTCCCCTAATTGGGTACAGTAGGTAATCCCATGAAGTGTAGGTATGTTCATTATCCCCACATTACAAATGAAGAAACAGGCCTTCGCGTAACTCACTTAATGGCCCACAGATAGTCAGCAGCAGAGTCAGAGTTCAAATCCACAGGTACTCAAGCTAAATTCCAGTTTTTAATCACCAGGCTAGTATCTAAACCAACAAAAAGTGCTCTATTTGGGGGACAGTGGGGAATATTATGTGTGATGAAATCTGAAAAACAGAAGTTGAAATGTGGTCCATGAAAGAAAAGAAAAAAATTAATCAGAATTAGAGCAATGGTTTGAGAGTATTAGAGGAGAGAAGGTGGCCCAAGTTACTCTCAGATCAAAACATGAAGCAGGGAGTACAGTGAGCCACATTTCTTCATGTCCTTGATAGATTTGGGCCATATAACTGGTCTCTCAGGTAATTATGAATTTTGGATACTTAGGGACAGAGAATATTCAGATTTAAAAGAGATGGTTGCCTTTCCTTTTGATTGAGGAGTGTGTCTGTACTCTAGATAAGACAGGATTACGTAGAACCTCTACAGGTACGTAGAGGGTACCTCGTGTCCCCAAGGGGAGACAGAAGTAATCTGAGTAGGCAATGGGAATTCCAGGATTATTGCTAAGACATGAAGCAGATCACCCCAATGCATATGTGACCTTCTCCACCATAGAAGTAGTTTCTTTTTATTCCAATTTCTTGATAGCAAGAATAGAAGAGCATGAGCTAAGAAAGGTCGGAAAAACTGGTCAGAAAACACGGGACTCAGTTTGTGGTGAAGACCTATCCTGTCGATTTAAGTGGCTAGAGTGTTAAATGTGTTTCTCACAAACCACGGAAGTCCTGATTAACCACTAAAAGTCATAATAAGAGAAATCGAGATTAACCAACAGAAAACGTAACTAACCAACATGAATCATGGTTAACCAACAGAACTCTTGACTTTCTAATCTGATTACATCTCAAACCGGTGGATCTTCTACTAACTTCTGAGAAATCCAGCTGCTCACTTTATTAAGTACACCCAGTATCATCTTCAGCGAATGCATGACTGTGGAGGAATATTTTATGGAATTAAGTTTTAATACATTCAGGACTCTTACTCGGATTCTGCTTAGAGCTGAGGATATCATCATTCACTCACTCATTCATTTAACAGCTATTTATTAACTCTCTACCGTGTGTCAGGTCCTGTCCCACTACTGAGGATATTCAGCTAATATGCACCAATACGGTTTTATTAGGTGTTGAAATACTGAAATACTTCCCTACCATCTGTCAAATAACCATTGCATCCAGTCTTTTGATCCTCTCTACCCAAGTCCACTGTCTTGCTTCCAGGGAAGGCATTTTAAACACTGCTTCAAGGGGCGCCTGGATGGCTCAGTGGTTGAGCATCCGCTTTTGGCTCAGGGCATGATCCTGGGGTTCCCGGGATCAAGTCCCACATTGGGCTTCTCACAGGGAGCCTGTTTCTCCCAATGCTTATGTCTCTGCCTCTCTCCCTGTGTCTCGAATGAATGAACGAATGGATACATACATACATACATACATACATACATACTGCTTTGAGGCCATGTGGGAGCCCAACAACATGCCCATTTTAGTTCCAAGAAAGTTAGTCTCCACGTCCCTGCCTCTTATCTGTCAGGGTATCAGCAAGGAGAATGTCACACTGGGTGGTAGTACTGTTACATCCAGTTGTGGATATCTATGATGCCCATTTGGCTCCCCGAAGCTGTGACTGCTGGCCACAGGCAGGCATTCCTCCCTGTCACCCATGTATCCTCTAAAGTGAATGGTACTATTGTTTACTATTTTTAATATTATACTTGAATTGGAATAATATAGAAAGATAAGCAAAATACCAAGGTCGCCTAGGAAAGGAAGCATTTATGTGGGATTGGATTAGTCAGAGAAGGCTTCCTGGATGAGGTGACATACATCTTGAAGACAGAATTTTTCTGAGTTTATGGGGAAAAGTATGTTTCAGGAAAGAAGAAATAAAATTGGGGGGGCACCTGGGTGGCTCAATCTGTTTAGCGTCAAACTCTTGATTTCTCCTCAGGTCATGATCTCAGGGTTGTGTGATCTGGCCCCGTGTCCAGCACATGCTGAACATGGAGCCTGCTTAAGATTCTCTTTTTCCCTCTCTCTCTCCCTCTGCCCCTCCCCTAGCCCCTCCCTTCCCTCCCACCCCCCAAAAAAGAGAATAAAATTGTGATCTCAGTTACCCTAGACTAATCCTCTGCAAATTGCAGTATTTGCCTGTATAGGCAGAGGACCAACACGTTCTTCCTTAGTCTTCAAACACCACCTCTTCCTTGGCCAATTTCTGTGCTCCCAGAAACTCCTTCATCCTCACTTGTGAAGTGTCCCACCTTGTCACTCTCTGGTATGATAATGTACTTGGAATCCCAGAAATGTACAGCTGGAAAGGATCTGGGAAATCAGCTCCCCAACCCCTCACTGAGGAGGTAAGAGAGCTTTGCCTCCTTGAGCTGACTTGCCCAAGGCTGCACAGTGGTAATGAGGCTGCAGTCCAGCCTTTCCTGGACTTCTTTCCTGGGCTCTGCCTCTACTGCTTCCTACCTCTTCTGTCTCTCTGTACCTGCTCCCACCCCACAACCCTCACCCTGGGACTGCTCCTTCAAGTGGGACCAAATCCTTCCTTTTATATGCTCAGCTTTTCAGTGTTTTCTCCTCTAGATGTGTCTCTATCCATCCACTTGCTTCAAGGACTGTCACCCATTGAATTCAGCACTTCTAAGCCCATTTTTTTTACGTATGACAGGTTTTGGGTTGCAGTTTTGTTTCTCAAAGCATGAGGCTTCCAATTTTAGGTGGCACAGATTTGTGGCTTTATACTTCAGTGAACCACATAATGAGACACATTTTCTCTGAATTCCTCAAAGAGAAAGTCTCAGTCAGGGCTGATCTAACACTTGCTTAGCTCCCTTTTCAGTAAGAAGTGACACGGTCTGGGTGTTAAGCCCTTAGCAGATCCAAGATCCAGTGAGAGTGAGATAATATCTGATTATCATTTTGTTTGACTTTCATTTTATTTGTGTTACATTTGCCTTTTAATATTGACAGTAGGTATTGGTTTTCAAATGAAGCCAGAGGTTAAAGGTCTCCATTTTAAGGAATGTTAAAAATAAAAGGAAGAGGCAACCTAAGTAAAAATATTAAGTAGATGGAACTTAGGGGGCATGTGGCTACCATTTCCCATACAGGCACACACTAGATCCTCAAAGTGGTGGTCTGCAAGGAAATAAAGTTTAAATAATAACATCTACTGGGGAGGAGGATTTATAGAATGCAAACCTATCTTTGGCCTCAGAGGGTTTTTCTGTTTAACCCAGTCAATGTATAAAAATACCTCCCAGCATATATGTTAGTCAGCAGGTATTCTACTATGGTAGAAATGATTTGCTGAAACTTAAACCGTCTCCTGATATCTAGCCAAAAATCTGATTTGGGAAACCAAGAAGTCCTATTTAGTTTCTGCCGACATGGTTACTGAACCAGGCTGAGCGGATAACTAATGACACAGAAAGTTCCTTAATTCTCTCTTCTTCAGGGCACCTGGGTGGCTCAGCAGTTGAGCATCTGCCTTTGGCTCAGGTCATGATCCCAGGGTCCTGGGATCGAGTCCTGGATTGGGTTCCCCATAGGGAACCTGTTTCTCCTTCTACCTATGTCTTTGCCTCTCTCTGTGTCTCTCATGAATAAAATCTTCCTTCATTTGAGTATCAGGAGATTGTATTTCTCCCCCTCTTGGTCACTCACTAAGAATTTGCTGAACTGAGTATTTGGTTTTTAATAAACGGAGCAGGTCACCTTTGCCCATACCTCACTTGCTTCACACATGCAGAAAAGACTGGGTCTTCCATCGTGTCAGTGTTTCTTGGCAGGAGAGCAGTGCAGTTTCTGTAAATTGAGTTTGTACATCTGGCAACCAAAAGCGTCCCGTAGGTATATTTTTTGCATGCAAAGATATGTTTGAGGTGACCACTCTGCACAGATTCTATTAGAGGTTCGGAGCATTGGTAACCTGTTATTTTAGATTTGGAGCATATTTGTAGCTCCAGAGGTACCAAAATAAGCAGTGTTTTCTTGGAAAATGTGTGTGTCTGGGATGTGACAGGAGTTGCAAACTTAAACAAGATTTTCAGGCATTTACAGTTGAACCATACCAGTAAAAATATGTTTATTTAGACATTAGAATCCTAGGGTGCCCACGTAAATATCCTAAACAATGTGTGTTACATGAGCTTCCTTTGTTAATGCACTTTAACTTTAAATGTTTTTAGTTCTGGCTCCTGGAGTGCTAATGTACTACAGGGAAAGTTGAACTCAGATGGTGAGTCTTATGTGCTGTTTAGCACATTCAGTGGTGTGTTTCTTACATCCAAGAGAATTGTTGCTAGTGTCGGTAAAAGTCACATCACAGTGGAGAAGGTAAAACTCCCTACTCTTAATACTCATAGCAACATAGATGTTTTTGTTGGGCAATTAGGAGACAGAAAAGACAGCAGGTATGCCCTTCACTCACTGTTCATTCATCTGTGTAGTAACAAGCATCCCTTGATTATCCATTGTCTGCAAAACCATGTGGGAGAATGAGGAGAACAAAGAGGACAAAGTGGCCACCATGTGCTCATGAGCCTATAATCTGCTTTATCCCATCGGTGTTTCACAAAAATCGGGATAAATTGCTTCTCTTGCCAAAATATAATTTTCAAAAGTTGAGAAGTAACAACGCACTCAAATATTCAGTAAGCATGTAGTCGAAGATTCATTGAACTTGAGAATGAGAAGTAAGATGACAGAGCTGGTTCAGAGAGGGATTGGAGCAAAATATCGAGGTGGCTGGAATAAGACTGCAGAGGTAGATACAGAACTGGTTAATGTCCTACAAGGCAACCAAGCCATGCTCTTTGGTTATATTTCAGCCAGACAGAAATCTTTGCACTTATCCTTAACAAATAGATTTGTAATTTACCAGCCTTCTACAGTCTTTAAAAGAGTCTGTGTCCAATCAATGGCAAATAGTAAGTCAAACAAAGTTACATTTCCCAAGAGTGTCAGATGACTCTTAGGTAAGCTTGTCAAAAAGCCAATGCTGCAGGACAGTGCTGCCCCACAGAACTTTCTGCCATGATGAAAATCTTCTATATATGTGCTGTCTAGTGGGGTAGCCACTAGCTGTATATGGCCAGTGCAACTGAGTAATCGAATTTTAAATTTTACTTCATTGTTAAAAATTTTGATTTAAATATCTGCATGTGATTAGGGGCTGCCGTATTGGACAGTGGCCGCTCGTTTGTGCCATTAAATGGGCAGTCCTTTTTATGCCTTGCTTCCAATCTTGGATAATACTTTTTTTAAAACACTCTGTAAATTAAATCACATTTTAAAATACTGTAACAAGCTAAATATGTGGGGAAAAAATTGGAAGAGACTTTCTCGAGCAGACCTAATTCTTCCACAAATCTTATCATTTCTTTTACAAATGGGATGCTTCTCGTATCCAGTTTCTTGAGAGTGGGCTCACCTGAAATTGTTCTCTCTCCCTCTCTCTTTTTAAAAAAAAATTGTTCTAGCTGCTTATGAAGCTAAGCCTGTTTGGAGGGAACCCAGCTCCGCATTATGTTTTCTGAGTGAATCAGCTTCGTGTTCATTTTCCTTCAGCAAGATGATAACGGTCATGTGTAGTTTTGATTAAAAGGGGCTTTCTGATTTGAAACAAAGGGAGAGCTGACTATTAATATCTCACAAGGATTTTTAAGGCTTAAATAAGTGAACTTTTCTACTGCCATCACTTCATTACTCAGACCAAGCAATCAATGCATTGATAAGGCTGGTTTTGATTTCTCATGAAACTTGGTAGTTTTACTTAGTTTTCTCATCTTCTCACTTGCTTGCAGGGGTTTTTCCGCAGAAGTATTCAGAAGAACATGATTTACACTTGTCACCGAGATAAGAACTGTGTTATTAATAAAGTCACCAGGAATCGATGCCAGTACTGTCGACTCCAGAAGTGCTTTGAAGTGGGAATGTCCAAAGAATGTAAGTGGAGTCTCAAAAACTTTTTTTCTGTCTTTGCCTTATCTATAAATATGATTTGCTCAGCTTCCAAAATCAAGTTGTGGAGGGCACATTATGTGGAATTCAGACATGACACTGAAGATATATTGCCAAAGCTAAGTGTAAACAGAGGTAGTAGGACAACAGAATACCTGTGGGGATTTTCAGATAAAACTTGAGTGGCTGTTGGGGAAAAGACAGGAGCTGTGTGTTGTGGCTGGCAGATTTGTATTCCTGAGCAGTACTCGCTCACTGTATGTTTCACAGCCATTGGTAGCTCAAACATACCACAAAGTCACTTAGAGACTCCATTTCCCTATCCTGACAATGGGAACAAAAAGTATTGCCTGTATCGATGAGAACAAGATGAGGAGCTCCAGTAGCACAATTGATTAGTGCGTGGTACTTATACAAGAACAAGATGAGATGATAGGTGTGAATATTAACAGTAGTAATAATTAGCCCTTTTTCAGACAGAAGGGGGCATAAAACTTCTGTTGTGGAAGAAATACTTAGAAACTTGGTGCATTGGCAATTTTCCAAACTTGATTTAGCTTTTTTTTCCCTCCCAGCCACCCCCTCCTCCAAATAATTACACATTTTTTTTTAATGCAAAAGAGAACATTTTAGTAAATAATTAGTGGTCTGTAAACCTCGGATAATGGGGACTTGAAATATATATCATTTAATACAGATAGTATATACACTACAAAAAAATTGCACTACTTATATTTCTCTCTTTGGTGCTTTCAGTTAGGACAAGAAAGTGACTGGCAAATGGCTTGACTAAGGCAGGCCTAAGGAAGACATAGGGTTGTGTGCCAGGTGAAGTGCTTCACGTGGTTGCTGCTTCTCCATTCATCCCATTACTTGGGGATTTGGTGAAGGAAGACTGTTAGTGAGGTCCTGGGCTAGTGGTGTGAGGGGACGCTGGAGATGCATGAGACATGGCCCCTCCCCTCTAAGAATATGGGACAAAAAGCCAGGTACTGGGGTGCCTGGATGGCTCAGTCGGTTTAGCATCCGACTTTTGATTTCGGCTCAGGTCGTGATCTCAGGGTTGTGAGATGGAGCCCTGCATTAGGCTCTGTGCTCAGCAAGGAGTCTACTTGAGATTCTTTCACTCTCTCCGTCTGCCCCTCCTTGGGTTTCTATACTTGAGGAGAAACAGCAGGATTGGGAATAATTCAGTTGACTCAAGCCGAGCATCCTTTTCTGTGTTCCAGCCTGTCATGTTACTGGTTCATGGTGTGAATCTGTAATCTAGGCCAGTCCAATGAGAATGAAACTCAGGCTTATGATCCACAAAAGAGTAAAAGATAAATTCAACTTCATCAAAATAGGAAATGTCTGCTCTACTACAAAATGAATGAAAAGACAAGGCACACAGTAGGAGAAAGTATTTACAAATTGCACATCTGACTCAGGACTTGTATCTGGAATATACTAACCTCTGAAAACTCAAGAAGAAAGCAAATAACCCAATTTAAAAAAAAAAAAAAAAAACAAGCCTTAGTGCCCTTCAAAAATGCCAAGAGTACATGGCAAAGGCAGACTGAAAGACTGTTCCAGGTTAAAAGAGACATGCCAGTTACATGCAGTGCATAATCCAGTCTTGATCCTGGGGTCAGAGGGAAAATAACTATAAAGGACATAATTGGAACAGTGAGTGAAATCGGAATATGGACTATAGATTATAGCATTGTAATATACTGTTGTATATTATTACATACTAAGAATTGTGAATTAGATGAAGCGTGTAAAGGGGTTCTTTGTACTATTCTTGTAACTTTTGAGCAAATTTGAAATTTTATCCTAATAAAATTACCCAAACAGAACAAAAGACTCATGCTTAGGATATTGAGACAATTCCTGATGCATGTGAACAGGGAAACAAGTAGCCCGAAGTGCCCCTAATAGCTAGCTTCCCACTCCAAGGGAAGTCACCTCTAGGACAAAGCAGACACTATGGATGGAAGGGTGGAAGAATAGATAAATAGGGCCCTGAATGTCATTCTTGAATTGCTAAACCAACCGACCCTAAAACCTCTGCCTCCAGCTAATTTTGTTATATTTGCCAAGAGATGCTCATTAAAGCAATTGAGGTTGGAGCTTGATCATATTTAGGGTCCTGATGAACAAAAATGGACTGGGTCATTGGACAGGCAAGCATCCTACCATTTCTCCTAGGAGGGTCTTTTACTTCTAGAAAGTTCTATCTGTGGATGTTGGGTCAAATGACCACAGTTCAGCCAGTTGTCTTCGATCCCTCCAAACTTTAGAGCTATTAAATTACTTAAAATCAATGAATGTGAAGATATAGAGCTAATATTTACTTAGCTCAGGCCCCCAACGCCACCATTGAAGAGAACAGCGTGACATTCCCCTGAAATAACTGGATTTTTTATATGTCTAAGTGAGACTCGCAGAGCAATCCCCTGACACTCCATTTTTGGTCTGACATTCTGTAGACATGGATGTCACACTGCAGTTCTGTGGGAGAATTTTAGTCTAGGCTGAAATTATAAATGAGTAAGCCAGATGTGGACTCGGGGTAAATCAGTACTTTTGCATTTATTTTGTGTGGGCTGGAGACCCATTTCCTGCTTACATTACTTAAAACCCATATCCTGCTGCTCTGTAAAAACTGGCAGCTTGGTTGCCAATTAAAAAAAAAATAATGTTTACACCCACAGGAAAACTCTAGTTTCAACCCTCAAGGAACTTATCACCTTAATTAGATTTAAAAATATAGAAATGAGAAGAAAATGGGATCATTATGCCCAAGTATACAAAAATAAATATATTTTCCTTAGAAGGGAATTGAAGGGGAAGGAATAAACACTTGGAATATAGAGACTGAGGGTCTAATAGGGTATTTTTTTAAGGTGAAACCCAAAGAAGCAGGAAACTATGAGAATCAGTAACCAATTATACCACGGTATTCACAACTGAAACGAATCCAGGCATAATAGAGACTCATAGAATGTTAGAACTGAAAAAAGATCTTCGAGATTGATTTTCACTCACCTCTCTCACTTGACACACAAGCACACTGGGACCCAGAAAGATGAAACGGTTTTCCCAGCAATCACCAACTGGCTAAAGACAGAAGCAAGATTACCGTTCAGGTCTTGCCTTTTCTCTCCATGCTTTCTCTGCAGTACCAAGAGCAGCAAGATTTGCATTCAGTGCCTGTGTGGGTCATAAGGATTCATTAGTATGCATCAGAATTTTTGGATGCAAGTGAACTCTGAGAACTCAGCTCAAACTTGGCATAAGCTTTAAACATCAGTGCAGGTAACTGGACAGTCCAGAGTAACACACCTGCGTGCATGGGCTTGCGTTCCTTTTCAGGGGGGCATGTCTCACCTTTCTGTCCCACAGCTGTTTTTTACTGTGTTGGTTTGGTTTCCAGGAAGATTTTATAAATGGCTAAGTGTAAAGATACCACCAACCACTGTGGCTGAGAGTCTACCTGACAAAAAGAGAATCTTGGATCCCCATCATCCCATTGGTGTCAGGGAACTGGTTCTCATTGGCTTAACTGGAGTTACACGCCCCTTATAACTACCTGGCCTCGGGGAGGCTGGGGGTGTTAGACCACTGTGATTGGCTAGATCTGGATCATGTGCTAGTCCCTGGAGCCAGGGGATGGAGTTTGACCCCACCTGAGCCAGGGGGCCCGGAGTGTCATGTCCCGGAGGACAGCATTCCTAGGTAGGGAATCAGAAAGACAGAAGGTAGAAATGCTCCATGTTCACAAAGCCCTGTCAGTCCCCATGGTGCTCTTGCTTATTCTTCATGCTGTAGAAGGAAAGGAAGACACCTAAGAATCCTAGGATAGTAGTAGCTGACATAGGCTCCATGTTTTCTATATGCCAGGCACTGCTTAACTATTTTTAATACTTTATCCCATTCGATCCTAACAATAACCCTATGAGACAGATCAGTTATAAACCCTTTCTTCCCCTTTTTTTTGGGGCAGATGTGGAAGCTTAGGTACAGAGAGGTTGATTAATTTAGGGTAACACAATTAGTAAGGGCAGTGTGGGGATTTGGATCCCAGTAGTAATATACACTATATGCCATAAAGAGCAGCTTTTAAAACTCTGACTTCTCTTCTTGACGCTATTGCAAGTGGTTAATTAAACAGTACTCGCACTGCTTATTGTATATGAGAGATGTACCCCCTAGAAAATCATGTGTAAATTTAATTTTTATAGCTCAAATTTGGTTTAAAATGTATAAGGGGATTACCTCGTAAAAGAAATCCTTTAGTGTGGCGGATCAGAAAAGCATGATTATTTCTTCACATTTCTGTTCTGTAAATGCTGGTGGGTATACCGTGTATTTTCCAAGGGCTTTGTAAAACTAGGGGAGCCTTTTTGCAGAGGAATAGCTATTTGTCAAAGCATGGGATTTGAAAGCGGTAGCAGCAAGTGAAAAAAATCGATTTTCAGCAGCATTCTAAAAGTGGTACAAAAATTTATGAAGAACTTAGGGAGGAGGCAAAGGAAGCAAAGTGACTCAAAGTTGAGTGATGAGCTTCTGCTGGTGGGGTGGGAGGCTTGAAACGATGTCAGCAAAGGAAAGTATGTGGCCCTAAAATAAGAAATAAAAAAGAGAATAAAGGAAGACATAAAATTTGGGATTGTGAAAGACATGTCAGGACAAGCTTATGATACAGATAAACCACTAATTGTCCATGATGGAGAAAGAGAAGATTTAAAACGATGCCACTTAGAGACCGTAGGAGTACATAAAGCCTGACCATGTGCATTTCATTTGGGTCTGTTACAGAAGTCCAAATGAATAGTTCAAATCCATAAGCCAGGGATTGGCAAACTTTCTTAAAAGGGTCAAATAGCAAGTATTTTTGGTCTTGTGGGCTGTGTGATCTCTGTTCTGTCACCATATCCCAGAAGGAGCCAAGAAAGTACATACACAAAGACTGTGTTCCAATAAAACTTTATTTACAAAAACAAGCGGAGGGCTAGGTTTGGCTCAAGGCCATACTTTGCCTACTTCTGCGGTAGGAGGCTCACCCAGTGGTCAGATAGGCCACTTAAGGCTGCTCTGTGATGTCATGCTCGGCTCACCTCCCACTGCCACCTGTTCCCTCCTACCAAGAGACATCCCAGCTTCCAGCCACACTGGGCCATGCTGACCCATGAACCTTGCAACTCCATGTTCTGTAGGGGCTGTGCCCTGGAATTGAGTTTCTGCCTCCTTCTTCTTCAGATGAGCCCCAGCAACTGGCAGAAAAGTCAGTTGCTCTGGGAAGCCCCCATGAACCCCAGCCCTGCACTCTACTTAATTTGTTCTTCCTTATATTCCTCTAGCACTTCGAATATCCCTCCATGAACTGTAGACTTCTTACAGTGTGATTATTCACACACCGGTGAGGCTCCCTGGCTCAATTATGAATTCCTACAGGTTAAGGCAAAAGCGTCATGTCCTCCTCACCTTTGTAGCTCTGAGGTTAGCAGATGCTTTGCCCAGTGATGTTGGATTGGTCACAGGGTTAACAGTAGCTATTTATTTTATTTAAAGTGTAAGCCGGCTCTGCCCCTAATGAGGGACTTGAAATCATGACCCTGAGATCAGGAGTCGAATGCTCCACAAACTGAGCCAGATGGGTGCCCCCGAAAGTGGCTGTTTTTAAAAGGCAACCAAATCCGACATCTCCCCAGCTTTACTTCTGATAAGTTGTCAGATGCAAAAAACTATTCTGGTTATGCTTGGTATTCATCTCTCAGACATTCACTTACCTGCTGCGAGCCCAGGAACAAGGTGTGTTTTCTTTCAATGTAATGGGAACAGTAATATTGGCGGACAGCCTGAGCATGATGTGAAAACTGATGCTTTTAATCCTGTTTAGCCAACAGTGTTTCTCCAATCAGCTTCCTCTTGCCCAGTTCTCTCCCCTCTGGAGGACCCGAGATCTTCTAGTGGATTTTCTCTCGAAAATGGTTGAGCTGAGTGGGCATCTTGTACAACTGTGTGTGACAAAATCCCGAAAAGGGGGAGAGGCTAACATGGACAAGTGGTGGGATTTGGGACTCACTGAGCCAGTTCCAGGCCATCAGTTTGCTTGCTGACAAGAAGGGGGATCCAAGGATGGGCTAGACCCTGGGGTCAGGAGGCCAATAGGAAAATGAAAGATAAAAAGGAGATCAGAATCAAAACTCATGTACCATGATAAAGGGGAAGTAGTGGACTCTGGATGCCTCTGACATTTGACCAGATTCCCTGGGCTTCTGGCCTTCCAGATGGGATGCCCTCGCCTCACGTCTGTGACAGAAACATTGGAGATTACTGTGCCTGCCACCCTCCATGCTATTTCTTTTCTTTCTGAAAACCATTGGCCACTGGTTCACAAAGGAACATCTTCATATTGCCTTTGAGCTTATGTTTATGTGGGCCATGCTTTTGAGTGGTGGGCCAGAGTTGTCTTGGATTTTGTTGGAGAATGCTGCTTAGCTTATTTTCACAGCATCCCCCCCTATGACAGTTGCGTAAGTCTATCTGTAGAATAAAGCAATTGAATAATCTCAATTTAGGAACCCCTAAGTACTCATTGACACCTTCTTATTTAGGGCATATTGAGCTTAAAAACTTTTTAGGGTCACCTGGGTGGCTCAGTGACTGACCACCTGCCTTCGGCTCAGGTGGTGTTCCTGGGGTCCTGGGATTGAGTTCCACATCGGGCTCCCTGCAAGGAGCCTGCTTCTCCCTCTTCCTATGTTCCTGCCTGTCTCTCTGTGTGTGTCTCTCATGAATAAATACATAAAATCTTTTAAAAATAAAAGCAAAAAATAGCTTTTTATAAAGTCTCCAAATTCTGATTTATGCTTTGGACATGAACGCCCTCATGGGTCGATTGGGTAGAAGGAAAGTGCTTTGCATGGATGCCTTGATACCTCCACGAGAGGCTTCTGTTGTTCTGTGTTTTCCCTTTACTGTTAAACTTACATTAAAACAAACCTTTTGGATTAAAGGCACTTAACCTCAGTTAAAATCACCTCTGTTGATGCACAAATTCTACCTATGTGCTCATTGGTTCTATGGATGGATTTTACTGGCTTTAGAATGAGGAAATTCACATTGTAGGTTGCCCTGTGTACTTGGGAAATTACATAAAAATCATCATCAGGCATTTAATGTCTTTCTAATTTTAGTTTATTTCTGCCTTTGTCCCCATATTGCATCCCAGCCTGTTACTGTGTTCCCAGGGTTCGGTGGGATCGTTTTGTTCTGCTCAACAGAGTTAGCATTAACCCTGCACCTCTCTTTTTTGCCCCGCCACACACAAGTTCCTCAAAGAGCCCCCCAAAAGTCAATGAAAGGCTGGAAACTTTATATTTTTGTATCTAAAAATGTCACGGAAGCTGGAAAGTAAAAATCTGCTGTCCCTTTCCACTTGCCAAATGTTAATGTTTTCCTGCATCTGTTCGGGAGATTAAAAAAAACCCAATTCCGTTTGGGCACTGGCAGCCCGGTGATGTCAATGCCACTGTGGGACTTCAGGCCCATTAACACTCAGACTGCAGAGGAAGTATTAAAATTCCTTCAGCTTTACTAACACATTTCTCCCTGCAGCCTGTCTCCTAGAATAAGGGACGCTTGGCACATTCTCACCTCAGAAAAAGGAGAAATTTCCATGACACGATAGGACAGAGCAGAGCAAAAGAACAGAGGGCTTCGAAGTGAGCCTGAGCTGGGTTCAAATCCGACCTTGCCCTCTGGCTGTCTGTGATTTTGTTTCGAGTGGAAGGAGCTAATGTAGGCCAGTAGATCAGCCTTGCTGGATTGTTTTGTGCCTCGGACCTCATGAGGGTGATGCCTTTAGCACCCTGATTGGCACCCAGTAGCTGCTAAATAATGATAGCTGTTCTCTCGGGTTCTTCCTCTGGTTGGTGACATGGGCTCCATCCTTTGCTCGCCTCAATTCTCCCACAGCTGCTTTTTATATAAATAACTGCACAGCCCGGCTCCTCCTTCAGGAGAAAAGTGAAAGGCAGAGGCTCTACCGGGTTTGAATTGTTTATAACACCACAGTGTAGACCTATAGCCCCAAATATTATGTCACAGCCTTAAAAATAAAGCTTGCAGGCTTCATTTCTAAAAGAAATATCTGCCTTCCTCGGCTGCTGTAAACTGGGGGGCAGATGGCTCATTTGCCCAGAGATGCTGGGACATGTGTAATCAGAGAATGGGATGGGATCCTGGTATCATGGAACCCAACTCCATGGGGAAAACCGAACTGGGGTATTAGAGAGGACTCCTGGGCCCCTCCCAGCATCAGTCAGCTCAGGGTGAGGCCATTGGGGTGTCCTGGGCAACATCCACTTGGCACCTGCTTACCAAGGAGGCTAAGTCTTTTTCACTCCCCACTTCCTCCTTTGTTTATCCTTATGGTACCTCCCATCTCTCCCCAGCTTTTATTTGGGACTCTGAGGCCCACTTCTCCAAGTCCATCTGCCTCCTCCCAACCAAATCTTACCCTGTCCTGTTCCCTGGTGCTGCTCTAGCAGTCAGTCATGTGGCAGGAAGGCTGCAGAGGACATGGGTGGTAATATGGCAGTCAGTGGTCACCAAGTGCTTTACCAGCAGCAGAGTCTCCCAAGACTTCGAGTCATCCTACGTGGCAGGTGGATCAGGAATAGTACTTGGATCCCAGGGGTCCCGACATCCAGAGAGGCCAAGCGACCTGCCTGCAGGCACGCTGCCAGCCCTAAGCCCTGGGTCCTCATTCTAGTTTCTGTGAGCTTTTCAACTACTCTTTGCTTCTCTAAAGACATGGGTCTTGTGTGAATTTAATGCTACACAGTTTCAGTATCTTCACCCATTTTTGCTCCCTAATCACATCTTCTACGGTGTATGATTTAATGTCAAATATGTACAAGTTCAGTATGGTTTTTTTCCCAGAATAAGTTCTGCACAAAGCCTATGAAATCTAAATTGGGGGAGTCCTAAACTTAGCAAGCAACAATCTCAACTCAGAGCGTGATAACGTCATTCCCTTTTCAATATTCATTCAGTCTTTATATTGCTAATGAGAAGATATCAGTTTGACGCCAGTCCATCCTTAATTAATACCTCTTAAACCTTGGCTACTCCCTCTTTTTTACAGAGGGCGGGCAGGCAACTGGACCTAGTTAGGACTAAGTTCTGTTCATTTCAGAGATGTGCAAACTTTCTGACGTGGCCAGACAGCACTTATTTTAAGCCTCACAGGCCATTCAGTGTCTGTTGCAACTGCTTGACCCTCCTGTTGCAGCATGAACGCTTCATGAGAGAGCGTGGCTTTATTCCAGTAAAACTTTATTGAGGCAGTCAACCTGAGAACCCCATTTATTTTTTTACTCTTCACTTCTATTGATGTCCAACAATACTGCTTTTACCTTTATAGTAGTAATATAAAATTCAGTAAATTTTATTTAAGCCAAAAAAAGAGAATCAATTTTGGGACACTTGGGTGGCTCAGTGGCTGAGCGTCTGCCTTTGGCTCAGATTGTGATCCTGGGATCCTGGGATCCTGGGACGGAATCCCATGTCCCCACAGGGACCCTGCTTCTCCCTCTGCCCATGTCTCTGCCTCTCTCTGCGTGCCTCTTGTGAATAAATAAAATATTTTTTAAGAAATCAATTTAGATAGAAATCCTAAGAGTATAGGGGCCTGTGTGTGAAAGATCATGAAGGGAGTACAGAAAGCACAGAAGTTGGTTTTATGTTAGTTGGTCAGGTGCCCCTATATCTTGGCAAGATTAGAGGAGATTCCGGAGGAACCTCAGCCCCTTCCAGAGCCTGTGTAGTGCTTCAGTTGTTGGTCAGCAGCTCACTGACCTGCCTTTGGTTTACTCAGGCCTCTGAGCTGAGAACAGTTTGAGGATTGACAGCTAGGTCTTACTTTTCTGGGATCCTCTAGGTTTGGTCTATCTCCTCTCCTCTCCTGATGTAACAGAGGGTCAGTAAAGGGGTGGATCTGTCTTGGTGGGGTTTCAAGGATCAGGTGTACCTGGTGGAGGGAATATGAGGAACAGGGGAGATTTCAAGTTGCATCTCTCACTCCCCCTTCCTCAGAGCAGCAGGGTAGTGTTGTGGCTTAAAGCACAGACTTGAGGGACAGTCTAGATTCTGATCCCAGCCCACCACTCATGTTGCTCTGTGTGATCTCCGATAGGTTACTTAGCATCTCTGTGCCGCTGGTTTCTTGTCTGTGGCACCAAGATGATAATAGTACCTCATGGACTGCCTGGGTGGCCTAGCCAGTTAAGTATTTGCCTTGGGCTCAGGTCATGGTCCCCGTGTCCTGGGGAGCAGTGGCGGGGGCGGGGAGGGGGGGGGGGTCCCTTCTCAGCGGGGAGTCTCCTTCTCCCTCTCCTTCTGCACCTGCCCTGTTTGCACTCTCTCTCAAATAAAATAAATAACATCTTTAAAAAAAAAATAGTGCCTACATCATATGGCTATTGTAAAGAGTAAATGGATTAATTTATGGGAGGAACTAAAGACATTTCTTAGCTAAGTGTTAGCTCTTGTTACTCTTCACCCTGCTATGCTAATGATCCATTCTGGCCTCCAGAAATCAGCCTGTTTGATCATCAGTGTAGTCTTTAGTGACTATACGGAACAGCTGATGCTCCTTATGGTCCAGTGGTCCATTTACTCAAAACAAAAGGTACTCTTAAATTTGACATGTATCCTTGGGGCTCAGACCTAACACCCACAAAGCAAAATGTCATCACTGAGCCAAATAATCCCATGCTGGGATTCATGGCCCTTCATCACTTACAGAATCCATTCCAAGTATATCAGCATGGGCAGGGCCCTGCACAGCTGGCTCAGCCTGCCCCAGCCTGCCCAGGACACTGACCTTCTGTCATGTTCCCCCAAATGACCCCCACCCCACCCCGAACTAGTCACTGCTGACTACTCAGCATGCCTGTCGTGTGAGGCAGTCTCAGGGTGTGTGTGCTGCTCTTTCTGCCTGTGATGCCCATCCCCAGCTTGCCCTCCCACTCATCTTCCTTTTCCTTTTCAAGCCACCTTTTTCCTAAGTATGCACCCACATTTCTCTAATAAGAGGTGTGGGTCACCCTCACCTCTCAGCAGTGTGACATGTTCCAGTGTAACACCTCTATTGGGTGACTTTGAAAGTCAGACTTGCTTTGGAGTCCAGGAGGGAGGTAGGAGTGTGTGTGTGTGTGTGTGTGTGTAAAAGAAAGAAAACATACACAGGTTTTCTCTACACTCTGTGAGCATTTTGAAGGCAGGCACAGAGTCTCCTTCCTATCTGAATCCTCAACTGAAAGCCCAGTGCCTTGTACCTAATAGATATTTCTTTTCTTTATTTTTTTTTAACATTTTATTTATTCATGAGAGAAACAGAGAAGCAGAGACAGAGGCAGAGGGAGAAGCAGCCTCCCTGGGGGAGCCTGATACGGGACTTGATCCCAGGACCCCGGGATCACACTGTGAGCCAAAGGCAGATACTCAACCACTGAACCACCCGGATGCCCCCTGATAGATATTTCTGGAATGAACTGGAGGTAAAGAGCAATTGAGGAGTAGAAATCTGAATTTGGGAACTTTCATCTGATCTTTCCAAGAGTTCGAGATTTAGATCCAGTCCCACTGACATAATGAGCTTGTTTTTCTCTTTTCCCCTGTGCGTCCTTCCCGAAACTTGCACCATACGATTTCTAGCATATAATCCCTTGCATGACAAGGAGTCTCACCGTTGGCTGGTTCGTGGTGGACACAGCCAGATGGAGCTTGTAAATCGGTCCTGACGGGGAAGATTTGCTCGCTCTCAAAACTGTACACACATGCACACCATAGTTCATCGAATCTATAATTTGTTAAGGCGCACTGTTATTTTACGTGCCACTGAGAGCAAAACAGCAGCAATTAAACGAGGACACGCCAAAGATTGTGAGACAGGTGGCAATTTCAGAGACGGAGAGAGGGAGAAACCAGATACCAGCGCCCTAAGAAAAGGCGGCATCTCACATTCTGGGCTGGAAATATTCTATGTTTCCATCTTGAGCTATTTTTCATTCTGCTTTAAATAGACATTGATAAAAGCTCCGTGCCCAAAGACAATCCCCAGCACAGAGTTGAGTGAATAAATATGCAAGTGCTTCTGGAATAGCTGGCAGAGAGCCCTTTGTTTGGAAACAAATGTCTCCGTGAAAATAGCAACCCGAAATGTCCCCGCGGTCCCTGTGTTCCGGGGCGATGAACGTGGCCCTTTAAGTACCTTGTCCCAGTGACAGCGGTCTCCGGAGGTGGCTGCCGAAATTGCTCAATAAATCCGTGCATAGGGTACGCTCTGCATTTGCTCTTCCTGGAGTGGCATTGAGCACTTAAACCACTTTCTTCTCCCCCTGCCATCGAAAAATATTAACTCTCACAGTTAGGTTATTTCTCTCATCTGTCTCCCCTTAAAGCCAGCAAACAAAGACTTGAGCAATTATCCGATGAACTAGACTAATGGAGACAGGCGTCTTTTTAGCACCAGGGCCGAGGAGCGCCAACACCCCGTTTCCTCACGAGAAAGAATGTTTTTGTCCCAACTTTGCACTTGATCGTTCCAGCACTTCATCTCACTGACGTGAAATACCTACACGACTTCCAAAAATTTCTGATTGCCTTCCTTTCAGAATAATTTTAGGACAGAAATGTTCCTTTTGGGTGTTGGAGAATGCAAGTCCCCTGTTTTTCTCGTCTTTTTAGGGGGGCAGGGTGTTTTATGACATTACGTGGTCAGGCTTATAAAGCAGTGTCTTGGTTCAGCAACGTTGGTTAAATCTGTTTTAAAATAGCACGAAGGAATTCCACTGGCATTTCAAAAGGGACCTGCTTAGGATCCGGTCATATGATATGGCTCTTCCAAAAGGAAAGATGAAAGTTGCGTCTAGTAAACTCTGTCAACTCAGGGGATTTAATGAGGACAGGAAGGGAATCCAGTGCAAAATGTAATGAGTGAAGGATTCCCACTTCGTGTCCTAGAAGTGTCGGGACAACGCTTGAGCAATTTTAGACTAAATGGAAACTTGGCTGAGGTGCCCTTGGACTCTGAGCTCTCAGAAATGTGAAAATATGCAGGCTCAGAATGTACTCCTCCCCCCCCCCCACCCCCCCCCCCCCCCCCCCCAGTGGATGTGGCCCAGTGAGTTATTTCTGGAAGAGAGACATCAGGACTTCCTCCTGCCTCCTGGGGCCGAGCAAATCTTAGAGATGGCTTTCCCCACATTCCCCATGATGATGATGGGATCCAGGTCTACAGAATGCAAAGCCCCATTTCGTTTTTTAAAAATAATGCCTTTTACGTAGCTCTGTGTTCCTGAATAACAGAATTATGTCCATGAAATTAAAATGTGGTGCTTTACTCCACCCAAAAGTCTGACGTTAAAAGGACTGGCAATACCAAGTGTTGGCGAGATGTGAAGTGACTGGAACTCTCGAATGTGGCTGGTGGAAGTATAAATCGAGCCAGAGTTTGGTGCTATCTCCTAAAGCTAAACATGAATGTGGCTCAGTAATTCTAGTCCTGGGAACATCTTCAAAAGAAATGAGTGCATAGGCCCACCAAAAGATAGATACAAGAATGTCCACAGCAGCTTATTCACAATAGCCAAGGACAGCAGCATGGATGAATCTCATAGACATAATGTTGAATAAAAGAGAGCATTCTTTATAATTCTATTCCCATATAAAGGAACAAAACTAATCAGTATGATAGAAGTGAGTGTGGTGGTCACTCTTGGGACTTGAAAGGGACACCTAGAAGCCTTGTGGCGTATTGGGCATTCTAATCCTTAACTGGTGTGTACTTAACTGTGTCTAATGTCTTAACCTCAGTCAAAACGAAAAAAGAAAGATGGAAATATGGAGTGTTGGAGAGCACCATGCCATCCTGTGCATAAAGAACTGTGTTATCACAGACGAGAAGTGTAACATCCTTTCGATAAGAAAACCTCCCTCCCTTTCAACACATTAAATTATCTCCTGAAAATGTATTGACCTTTCTGCCTTTGCCTTTTCTTCTCATTTGGGACCTTTCTCACTTGCAGCTTTGAATGCATAAGGAGCACCAGAGAGGGGATGTTATCCCTGATTTACTCTGAGCTCTCTGAGGATGGTTATGTAATACCTGTAATCCCATCAACGCACCTAAAGAGCTTCTCCCTTTGGTGCCATGCACTGCAAATTAATAGCCCATGGATCCATTTACAGCTTGTTGTGTTTTGGAAAACTGTTTCAGCCATCAAATAATAAAACAGCTTTTAAAAAAAAATGAGAGTTGTTATTTTTAAATGTTAAATTAGCAGTAGTGTCAGTAATTCCTCTCAAATATATAGTATGACCAAAATTGATTTATGAGCCTGTGTAGATTCTAGTTTTTTTTTTTTAAAGATTTTATTTATTTATTTACGAAAGACACAGAGACAGAGAGAGGCAGAGACACAGGCAGAGGGAGAAGCAGGCTCCATGCAAGGAGCCTGATGCGGGACTCCATCCCAGACTCCAGGATCATGCCCTGGGCTGAAGGCAGTGCTAAACCACTTAGCCACCCAAGGATCCCCAGGATTCTAGTTTAATAATTAGCCAACCCTCCCTGTTTTCCCAGAATGCAAAAAAAATCAAAATGAGAGGTCTTCTCATTTTGATTCATTCATTACAGGCAAATGGGACTTTATTTAGTAAGTGACCAAATTGAGACTGGTTTAGAAAAGTTAACAAGAAGGTTTGACTGACAGAATTTTCTTTTCATTAATTTTTTCCTTTTTTTTTCTTTTTTTTTTCAGCCATCAGAGTCATTTCTCTGTGAGGTTGTTCACATTCAAAGAAAGGGTTCTGGATTTCCAGAACATCTATCTTAGTTTCCTTGTCCTTTTCGGTATTTTAAAAAAAGTATTTAGTATATACTGACAGCAGAGAAGAAGGCACTGAAAATTGCAGTCCTTTCCTAATGCCCATTGGCAGTTGAACAATTAATTTAGCATCAGAAATTTAGACACAAAAACAGGTTTTGTGGGATAGTATATTAGAGTTAATTTAGGATATAGACTATGACTTTAAACATATCAAAACTAACAGAAGCAGCATTTCTGTAAATTTATAAATATAAATAAACTCCAGCCCTTTTTAGAGAGATATATTTATCTCTCAGTGCCATCTTTGAAGAATTCAAAAGAATTTAAAAAAAATATTGTTCTGGGCCTCTGGGTGACTCATTTGGTTAGGTGTCTGACTCTTGGTTTGGCTCAGGTCGGAATCTAATGGGTTGTGGATCAAGCCCCACATCCGGCTCTGCCCTCAGCAGTGTGTCTGCTTAAAAAGATTCTCTCCCTTTCTCTCTATCCCTCCCCCCACTTGCGCATGCTTTCTTGCTCTCACTTTCTCTCTCTCTCTCTCTCTCTCTCTCTCTCAAATCAATATATAAAAAATGTTTCTGAAAAAAAAAACTTTTTAAACAGATTACAACTCAGCAATAAGACAACCCATTTAAAAGATGGGCAGGCAGGGGATCCCTGGGTGGCTCAGTGGTTTAGCACCTCTTCAGCAAAGGGTGTGATTCTGGAGACCCGGGATTGAGTCCACATCAGGCTCCCTGCATGGAGCCTGCTTCTCCCTCTGCCTGTGTCTCTGCCTCTCTCTCTCTCTCTGTATCTCTCATGAATAAATAAATAAAATCTTAAAAAAAAAATAGATGGCCAGGCAGCAGATTTGAAGAGACATTATAGCAAAAATGATAGACGATCAATAAGCACATTAAAGGATCCTCACCATCTTTAGTTATTGGGGAAATACAAATCAGAACCACAATGAGATGTCACCTCGCACCCATATCAAAGAGACATTAACAGATGTTGGCAAAGGTAAGCAGAAATCTGGACTCTTGCACACTGCTGGTGTAAAATGGTGGTAAAATGGTAAAGCCACTTTGGAAAATAATTTGGCAGTTCCTCAATTAAACATAGAGCTTACTGTATAAGCCATCAGTTCTCCTAGGGTGTTTACCTGTGAGAAATAAAAACATACACCCACACAAAAACTTGAGAGGCTATTCATAGCAGCGCATTATTCATAATAACCAAAAAGTAGAAATAACCGAAATGCCAATTCAGGATGAGACAAAGACAGTGTAGTGCATCCATGCAATGGAATACTCAGCCATAAAAAGGCATGATGTATTGACAGGTAGAATAACTTGGAAGACCTTTGAAGACATGATGCTAGGTGAAAGAAGCCAGACACACAGGCTGCAGACTATGTATTCACCTATGTAAAACATCCGGAATGGGCAGATTTATAAAGACAGAAAATATATTCGTAGTTGCCAGAGGCTGGAGACATTGGAAATGGGGAGTGACTGCTAATGGGTTTCTTTTGAGGGAGATGGTATTATTACTTCAGAAATAAATTAAAAACCACTGAATTTCACACAGTTTTAAAAGTATGAGCTCTGGGACAGCCTGGGTGGTTCAGCGGTTCAGTGCCTGCCTTTGGCCCAGGGCGTGATCCTGGAGACCCGGGATCGAGTCCCACGTCGGGCTCCCTGCATGGAGCCTGCTTCTCCCTCTGCCTGTGTCTCTGCCTCTCTCTCTCTTTCTCTGTGTCTCCTATGAATAAATAAATAAAATCTTTAAGAAAAAAAAAAGAGAGTACGAGGTCTGTAGCATGTGAATTATATCTTAATTAAAAAAAAAAACACCATAGAACTAAAAAACAAGTTAACTTATTGGCTTAAGGGGAAAAGAGGAAAATGAACTTCAAAGTCAGATATGGTCACTAAGGTGTATACATATATTAGATAAGGATCCCATTTGGGTCTGGTGTTCTTGTGTTCTTGGTAGGGCAAAATGGATGAAGTCAGTGGCAGGATTCTGGCTGTTTGCATCTGCCTTGTTGTGCAGAAGAATCACAGATTTTCCAGACACCGATGTTGGAGATGAATGTCTCTCGTGAGTCCTTGTGAAGAGAGTACTGGGAGATGTCATTTAGGATGTCCTTGACATTTTTCATTGTTCTTCCTTAGGACGGAACTTCCATGTAGTTAAATCTCATCTGTTTTCCAAATTGGAATAAAAAGAGCATAGAAAAGGAAGACAATCTTTATCACCTTAGACTCCAAAAGATATACTTACAGATATGAAACTGAAGAGTCCGTAAAGATCATCCCCTCAAAACACCGGTTGGCTCTCCTCCTCATTCCATTTCAAATTTTATCATTTAAAAGCTCTTTCCTGGGATGCTTGGGCAGCTCAGTGGTGGAGCATCTGCCTTTGGCTTAGGGCATGATTCTGGAGTCCCTGGATCGAGTCCTGCATCAGGCTCCCCAGAGGGAGCCTGCTTCTCCCTCTGCCTATGTCTCTGCCTCTCTCTGTGTGTCTCTCATGAATAAATAAATAAAATCTTTAAAATAAATAAATAAATGAATAAAAGCTGTCTCCTTCACATAATGCCTTTCCAGGTATTTCCTCAGTTTCTTTTGATCTTCCCTTTTACAGCAAAAATCAATAGTATTCTAGAACATTTTTCTCTTTATTGAGGTATGCTCTACATATCTTAATGGTACAGACCTTAAGAATACTGTTTCATAAGTTTGATAAATGTATACATCCTTCTAACTACCTTCCAAGTCAAAATACTAGAAAGAGACTAAGAACTTTCTGGGTTTGAAATGTTCGTTATCTTGATTTTGGTGGTGGTTATGCTGTAAGGTACACTGTTCTGATGTCCACCTCCAGAGATTAGTTTTGCCTGTAGAACTTCATCTGCATTGAATCATGTAGTCTGCACTCTTCTGTGTTCCATGTCTTTCCTTCGTCATTGTGTTTGTAGGATTTTTCGATAGTGGTACAAGTATGGGTTGGTTGTTCCTTTTTTGCTGAGTAGTATTTCATTCTATAGGTACACAGTTCTCACCTCGATGGATGTTCAGGTCATTTTCAGCTTAGAGCTACTATAATGAAAACTCTCATGAAGATCCTTGTACATGCTTTGTGGGGGACATAGATGCTTACACCTCTTAGGTACATACTCAGGAGTAGAATTACTGGGTCATAGAGGCAGTAATGGGCATTTCATTTTATAAAAGATGCCCAGTTTTCCAAAGGTTCTACGTACCATTTACACTCCAGCACTGTATGCGAATTCCAGTTGTCCCACATCCTTGCCAAACCTTGATATTTCAGTCTTTTTAATTTTGACATTCTACTGGATATGAAACAGTATCTCTTTTTTTTGTATATTTTTTCATTAGAGTTCAATTTGCCAACATATATCACCCAGTGCTCATCCTGTCAAGTGCCCCTCTCAGTGCCCGTCACCCAGTCACCGCAACCCCCCCCCCACCTCCCTTTCCACTACCCCTTGTTTGTTTCCCAGAGTTAGGAGTCTCTCATGTTCTGTCTCCTTTTCTGATATTTCCCACTCATTTTCTCTCCTTTCCCCCTTAATCCCTTTCACTATTTTTTATATTCTCCAAATGAATGAGACCGTATAATGTTTGTCCTTCTCCGATTGACTTAGTTCACTCAGCATAATACCCTCCAGTTCCATCTCCATGTTGAAGCAAATGGTGGGTATTTGTCGTTTCTAATGGCTGAGGAATATTCCATTGTATACATAGACCACATCTTCTTTATCCATTCATCTTTCGACGGACACCGAGGCTCCTTCCACAGTTTGGCTGTTGTGGACATTGCTGCTATAAACGTCGGGGTGCAGGTGTCCCGGCGTTTCATTGCATCTGTATCTTTGGGGTAAATCCCCAGCAGTGCAATTGCTGGGTCGTAGGGCAGCTCTATTTTTAACTCTTTGAGGAACCTCCACACAGTTTTCCAGAGTGGCTGCACCAGCTCACATTCCCACCAACAGTGCAAGAGGGTCCCCTTTTCTCGCATCCTCTCCAACATTTGTGGTTTCCTGCCTTGTTAATTTGCCCCATTCTCACTGGTGTGAGGTGGTATCTCATTGTGGTTTTGATTTGTATTTCCCTGATGGCAAGTGATGCAGAGCATTTTCTCATGTGCATGTTGGCATGTCTGTGTCTTCCTCTGTGAGATTTCTGTTCATGTCTTTTGCCCATTTCATGATTGGATTGTTTGTTGTTGAGTTTAATAAGTTCTTTATGGGTCTTGGATACTAGCCCTTTATCTGATATGTCATTTGCAAATATCTTCTACCATTATGTAGGTTGTCTTTTAGTTTTGTAAAACTAAAAGTATCTCATTGTGGTTTTCATTTGAATCTTCCTGACAACTGGTAACATGCATTTCTTTTTAATTTAGTAAAAACTCGACCTCTTGTTAAATGAGAAAATATAAAACACAACTATACATAGTTTGATCTCATAGTTGTAAAAACAAAGCCTGGCAGATATATCTCACGATGTTAAAAGCTGTTATTTTTTTTTAACTTATCTGTATTTTCATTTTATTATTTAACCCCTGTGCACATTTGTTAGTTGCATGATAAAGAAGAAAAGCTGGTTTTTTTGTTTGTTTGGTTTTGGTTTTGTTTTTTTAAGAAAAAGAGGATAGCTCTTAGATTGGGGTAGAACTTCTGTTTTCCTAGTTGTCTAACATTTTAGGCTTAGGAACATTGGGTATTGACAGTGCTTTAGGCAGAAATGGTTGAGGAAATAGATGCCAACACTGTTTTTGCATTTGTCTGTTTGTTTCCCCAGCAAAAGACAAATCCATTTCCATACATTTAGACATCTTGATTTCTGAGGATAACATCCATTTTTATCTCAATTTAATAGACCATAAATCAGGGGCGCCTGGGTGGCTCAGTCAGTTAAGCCTCTGCTTTTGGCTCAGGTCATGATCCCAGGGTCCTGGGATCAAGCCCCACATTGGACTCCCTGCTCAGTGGGGAGTCTGCTTCTCCTCTCCCTCTGCCTCTCCCCTCCACTTGTGCAGACACTCTCTCTTGCTCACTCTCTCAAATAAATAAAATCTTTTTTTAAAAATATAATAGACCAGGGACACCTGGGTGGCTCAGCGATTGAGCATCTCTGCCTTTGTCCCAAGGCGTGATCCTGGAGTCCCGGGATCGAGTCCCACACCAGGCTCTCTGCATGGAGCCTGCTTCTCCCTCTGCTTGTGTCTCTTTCTCTGTGTCTCTCATGAATAAATAAATAAATAAAATCTTAGAAATATAAATATAATAGACCATAAATCAGGGGTCAGCAAACCTAAACCTTTAAGCCAAATCTGGCCTGCCTCCTGCTTTGATCAATAAAATTTTATTGGAATACAGCCATGTACATTCATTTATATATTATCTACAGCTGCTTCCCTGCTCAAATAGCAGAATTGAGTAGTTGGGATAGAGACCATACAGACTGCAAAGTCTAAAATATTTACTGTTTGGTCCTTTCAGGAGGAGTTTGCCAACCCCTGCCATAATCCATTCACTCTCTTTAAATTTTCTATTTTAATTCAAGCACTGGTTTATAAGAGTTTAGTTCTATGCCAGACATATGCGCAATTTGTAACTGCACCTGTGTTTCTGTCCAATTCATGTAAGCTACTAGTGGTTATGCGCCTTACAATCATATCTCTGTACTTCAGTAGGGACCATGTCTAATTTCAACTTTGCACTGGAAATTCATAAACAAATCCTTTTCCAGCATCACCCCCAAATCCTTTCATGTTAAAGGGAGGAAAATTAAAAGGATTTTGTTCTGGATGGAAATGCAGCTAACTCTGAAGCCGTCTCTCTCCTTTAAACACATACACACATGAGAACTTAAGCATCCAACTGGTAACTCTTTTTAAGGTAAACTAAGTAGTGACTGAATAAGCGAGCTTGATTTTCTTGTCCAGAAATCGTGGAGAGAGAGTAATGTTGTGAGCGGTAGCACCAGAGTTGGAACAGCATCCCATGACTTCTCTTTGTCTAAATGGTCACATGTTATATTGAACCTCATACATTATGTATAATGAAATGCTTGAATTCTTACATGCACTCGTCACAAACATATTACTGTATACCGGCACCTTTTATAAACTTCCACCAAGGAGGAACACATGAAATAAGCTAGCATGGTGTCCTGGCCCATTGTAAAGACGAACTCCAAGGCAGAAGAACAGCCACTACCTCTGTTTTATAACTTATAATATGAAGATACACATTCCTACCCTTTCTGCTAGATATCTAAGGAGTTTGAGAATAAAATATCAAGAGTAAGAAGAAGCTGTGAAAGTACTTTGATGAAACAAAATGCTTGAGAAACAGGAGATGTGATGGTGGTTCATTTTACTGGCCCACAATGATAGAGGATAGGGCAGCACTTGGGTCCTGAAATCCCATCAGCCATGCCTTCCCATGTGCGCAGCGCAGAGCCCAGCTCCAGTGGGGGAAGGTACTCTCTGCAGATCCGTGTTCCGGTAGAACTTCTCCGACCTACTTAGCCTTCCAACTTCGCTCATCTAAAAGATACATTCATCTTTCCTCGAGTTTCCTCCTAGAATCTAATTATATGAAACCGGGGGTGCGCCAAACATCGCCTCACATCCGAACTCATCACAGAGGTTTCTGCTTCAAGGGTGAATCAACATGTGCACTTTGCTGCTGCAGGAAGCTGACAGCTCCTAAATTATTCCTGGTGCGTCTGACAGTTTCTAGGATGTATATAAAAAAAGAGAGAGAGATCGATCCACTGGGGCTTTGGTTCCGCTGGACTGTAACTCATTAATAAATGGACAAGAGATCTGTGCAGTAGGCATGAACATACCCTCCATAGCCTATTTTAATCATGGTCTGTTAAAAAGCAGTATGCTGGGTGCCTGGGTGGCTCAGTCATTCAAGCGTCTGCCTTTGGCTCAGGTCATGATCTCAGGGTCCTGGGATCTAGCCCTGCATCAGGCTCCCTGCTTGGCAGGGAGTCTGCTTCTCCATCTCCCTCTGCCTGTTGCTCCCCCTGCTTGTGCTCTCTCTCTCACACACACATGCTCCCTCTCAAATAAAGAAGTAAAATCTTTGAAAAACAAAAAAAGCATACTGAGAGTCCCAAAGGTGAGACCTAGGGAGTAGCCATGCCCCCAGCTAGCTGGGTAACCATGTGCAAGTTACCTCTCTGGGCCTTACACATATGTAACTCAGGGCCATTGAGGCAATGATTGGTACCATCCTTTCCAGACATTGCCCCATCTGAAACAAAAGACTATAACATTTAATTAAAATTGGTAAGACCTCTTCATTGAAAACCATTTTTACTTCCAGGACACAATTACAGTGAAAGCTAATTCCTATTGTGCTCTGCTCCTAATAAAATAGAAAATTTTCAAGTGGTTTTGGAACATATGATGTGCCAAAATTGACTTTTCTTGCTGCTTTTTCTTCATATGTCACCTCTTTATGTGGGGATCTCTGAACACTCCTGCCATGGCAAGCTATGAAAGAGTAGGACTGTCTTTGAGATGAAATACCTGAGACACAAAGCGGTTCATTATTTTGTCCAAGAAGATATATGATACAAAATACTTTAAACAGTAGTAGTTGAAAGGTGGAGTTATAGGCTTGGCATAAGAGAGGTAAAGTTGTACTTATGCACTCTATGATTTTTAGGGCTTCAGCAATGATATGTTAAATAACATATCAATAATAAATTTAAATAAATTTTTAAATAAATTTAAAAATCCATGAGATGTGTATTTGCTCCATCCTATTGTTTCTAGTCAATAGTTGGGAAGGTAGAAACTAAGAGGATTTGTGTAAATAACCCCCAAGGAGACATGAGGAGCCGGGCATATCTATGAGTAGGTGGCAGTGTTCACCCATTCCTTCCACCCCAAGTCCCAGGCAAAGCCCACTCATCACTGACTTCCCACCTTGACTTTGAAGGATTCTTCATTTAGTAGGAAGGTTTTCTTTATAAGTCCATGAAAATAAAGTTCCCAGGGAAAGGTGGCAGGTTTATCACTTTTTAGTATTTTAGAGCAAACAAGTGTTGGCTCTTATTCTGTGAGCACATTTTGAAGAGGGAAAAAAGGTTTGGGGGCACTCTAGGGGAGAAGTAAAGATGGAGAACACAGGGGAGGTCTGGCCCAGAATCAACCATGGCACAGCCCCGGCTCTGGGGAAGTGAGAGGTCTACAGATCCTCAGAGAGCTCCCCCAGCAGCCCCCATTCCTGAGGAGCCTCTGTCCTGCCCTCCATGCCTATGCCGGTAGTAGACCTGGGGTGTGTTTGGGTTATGGCCCTACATTCTTGGCTCAGGTTCTGTCCATAGAGCAGGAGACCCAGGCTGGTTGGTCTCCAAGAGTCCATCCAGACACGGCCTCAGTAGGCACTGGATAGGGAACAAATGGATGCATGATCAGAATCCAGTTTGAATGGTCATCATTTTTGTGGTGCTATCTAGGAAGTTCTCTTGGTTACACGTTTCAATTGGTGACAACTTTGCTCAGAAGCCCAGGGCCTAACATGTAGTGGTATCACGATAAACATGTGCCTGAATGTATTGAAAATATCACTGTTTTCCAGTAAGTTCTGCTGACAATCAGAAGCATTTTCTCTTCACATATGAGAAGTTGAGGGATGTCTTCCCAGGGGAATGGTTTTCTGCCTTTGTTTCTACTTGATTTCTGATCTCTTGATTTCCTCTTACAGGATAAATCAAATCCTTATCAATAGGAAACTTTGTTTTCACATATACAGTTGAGGTAGGGAGATCACTGTTTAAAGAAGGTGTGGGGTAAGGTTTGCAGAGCAAATAGTCCTCAACATGAGCAATCAATACCTTCAGGTAGTGGGGTCTTGGCAGGTATCATGTGAAACAAGCAAGGGAGATACTGAAAAATCCTGTAAGACTCAGGAATATAAGATGTATACAACTTAAATGACTTGACCAGTGTCAACAGCTGATAGCAGTGGTGCCAGAAATAGAACGTGGGTGCCCTGATTCTGAGGGGAGTGCCCTTAATCGCTTAGCATCCTGCTCCTAGGGGAGCATCTCACCAGCTGAGCTGAATCAGCTGCAAATTGGGAGCCTCTAGAAGTCAGGGATCACATCTACCCCGTGTACTTTATACAGTTTCCTCAAAAACCTCTTAACAAGTGCTTCTGGAAAATGATGAGAAAGAAAGCTTACCTATCACTTCCCTTTTTGAATAAAAAAACCAGCCCTCGCTCACACCTGCAGAATGGGAAGGGGGGAAGAATAACCATAAAACTTCTGCAGTGATTTTTTTTACACTCTTTTTCTTTCACAGGACGTATTAGTAACATCACATTTTTTTTTTTAATGGGCCATTTTTAGCAATAGAAGTAAGAAAAAAAAGCCTCTCATTCCCATTCCCATATAAAGTATGATTTGAAAAGTGCCTCTGACAAAGTTGTAGCATCGCATCCTATGGGCAAGGCCTCAGGCTGGTGCACTTTTAATTTTCTGTGGGCTTTCACTATGGTGCCCTCAATATGGAATAGGTTGCTCACTGCAGCTGGGAGGGAATTTGTTTAAAAAGTAAAGGGAATTCTTGAGCTGAGAAGCATTTTGAAGTCGGAGCTAAATGGCTCGCTGCCTTTCCCTCAGCAACAACATGTGGCTGAGGCAGACCCTTGTTTTCTGAGGAGCTTGAGCTTGGAGAGTCACCTGACAGTCCTAATGGAGTCGGAAAGACACGCAACCCAATCACGGTGACCTACTTTTGTTACCACGGCACCCGGCATAAACGTTGAGCTCCTTGAAAATTCAGATTGAACAAAAGGTGAGGTGCATTAGTGGTTTTTTTTTTCAGCTCTCTTTAGTCAAGGTGTTGGTCAGAGGAGGAAGATCAAAGGATAATTTAACTGGAACCTTTTCCCAGTAGGAATTAGGGTTAGATTTGAAAAGTGCCGGCAGCCCCATTGTTACTGCCATCTTCTCCATCTTGGTTGGAATAAAGATGAGGCTCCTGAGTAATTTGGTGCAAATCTTTTTCATCTCATAAAGGCAAGCATTAAAACCTCAGTCTAACAAACACCTTCAAAAGAAGTTCTTTCTCTCTCCTCCCTCTGCCCCCCTGCCCCACTGTCCCTTCTGCTTGCCTCCATTTTGAATGGTTTGCTTTTATGGCTCTGGGAATACAATCTGAAATTAGGCTTTGTGTGGAAGTTTTTCAGCTTTCAATTTATTTCACAACCTCATAAAATGTTCTGACAAAGCTCTCCAAAAATCCCCAGGCTTGTGGTGCTAAATGGAGGGCCCAGAACAAGCACTCTCACAGATCTTTCATGAAAATAGAATTCCCAGGAGGCTGTTTTCTCCTATCTTGGAGTAAAAACACCCAATATTTACTTGAAGGCAAAAACAAGATGAAATTAAAGCCAGGTGTCATTTGGAGGGGAGAGGCAGAGGACAGAAGGGGCAGAGAGAGCTGGTGTTGAAAGGAGCAGAGAAGGGCTATAGATAGGATGCTGATGGGTGAATATTTATGTGTCACCAAGTTGCCCCTGTCCTGTCCTCAAGAGTAAGGTCCTTGAGGTCAGAAATTTTAACTTCATTGTCTTCATAAACCTCCCCCTGTGCCTCTAGCAAATATGGTTTCTGGCTCATGACAACATGAGTTCACTCATTTATTCATATATTTCTTGAGTATTTACCATTTGGTCTTTCAACATAAAATGTTTATTGGGTGCCTGTTATATAGGTCAGATGTTCTGCGTGCTGAGAATCAACTTTGAAGAAAGTCCCTGATGTCATGGAGCTTTTGCTTGGAGGTGGGGAGAGAGTAGACAGATGCTATTAGTAAGCAATTTTACATACTACATCAGATGGTCATCACTGCTTAGAACTGGGCTGTGCAATGTGGAAGCCAATACATATGGCTCCTGAGCACTTAAAATATGAAGAAAAACATAAAGCAGAGTATTTGGAGTTGATGGTGGCTATTTAATAAAGCGTGGAGAAGGAAGGTCTTGTCTGGCAGGGTAAGATTCAGTCAGGAAATGGGGGAGTGGGCCGGGGTAGATATCAGGGAGTGTTCCCAGCAGAGGAATAGCAGGTGCAAAGCTCTGCGCTGTATGCTGAAGGTTGGGTGGTAAACGAGAGAGACAGTCATAGTGTGTCCCCTTGGACCTTTCACTCTTCAGGTCAGGTAGATGTAAAACTAGGAAGCAAAGAAATACATATGCAGTTGACCCTTGAACGATGCAGGCTGAGGGGCACCGGCCCCACACCCAGTCAAAAATCCATGTATGACTTTTGACTCCCCAAAAACTTAACTAGTAATAGCCTTACTGGTGACATAAGCCACAAATTAACTTATTTTATATGTTCTATGTATCCTATACTGTATTCTCACAGTAGAGTAAGCTAGAGAAAAGAAAATGGCAAGAAAATGCTGTACTGTGTTTACCGAAAAAAATCTTTGTGTAAGTAGACCCACACAGTTCAAACCCATGTTGTTCAAGGGTCAACTGTGTAGTTAAAAATCAAACTATGAGGGCAGCCCTGGTGGCGCAGCGGTTTAGCGCCGCCTGCAGCCCAGGGTGTGATCCTGGAGACCTGGGATCGAGTCCCACATCAGGCTTCCTGCATGGTGCCTGCTTCTCCCTCTGCCTGTGTCTCTGCCTCTCTCTCTAGCTGTGTCTTTATGAATAAATAATAAATAAAATCTTTAAAAAAATCAAACTATGATAGAAAATAAGTGGGAAAAGGGACTTCAAGTTGGTTGATGAGAGAAGAACTCAGTGAGGCAAGTGTGAAAAGGAGCTGACCATGTATTTAGAAGGGAGAGGCTATTATAGGCAGTGGGAACCACATGTGAGAAGGTCTGAGGCTGGAATAAATCTGATGCTTCTGGGAACCCACATGAAAGAAGATCCCTGGGGCCGGGCTAATGAGTGTGGGGAGATATGGTCTCACATGCCCTCGGAGAGGAAGCCAAGGGCCAGATTAGCAGACTTTTGTAGCCCACCTGAAGGAATTTGATTTTATCCTTATTGTGATGTGGCACCACAGATAAGTGCTGAACATTGAGGGACATCACTTCTGTGGCTTTAAAATATTCACTGCTCAGGCTACTGTGTGGGGAATGAGTTGGGACAGAGCTGGAATGAAAGTGGGACAACCAGTTAGGAAGTCCAGGCAAGAGTTGCTGATGGCTTGGACTGAGATGGTGGCAGTGATGATAAAGGAAAATGAAAAATAAAATCTGAAAATAAAGAGAGGTGGAAGGATTTTGGTAAATTGGAGATGGAACCGACATGATATAGCACATAAAAGGCACACAGGGAATGTTGGATAAATGGTGGTTTGGATGGATGGA
The DNA here is from genome assembly GCF_053574225.1 of Canis aureus. NCBI lineage: Eukaryota > Metazoa > Chordata > Mammalia > Carnivora > Canidae > Canis > Canis aureus. Next base: position 34,419,104 of record NC_135632.1, read on the forward strand.
TAGATGGGTGGGTTGATGGATGGATGGGTGTTTGGATAGCCAGGTGAGTGGATGGGTGGAAGGATGGATAGATGGGTGGCTAGTTACTAGTTCTCTGGCTTCAGTACAATTCTGATAGCCAATCTCAACCTTTAAGAGGACAGAATGATATTTATGCTGGTTTCTAGAAGTGTTCCCCTTATTCGGGTGGATCTCTACTTTTCCATGACTGCTCACTCATGATTATAGTGATGGAGTTCTGCTGGTGAAGGTATTACATTATTTACCAGCAATCCTGCCAGAAAAACTTATTTACGGTTAAGCATGCAACTGGATGAGTGATCATGTGTGTGTAATTACCTGGGAGCAGGGTCTGTAGAGAGTCAGCTTTTTTGCAGTCTTTATTAGGCCAGGTAGTATGCTGGCTGTTTTTTATACATGACTTCATTTAATCCTTAGGACTGCCCTATGAGGTTGACACCATCCAGCCCCTTACACAGGTTAAAAAACTTAAAGCTTAAAGAAGGCAGGTCACTCACTTGAGGTCACAGAGGGTCAGTGGTGGGAATGATTCTCTGTGTGACTCAGATGTGTAGTTGAGAAACTCAAGTATCTATTCTAACTTACTAGCCCTCCAAATTCTGGTTTTCTGTGGTAATTTAATGACCATGATTTTGAACTGCGGCCCTGAACATTCAGTGTTCTAGCTTCATTCCTCAGTGAAGCAAAGGCTCCAGGAATCCCCGTGAGCCACTGCTAATGTAGACCCAGTGGTGGGCACTCTGACTCAATTTCTTCACAGGGAGACCTAGCTAGGAGTCCCTTCAGCTGAGGAGCACTAAGTTGGTCGTTGAATGATCATTGCACGTTTCCAGTAAACCAATTCCCTTAGGGTAGTGGTCAAGAAAGTTGGGCTTTCAAGGCAGTTAGCTGTCCGTTCAATTCCAGCTCCAAGCCGTCCATGAATTGGAGTTTCCTTAAGTATAAAATAGGGCTAAGCAAACCTCAGGAGTGTGTGACAGGATTAGCTTATACGTGAAGCATTTAGTCCAGACCCTTCCAAGCACAGAGTAAGTGGAACAAAGGACCACTATTACCCTTATGTCTCAAGGCAAGGAGGGTTTTTTTTTTTTTTTTTTTGAGGGTAACTAGATGTCGTTGGCATTCCTCTGACAAACCTAAATGTGATTATTTCTCCTTCAGTGAATAAAAATTAACTGGAGGTAATTATCTTTGCCTCCACAGAACTTAAGAGGAAAAATAAACAGTTCACTCTGTAAACCTCAGAAAAAAAGCCTGCTCCCCCAGATTTCTTACTGTTTGTTTCTTCCCCTCAGTGTCTCCTATTCAGAGCATAATGAGCACTGCCTTTGCTCCATCCAGCAAGGCCCCCTCACAAAGCCAGGCAGGAGGCCTGTGGATGAGGTGCTCCACAGGCCGAGCCAGAAGCCTGAGGAAAATGCTTGCCAAACACTGATGTTTGACTAATTGGTAATGTCTGGGGAGTTGGCACCAGGAGAAAAGAAAATATAGAGGCTGGTAGATGTTGAGGAAGGAAGAAAGAGAGACTTGAAGCCAAGCATCAAGATTCTGGAGAAAGAGCTTGGCCAACATGGAGTTCAAGGAAGTTTGTCAAACTGTTTTGAAATGGTCAATTAAACCCCTGAAGGACAGCTGGCCTAAGTTTCCAGCATTAGCTCTAATGGAGTCAGACCGCGGGAGGGGTGAGGCAGGAAAATGGAGTTTCGGGTGCGCCTTCTTGAGGCCAGACAACTCCATGCAACTCCATGACCCCCGTTACAGCATTTAGTGGCACCAATCAAGGGTAGTGGGTCAGGAGTCTAGGAGCAGGCCTCTTCTGGGTTCAGCTGAGGTAACTCACCCATCCTATTCCCTATGCTAGTGAAGCTGGAAATGAGCGGCCTTATGGAGGAGAAAGGTTTCTACTTCTCTGTTTGCACATCTCTGATAGGCCACTCTACATAGAATCACCCAACTGGTGCAATTCCAGAAGTGGGCTGGCAGCTTTGAAAAGGTTCCCTTCTTCTTAAAATAGAACCATAAAGAGCCACCTCATTAGGAACCGTTCTATGAATCTGATCTGCTCTTTTCAGGTTAGAATATTCTGTCCTACACATTCTTCGGCCACGTTCATTTTCTCATATTTTCTCTTGGGTCATAGTGGTCTTTCTGAGGTAAAAAAAAAAAATGCAACTATGGTGGCACTCTCTTGCTGAAAATTGTTCAGCAGGGCAACGAGATGAGTAACTGGAATCTTATTCACAGCTGTTTAGATGGTGAATGACACAGCAGCTTTGAAAAAATAATTTAGCATTATCTGGTGAAGTGGGAGATATGTGTACCTGGTGACCTACCCATATTCTCTCTTGAATATATATGTGTGGGTTTTTTTTTCTTCTCCTAGAAAAAAATGTATATAAGAATGTTCCTGGTCAGCAGTATTCAAAGTAGCAAAATGCTAGAAATAAGTCCATTTTCCGCAGCAGTAGAATACATAAGTAAATTCAAACTAAGAAATACTATACGGCAATAAATTGTAGAGTACAGAACATGAATGAATCTTAGGTTGCATCTTGCCATAGGATTAAGTCACAGAAAAATCTAGATGTTTTCATATATATAAATTTCAAACAATGTAAAACAAAAACTGCCTTTTCTTTATGGATGGAAATGTGGTGAAATTAAAAAGGAAACCACAGAAATTATAAACACCAGATTTATCATAGAGTCGCTTCTGAAGGATGAGGAAATGGGAAGGGGAACCTAGGAGACTTCGAAGGAAGACAAGGTGTGTGCTTTGTCTTAAAATATTCAATGGAATTTTGGGAGGTAAGGGAACTATTCTGTATCTTGATCTTGGTGGTGTTCACAAGACTATGTATTTGTTAAAATTCCTAGAACTATCCACCTAAAAGGGTGAATTTTGTAGTATGTAAATGAAAGCTCAGTTGAAACAACACTTTGAAAGGAAAGTGTATGGTAGGCACATGGTATGTTTATTATACTGTGATTTTATTTAAAAGATTTATTTATTTGTGGGGAGAGTGGAAGCATACAGGTGGGAGGAGGGGCAGAGAGAGGGAGAGAAATCTCCAAGCAGATCTGCCTCTGAGTGTGAAGCCCTTATATTGTGATTTTTTAAAAAAATATCTCATATGGAATTTATATTCTTTTTTTTTTTTTTTTTTTTTTTTTATGATAGTCACAGAGAGAGAGAGAAAGAGAGAGAGGCAGAGACATAGGCAGAGGGAGAAGCAGGCTCCATGCACCGGGAGCCCGACGTGGGATTCGATCCCGGGTCTCCAGGATCGCGCCCTGGGCCAAAGGCAGGCGCTAAACCGCTGCACCACCCAGGGATCCCCCTGGAATTTATATTCTTGTATAGTCTACCCAAAAGGAATTTTGGAAACCACTCAAGGGTTTGCCATTTTCTGCAGGTTAGACTCACATGATCATCATGGCCACCACTCCTTCATGTGTTACCCCACTTGCCTGTCCTGCTGTTTTCACCCTCCCACCCTTGGCTGACCCATGTGCCACGCAGTCTCTCCTTTTCCTAGCATGACACTGACCTTGCTGGATTGTAATCATCTGTGGACTGCTCTGTCTCTCACTAAACTACAAGTTGCCTGCGTATTACTACCCCGTCATACCCCTAGTTTTAGCACATGGCTTAATACATAATAGGAGTTCCAAGATTTGCACGGTTTTGTCAAGACATAGACAGCCATCCACATTGATGCTGTTGGAGCAGGAGCAGTGCGAAGAAATGGGTGGGGGATGAGAATGATACATGACTGATACTCACTTCAGAGTTGCTAGTTCTATAGGTTATAATGGTGAATGGGTTTCCTATGGCCCTGATAGCAAACTACCACAAATTTAGTAACTTAACACAAATTTATTATCTTATATTTCTGGAAGTCAGAGGTCTGAAATGAGTCTCAGCTCAAACTAAGGAGTCAGAGGTCAGTGTTCCTTTCTGGAGGCTCTAGGGGATGCTGTTTCCTTGTCTTCCCCAGCTCCTAGAGGCTGCCTGCCTTCCTTCCCTGTCTTTATTATTTTTTTAAATATTTATTTATTTATTTATGAGAGAAAAAGAGAGAGAGAGAGAGAGAGAGAAGCAGGCTCCATGCACCGGGAGCCCGACGCAGGACTCGATCCCGGGACTCCAGGATCGCGCCCGGGGCCAAAGGCAGGCGCCAAACCGCTGAGCCACCCAGGGATCCCCCCTTCCCTGTCTTTAAAGCCAGCAAAGGCTGGTCTCTCTCAGTCTGGTCCTTAAGGCTTCTGGCCCCATCTTCCAAGTTTAAAGACTTTTGTGATTGGTCTACCTGGATTATCCAGCCTAATCTCCTTATTCAAAGGTCACTTGATTAGCAACCTTAATCTCATCTGCAACCTTAATTCCCACCCCCACCTCCATGTAATTTAATACATTCACACATTCTGGGGCCCAGGATGTAGACATTTTGGGGAGTTTGGTGAGGGACAGCATTCGTGCAGCATATGTAGTAAAGAACTAATGAAATTGCTGAAATTTAAGAGAGTGACAGCATCTAGCAAAGCACCTGCTTCTTGATTTTGGGATGTCATTGGACTGAACTTTTAGTGTGTGTACCCAAGAAGCAGACCCAGAGGATTTGAGTGCATACAGTTGGTTTTGTTTTTGTTTTGGATAATCCCTGGAACACTGGTGGGCAGTGAAGGCAGATGGGGAGGAGAAGACAGCAATAAAAAGTGTGTTACCAAGGTACTTACCATCTGCGCAGTAGAATTTAAATAGGACCAATGAGAAGCAGTGGAGAATGTGAGCCTCAGAGTTATCCCTCAACAAGCATTAGTTTTTTGTGGAGGGCTGCTCTTGGGGAAATTTAATTCTAAGACCTTTGGACCACATGCACTCCAGGCCAAAGAAAGCACTCAAGCAAAGTGTTGGGCATTGGAAGTCAGGTTAGAATACACTGAAAAAGTCAAGGCTGAAGGAATACACACACACACACACACACACAAGGGGGCACCAGCAATGTCCACTAAAACTTGCATTGGAATTTGGAAATCTGAATGTAGTAAAATCATGGTGTTGAGTAACTAAATAGGTTTTTTTTTAGTGACAGTTCATGGAACTTTCCAACCTGTTTTGTGAAAGAGGATACAAAGAAGCCCCACAGCTTCTTACAGGAAAGTCCCCAGCCTATCCATGCTTCAACCAGAGGCATTCCTGTTTTGTTTTCTATGTCGATAGATTTTGTTTGAGAGAAAGGAAAGATACAGACACTTAAAGAAAAAAAAAAAAACCCAGAAAGAAAGAAAGCCACTTTCTTGGCCTACAAACGACAAAAATTGTGTGTCAGGGATCTTTTCTGCCAGGTAGGAATTTGGGGAGCAGAGAAGAGCACAATTTAATTTCCCTTGGGGTCTTTGCTGAAGGAACAAGAACAGAAATCTGGTTTCAGTTTTGTTGGTAAAAATAATCTTTCCACCAAAAAAATGTGAAAAGCTACATTGTTCAGGATCTTTGGACTTACTCATTTTAACACAGGCTGGGAGGTAGGAGTGAGGAGGGGAGATTTTGAGCTGTTTAGTTTTAATGAAATGTTTAAGGCTGAAATAATGGTTCTATGTAGCCTTTGACATAATTTATTCTATTTTGTGTCAATTTGCCTGAAGACTGTAATGTTGCAGGGTAGGGGGTTGGGAACTGCAAGAGGCTCTCACTGAGTCATGGATTATAATTTACATCTAGAAAGTCTACATATTCCATAATTATGGTGTGCTATGAATTAGTAGAGTAATATTGAATATCTCCAAACCTCTTATTATGGCTTCTCCCTTGAAATATGTTTTCAATATACATTTATTCAGCAGTGCTTAAACATGGCAAGTCATAAACACACGCTTTTTAAATCATGTGGCTACATTTTCTTCCTGCTTAAATGTAAGATCAGATGTTATTAACAGCAGAGGGGGGTGGAGCGAGGAGAGAGGAGCTGTTAAAAAACAAATAGTATTTTTCATTTTAAAAGAAATGTCTCCTGTTTATGATACTGTTTTCCCTTGACAAGAGAGGAAAGGGTGCTTAGAGGCTTTTGGTAGTTTCTCTGGTGACAATTTATTTTATTTTTGTAGCACTTTACCTCCTAAGAGCAGTGTGTTTGAAGTCTGCCGTATATTACATGAATATGCTTGACCAACTGATTTGGTTAGTAATGCTCTCTGGCTAAGATCCAGGAAGAAGAGCTAATGATCCAGCTCTCAGATGATTAAGAACGTGGTCCAAATGGCTGAAGCCCTGAAGAGACTTCCTATAACTGTCTCTGAAGTGAGAATTTAACTTCATTCTTGTGGCACTGAGCCACAAGATGAGGGAATTCCTCCCAGGGAACACAATTAAGTATTTTGGAAAAAGGCATTGCTCTCCAGGACATTTAAAATTCACTGTAGAGGCTTGTTTCTCCATGTCGAGGACTCCTGAACCTGCTGGAGTCCTATGCTTGCAATTTCAGCATGCTGACACCAGGTGGCAGGCAGTGCTGAGGTCCTGCCAGATTTCCTATTAGACACAGCAAGGTTCTCTTCAGTGCAGCAAATGAGTTGAAAGATATTGAGGAATCAAAGAACAAAAGAGAGTTCTTTATAAAAAAGTAACACTTGCTAAAAATACTCCAGAGGTCACCTCCACTTTTAAATTGAACGCATTCATTGTAAAGGTCATGTGAATATGCAGCTTTACCTGTTTTTATAAATATATTGAGCTTAATTATACTGTGGTCTTATAGGGAGAACATTATTGTGTTTATGTAAACACAGTATGCTCACTACTGCAGTTCAACAAGACATAGCAAGTTTTGGATATACGGTATATTTTAATAACCTTGAATAACAAATCCCATAGATAAAATAAATATATTAGTATCAGTAAATAATATATAGAAAATTACAATAGTACTAAAGTAAATCTAAAATACTAAGATGATGGACCAAACTTAATGTCTAATGAGTTGCCTGACTTGTGGCTTGTTATTTCACAAGAGGATAAAATTATTATTTTACATCTGTGCTTTTGGTTTTCCATAGGTAGTATATGCATATGAAATGCAGGATAATGTTTGAATATATTTTATTAGTGAGGAGGAGAGGGGAGATTGCATTCATATGCCAGCAAATAAAATAAGCACTTACTTTGCAAATGATATATCCAGGTTTCTACTTGGTTGGTTTGATTCTGCTCAGTCATTGGCAGAAATCAAAAAGTGATCTGACAAAAGGAGCAAAAGGTAACCCATTAAAAAAAAAAAAGTTACCTATAGGGCTTGATAAGTGCTAAATGAATTAAACCAATTGCAAGGTTTAGGTTAAAAGGAGGAACTGTTGTTGTTTTTTAAGATTTTCTTTTTTTGAGAGAGAGCAGGGGGAGGAGAGGGGGCAGAGAGTGTAGGACAAACAGACTCTTGCTGAGTAGGGAGCCTGATACAGGGCTTGATCCCAGGACCCCAAGATCATGACCTGAGCCAAAGTCATGCTTAACCGCCTGAGCCACCCAAGTACCCCAAGGAGGAACTGTCTTATTTAATAAAAGTTATTAAGTTATATAATTGAGAGCATGATTTAAAGAAATGGGAACTCATAGGCAAAAATTAGTGCCATCCTTCCTAACACTTTAACTCTTCGAAATTAATTTTACTTTTTATTATTTTTATTACTTTTATTTTTTTAAGATTTTTATTTATTCATGAGAGACACAGAGAAAGAGGCAGAGACATAGGCAGAGGGAGAAGTAGGCTCCCTGTGGGGAGCCTGACACGGGACTTGATCCCAGGACCCCGAGATCATGACCTGAGCCAAAGGCAGATGCTCAACCACTGAGCCACCCAGGCACCCCTCAAAATTAACTTTAAATTAAACATTGGTTTCCTCTCTTGTGGTAGTGACACTGACTCCCACTGAGTCTTCCAGTGTCCTTCCAGAGCTTCTCACAGCTCCTCCATGGAAGTGAACTGAGTCCTTCCTCATGTCTTCCACGTTATCTTAATTTATTAAATGTTCTTACACCTGGTACTTCAAGCCCCTCAGATTATGTTTAACTCACCTCTAACCTCTTGTAGTGTTAAGTGTTCAGTTTATCCTTTCATAACTAATTTTCAGAAAGCAAGAACATTGAGGTATAGACTTTGGAATGAGTCAGAAACCAAACTTCAGTATTTGCTGGCCTTTTTTGAGCAAGTAATCAAAGCATTTGTAAAATTAGAATAATAGTACCTACCGCCTGGGTGGAGAAGGTTGAATGGGAACCTATGTACAGTGCATAGGTTCTCTGGACCTAGTTTACAGTGACTACTCAACTCAATAAATGTTACTTATTATGACTGTTACTGTTCTTAGTTTTAAGAATGGGTCTTCACTTCAGTTTCTAAATCTGAGTATTCCAGGTTTCTGAAGTAAAAGCAGAGAAGGGTCCCTGCTTCACAAATCCTATAACAATATCACATGTGCTTTTCCACTTCCCCTTTTCCATTAAGTATCTGAGTGTAAGCGCATAGTCAGTGTCCTTGGCAGTGGTTTTCCTGGGTCCTTCTGGCATAGTCTTTGCTAAACACACAAGTTTGGATTCAGGCTTATTTCTTATCAGAAGCTATATTTCTTTTTAGAGAAAATACTATAAGTAAACACATCTAGCCATGTTTCACGTTAACATTTTGTTTTAGGTAAGGAGTGGATTATATTTTTTTTAATTGGAGTATAATTGACATACAGTGTTACATTAGTTTCAGGTGTACAACACAATGATTTGACAATTCTATATTCAGTGCTCACCATGATAAGTGTGCTTACCATACATTATTACAATATTATTGACTATATTCCCTATGCTGTACTTTTCATCTCTCTTATTTATTTTATAACTGGAAGTTTGTACCTCTTAATTTCCATGATCTATTTTGCCCATCACCCCGTCCACTTTCCCTCTGGCAACCACCAATTTGTTCTCTATATTTAAGAGTTTGTTTGGTTTTTGTTTGTTCATTCATCTTTTAGATTCCACATCTAAGTGAAATCATTTGTATTTGTCTTTCTCAGTCTGACTTACTTCACTTACTATAATACCTTTCAAGTCCCACCTGCAGTATACAAGGGTTCCCTTTCCTCCGCATCTTTGCCAACACTTTTTATTTCTTGTCTTTTTGATAATACCATTCTGGCATGTGTGAGGTGGTATCTTATTGTGGTTATGATTTGTATTTCCCTGATAATTAGTGATGATCATTGTTTCATGTGTTTGTTGGCCATCTGCATGTCTTCTCTGGAAAAAAAAAATGTCTATTTAGCTCCTCTGCCCATTTTCTAATTGGATTTTTTTTTTTTTTTGCTATTGAGTCATATGAGTTCTTTACATATTTTTCGATATTAAACTGTTATCTAATACATCATTTGCAAATATCTTCTCCCACTCCCACTAGTTAGGTTGCCTTTTTTTTTTTAAGATTTTATTTATTTATTCATGAGACACAGAGAGAGAGAGAGAGAGAGAGAGAGAGAGGCAGAGACATAGGCAGAGGGACAAGCAGGCTCCATGCAGGGAGCCTGATGTGGGATTCGATCCTGGATACCAGGATCACACCCTGAGCCAAAGGCAGACGCTCAAACGCTGAGCCACTCAGTCATCCCTAGGTTGCCTTTTTTTGTTGTTCATTGTTTCATTTGCTGTGCAAAAGCTTTTTATTTTGATGCAGTCCCAATAGTTATTTTTGCTTATGTTTTCATTGTCTGAAGAGATACGTCCATAAGTATGTTGCTAAGGCTGATGTCTAAGAGATTACTACCTATGTTTTCTTTTAGAAGTTTTACGGTTTCAGGTCTCACATTTAGGTCTTTTATCCATTTTGAGTTTATTTTCGTGTATGGTATAAGAAACTGATTCAGTTTCATTCTTTTGCATGTAGCTATCCAGTTTTTCCAACATCATTTATTGGAGACTGTCTTTTCTCCATTGTTTGTTCTTGCTTCTTTATTGTAGATTAACTGACCATAATATGTGTGAGTTTCTGAGCTCTCTGTTCAATTCTACTGATCTATGAGTATGTTTTTGCACCTATACCGTACTGTTTTGACATTATAGCTTTGTAGTATATCTTAAAATCTGGAATTGTGATACCTCCAGCGGTGTTCTTCTTTCTCAAGATTGCTTTGGCTGAGTTGATCATCTATAACTAAAAGGACAGGCAAATATAGGGCTACCAGTGCATTGAAAACTTGAAGAAGTTCCTTCTTTTGCTGACACGGGGTGAGAGGGTACCCTCTTAGCCCCTTCAAAGACTCCTCCATGAGGGTCACCTGTGTTACTCTGAAGCATAAACCATATTCTATAGGCTTACTAATAATATGAATGAAATGGTCAAAATATCAATGTGACTGTGGGAGAAATAAAATAAGATCAGGTTGGGGGGAATCCCTGGGTGGCTCAGCGGTTAAGTGCCTGCCTTTGGCCCAGGGTGTGATCCTGGAGTCCCGGGATCGAGTCCCATGTCAGGCTCCCTGCATGGAGCCTGCTTCTCCCTCTGCCTGTGTCTCTGCCTCTCTCTCTCTTTGTCTCTCATGAATAAATGAATAAAATATTTAAAAAAAATAAGATCAGGTTGGATTTATTGTATTCATATGGAGTAGGGGGTGCTGAAAGTAATCAGATTTGGGTTTCCCAGTGGAAGAGAAAAGGCAATGATGCATACTTGTTTAGTCATTAGCTGGGCCAACTGAATGTTCTGGGAGTTACTTAATTTCTCAGTGCTTTGGGTCAGTAACTGTAGAACTTGGTCCTCCTTTTTGTTTCTCTATCAATCAGTGAGTATTGATGAGTTCTGAATTGGAGATCTCTTGGTCAAGGTCAAGTGGTCATTTGGTTGGGATGAGGTCAGAGGGGACATTATTGTCTGTTTTTTAGGAGCATGACTTAGCTTTAGCTCCTGCCTCCACCATACAATCATGGGCAAAACAGAAAAACAAAACAAAAAAACAAAAAAACCCTACCCCTGCCTCATTGTCCTTATCTCTATAATGGGAGGAGTAGGGACTCCTGTCTCAGTAGGTTGCTCTGCAGATGGTAGAAGTGCATACTGGGGTGCTGGGCACTTTGGAAGCCTCCATAAATGTTAATCCAAAGTGAAGAGACAATTGAAGATGAAGGCAGTGATGCCAGGGTCCCCCATCCACCATCACCCCTACTACACAAAACTTTTTTTCCTATCTGCTATCTCATCCATGTTACAGTCAATGGGGACACACAAAAAAGCATCTAATCTCGTTTTAAGGACATGAAACTATAAAGAGTGGTTAAGTGTCTTTTCTAAAGTCACACAGCTGGTTAGAAACAAAGCCAGGCTCCAAACTGTCAACTGCAAAATACCATTCTAGTGCTAATCACATCTGCCATGCCGAAGTCCCACTGGAATGGGGCATTTTAAAGTGTAAATGCCCAAGAAGACTTAGCAAGTCCAGTTTTTTCAAGACTTAAGTGGAAGTTAGATTATACCCATTCATTTTCAACCACATAGCTAACTTATAGAAAAGCCCATGAGGGGAGAAAGACAAAATGGAATTGAAACATTTATGGGTTCCAGGTCAAACTATTCCTCACAAAGTAGAGTGCAAAATTAGGTAACATTTGTGGTTTCCGAAAACACAGATTTTTTAAAAAAATTTTTGGGCTCTGGCAAATATGGGGAACTTCATTTGGAACAACTAAAAAAGTAGAAGCGCAGTGAAAAATAAAATGCAGATGTCCTGCTGTTCTGAGCAAATGTGGCTGGGTATTTCTGGAAGAAATAGTCTCTCAGAAATTCATTGGAGGCTGGAGGCCTAAAGGGCAAGGTTGATGAGGTAAATGGTAGGGACCTGTCCATGGAAGTTTCATAAGCTTCTGGGAGATGAGATGCACCACCATTAGACAAGAACTTTTAAAGCCCTAGAAAAAGAAAGTTGGGGAGTTTTCTGGTGAAATTTTGGATTGAGAAAGAAAAGAAATCCACGTTTTGTTAATAAGCAGGATGGCCAATCCAGTTCAGAGAATTGAGTAAGAGCCGAAATTCCCAGAAGCATGGGAAAAACTAGTCAAGGACTTCCCTGGGGAGCACCCAGATCAAACAGTGACCCCGGGGATCTCCTGCAGTTTGCTGCTGGTGGGGTGGGAGGGGGAGGTGGCGCTGCTGCAGTTGGAGGCTTGGAACTGAGTCAGGAAAAGACCCCAAACCCATTGGGACACAGGGAGTTGAAAGTGTGGTTTGGCCCTAGTGGAAAAGAAAGAAGGTTGGTCAAGAGAGGTCTGCTAATAGAAAAGCGGCTGAAAACAAGAAGCATCTGGAAAGGGCCGTTGAATGCTTTAAACTCATGCCAAGCTAATTGAGTAATGTGAGCACATGTTCTTGTAAATTATTTCAACTGCATATAGTTCTTCCCCTGAGATTGCCTTACCCTGCAGTTCAAGATTGGTTGTGTGTTTGAATGGACTCCGAGGGGGCTGTCGCTGTGTGTGTACACACAGGGTTTATAGATTACAGTCTGCATTCCTGGGACTGTGCACAGATTGGTCAGTTTTTCACAACTGTGGCAGATACTTTAATCCCCATATTGCAGATGTAGAAACTGAGGCTCTTGCAGGGCTCTTTGGCTGTGGTGATCATGCCACCATGTCCTGAGAATGCAGTGGGGTGGGGGGAACACACAGACAAGTGTGTATTTCTAAGTCCTTTCATAGGAGGCTCTCCTCTGTTGGCCAGCCTTGGATGATGATTCCTTTTTACTTATGAATCCCTTCTGGAAATCTTGGCGGGGGCCCCTTTGGTTCATAAAGCTGAGGGTGACAGGACGCTTGGGTGGCTCAGTGGTTGAGCATCTTCCTTTGGCTCAGGACATGATCCTGGAGTCCTGGGATCGAGTCCTGCATCGGGCTCTCCACAGGGAGTCTGATTCTCCCTCTGCCTGTATCTCTGTCTCCCTTTCTGTGTCTCTCATGAACAGATAAGATATTTTTTTAAAAAAAGAAAAGAAATAAAGCCAAGGATGAAAGTTCTAGTTTATAATCCAAATGAAGAGTCTCACTGTTCTTCACACAGGATTGTCCCCCATCCCTGCTGTCCTACCCCCTCTGTCCTCCTCACAGACAGCTCCCGAGATCTCAGCCAGCCTATTGTGTTTCTGCGTGGAAGTCAGAGAATCTAGGTCAGTTTATCCAAGTAGAAAGTGTTATTTTATTGAGTTAACTCTGTGCAAACTGCTGCCTCAGTGCTTTATAGAAACAAAGTCCCTTGTGTCCGGGGCATTTTCTCTGGAAGTTTTCAGAGGCCTCCAAGTAATCACTTAGATTTAAAATCAAACAATGAAAACCCTTCTTTTTTTAGAAATGGTGTTTCCCGGTAACACATGTCTCTCTCTTTAACTGTTTTGTCAGACACTAAATCAATTCAGCCTTTTGGACTGTGGAAAGGCTGTAAGTGAAATTGCCAGTGCCACTGCATCAATGTCCAGAAAGATCGGAATGCACCTGACAGAATGGGAGGCTTAGACCCATTTCATAATTACAGAATTTCCTTATTCTTCCCGTAACCGGACCCAGTAAATATCATTAAGCCCAAACTGGTTATCAAATGAGACCGGGATCATTTTGGTTGCTAAACATCATTTGAGTTCTCTTTTCTCATCAGGGATAGATGCTTTTATAATCATGGGTTTGTTTTTTTTTTTTTTAATGTCTTAACATGATAGTATTGCCATTTTACAATAATACTTTCCACCATTTTAGAGTAGTGTCACTCATAGAGCTGGCTCACAAACGCTTCATTACCAGACCCCAGAAGATAGGTACAGAAGTTAAGAATAGGAATTTAGAAACTCTTAGCATTGTGCTGTCATTGTAACATCCAAACAGCATTTTATTTTTCTAGCAGTTTCTCTTTATTTTATTACAGTCTTTATGTAGAGTAGAGTAGAAATGAACGCCCCCCCCTCCCCCACCAACCACAGACACAAAATTCTGGTCTTTCCCCAAAGATCGTTGGACAAAAACGATGATGACAGCATCGATCATCTCGTTTGATGCTGCCTACAGTTTTGTGAGGAAGATGGGGATTGCATGTTAAGGTCCATGTTATGAATAAATAAAGCCGGGCTCAAAGAGGTAAAGACACCTGGCCCATCACATGTGTAGTGTTGTGATCTAGTTCCTCTTACCCGGAGCCAGAAGTTTTCCAAGGTATTGCTCTGCTAATCATAGACAAAATAAAGGAAGCTCATCTACAAACACTCTTGCCTGGGCCTTTTTTTTTTTTTATTTTTTTTTTTTAAGGAGGTATCTCCTTGTACAAGTGTACAAGTGACCTTGAGTGATCTATGAACAGATAACCTTTGATAACATTGGAGTTCTCCTAATTCAGAAAACCAGTTAGACTTCTACAGACTGGCTAATTCCCTGTGCTTTGCAAAACAGTTAAAAGATAATAACTGCAAAGGAGGTCAAGGTCTGGAAGAGCAGCTAGGGGACCATGCAGCCCTGTGGCATTGGTCTCCACCCTACCTGGGACAGCCCCTGCACCGTGGGAGGAATGCACCATGCTAGATAGCATACTTTTGGGAGCAAAAGGACAGTTAGAAAGTCTTCCTCCTGTCATGCCCACCCTTCTCTCTTTGACCTGTTGGCCCTAGATCTACCTCCTCAAGATTTTAAGAATGAGTCCCAAAGTTTAGTCATAGGTATTGTGCCTTTTACCCAAGGTAAAAAAAATCTCATTTTTTGAAGGGTCCCCAGGTTGGTATGGCTTCAAGAATACCCCACCCCAGGCTCTTCGTCCTAGCCATGCTCTGTATTGTCTTTAGTCAATGCGTGTCCTAAGGGGGGTGAGTCCCACCAAACTAAATCTGGCACATTCAAAGGTGGCCTGCTGAGATTATGGGAAATGGATCATTTCCCTCCATCCATACGCTATTTCATATAATGCAATCTGAGGCTACATTACCTATTTTGCAGCCACATAACATTGCTGTGTTATAATAAGGTACAGGTACTAAGTCTTTTTGATATGAACATCTGCGTTTGGCTAGCAGTTATTCTCTTTGTTGACCCACTAATTTATTAATTGATGGATTTCTTTCTTCACCCACCGTCCAGCCAAACATCCAGCCAGCCAACCAGTGGCATTCTGTAATACCTGCTTTAGGGTTTTCATCCTATAATTTATTTTGGGATGAACTACTGATCAGCGGAAGGAAAGCAGTTTAGGTCTTTTCATCTTCCTGGTTAATTTGATCTGGAGCCTCAGTGTCTGCGTAGGCATCAGCCCTCTGGTCCACACCTCGGGGCATGGTTAGCTAATTAATGAAATCCCCACTAGCTGCTGAGCTCTCTAGAACCTGAGTTATTAGTGGGCTCCCCAGGTAGACACTTCATTGGTTTTGGCTGCCTCCCTCATCCTTCTTCCCTTTTAGAATATCTGATCAAGGAGCTCTGTTTGCCATGACCTTTATGATATCTGCTTCTGTGACATCCAGGTGGTGCCTTTGATTGTACCCAGCATCCCGGTCTCTGATGGCACAGTCACTGCATCTGAGGACCACACCAGAAATTTTATGTGGTTGCCTCAGGGGCCTTGGGGTTGGAAGAGGAGTAGGAGGGAGATCATTAATGTCATTGTTTCACATGTTATAATAAGCATGTATGACTTCTGTAATTAAGAAAAGTAATAATAGAAAAGATGAAAGAGAGAAGAAAGAAATCGCCCCTACTTGCTTGTTGGCTGGAGTTCAGTCCACAGTAGAACCCTCCTCCTCAGTGGCTGCCTAACTTACTCATGACCCACTCATTTCCTGACTCCTCACATTCTGGCCTCTACCCTAACCTAGAGAGGGAGTAAATGCTTCTTCCAGGTTTACTAATGACCTAATTCAGAGGTCAGCGGACTACAGCCCATGAGCCAAATCCAACAGGTCACCTGTTTTTGTAAATAAAGTTTTATTGGAACACAGCCATGCCCATTTGTTTATACTGATCGCCTATGGCTGCCGTCCCAGTGCAAGCACAAAACTAAGGAATGCTGACAGAGACGGGATAGCTCACAAAGCCTGAGGTATTACTCTGGGGTCCTTAGAAAACTCAGTTTGCTGACCCCTGTCCTGTGTCAGTAAATGCATTGACCCAGCCACTTTGGCAGTCCCGATTCCCTTCCCACTCTCCTCAGCATCTCAGCTACCTTTGGCTCTCAGGACCTGCATTCCTGATGATTTCTTCCCCTCAACCCCTGTGACAGTGAATCCTCATCATCCTCTGCGTGTCACTCCACTTTTTTTTCCCTGTCTTCCATCCTGACCCTTCAGCCATAAGCATGTAAGCAAGGGCAAAGGCTTTTGTCTTTTTGTTCACTTTTGTCACCCTCATGGCTAGAAAATGCCTGGCACGTGTGTAGTGACTGGATGAGTGACTCTTAACTGTCTGGAGGAAGGTTGCTCAGAGCTGTTCCTTTCACATCCCCTTAATGGAAAATCCTGTTTGGATTTCACAGGTGAACAGGTGTATCTGTAATAGTCTCAAGAGGTGAGTTTAGCTTGGAGTCATGAACATACACACATTCCCCCATACACAGCCAAGACTCTGGGGCCCTGCCCCACTGCTTTCCATTTCATTGGTGCCAACACTCAAGCCTTTATTCTGATAGATCATGTGTGTGATGCATGAAGGCAGTGGTGCTTCTGTAAATCTCCCTCTATTCACTTCCACATTTGGTCTAGTCTCCTAGATCACACAAAGGAGAGTAGCTGAGAACTTGTAAGAGTCCCAAGGAAAGAAACTAAAACAAATGAGGATGTCATAAAAAGGTTCTCGGGCCCCTCTCTCCACGGACTCCTGGGTCTCCCTCTGTGGCCACCACCGTAATAATAGATGAGGATTCTGCCATTCGTTTTGTGGAAGGTGTTTTTTTTCCCCCCTTGCCTCTTTGCATAGTTGATTGAGATTTTGCTTTCAAATAAATTATCATCTGGAAAAGGACAAAAGGGAAGGAACAAGAAGGGGAGGGGAGAGGAAAGCTAACTTGAGTCTTTTATTATTAAGGGAAGGGTTGGCAAAGAGGTTTCATTTCCTTTGTTAACACTGATCCATTAGTGGTTGCTGGGATCTACTTCAGTCACTGTTGAGAAGGATTCTGAGGCTATCTTCAAGTTCAGTGAGAAGAACTATAATCAGTTAGTAAAGTCTGCATGCGTGTGAAAGAAAGGAAGTTGTGACTTCCAGAAAAATAAAAGAGTCAAGAGGGAAAGTGAACACAGTGTAGGCACTGGAGGAGGGGACACATTATTATTTCACACCAGGTATCTCAGGAAGACCTCCCTCAGAAGATGATAGTTCAGTAAAGACCTGGAGATGAGGAAGTAAGCCATGTGCATTGTCCAAGGGAAGAGCTTTCCAGGCAAGAGGAAGTGCAAGTCCCAGGATGCTGGTGCGGTCAGGGAACGGCCAGGAGACCACTGGAGCTGGAACAGAAGAAGCCACATGGGGGCTGAAGTCATTATATTTCTGCTACCCGCCTTAGAGAAATACGTATATAATTTTGGAAGTTGTGACCAACTGCCCACTTACGGAAATCTTAATCTTTAGAGGAACAGCAAACATCACTGATTGAGAGTATAGCTATGGCTCTGTTCTAGGTGGGCCAAATGCCTGTCTCCACAGCTGTGGAGTTTGAGACTGATAATAATAGCAAAAGCGAGAGTTTTCTTCATAATATTGTGCCTCTCCCATTTTCTGTTTGCATTTAAGCCAGCTAACGGTGGATTCTCCTCTGTGCAGAGAGTTTTTCTGAACCTCTTTCACCTTGACTATTTCTCTGGTTTTCTCTTTTCCCCTCAGAAGTCTCTGTGAGCATATATCCATCAGGGTCATTTGGTCATAGGCAACAGAAACCAAGTTGGCCAACTTAGGCAAAGAGGAATTAATTGAAAACCTATGGGGCTCAGTGAGGGTGGGGGCTCCCTGGATAGACTAGAGGCGAGAGAACCAGACATGGAAAAGAACTGGAACCAAGTGGCTCTGGGAGGCTGGGAAAGAAGTCTCCTTTGGGGTGGTTTGACCAGAAGGCTGCCATTTAAAAGACTGAACCTAAGTCACGTATTTTATCCTCCAGATTCTGAGTTCCGAGAGAGAGAGCCCCCTGGCAGACTGGGACCAGTCTCCCCTGCCCATACAGAGGAAAGGGGGGATGACTGGGTCTCCTCAGCCTCTCTAATAAACAAATGGGGCAGGTACCTGGATTTTCCTTCCTATCGGAATTGTACCCAGTGCAGTAGAGGTGATTTCCCCAGAGGAAATTAAGATAGTGATAAGGAGGAGAAATTGATACTCAGAACTGCCCCCACCCCCTAGCTCTAATGTCTACTCCAGGATGCAATCAAGAGTCTCCTATTTCTGGGCACCCTGGGTGGCTCAATTGGTTGAGCCTCTGACTCTTGGTTTTGTCGGCTCAGGTCATGATCCCAGGGTCATGGGGTCTGTTCCACGTGGGCTCCATGCTCAGTGGGGCGTCTGCCTGTCCCTCTCCCTCTGCTCCCCCTACCTCATGTGCAAGCTCTCTCTCTCTCAAATGAATAAATCTTAAAAAAAAAAAATGAGAGTCTCCTATTTCTACTGTAGTCATTAAAAAAAAAAAAAAAGCAGTTCAGTTGGATCTTGATTGATTTAAGAATGGCTGAAACACGTGAAATTTGGCCAAATGACAGAATTTGATGTAATGAAGCTTTGCAGCCATCACCTGTCATCATTTCCCTGAGAGTGTCTGCAGATAAGCCCATGATACTAGTTGCCACCATTTATGCAGTGCTTTCCAAGGACCCTTCCAAGTACTTTCCAAGCATTTTCTTGCATAATCTTTACAGCTCTATGACATATATGTTATTTTCTCTGTTTGCAGATGAGGATCAGAGGGAAGGAAGGCTAAATGACTGGCTCACATAGTGCTGGTGATAGGTCTGCTTCCTATGCTTATGCTGTAATCCCTCATTAATTCAAGATGATGACATTCATATACACCAGTGGATCTCAATCCCCAGGGCAGTTTTACCCTCCAGCAACATTGGCAGTGTCTAGAAACATTTTTGGTTATTACATACAGCTGGGGAAGGTGCTACTGGCTTCTAGTGGGTCGAGGCCAGGTGTACTACGAAATGTGCTACCATGCACAAGACAGGCCCCTCACCAGAAAGAATCATCTAATCCCAGATGTCAGTCATGCTGAGACTGAGGAAGCCTGAAATACACACATGGATATGTGGTTTGTGATCGCCCAAAGTCCCCACAGTGCTGTGGGGTCTGAACATACACATGGGTTAGCTCTTAGAAGATAAAGCTCACTGGGAGTGGGAATCAGCTACTAATGCTGTCTTAATTAACTATGAATTGCCATGAAGAAATCTCACCTAGAGTCCCACCAGCTCCTGCTCTCCCTTGACACACATCCTCCCAAGAGGACAGAGGTCAGTGGGTCTGCTCAGGCAGTGACACTGAAGAAGCCCTGTGCTTCAGGATGAGCCCTGCCCTCTATGAGTGTCTCAATAGCTCTGCAGGGACGGGCAGCCTGGCAGATATACTCCCTCTGAGCAGTGGCTATTTGCAAAGCAAGGGGGAGGTTGGCCAAAGAGGTCACAGTTGTCCTGTAATCAGATTATGTTGCTATATCTGATCATTGGCCATCTGTGGCCCAAAAGGCCACTATTAAGCCAATAGCGCTGGCCTAAGTGAGACGGACAATAGCAATGCTCCTTGGAACGATGGAATGACCAGAGAGACTGTGTAATAGCCCTGCTAACAGGGTTTAGCAGATGGGACTTTCTGACAGGAGTAGGGCTTGTCTGCTCCCCATAGAGGTGAATGAGATCAGAAACGCAAAATTCACCTCCTTTTCTAGAATGTATCCCATGATCTGCAGAGGAGGGCAAGAGCGAAGCCTATGGCAGAATAACCCAAGGTTAATATTAGAAACTGCCTGTGATTTGACCATGTATTTCAAAAGCCTTGATAGTCTCCTTCCTGGAACCTGTTTTAAAGAAATAAAGTAAATATATATATTTATATACATATATATGTGTGCAGTGATGATAATATAGAGATGTTCATTGCGGCATTATATATATAAAACAGGTGGTAACATAAAGGACTAACAAGAAAAGAATGCTCTATAAATTAATTCACACCCATAGAAGGAAACATTCTGCTGCCGTGGAAAGCAATATTTTCATGATAGGGGGCTATCTCCATAATGTTAAGTTTAAATGAAAAACAAGATTTAAAAAATGTGGATATTTTGTGATCCATAATAAAAAAAATGAATGCATAAAGAAAAGAATAAAATAAATCAGAATAATAAGGGCTTCCTTCTAGAACACAAATTAATTTTGATTTATATTTTCTTTTTTGCACATTTCATTATTTTCCAGATAATCTGCAGTGAACCTCTCTGTTGCTTTGTTGTTGTTGTTGTTTTTAAAAGGTGCTCTTTCCCCCACCCTCCCAAAAAAGAAGGAATCAGGTCCTCATATTGTATGAAGACTCTAGGAAACTAGTTGCCCTAAATCTAGTTTAGCAGCTGTTTTCACCCAAAAAAAAAAAATTTTTTTTTTTTACCTGGAAAATTAAGTAAGTACATCTCATGCCTTCTGTCCCTTGTTGGGCTCAATACCGATGTTTATTTGAACACTGGAGAATCTTCCTCTTGCTCCTGCTGGGAAATTACATCCCTGCCTGTCTGGAATTTAGAAAATGGATGAAAATAGTTGCTTGACTTATTTGACCTGGTCATCCTGGACATGCTTCGCCAGCCTACCTACCTGCATTGTGGATAGGATTTTCAGGGGGCTGCTACCTTCCCAAGCATTTCCAAGGCCTTTCTTCTTGCCCTCTCTCGGCAGTATTTAGATTTTCATTCTAAACTTGAGGCAGTTTTCCAAGCAGCAGCCTGTGGTAGATCTATGATTGTCATCATTGCATTGAGTTCACCCAAGTTGTTGGTTTCAAGAATGAGGATGTAGAAGTCTCAGGAATTTTGTTCATTCTCTCTACATTTCTACCCGACATACCTTTGCACTCTCTCTTAGGAAAGATAGCAGTGATGGGCAATCTTAAACCACTTTTTTTTTTTTTTTTTTTTGTCTGTTTTGTACACATCACCTGCTAATGGTGCCCTGAGTGGCTCAGACATCTTCAGACACAGAAGTGGCTTCTGTGTCCATCTTTCCCAAAGCAGAAGCCCGCATGAGAGCCTGGGTTAGGATCATTTAACGCTGTGTGACCTGAATGGACTGATCTCCACAGGCCCAGCCAGCAATCAGATGTTCCCATGTTCGTCGCCCTCACTGCCACCATCCTCCTGTGCACATAGTTGGCACCGTTCTGAGTAGGGTAAGGTTGGAAGAGTGAGGCAGCCTTAGATTCAGGGCTTCCAAGGTGGGTAGAATGTCCTCTGCCACCTGCACTTCCACTGCAGCTCCTACATGGGTAGCTGTGAGCCCCCAGACTGAGTGGTACCTCCCCTCCCTGCCCAGCACGAGGCTCCCATTCCAGAGCCTTTGTCCACAACCAAGGCTCATCCAGGACCTGACGCACGGGGCACTGTTCTGGATGGTGGTGATACCATGGGAGGAATTCCTCAAATTCCTGCCCTCCTAGAGCTTTAATTCTAGGGAGGAGAAAGATAAGAAAGGAGGCAAATAAAATAAGGAGATAAATAAAACTGGGAAGGGCGATAGGATTGTTAGAGGCAGGGCATTGCAATTTTGGACATGGTGGTCTGATGGCAGCCGTCTATGGATATTCTATTCTCTGGTTTTTAAATTCTACTCTGAGGAAAGCCTCTTGAGAAGATGACATCTGAGTAGAGACTCAGAAGGTGAGGCTATCGGAGGGGAGAGTTACTCTAGGTAGAGGGCCCAGCCAGTGCAAAGGCCCTAACATGAGAGCCTTCCTCTATTTGAGGACCAACAAGGAAGCCAGTGTGTCAAGAGGGGAATAAACAAATGGGCATAAGACAAGGAGATAGAATCCGAGAGGCCCCAGGGGGCTTTGCACAGACCAGCTCCTACTCCAAGTATGGTAGGAAGCTATTGGGTGTTTGGGGCAGAAGGTTGACATCTTGGGCTTTAGTAGGCCCTAGCTGACCATGAGCCTGAAACTAGACTACAGGGGAAGTGAGGGCAGAAGCAGAGAGAATGGTTGGCAGGCTCTGACCAGGTGGGGGTGGTGAGGCAGGGGTAGGGTTTCTGGGAATCACAAGCCTCTCTTTCCCTCATGGATTCAGGCCCAGTTAAGAAATCACTACATAAATCAGAAGATCAAAATGTCTGCCACTAGTTTCCAAGAGTCACCTTGGAGTCAGAGAACCTTATGAGCACTGGAGCAGAGCTGTTTTGTTTTAAAAGAAAAGAAAAAAACAAACAAAAAAACCCCTGCATTTTTAAAAATAATTGAAACCACACAGGCTTGCTGCGGACAATTTGGAAAGTACTGAAATTTATAAAGATGAAAATATAATCTCATGTCCCAGATACAAGCCCTATTAATATTTTGATTTATTTTATTCTCCCCTTGGTTCTATTCCCATAGGTGTGTACATTTATGGTTTTAATTAAATTCAACTTTGTGATGATTTCCCCTTGTTACTAGTCTTCGATAAAGTATTTTTAACAGCAACATAATGTTCCTCCCTATGATTATAAACTAACTTAAATAACCGTTTGCTTATTGGAGGATGTTGCTTACCTGTGTGCCCAGACGGACTTCCTAAACTACAGCCCCAAATCAGATAAACTTAACCACACTTTCAACGGCAGTGTTGCTCCCCAAAGGTCTCCTACCATGGCAGAGCCTGCTCGTGGGAACTCCCACATGATGGAACCCAGGCCTGGTGCCCTTCCCTACAGGCAGGCAGGCAAGTGGATGTCAAGAAGGCCCAAGGGGCTTGAACCTGTAACACTAGGTGCCTTCCTTCAGACTCACCAAGACAAAACCCTTGTGCTTCTTTGGGGAAAGGAGAAAGAGAGGTAGGGAGAAAGGGCAAGAGTGTCACCCTACTGAAGACCTGCACATGGGAACCCAAGGCCAGGGAAGCAGAGGTACCCTCCTTCCACTGAGGATTTAATGGGTCATAAATGTCAAGTTCTTGGTCATGGCCATTGCTTAATCTCATCCCTTCCCCTACCACTCTCAGGGAAATGCCAAAATTCCATAAAGTGAATGTGCCAGTGTAAAGGCATAAGCTCAATTAGTGGACAGTCATTCCTATTTGTGCCAACCTAGTGAACCCTCTACGGACTGTAGGATCAGTTCGGTAACTCTCCCTTGGATGTAATGTCATTAGCCGTCCTTCTCCCCTTGGGCATATTCGAATCACCTCAAGAGAAGAAAGAACCCCAAGTTGACCGGTTTCTAAGTGACCTCGGTCAGAGTTGAATAATTGTTTATTGATGAATGGATGAAGAGGTGGATGGGTACATGTACGGATGGATGGAAGGAAGGAAAGAAGGAAAGGAAAGATGGTGGATGATTGAAGGAAGAGTAAATCAAGATGGTCGTTTATAATCTATTTCTTCTTTCCCTGAAAAGATGAAAGGGGAATAATGTTTTTACACAAGCCAGTGTCTTTTCCATTTTGCAGGTGAAATAAAAACCCAATATGAAAATCCCTCATTTCTGCTGGAAGAAAGTAAAGAGCCACATTATGATCTAAGTAGCATATTTTATCTATTTGAGCTGGAGGGAGGAAGAAGGGGTTGGTTTTCTGGCTTGAGTGACATAAATCTGTGCCCCCCCATCATATATATTGTTATTGCCGTGATTCATTTGGCTTTTTTTTTGAAGTGGACTATGGTTTGTGTGCAGTGGATGAAGTAATTGGAGTGAGTGCTTCTCCCTAGAGACAGAATCAATCACTGTTGCAGAAGATGATGACATTTTAGAAAGAAACTCTGAGGAAAATGTCATGCTTAAAAAATTAGATTTAAACACACTGGCTCCAGATTGATTTTTATTACACACAAATGGATACCCTGATTGATTATCAGTCTTACAAATGTTTAGCACATTTCTCACTTCTCTAATAATCAGAATAATCTAATTTTCAATGTCATTTAATGTACTGTATTCAAGGTTATAATAGATCATATTTCTAATAAAACACAGCAATTATGTAATGAATAATACAGAAGGACCAGCATTCAGATTCCCTGGATTTTAAGGCAGTGCCAATGGAAAGTCTCAGATAAGCCCATTCCTTTAAATGTGATGTACATTCCAAGTCTTTGCATCATAAAGGTGTGGGGTTTTTTTCCTGCTGGTGCTCTGAATGAAACTCTGCCAGACTTGACCAAAAAACAAAACAAAACAAAAAACGAACAAACAACCCCCCCCCCCAAAAAAAAAAGAAAAGAAATTTCTGGGAGGATACCACAAGTTTTGAGTCTTTTTGATATATGTTATTGGTGCACCTGGAGAAAAGTGACAGGTTGCCAAGTTATTTATTGAGTTTTTTTGGTAACTTCTGCTTTCCCCCCATTTTTGATATACATGCCCAGGAGAAATACCATATTTTAGTTCTAAATATTTTTCCAATATCCATTGTAGCAGCAGCTGACATTACAGATGTTCCACAGTGAGCCACGAGATATCTAATTTTGAGGAGGTTTGGATCTATATTTAGAGCCTAATATTTACCTGATGGGGTTGTTGTTGTTGTGTTGTTGTTTTCCTTGTGAGAGGTCTGACTCACTTTGGGATATAAGTTGTGCTTTTTATATATGTGGCTTCTGTTTAGTTCTAGTCATGTCAAAATCTGAGTTAGGAATTGCAAATTTGGGGGGTGCCCGGTGGCTCAGTCAGTTAAGCAACTGCCTTTGGCTCAGGTCATAATTCTGGGGTCCTGGGATCGAGCCCCACATTGGGGGAGGCGTCCCTGCTCAGCGGGGAGTCTGCTTCTCTCTTTCCCTCTGCCTCTCCTCCTGCTTGTGCTGTCTCTTTCTCTCTCTCAAATAAAAAAAAAAAAAATCTTTTAAAAAGGGAATTATGCATTCCTCTGTGACAACTTGTGGCTCAGTTTGATGATCTGGTATATATGAAATGGTATCAAAACCTGATAAGCTAACAGGCAATAGCCTTTCAGGACCTTCCCCTTTGATGCTGTACTCTTTGGCAAGGGCATTCAGGGGCAGCAAGAGGAATGAAGGAAGCCAATGAGCTGTCTGGCCTCAAGACATTTAGAGACTAAATGGAGGAGCTTCCAGCAGAAGACTCACTCCTAAAATCAGCCCAAGTATGAACCTAGTAGAGTGAGAACCTCAGAAGGTCCGATGCTTCCAGAAGATCTCAACAGGAGCTCAACTGAGGGACCAGTACAAACAAGATTACCATTTAACAGAGATGTGTGTCGAGTCCTGATTCAGATTCAGCCAGGTCAGTAGTGGAAGGACCGGCTGGGGACACCAGAGGTAAGGATTGAATGGCCCAGTGTGATCTAACTCAGGGTGCTACTGTGTCTTCCTTCCTAAAAGCCTTGTGACAGACCACCCAGACCACCTGTATTTGTGGCTGGTCAGAACATCTTGGGACATATTGGTTTTTGTTCTGAGCACCTTATTTTAAGAGTTAATTTATCTAGGACTGCACTAGGATGTGCAAACCTATCCTGTTTATCCAAACCAGGATGACTAGGATGGCATGAGATCATCAAGCTCTCTGCTATGAGATATCAGTGAACACACTGGAAATTCAGAGGGCAGAGAAAATCCAATGTTGGGAAAAGGTAATTGCTCTAACCTGTTTGAAAGGTTAGAAGCGGAAAAGAGAAGTTCATTAACATTTCTTGGGTACTTGATCTTTTCAACACCTCTGTTAGATTGTCTCCAGTTTTTAATGGTCGTGGCAACTAATGTTGAGAGAGGCCAGGTAAACTGCCCAAATTTACACAACTACTAAGCTACAGAGTTGAGATAAAAACCCAGCTCTCGTGATCACCGTAACCGAGCCATCACAGTTGTGGTCACTTGTGATACGCCATAACTGGAGGATGGCTAAGGTCCCTCTCAATTCTAAGTTTGGTAGGTTTCCACTCAGAAGACAAGTTCAAAATCATTTCCTGATATTTAGAAACATTTCAAGCATAAGGAGGAAGTACTCTCTCATAGGACCCAAAATAAGATGAGGTTCATCTGAGAATGCTTGCTGCTTAAATAAATTTAGGTTGAGAAAGTATAGACACCCTTGCAGTTAAGCTGTCTACACTGGCAGTAAAACCCTCTACACTGTTGAAAATGACAGTTCCTGATGCTGGCTTACCACCATGGACTTTCTTGGAGCCTCAAGGAAAGGGAGTGTATGTGTCTGTGTGTCTACGTTGAGAAGGAGATGGCTTAAAAAGTTAATGAGAAAAAAAATCATTTTTAAAGGCTTTAGGGACAAAGCCTGAGCAGGGCACTTAAAATGGGAAGGAGATGCTTTAGATGATGTCTCTGTGGTAAGGACTGAAGGTTATCTGAGTTCACAGGATGTTATTGGGGCCCAGCAAGAGAGAGTAAGGACACATCTGTGGAAACCGCCTGTTTTTGCTCTTAACAGTAATATTAGTACTTTTACTTCTAATTGCATTGTATTTTCCTACCACTCACAGATGAGCTGATGTCTGCAAAACATCATTCAGAGAGAGAAGGGAGTTGAGTAAAGCAGGTAGACTTAGTGGACCTTGGTAGACCCATAGGATGAGGAGGAGAGAAGGATGGGTCGGCCTGTCTCACTAGGACTTGAGCCCCTGAGTGGGCTGTGGTTCTGGTCACAGAGATGACAGCACCAGTGGATGAGGAGCCATGCAGGACAGCTAAGGAGTCTTTTTAAGAGACAATCAGACAATCAATTGGGGCCAGGAGATGTCTAGTGAGAAATCAGATACACATATCTCCTGGCTTAGGAGAAAGGCCAGGGCTGGGGCCCGGGATCTGAGCCTTCTGGATCCCCTTGATAGGAGAGGGCTGGGGTGTGACTGCATGACCCACGAAGAGTGAGGGAGGGCTAGGGATTCCAGAGGTGTAGGAATCCTTCTAGTGTACTGCCAGATTGGCTTTGTGGGGCTCCCAGGATGAAGGTTTCTCAATGGAGTGTTTCTTTACTTCTTCGATCAAGCCCTCAGTTTCCTTTTTATCAAGCTGGGAGTTGACAGCAGTTCTCAGAGAACACAACCTGGTCCCCATCCACCAGCATTCCTCGTTTTGAAGTTAGTTAGCCCAAGATACTTTTTAATAACCCTGTTTCATAATTCTTGCTATTTTGTAAAGTCTGGACACATCCTAAGAAAGTCCCATAACCTATTGACCTTTCCCTGTTTCTAAATAAATGTGGACATCAATGAGAGTTTCAGGACAAGAAGGTGAAGCGAATAATCACAGGGGGCCATAAGCCCCTCTGCAGTTAAGATGCATGGTAGCCAGAACAATCTATATGATTGGAAATGGCAGTTTCTGGAGCTGACCAATCATTGTGCAATTTCCTGAATTCAGTCAGAAGATCACGGGGTAAGTGGGGGAACAGGCTGGGCAAGGGATTCAGTGGCATTAATGAGAAAAGTATTACTTTAGAGCCCAGCATTCCTTTCCAGCTTCAGGTCTGGCCAACCTTAAATGCACGCAAAGTCATGCCATATGTTTCTCAAAATAATGAAAGTGGTGAAGCAGGGGTAGGGAAAGGGCTGGGGGCAGGACTGCCCACTCTTGTTGAAATTGACTTGGTCGTTAAGTGGAAGGGACTTGGTGAAGAAGAGGGCAACACCCCTCATGTCGGTGGCTGCTTAGGACAACTTGTTCCCTCTGCTTATGCTCTGGATGTTTCCAGCTGCCTCTGCTTTGAGTACATCAAGGTCAGGGGGGCACCTGCACTGTCTCTTTCATTCGGGTTTCCCCTCCTGTGTTTTTAGACCATCAGTTCTCACCTTTGACTTCTCTCCCTACTAAATTCTATCTAAAGGAGAAAATAGGGGATCCCTGGGGGGCTCAGCGTTTTAGTGCCTGCCTTCGGCCCAGGGCGTGATCCTGGAGACCCGGGATCGAGTCCCACATCAGGCTCCCTTCATGGAGCCTGCTTCTCCCTCTGCCTATGTCTCTGCCTCTCTCTCTCTCTCTGTGTCACTCATGAATAAATAAAATCTTTAAAAGTAATAATAAATAAAAATAAAGGAGAAAATATTTCACCTTTTCCCCCAGAGTGAAGCAAGAATGTGATAAAAAGTTATGAAAACAGGGAACCTTGGGTGGCTAAGCATGGACTCTTGATTTGGGCTCAAGTCGTGATCTCAGCGTGAGATCAAGGGCCGCTTTGGGCTCCGCACTGGGCATGGAGCCTGCTTAGGAGCTCCCTCTCCTTCTCCCTCTGTCCCTCCCTCTACTTCTCTCCCTCTCAAAAAAGAAAAAAAAGTTATGAAAGAAAGGAGTTTGAAATATGTACAGATGAAAACACTCAACATCAAGGTTTGCTTCAAAATAATCTGGAGGAAGGGATGGGAGTGGAGAGGAAAGACGATAGGCCTAGTAAAGTGATAATTGATTGTGGGCTTTGAGTGGATGGGGGCTCATTACTTATACTATTTTCTCTACTTTCTGCTTTTTGTTTGAAATTTTCTGTAATAGATGTGCTTGAATATAAACATGTATGTCAGTTGTCAAGACAGGGAAAGTTCATGATGGACCCTTTAAGGTACGATTCTGTGATTTGAAGCTTTAAAATATAAAAACAGAAACCTTACAAAGGAGATGTGCAAAGTATAATTCACTTGGTGTATTATATGAAACACATGAAAAGCAACAGTGTTAATTTTTCAATATTAAATTTTTATTTTTCAATTAAAATATTTAAAATTTTAATTTTTAAACAATTTAAAATTCAGTAATTTTTAAATATAAAATCATTTTTAAATATTTTAAAATTTTACTCCTAGGGAAATATTTTTCTGCCATCTTTTGTATGTTTTGTCTTGGGTTTTTTTCAGGATGGACCTGGGTAAATAAAACAGAACTCCTTTGGTTTGCAGCCTGTAGACTTTTCCAGTGTCCGAACCTTACTGAGTCTTCATGGGATGGGAGACTTGCTGGTAGGGGGTGGCCTTTGCCTCCAGGATCCAGGTGCACCCTTCAACATCCCCAAGAGGAAGGATAGGCAGGACAGCAGATAACTTTTCTTTGGAGAATTCCCAGAATCTTTACATCTTCCCGCCAGCTCTGTGTGAAATGGATTTAGCTCTCCGTGAAATTCTTTTTTGGACTAAGCCACCTTCCCAAACAGCAGCTGGTAGTGCCAGGACTTGAGAGAAACTATGAGCACTTCCTTATTGAAGAAGAATTCGTATTTGCAGAGAATGTCATCGGATGCCACTATAACCTGGCAGGTTTGGAGGCCATGCTTTTTATGAGGCTTGATGAGAACTGAAACGTCACTCACATCTCCAGAACACCTCTCAGCTACCACAGCCTCAAGTGCTTGGGTCTCCTTATGTTCCCAAGATCTTGCTCCTGCTTTCTCTCAGCCTAGAATGTTCTTCACCTAATTGGCTGCTACTCAGCTCTTATCATGGGAAGATTTTCTCTGGCCACCCTCCCCTCTCCACTTCCCATTGGGTGAAAGCCAGTGTCCTATATCTCTGTTACCCTTACTGCTCTGGGGTGTAATAAGCCATTATTCCACACATGGGTTAGCTGAGAAGAGCCTGCCTCTCCCCTGGACCAGGGGTCTGGAAATACCACAGGCCATTATCAGGGTAAGGGAAGGGAGATTTCCCAGAAGAAATTGTCTGTGGGAGCACGGGTTTGTTGCTGGGCAGGAAAAAAAAAAAAAAAAAAAAAAAAAACAATTGGCACTTGTTATGTTGCCTGATAACTGAAATAAAACCAGAAGACAGACATGGGAGAAGGTGGGTATTAAAATGTTTTCTTTTTTGTTAAATGTACTTTCTTCCCTAATTTGGATTTATTGCACAAACAACTTCTTAACAGTCAAGGACAGTTTCTAAAGTATGGGTCTGCAAACTACATTCAGCATCCTATATCCAAATCCGGCTTCCCTGCTTGTTTTGGGAATAGAAAGTTCTATTGGAACACCGCCGTGCTCTTCCTTGACGTCCAGTCCTGCCTCCTGTTGCCCTACAATGGCACAGTAGTGAGCAACAGAGTCTCTAAGGCCTGCAAAGCCTACTACCTATTTGCTACCTGGCATTTTACAGAAAAAGTTTGCCACCCCTGGTCTAGACTGAGACTTGATGAGAGAACCCGTGGCCTCCCTCACTGTCAACATCTCCAGCAGCTGCCACAGTGCCAGGCACGGGGCGGCATAGGTTCCCTATAAAGATTTGAGTTAAATTATTGAATAAGTGAATAAGCAGATTAACCAATAGCTATTCCAGCTTGGAGTTTTAATTTACATGACAAGCTCTTTGCCCCAGTACACGCGATCCTTTCCGCCTCCAGCCATCCACGCTACTGCTCATCAAAGAGGCTTCTCCTGCCCACGCTTCCTTACACGGCATCCCCTGCTCCTTCTCTGTCCCCTCTGTGATTTTTCTTCATGACACTTGTCATGATCTGACATTATATGGCATTTGCATTTGCTTATTGATGGCCTTCCCCCAAGAAGAAAATAAACTCTGAGAAGCCAAGAACGTCGTTTTGTTCAGTTATGCCCCTGGTGCCTGGAACGGTGCCTGAAACACAGGCACCTGGTAAATATTTGTAAATTAATGACCATGTTTAGAATTGACAACCTGCACCCCAGGACCTCCTTGTGTGTCCTTCATGGTTTCTTGGATGGGGAGCTCTCTTCCCAATAGGTCCCAGATGCTGTCTTTACTGATGACCACACCCCAACATATGGATTGGTGAGAAATAGGTGGCCATGGGTGGGAGGTGGGGATCCTCCACTGCTTTCTGTTCTAGATGCTCCCCTCTCTCCCCTGAGCCCTGACAGCTGGGTCTACCTTAGAAGGCCTGGGCAGATGTCTTTTTGATTAAAAGGAAAGAAAAGTGTGTTCTGGGTGTGGGCGTGGGTGTTAGAGGAAGGGCAGAAGGAAGTGAATTGTGCAGGTCTGGCAGGAACGTTGTGTGTCAGTTCTTGGATTTCTTGGAATTTTTTTTTTTTTTTTTTTTTTGACCCCGCAGCCGAAGCGTTCCCAGGAATAGAGACTCGGTTCTCTGCTCATGTCAGGCATCCAAGTACATGGCTGGGAGCAACAGAGAGGATGGGGAAGATGGCTTTATTTCTTTTCCAAACGACGCTCTGGAGAAATAAATACCTGAGAATTAAAGTTGTGTAGGCCAGAAAAAGGATTTTTGTGAACTAAATAAGATTTTAGCAATCCCTCACAGATGAGGACAATTTAGGATGATCTATTTATATTGAAAAACTGATAAGTTCACTCGAGGGAAGGCTAAGTTGGCTCCAATCTGGCCGGCACTTCACGTACTGAGATTGACTTGGGGGCTGTGGCTTGTGTCTGCTGTTTGATTTCTAACGTTTTCTCTTAGTCACACTTGTGGCCTGAAAGTGACCTCTCCATAGCATTCACGGCAACCCAGGCCAAGTAGGAAAGTTCCTTAATTATAGTCCTTGTTTTTTTTTTTTAATCTTTTTTATTTTTACTTTTATTTTTTTAAGATTTTATTTATCACAGAGAGAGTGAGGCGGAGACATGGGCAGAGGGAGAGGCAGGCTCCCTACAGAGAGCCCAATTCAGGATTTGATCCCAGGATCACCACCTGAGCCAAAACCAGATGCTTAACCACTGAGCTACCCAGGCGCCTAACACTAAACTTTTTAGAAGGAAACTGATGGGCAGCCCGGGTGGCTCAGCGGTTTAGCACCTGCCTTCAGCCCAGGCCCTGATCCTGGGGACCCGGGATCAAGTCCCACGTCGGGCTCCCTGCATGGAGCCAGTTTCTGCCTCTGCCTCTGTCTCTCTTTCTCTGTCTCTCATGAATCAATGAATAAAATCTTAAAAAAATAAAAGGAAACTGATTCAAGAG
This sequence comes from Canis aureus, assembly GCF_053574225.1. Classification (NCBI taxonomy): domain Eukaryota; kingdom Metazoa; phylum Chordata; class Mammalia; order Carnivora; family Canidae; genus Canis; species Canis aureus. Next base: position 34,451,162 of record NC_135632.1, read on the forward strand.
TTATTTCATGAGCAATGTGGAGTTCAGAGTAGGAACCCGGTTTGAATTCTGGCCACATGGCATTTAAGGCACACGGGCCCTGAGAATTCCATACATCGTGTTCCTCCTCCTTTGTCCCTCCATCATTCTCCAAACCAGGGACCAGCCAGGCTCCGCTTTCCCCTTCCCACGGCCCGGCGCCCCACGTCTCTTACCCTGACCCGTCCCCACAGTCCTGCCCCGGTTCAGACATTCGCCCTCTTTGGAACTTCTCGAAGCCAACTCAGCATTCTATCCACCGCCACCCATTTCTTCACCACGAACCGAGGGGCCTTTCTCAAAGGCAACTCTGCTAACATCACTGCCACTAGCACCCCAAAGGAAGCCGAAACCCAAGTCTCCTTGGTGAGATCCGCAGGATCACGTGAGCTGTGGTCCAGCCGGAGTCTGACCTCGAGCCCGGGCCCCGCTTGCAGAGCTTCAGGGCTGCCCTGTCGCTCCCGTCCAGGCCCCACGCCGCCAGACTTGCTCTGCCCCTGCCTGCACAGCCCCCCGGCCTTGCAGCCTCGGCTTGGCTGCAGCCCCCCCTTGCTTTCCTTCTCTGCATGGACAGAACATAAGTGAGTGCGTCTTCCAGGATCTTTCTGCTCCTGCTGACCTCCCAGGGAGCCTCTACGAGTGAACAATTTCTCATCCTCTGGGAGACCCGTACAGCTTTTCGTGTTTGTAAATACGGGTGGTTCTACTGACCTTCTCTTACAGGTTTGATTATAGAAAAACAAGTTTTCAAGTGCCTGGACTCAAGTTTATTTCCTAGGTTCAGTTTTGAAGGGCTTCCTCTGGCCTCCTCTTAACCCTCCCCGCCCCTAGTCTGGCTTCCATCCTTGTGGCTCTGCTGTAAATGTTCTCTCGAAAGTCGCCACTTTCCCCATTGCCAAAACCAATGAACTTTGCTTCCTCTTCATTCCTTCTGACTGTCAGCTACAGTGGATGCTCGGCCAGGCTGCTGCTGCTGCTTCCAGTCCTTTTCCCCACTGGCTTTGGTGAATTGTTAGGATCCCCGTTTTCCTGCCCGCCCTTCATTTGCTTCCATCATCGTGTCGTCTTCTCTTCCCCACCAACTGCCAGCAGCTGCCCAGGATCAGTTCCTAAGCCTCCTTTCTTCCTTCCTCTCTCTCATACTGTTCACCCCCCCCTCCTGACTTAGGACAGTCATCTCTCAGATTTCAACTCCTAAAGAATCTAACTTCCTGTTCTCGTGTCTGATCCATAGTGCCATCTCTCAAAGAGCCTCTGGGCTTGCCACCTGGATTCCTGTCTCACGTTCCCCCAAGCCACACTTATCATTTTCCTGCCCCAAACCGAATACTGTCTTCCTACCAGCTTCCCCACTTTTATTTGGGAAACTCTCAATATCCCAGTACCAGGCTTAAAATATTATTGGTACCTTCAGGTCTTCTCCAACCCCCATATTTAGCCCATTACAAGCCCAGCAGATGTCTTCCTTGGAGTGCATCCCTACAAATCCCCTTTCTCCCCGTCCTCATTATACCAATCTAATCTTTTCTTCCCACCAATCCCCTGTCTCCACTTTTTCCTCTAGGCACATCAGCCACCTTGCTCTTCTACAGACCTGATGCAGACATTTCTGGAAACATTTCCTCCTATCTCCCCATCCAAAATGTTCTTCCCATCTCTTTTTACCTCCCCACTGAGACCCATCCTTTCAAAGCCATCTGAAAACTAACTTCCCTTTCATATAACTATGTTGTTTTGACCCTTAGGCCTTTCACATACTGCTTTCATCATCCCGAGTATCTCCTGCCCCTTCAAGCCTTATTCATTTAAGGAATATTTGTTGAGTGTCCTTGGAAAACACACTGCTCTGAGGACACCCGAATGAATAAGGCCTAGGGTACTCCTATAGAACACTCAGCTCAAAATTCCTCTGTACTGTGACATTTTTCATGACTCCCACAGACTGAACCTAGTAGCTCCTTCATCTGTGGGTCTAAGTTCCATCTCACAACATACACCTCAGATTTTATACTCCTGCTGCTCCAATCAGCGAATGAATGTTCTGGCATCTAGCTCACTGCATGATAGTTATTTGTTTAGGTGACTATCTTTTACTAGAATGTGAATCTCTTAAAATAGTTATTATTTGAACAGATGAAGAACTAAATAAATGAATAGATGAGTGGGTAGGTATATAGATAAATAGATGAAAGTATAGACAAATGGATGGATAAATGGATAGACAGTTCAATGAAAGAAAACAATGGGAGGGAGGGAGGGATAAACAGTTGAACAGATGAACAGCTGAGTGGATGGACAAATGGATAGATGAAGGATGGACAGGTAGACTGTGTAAATGAATGGATAGGTGGATGGATGGATGGATGGATGGATGAATAAAACCCTACAGTTAAGAGAAACTTTAGTGGTAACACTCCCACCCATTGTAAACATGCCTTTTTAAATAGCTGAGAACTAAGATAGCCTCCCAAAATGTCAACAGTAAATTTAAATTAATTCAAATTATTAGGAAAGGAGGTTATGGCTAATTGACTAATTATATCCAATAGTAGGCTAACATACATGGATTACCAATTCTCTAAAAATTAAAACTAATAGATTGCATTTAGAATAAAAGCTGAACTGAAATATACTTATTTGGTGATTCCTAAAAGCCTTAGAATGCTTAGTGCTTCAGGGATACCAGTGAGAATCACTTAGGGATATATAGGCTGGCATAAATCATTGAAATGCCTTAAAGTGAGAGTTTTTCATTTAAACTAGGTATATAATTTATACAACCACACATTCACATGTAGACCATTCCTCTGGGGATTTGGGTTTCTAAAATTGATTTGACAACATGCAGGCAGTTCTCTACAGTAATATCCTAAATAGGGTATTTGGCACACATTAGGCAAACATGCAGACATTTGTCTATCTCTTTTGAACGCCTCACTGACACATGGGTGGTGCAGGCAGAGGTTCGTCAAGTGTGTCAAGGAGTATCTGGAAAAGTTGGATCCCAAGTAGGTGAACATGGTCACATCATTTACTAAGTCAAGTTCACATGGAAAGCCCTGCCATTGAGATGAACCCATTGAAAGTCTAAAAACTGTTCAGTTTACCTATCCTCCATCTTCCCCTTAATCTCCAGGCTGGGGCACTGGTCTTGCCTTGTATAAAAATTTTTTCCTTCCTTTCTCCTTTACTTTCTTCCTTATTTTCCTTGTTTCTTTCTCTTTTCTTTCTCCACCGCTGCATTAACATATCATTTCAAATCATTACATGTATATTAAACCGTCATAGTTTATATTATATATCATGTGCATTTCATTTGAGGAATAAAGCATGCTTTATTTGACTTAGTATCTTCAGTAGCTACAGGGATTCAGTAACTGTTTGGTGATAAGAAATTGGTGTGGGGCTCCCACTATTTTATTACATATTACACTGTGATGCAATCATTTACATATCTAAATGTATGTTAAAATCCTGTATATAATGGAAAACATGAATGTCCCCATTTTTCAGATGAGGAAGCTGTGGCTTGGGACCATTTAGAGACTATCCAGAGTTTTCACAGGTAGTAAATGATGAACTCAATGCAGGCCACTGGAATTTTAGCCCAGTCCTTCCCACTTATCTGTTGTACCTTTCATATTATTTGAGACCATGGAGAACAGTTTCATAGCTTCTGTGTGTTGTAGCAGATATGGGTAAGATCTTGAACCTTGAGTTGGAGGAATGACAGATTGTCTTCTTTCTTGCCTTAACCACTGAATAAAAGCAACCATTGATTCAGACATACTATGGAGCAAAAGAACATGTAGGCATGTGCTACTGTTGCATAAATACTCCTTACACAGACCATATCAGTTAGTTATTGCTGTATAACAAACCATCCCAAAGCTCAATGACTTGAAACAATAAGCACTTATTATTGGTTACAAAATTATTGATCAGCTGGGTGGTACTTTTGGGTTCACTGGGCTCTCTCCTGAGCCAGTGGTCAGCTTCAGATTGAGTAAGCATTCTACTCATCTTCCTGAATGCTCTCCCAGGTTCATGGGCAAGTTGGCTCTAGATTGATCTCAGGTGGTCTTAACTCGACTAATTGGGCTCTCCTCTGGATGGTCTCTCATTTTCCAGCAGGTTAGCCTAGACTTGTTCACACACTGTGATGAGGTTCTGAGAGGAACATGCAGAAGTGTGCAAGATTTCTTGATGTCTAGGCTTGGAAATGGTATAACATTATTACCACTGCATACTGTTGGTTTAAGTGAGTCACAGGCCATCCCAGATAAATGGGCTGTGGAATAGTCTCCACTTGTTAATGGGAGGAGCTGCAAAGTCAGTGCAAACAGGGTACAATAAGAAGACACAGCAGATTAGGGCCACCATGGCGGTCAAACCACATGCAAACATCACCCCAATTTCTAGCACTCTAGAGCTTCCTGACCCTCCAGTTCCGCAGGGTTTGTCAAAGTGTCATACTCCCCAAGAGGAATTGCTGAGCCTCCAGACTAAGTGAAGTACCTCATTTCTATTTTAAAAAACATTTTGGGACACCTGGGTAGCTCAGTGGTTGAGCCTCTGCCTTTGGCAAAGGGCGTGATCCCAGAGTCCCGGGATTGAGTCCCGCATTGGGCTTCCTGCATGGAGCCTGCTTCTCCCTCAGCCTATGTCTCTGCCTCTCTCTCCATGTCTCTCATGAATAAGTGGATAAAATCTTTTAAAAAAAAAATTTAAGAGGGGAAAATATAAGAATGTCAAGGAAAACTGCAATTCATTTTTTGAAAATTAATTGGGTTTAGAGAACAGTAGCAATGAAAATTCTGACCATTGGAATTTACCATGATAAAGATTCTTGTTTAATGCTTGAAAGCCTGTAACTTGCCATGAAGAATATACATGACACAGAGCAGGATACATGTTTATCTGGAACAGTCTGCTGCTGGGAAATTTCGTTTTGTCATTTCCCACCCCCCAGGCAGATACTGCTTTGAAAGGCTGTCCTTGTGCCTGGATCTCTGCTCAATCATTTACCCTACATATGTGGATCCTTACTTGAAAATGATAGATTCCCAAATCTGAGATTGGCTGCATTTTTACAAAGTTTATTAAAAAAAAGAAAAAAACACGACCACAGTCTTTCAGATACATGAGGGCACGTTGAACTTCAACAAACTTGAATATGGTGAACTTCAGGTTGACATGACAAAGACCTTGCTGCCCACAGTGTGGCTTATGGGAATAGATGCCAAACTCTCCTTTTTCTAAGACGTTCATCTCAGCCTCAGTCATGTGGGATAACTGCCATAAATACAAAGCCAAGGACACATCCTCCTCCCATGGACAGGACTTAGGGAATGCCATCACCGACAGTAGCCCATTGCTGCCGGAGGGAACGTGCAGAGAAGCTGCACTGATTCTGAAAGAGGGCATCTCAGAGGCACTATGCACTTTCTCAGCTGCTCATTGTCAAAGTTCCTGTTTTTAAACATCACGCAGGAATGTTTTATTGTGTCTCATCTCTGGAGTTGAACTTAGGATATTTCCTATAGTTCACACAAGACTCTTGTCCAAAGGAAAGGATCTGTCACCAGCAATAGCCTCTAAACTTCGTATCTCTTGCCTTGCAAGGACAGCCACCACGTGGGGCCTGCCCAGAAAAGTAAGTGGCCGTGGCAGGGCTGGCCACAGCAGGCCGGACAGAGGAAGGAGAACATATTTGGGAAATAAAAGGGGAAGGCTCACCGCTTGAAAGGAGGCACAATCTTCAGACCTAAAAGCAACCAGTGAGGGGGGAAATGGGTTTAAAACTGTTTTCAAAGTTTTATTAGTATAATATACCACTTTGACTAGAAAGAGGTATTTGGCATTGGTGCGTTCTGATATTTCAGGGATTTTCTGTAAGTGCTTTGAATAACTCTAAGCAGCTGAGCCAGGCTGGTAGATCCTTGTTAAACTCTCAGAATGCTATGTCCAGACGATTTCCCCCATGACTTGAATATTTAATATTCCGTAAAAATTCTAAGTATGCTCCCTGCTCTGTTACTGGCCCCATGAAAGCTAGGCCATCCTTCACACTCTGCACCAGCGGGGAGGGGGTCACATCGCCCTGGCAAGTCCTTAGCCCCAGCGCCGCTGCCTGGCAGGCCAGAGCCGTCCAGTCACCGCGGCGCTCAGCGAGCCGCGCTCTCGGGCGAGGCCGGGACCCTGAGCCGCAGCCTCCTTCACTAACCTCCTTTCTCCGTACATTTCTTTCTTGCTTTTTTTTTTTTTTTTTTTAAGAATTTATTTATTCACGAGAGGCAGAGAGAGAGAGAGAGGCAGAGACACAGGCAGAGGGAGAAGCAGGCTCCATGCGGGGAGCCCGACACAGGACTCGATCCCGGGTCTCCAGGATCAGGCCCTGGGCCAAAGGCGGTGCAAACCGCTGCACCACTGGGGCTGCCCTCTCGGTACATCTCATTCAAACTTCTGCTAGGCTTCCATGGAATTCTATTCTTGGTGCAGGCACAGTCTGTACCTTTGAGGTGATTCTGATCTCGAGGCAGGATTGGCTCACCCCGACTCCACCCAGCTTTACTGTGGGACCTGCTCTGCTCTTGAGCACCAACCCCCAAGTCCTGAAATTATGGGAAAAGGTATCTCTGTTACTCATAGATCTGCCTGCCTTTGGGTCCATTCATTTCCAGTTCATTTCCATAATTAGTTCAGAAAATCTTCTTCATACTAAGATTAAACTCTGGTTTTGGTGGTTTTCCTTTAATTGTATTGGTGTGTTAGTTACAGGCTCTCCCCGACGCAGGGCGACCAGATAACTCAAATCACCAACTGTGACCCATTATTCCTGTAGTTAGCAAGATGAAGAGTCAAGATGAACGAATTCCAGACTTTAATATTCAAGCAAGAATAAATAGACCGTTATGCTTCCTTTGCTAAACTGAATATAGAGAACTTTACGGACAAAACTCTGCCAATTGTATTTCCCCTTTTCTCTTTCTTTTTTTCCTTCTTTCTTTGATGTCAGGGAATTTTTAGTGAAGCATTGTTTTCATCTCTTCCTGAATCCAAGTGAAATCCACATCTTTTGCATGTTTCCTGCATTACATTTTTATTGTGTGCGTGGAAATCAATATTCTAGATACATGCACAAGTGCACACATTAAAATGAACATGACTTCATTTATTTCCATGATTAGACATTCAAATAAAAGTGCTTGGGTGTCTGTTTTCATATTCATAGGTCGAGATCCGTACATCAGAGGTATTTGTATAAGTGACACTTTTATTACATTCATTTCATTTGCAATATGATAGTGGATCATAAATATGTTACTTTTATGCCACCAAATCTGATTTGTGGCACTTGGCCCTCACAAGGAGAATACTTGATATTTTATGGAGCACCTTGCGTCCAAGAGGCGCTTTGCAGACATCAGGCCCGGTTCTCCCAGGTGTGTAAATCATGCTCATGACCCTTTGGATGCCTCACCTGCTTTATCAGCCTGCCGGCTCGTGCCGCAGGAGTAGAGAGTGGTTCCTGAATCCCCTGCAGGTCTTGAGGTGGTGATAAGACCTTTAATGGCTGGAAGAAAGAGGCTCAGGTGAGCTCCATGTTACGCACAGAGGCCCTGGCGGCTGACCAAACTCCATACTTTGTCACATGTTCACTTCATCCTTCACAAAACAGTTTTTGTACCCCGCTGTGGGCCAAACACTGTATTAGGCCCCGGGGAAACACAGACTAAATAGGACCCTTGCCTATTCAGACTGGGAGAGGAGAGCTGTTTGGAACAGTAATTGGCCTCCACTTGTTGATAGGCGCTCTGATGCAGAGGTAACAGTATAGGCCCCCCACCCTCCGCATCTCATCGCCCAAGCCTTCCCAGGGTTGCACTGTGCCTGAGAGCAGCTTGTCAACACCCTGATCCGTCACAGGTATATTGGTGCTCATGCCAGCCAGCATCACTTCCATTGGGCTGGAAGAAGAGGCCAGCCGCCGACATCACAGGCAGCCTTTGGGGCCAGGCATGAGTTAGACAGCCCAGACTCCCCAGGCTCCCCACCCACCTTCCCATCCCTCCTCTCAGCTCGCTTTCCCCCTTCCCCAGCCTCAGCCTTCCCATCCTGGATCTGCCCCCCTGCCCCTACATGCACACGCCGGTAATACATACACAGCAGCCTTCACGGCACTCACCATGCAGCAGGATCGTGAATATATGTGACAGGACAGAGCACAGTGGTTCAGAGTGAGGGGCCCGGTGCCAGGTCTTTTGAATTCAGATTCCAACTATGTCATTGACAGGATGCACGGCCTTGGGCAGGCTACTTAGCTTTCTGCACCTCAATTTTCTCATCTGAGAAACAGGCATAATAACAATACTTCGCTCTCAGGTTGTTGAAGGGTCTAATGTGAATAGAAGGCTTCTATCGGTGCCCATTGCTGCTGCGGTAGCCGTAATGAACATTTCCGGTATTATGATAATGCGCCAGTGTGAGTCACAGTACATGTCATAACAGCGATGCCAATATTATTATTGTTACTGTTGCTATTGTATGATTAATGTCTGTCTCTCACCATAAGTGAGTTCCATGGCAGCAGGAACCATCTGTGTGGCTCACCCGTTGTTTCATCCCTGCAGCAGATGGTACATACTAGATGCTCAAAAAATATCCGAATGAATGAATGGACAGAAAATGAAGGAACAAATGAGTCCATCTGCTCATTTGGGGCCGCTACCAGGCAGCTCTTCTGAAGCATCACTGCCACTTGCAGCCATGAACCTCATGATAAAGCCCACAGATCCTCATGTTCAGATCTACCATTTCCACATGGAAGGGCCTGAAATTCTTCCTCCTGTATGACCAGCCTGCATAAGCCTTTACAATAGACTCACTGTTTCCCACCTAGCATGGTGTCCACATGTCTCTGGGAGCATGTTGCTGCTTTCGGAGAGGCTCTGAGAGGGGCCGGATCCCCTGAAAGGGTGGTGAAGCCAGTGTTTGCACCGAGTCCCTGGTCCCCTTGCAGCACCTGTGTCACCCCCTGCCCCACACCGGTACCCTACATGCAGGCAAGCTCATGGTGTCCCGTGCCTCGCCCAGATACCCTGTCTGCAATTCACGGCAGTTTAAAACCATTGAGCAAGGCAGTTGCTGAAGCCATGTGTTTAGAAGACTCATCCATCAACTTCTGGCCCTTTACATAATTGGGGCATTATCACCAGAGGGGTCATTGCATCTTGCCGTTGCTGAGGAGTTCCCGAAAGACTCAGGAATCCTCTGATCATGGCGACAGTAGGAGAGGCACTCTGCCTTGGGAGGTCAGGATCTATCTGGAAGGGAACCTGCGGTTACGCACGGGTCCCCTGGCAACCAGTCAGCTGGTAAAGCGTGCTCAGAGTTTGGGCCTCAAAGCACAGAAGATGGAGCTCTGGCTTTACAGCTGTTATTTTTGTAAATGGTGGGTGCTCTCTACACGACCCAACCGAGTTCCCCCACTGGGTGCCCTGGTACAGCTCTCCAGGGCCACCTTCCCACCTGACCTCATCTGTCCCTATCTGGCTTGGCGTGGATGCTCAGTGGCGGGAGCTCACAGAGTGCCCCTCGCACATTGCAGGTAACCTCTTGGGGGGCTGTGTTGCCTCACATGAGTTTCCCAGGTGATTTTCCAGGGGGCTGTGAGTGGATGGTGGACGGAGAAGCAGAATGCTGGCAAGCGTGGACACAAGTCCTCCAGACATACCTGGGGATGGGACTACGGGTAATTGTGTGTGTGCACGTGTGTGTGTGTGTGCGGGTCCTCCCTCTGCCATTCTGTATATCCCACTGAAATCTTGGCTTGACTACTTTCAAACATGGTGATCTTGGGCCTCAAGCTTTGAGAGTACAGAAGTGGAATTTTAATGCCTACCTCATCCAGTTCACTGTGGAATTTAGGGAACTAGAACTCTGTGTTGCTTATGGTGATGGCTGGCCCTTGCTAAGCAACCTATAAGGTGTATCACTGCTGTGTTAAGTGGTCCAAGCTGCCATGTTGGCTTCTGCCTCCAGTCAGAGCAGCTCCTAGTGTTCAGTGACTTGTGGCCTCCCTCAGGGGTCGGGGTTTTGTTATTCTGGTTTTAAGGTATGATTCATATAGCGTAACATTCCTCATTTTTAAGTGTTCAGTTCAGTGGTTTGTAGTATGTTCAGAAGGTTGGACAGCCATTACTGCTGCCTAATTCCAGAACATTTTCATCTCCCTAGAAAGAAACCCCATGCCGGTCAGCAGTCACTCCCTATCATCCACACACCCCAGCCCTTGGCAACCAGTGATCTGTCTTGTGTCTATGAATTTGCTTTCTCTGAACATCTCACAGATGGAATCATATGATAAGTGGCCTGTGGCGACCGGCTTCTTGCACGGAGCATGATGTTTATGGGGCTCATCCATGTTGTAATATGTGTCAGTCCTTCCTTTATGGCCAATACTGTTCCACTGTGTGGCACTGCCACATTTGGGTGTCCATCAGTTGATGGGCATGTGGGTTGTTTCCACTTTGGGGCTATTCTGAGTCATGCCACTGTGAACATTTGTGCGCAAGTTTGCATGAACATCTATTTCTGTTCTCTTGGGTGGACCCGGGCTTAGGACTGCTGGGTCATATGGTAAGTCTGTGTTTACCTTTCCAAGGGACTGCCAGACTGCTTCCCTCAGGGCTCTGTTTTAGAAGGACCCCGACTGCTTCGAGATGATTCTTGTGTTAACTAACAAAAAGGGTCACGAACAGGAGCCAGGGAAGGAGAGGGCTGCTAACATACACCGAGAGCCCGTACTGTTCTCACCAAGGCTTCTGGCCACCGCCTCCCCTCCTGGGCCCGGGCTCTGCCCTCCTGGAGAGCCCCTGGGACATCCCTGCCGCCAAGCACTACCCTCCTCCTCTCCCATCATCCTCTCCTGCTGACTATATTCTTTGCTTTCTCACTGCTTTAAACCACATGCTGCCCTCACCCGGCGTCCCGCACCTGCTAGGAGTGGTCTGGGCACTTGGCCAGGCTGCACTGGAAAGGAGTACACTTGAGGCCGAGTAACTTCGCGCTGTCTTTACCCACTCACCTTCGATCTGGAAATGTTCTGAGCCAAAGAACAGTGTTGTTTCAGAGTCCTGGGGGAAGAGAATCAACTGGAGAGGTATTGTTTTCTTCTCCAACGGGTCCACTCCCTTAGGAATAAGTGAGTCCAAGTGAAGAAAGAATTTGGCAACTGTGTAAACATTCTTTGGTCTATCTGATGCTCAGTTTGTTCATCTGTAAAATGAGTTTACAACTGCCTACCCGATAAGGGGATTAAGGGAGATACTGTGGACACAGTTCCCAGTACAGCGCTTAAGACATTCAAGAAATGTGCGTATTCTCCTGGACTGCCTTCCCTCCTAGCCAGGAGTCCGGGACTTATACAGACACTGGGATTGTTCGGTACCATTCATTCCCTCCCTCCCCATTCCCAGCTGTTTCCTTTCACCTTACTGCCCTCCCCAGGCCTGCCTTTTACCTTGCCCTCAGCTCCTGCCCCGTGCGGGGCCTTGGGATCCTCGCGGTGTAGACCCAGGGAACTGCTAGTTCTCAGATCACCCTGGGTGCTCTCAGGGAGGCCATGCAGGCCAAATCCTCTTAGGGCAGATCGGATTATGACCTGGGTCATTTTGCAACACAGATTCTCAGGTCATGGTGGTGGCATACACGGCCAGGTGGTGTCCAGCCTGGCAACCCCTGGGTCCCCAGGGAATGTGGACTGCCCGGAGGGGATTGGTGTGGTCTAGTTTTACCTGTTGGACTCTGGGTTTCAGTTTCCCTCCCCAGGAGATCTTCACCAGAGGCCAGAGCTTTGCATTACACTCAGTTTGAAGTCATCTGAGAGCTCTGCACTGTGAGGGGAGGCATGGGCTTCCACAGCCCCAGGGTCTCGGTCCGGACTCTCCCTGGCAGTAGCCGCAGCTGGGAAGGTGCCGAGGCAAATACACACACCCGCCAAGGGGCTGGCGGACCAGATGAGATGTGGAGTCGAGCAGCTACAGATGAATAAGCGAATATTGAATGGACAAATAGCTTTTCAGGCCAAAAGCTCCTAATGCATAGATTATTATCTTAAAATAACTTTTTATAACAACAAATAATTTTTCATTTGTATATTATATATAATGTATATAATAAGTAATCTGTATAAATAATAATAAAAGACTACATGATTAGTACCAAAAGTCTAGGAAGCAGAAAAAGCATGAAGGAACAAAAATTATCATCCCATCACCTTTAAGATGAATCTCTTCAAAAGTGTTAGTTAATTCAGAAAACTAAATAACAACAATAACAACAAAAACCAGAAGGGTTAGCCAGGAATCTTAATTAATGATGCAACAAAGGTTTTGTTCAGCGACATGTCTCCCAGGCCCAAGTGGTTCCCTTGTAATGCCTCGTGAGCCCCTCTGGAACCAGGGAGCCCCTCTGGAACCAGGGAGAACATGCTTGGAAAAATCGTCTGTTCGAGGACCATTCCACTCAAACAGAGGCTCTCAGCCTTCTGGGTGAGCCTAACCTCTCTTGAAGAATGGGTTGGCAGGTATACACACAGAAGGACAAACTGCCCTCTCTGCTGGGGTCCTCTGGCCACCAAACCTCTCTTCTTGGGAGATGTGTTTATGGCAACTTTTCCCACTGTTCCTGTTCCAAGTGTCAAGTGAGTCCAGGCAGCATCAGGAAATGGAAACTTCCAGCTCAGGCAGCGCAGGCCCGGCCATTAGTGACCACTGACTTGCCTTCTCTCTCATTTCCAGCTGTCAGGAATGATAGGAACAAGAAGAAGAAGGAGCCTTCGAAGCAGGAATGCACGGAAAGCTATGAAATGACAGCTGAGCTGGACGATCTCACGGAGAAGATCCGCAAAGCCCACCAGGAAACCTTCCCCTCACTCTGCCAGCTGGGCAAATACACCACGGTAAGAAACGCTGCCACCCCAGGCTGCAGGCCCTTGCGTTCATGCCCCCTCCCTTCTTCCCTGTCCCCTGGCCTCAGACCCGGAGGGGACATCCACCCAGACGTGGCCCAGGACATCTGAGTGGGGCTACATGGTGGCCACCTCCCTCCATGTGGCCATCTGTGGACAGTCAGATGGGTGTTGCCTCCGATCGAGTCATGCATGCGTGCATTCACTCAAGAACCACAGACTGAGCACGAGCGCTCATTATGTGCCAGGCCGCGTGCAGGGTGCCAGTGACAGGGGTGAATAAGATAAGGTTTCTGCTCGCAGGGACGTGCAGTCTGGCAAAGGAGACACGTGAAGCCAATAAGGTGTTATAGGAGTCATGACAGACATCTGTACGGAGCCCAATGGGGACCTAGAGGGGACACGAGGCAGTGTTTTAAAAATACCCATCCAGCTGTAAGGTCCAACCTGGCCCCAGGTCCGGCTGGAGAGAGGATGTCAAGCCCTTGAGCCAGGGCTGGAAAAAGCACAGATGTGACTCCTCCCTGGGGAGGTGGAGGTCCCGCTGTGCTTCCCAGAGCTCCATTAGAAATAGCTCTCACTGCAGGTCGAAATAAAGAAGCTAGGCGGGAGAGGATGGGAGATCAAGGGCAGGTGGCATATGATGACTGGTCTGAAATATGTCGCTGGAGACGCATAAGGTACTTCAGTCTTTTATACTGGTTTTTGCGGGTATTATGTTTGCTGACATCAATTCGCAGTGTGTGGCACGTGGTAGGCAGTCAATAAGAATTTGTTGAATGAATGAATGAATGAATGAATGAATGAATATAACTAGAATGCTATTCTGGCCTCCCTAAGTAGCTTATGTTGCTTGCTTAAAAGGCTGATAAACGTACTTTTAAAATAATCCAAAATGGGCAGCCCCGGTGGCCCAGCGGTTGAGCGCCACCTTCAGCTCAGGGTGTGATCCTGGGGTCCTGGGATGAGTCCCACATCGGGCTCCCTGCAGGGAGCCTGCTTCTCCCTCTGCCTGTGTCTGTCTGTCTCTGTGTGTGTGTGTGTGTGTGTGTGTGTGTGTGTGTGTGTGTGTCTGTCATGAATAAATAAATAAAATCTTTAAAAAAAAATAATCCAAGTTATCGTATTTGCTGGCTTGGTGACTGGCGTACTAGAAAAAGAACAGGAGGAAAGCTCCTGACGATCCAGAATTGAAGTGTTGGTGCTGAAAGGAGGACAGTGAGCGCCGGGCTGGGAAGCTGCTCCGAGGGAGCCCGCGTCTTGCATTCGGGTGTTGTCGCCACAGCTCTTTCTGTACAATGGGAATGGTAAGCAGGAGCGGGCCCAGGGGGTTTGCTGCGCAGATTTGTACTAGAACCTGCTGGGGCGGCATCCCAGCTAAGCCCAAGGCTGCTGGTGGGTAGCCCGGGAGTTAGATGGCGCCAAGCCGAAGACCAGCTCAGAAAGCAGAAGACCGTCCTAGAGCAGCGCTCTCCAGACCTCCGTGTGTTCACTTCTGAAGCATCTGGCAATCATATTGAGATGCGGGTTCTGACTCCGCAGGTTTGGCGGTGCTGGGGGCCGGGGTGGGAGGGGGAGCATTTCTAACAAGCTTCTAGGTGACCTGCTGCGGCTGGGCTGCAGACCACACTCTAAACAGCAGACGCCGTGAAGCGTACTTAGTAGCCGGACCCAGGATGACCTGCTGGGCCCAGCCAGGCCCTTGGTGTCAAGGAGAAGGAGAGACATGGGTGTGCTTCACCCACCAGTGTGGAAAGCTGGTGACCTACCCTCCCAGGCTACGGGAAAGGCTTGATTCAGTGGATAGGCCCCCCCTGAGCTTGGGGAGCATATCCTAGCCCAGAGAGACACAGAGCAGGCAAGGCTGGACGCCATAAGGGAGCTTTGTTTTAACCCAGGAGGTAAAGCAGGCCCATGAGCCAAGAGGTGGTGGAGGTAATGCTTTTTATCAAGAGCAAGAGCGCTAGAAGCTTAAATCCTGCTTAGCTAACACCAGTCAGCCGAGTGACTGTGTGCAAGTTATTAACTTCTCTCAGCCTCATTTTTCCCATCTGTTGAATGGGGAGGATATAAAACGGTCAGAAAAATTCAACAATTCATGAGAAGCTTCTGTGATGGGAAATACCTATACAACAGTGATGTGGCAAGAGCACCATCTACCCCACATCCACCCACTGGATATGAACTGATAGTCCGGGGAGCTAGTCCCATGCTGGGTGCATCTGATGCCACAGAGAAGTAAGATGATTAACCAGTGCCGAGGAGCATATCATTTATTCCTTTTAGAAATATTAACGATTGCCGACTGCTGCAGGCACTGTTTTGGGCTAAGGATCAAACTGGATGCACCCTGACCTAGGAAAATCAGGAAGTCAACTGAGGATGGGCTCAGGGGGACGGACAGAAGGAGGCGAGCGGATTAGTGGGACTGTGTTGGGAGTGAGTGGGAAGTAAGAAATAGCTTTGCAAGTGTGCCTGGGAGGCTCAGTCGGTTTAAGTGTCTGACTTGATTTCGGCTCATGTCACGACATCAAGGCCATGAGATCGAGCCCCACATCAGGCTCTCTGCTCAGTGGAGGTGGGTGGGGGTCTGGTTGAAATCCTCTGTCTCCCACTGCCCCTCATCCTGTGCTCACTCTCTCTAAAATAAGTGAATAAATAAATCAGAAAGAACGAAAGAAAGCCTTGCAGAGCCTTGAACACTGACTGAGGAATTTGTACTTTAGTCTGTAAATAATGGAGAGAAAGAGGAAGTCTTCTCAGGAGTCTTTGTTATCGTTATCACCATTATTATTACAGCTAGTAGTTACTGAGCATTTACTCTGTACCAGGGACCCTGCTAAGTACTGTGAATATTCATTCTTTGCCTCCTTATGGGACGTTATAAAGCAGGTGTTGTTGCTTCCATGTTACAGATGAGTAAGCTGGTGTGTGGAAAGGCCAAATAATGTGCCCCGTGTCTCATAGCAAATACTTGGGACTTGAACGTGAACTGCCTGAGTCCAGGGACGGCCCTTGTAGCCACACCATACACTGGAGACATCAAGGGGGAGGTTGACGAAGCAGGATGGAAGCAGGAGCCTTTGGGCATCTAGTTAGGAGGGAGTGGCTGTTATCCAGGAATAAATCAAACTGTTAGCTCCCGAAAAGAGTAAAAGAGACAAAGCAGGGAGGACTTCCTGGAAGTGGAAATTTCGGAGCCAGATCAGATGAGACACATTTTATGACAATCCTTAGGATCATTTGCTATGGTCTCAGGGGTCTCCTCCTCTCTTCCCCAGACGGGGCTTTCTTAGTGTGGCCTAGACAGTCCACCAGGCCCCGACTCACCTGGTAACTGGATGGTGTCCGCTGTACTCCAGGGGAGGGCTGGGCAAACACAAGGCATAGCATCGCCTCTGCCCAGAACGTACGCCCTGCTGTGACCCAGCTTCCTACAGGGCCTGAGACCAAATGGTCTTTCAGGCTGGACCTCCCCCTGTTCCCTCCCACCCCAAAAGGCAGCTAGGGATTCTGGCCAGGCTCACCAGGGTCTCTACTACCCTCCCTCCCCCAGGACTCCCTTTCCTTTTGGGTTCCCATTATACCACAGGTCTGATTCCACATGTCTCCAGGCTGTGGGGCTACCTGCCCAGCCTTCCCGGAGAATGCAGCAGGGGCTGGCAGGGCCCTGTCCCGAGGCTCACACTGCAAGTCCCAGGGACCTGCGGGAGGGCTCTCGAGGGCTGCTAGAGCCGCTTGGCTCACATGTGGGGCACTGACACTCCTGGGGGATCCCCCACCCAAGAACAAAAAGAAGCTGATGGGTGAATGCCCCAGCTCCCTTGCCCCTAGGAAAGATACCTCTTAGGTTCTCTAAACCATTTCTTAGGGGTCCCCAGCAAGATGAGCCCAGGTGCCCACAGGGATGGTCTTTACTGGCTGCCTCCCCTCCCCAGCCCTCCTCTGGTGCTTCCTGGGACTCATTCCCAGAAAGCTGCTTGCATTCAAATCCTAGTCTCAAGGTCTGCTTTTGGCCCAAGGTGGCAGGGGGTGGGGTGGGGGGTAGTTCCTGAGGGCCTCCAGGCCCCTTCCCACCCACCCCTCTTTGGGTGAGACACCATCCATCCCCAGATGGGGTCCACCATCCTAAGCACTTTGTGGGGATTTCTGCCCCTAGTTTTTTAGATTGATTTATTTTAGAGAGAGCGAGCCAGCACATGTGAGTGGGGGAGGGGCAGGCTGAGAGACCCTCCAGCAGGCTCCCTGCTGAGCACAGAGCCCAACGTGGGGCTCGATCTCACCACCCATGGGATCATGACCTGAGCCAAAACCAAGAGTTGGACACTTAACCGACTGAGCCACCCAGGTGCCCCTTTCTGCACCTGTTTTCATCCATCAAGGAAAATGGAAATACAGCCTCCCTTCTCCAGAGGGTGATCCTTAACCACAGGACAGCCAACCTCCTTCCAGAAGCACGCTGCCCGTTTGTGGGATCCCATCTGCTCTGATAACAGTCTCTCATCCGGCTTTTCTCTTTATTTCTACTCTGTATACAGATGTAGCTCAGTTTTTATTGTAAGCAACTTCAAATCCTTTCTGGAAGTAGGTGGGGATATAAATAAATAACAGCAGCCATAACACATTCTCGGCAAGCTCTTAGTTCTGAGTTGAGCTTTTTTTTTTTTTTTTTTTTTTTTTAAGAGCTTTTTTTAGACAGGCAGTTGCTTCCACTGCAAGGAAACTTCCTGCCATCCTCACTAGCCTGGCCTCCCTGTCAGATGCCTTTAGAATAAGTGGGCAGAGAGGAATTAAAAAGGCAGCTAGCCACCCACCTATAGACCTTTGAAAAAGTACTTCCCTTTTCTTTTCTCATTACAGTAGATTTGGGACACATAGCCCAGCCCCAGGGGGCATAGAAGTGGGTGATGAGGCAGGAATATATACTCCTCTGCCCTCCACTCCCAGGCCTGGGCAGGGTGCTCACCTCCAAACTTCAGAGCTAGTCTCTTTGGGAAGGTTCCTAACCAGTGATCACCTCTCCACAAACGAGGAGAGTTGGAGGGGGATTCCATGGAGCGAGTGGAAAGCAAGCCAGTGGCTATTTATAGATGAGTCTCCAAAATAGAATGAAGAAGCAAACCGAAGGAAGCAGCATCCCAGTTCTGAGGATATTTACTCTGCTTCCAGAGGTCACATTCCAGCAATAATGTAGTTTGCGTTTTTGGACTTTGTAGACCTAGGGTTAAATCTGGCCTGTGCTACCTAAGATCGCATGACCTCGGACTCATCCTAGGAACCTCGGCCCCGTCCTCTGTGTAATGGGATTTGCATGACACCCACCTCGTGGGATTCCTGGAAAGGTTAAGTGAAACAACTGTGTCAGCCTCTTGTGTAGTTTCTGGCGGAGGGATGTGCAAAACGGGCCAGTCTCCTCTCGATCGTGTTAGGAACACTGTGTCACACACACAGGTTCTGGGAAGGGAAAGTGGTAGGTGGGCAAGCGAGGCAGTCTCCAGGCAGCGTGACCCCAGCCTGGGCTGTCCGCTCCCGCATCCTGCTGCTTGGCACGCCGTGTGGGGGCTGTTCGTCTCCTTGCAGAGCTTGATGGCACATAAGCTGCCCTCCAAGGGGCTCGTGGAGTTGAGCTATGGAGATTTAAGGAGCCCTTCATCTACTTAGAAAAATGACCACCAACAAAATCATTAAACCTCCAAAAGACTTTCCAGGAAACAACTGCTTTAGAAAAGGAAGGATATTGTGAGTAGTTCTGGCCACGGTGCACTTGGCTTTCATTCTAGCAAACTAACACTGGGATCAACCAGAGAATCAGAACCTGACACTCAGAAGGTCACCCTCCCAGGAGAGACGCACCTGGTTGGGGGGAAGATGAACGGGGTGTCATGAGTTCTAGTCTCCACTCGACCGGCCTCCCTGTTGGCTGACCTTGAACCAGTTCTTATCTTTTGTGAGCCTGTTTCCTGTCAGTAAACATACCTGCCCTGCCTGTATCACGTCGACTATTCTTTCATTTTCCAGCACGCATAGACTGTGTCCCTGCTGTATTCGTCTGCTAAGGCCGCCGTAACAAAGTACCACAGACCGGGTGGCTTCAGTCAACAGCAATTTATTGCTCTCCAGTCCGGAAGCCGGAAGCCCAATACCAAGATGTCAGGGCCATGCTCGCTCCGTTGGCTCTAGGGAACAATCCTTCCTTGCCTCTTCTAGCTTCTGCTCTTGGGGGCCATTCTTGGCACTACTCGGCTTGGAGAAGTGTCATTCCAATCCCGTGTCTTCACATGGCTTCTCCTGCCTGAGTGTTTTCATGCCATCTTCTCTCCATTCGCTTCTGTCTCTCTCCAAATGTCCCCTTATAGGAGCACCGGTCATACGAGAATGAGCCCTGCCTAATGACCTCATTTTCAGTCGATAACTTGTGTTAAGGACCCCATTTCTGAGTAAGGTCACACTCTGAAGTTACTGGGGATTAGGACTTCAACGTGTCTTCTGTGGCGACGGTGGCAGGAGAGGTACACAGCTCAACCCTAGCACCCACGGAGTGCAAAGTCGGAGGGCGCGGACACCTACCCTCCCGGGCTTGCAGCTCTTCTCTGAGGCCTGGCTGAAAAGCAAATGTTGTCACATGTTTGTGAGCTTTTAGAAGCCTCTGGCAGTATACATCACGCGTCTTGTCTTTGGCTTTTAGTGAAAAGTGCCCTCTGGGTACTGTGCTACATTCCCTGGATCTTACTGGGCGGTGGAAAAAGGAAAAGACGTTTTCAGTCAAGGGAATAGCATGAGCATGGCCAGGAGTTTGGCAGAGGAGGGGCTGGATGCAGAGCCTGAGGAGATAGGTGAGGGCTGGCAGGCGGGGCCTTTGTGAGCTGGGGTAAGGTTTGTGTGTGAACATGGGCCAAGTGAGGTTTCCAGACGGAAGAAGCAGGGCCAAGGGGGTGAGCCTGTGCTCTGTGCCCGGCCACAGGCTTTGGCAGGTCAGCAGGGCAGAGCTTTCGTTCATCCTTAGACGTGCCCCTGGGACTCCAGAAGCCATCCGTGGACTTTCAGAGCAGCTGAGACCACCCCAAAATCTAGCACCTCCTGGACATCCTCTGGAACACTGATCTGTACCTTCCAGCCGATCTATTCCAAAGGTTATACCCCTGCACTCCACCAAGGTCCCTGAATCTCTGAGATCGCCAGCAATGAATAGGCTGCGGCCGTCCCTTTTAGTCTCATGTGTGGGTCTCAGAATCTTAGGTTGATGGGGGTACAGGAGCACCCCTAAAACATTACCTTCAGGGATATCGTGTTTGCTTCTAGCCAGACTTCCCAGAAACTCTTGGGGAGGTCCTCCGAGACCCTTGTTGCCTCTCCCTTCCCGTTGCCCATGGCCCGTTGCTCAGAGCCCTCTCCCTCTCTGCCCATGGGCTGCTCCATGCCTGTCTGTCCACCCGTAATGCAGGATGGCTGCCAACCTGCCTGTCCCCACCTGTTGGAAGCAGGTCTTAAGGGAAATGTTAAAAGTGTGCCGGGGGCCCCGACACTGCCCTCCTCCCGCTGATGAACGTACCCCAGCTGGCACATTCCTGAGGCCGTGTTGTCACAGTGCCTAGATACGTGTTTGTTGACCACAGAGGGATGTGGCCTGGCACATAACGTTCTCTTCATGATGACCCTGGGGATCTTTCAGCCACCTTCTGGAAGCATCCAGCATTCCAACCAGGAGGGAGATCACAAATGCAATAGCAGGTTCTAGAAGGCAGAAAGTTCAGGCCACAGGCCACGAAGCAGAACCCGAGCTGGACCGAGGAGCAGGAGGGTGGGTGGCACAGTATGGGGGTCAGGAGCATGGACTGTGCGGCCGCACTGCCCTGTGCGAATCCCGTGCCCTCCACCTAACGGCTGGGCGTCTTGCCCAAGTGACTTCACGTCTCTGGGCCTCAGCCTCCACCCCAGCCGGATGGGCCGGGAACAGCCTTCCCGAAGGAGGGTGCTGTGAGGATTAGAGGGAGCTGGTTGTGAAGCCCTCCGGAGGGGGCCTGGCCCCAGGGCTTGTGGCATGGGACACGTGTGCCACGGGGACACGGAAGGCGGATGACAGGAACAGTCTGTGGTGCGACTGGAAGGGGCATCGGCCTGTCCGGGCGGCCGAGGGCAGATCAGGCCCAGGGAAGGAGGCACCTGGCAGGTGCGCCCGGCACCCCCTGGGCAGCGTAGCTCCTTGCTGGGGGGAGCTGCGTCTCCCCCTTAGCTGAACAGGAGCAACAGGCAGCCCGGCTCGACCACCGTGGTGTCCAGGGGGGCCCGCGCAGCCCTGTGGGAAGGCAGAGTGGGGTGCCCACCTGGAGGGGGGCTCCCACCCCCTAGGAGGAGCAGGGGATGGGAGGAGAGCCAGGGTTTGAGGGGGGCCTGCTGCTCCCCACAGGCTGTGCTCCTCCCCAGCCCGGGCCTCCCCCGCCGCCCTGGCCTCCCACTCCTCCACCAGTTCCAGAAGGGCCTCCCCAACCCCACCCTTCCCTCCCTGCTCCCCGAACCGCCTTCCTTGCCACCCCAAACAAGCAGGGCTCTCCATTTGCTGCCACCGGCAGAAAATATATAAGCCATTTTAAACCTCATGCCTATGAATCGAGCGCCCGGTATAATAAAACACCGGGTTATTTTGTGTTTTATTAACTGCCTCTTCCCTTCGGTTTGCATAATAGTGAGTTAGATTTACATGCCATTAAGACGGCTGTGCATTATTTTTAATAGAAGGTACGACAGGCTTCTCTCCTGCAGCCTGGGGTGTGATGAAGTAACCTCATAGGATGCTGATGAAGGTTTTGTTCACACTCGCTGGGTCGGGCCAATGTCTTTTTTTCCAGATGGATACTCCATTGTCAAATGATTTCCCGCCGTAAGCTCGCCTCTGTGTGCCTCTCTTCCGTGTCATCTTCCTACAAACTGGATAAACTGCCTATTAAATTTAATTACAGCCCGAATGGCCGCACATCTTGATCCTCTGTTCCCCTGGGTGTACTGTATGCCACCAAGGTCCTTGAGGAAGGAATAAAATAAATCTGGACGAAGAGTGCCTCGCTCCTGCAGAGGGTGCTGCAGGAGGTGACGGTGGCACCCACCTTTTGAAGGCCTTCCGGGGCACCCCTTAGGCCCACTTTCCTTTTTGGCTCTCCTCCCCGGCATTTAAAATGAAAGCTAAGTTTTATTGGCTCTGGGCTGATCTTCACTGGGGTGAGGAACTAAGGATGGGTATTTGGGACGCACAGTTCCCTTCACTGAACTGTTGACATTTGTCAGAGGCCTAAACGCCAGGCCCGTGAGCCTTGTCTTTCACTGGGTGGTTCCACTTTGCTTCCACAGGCAGCAGAGGCTCCTGAGCAGGCCTAGACCGCAGCGTGGGGAGCCTCATCCTCAGGATGTAGTTGTCCTGAGACGTCTGGGACAAGCCAAGACTTGGGGGAACATCGTTCCTCATTGGTTCGTTTAACGAATGTCTATTGGGCCCCTGCTTGCTATGTACCAGGCACTGTTCTAGACCTTGAGGATGCAGCAGGGGGAAATGAGACAAGAAGGCCCGTGTTAGTAAGGCCTTATAGTGCGGTAGGCGGTAAGTGCCGTGGACACCGAGCAGGATGGGGAGCAGCTGCAGTGCCAGCAGAAGGATCCTGTAGATCTCGACAGAGTGGGCTGGTGCGGGCTCAAGAGAGATGACATTTGATCAAAGACTTGAAGGAATGAGGGCGTGCACCACGTAGGTAGTGAGGGGAACAGGAATCCAGGTGGACGGAACAGCCAGTGCAAAGACCCAGAGGCGGTGCGTGCCCACTTGTTCGGGGACAGCAAGAGACCCATGAGGCTTGGGGGCGGGAGTGAGCTAGGAGGGAGTGGGAAGGTAGGGAGTCAGATCTGGGGTTGGATCCGGGAGGGCCTTGCAGGCCAGTGAGAGGACTGTGGCTTTTGGTCTGTTTTTTGTTTGTTTGTTTGTTTTTTCAAAAAAGTCATGGTGTGGATCAGGTGTGGCTGGATCCAGCGTTTCAGTACCTTCAGGACAGACTCACTCTTCCTCTCTCTCCATCACTCACCACAGCTTTCCTCTGAGTTGGCTTCATTCTTAAGAGGCCTTCTCCACCTGGTAGCCCCTGAAAACCCCTGGCCACCCACACTGACAGCTTTGCTTCCCTTTATTCTAACTCGAGCCCCAGAAGTGAGCCTCATGGGCCTGCTGTCGGTCACCCACTCCTCTCGGAGCCAATGCCTGTAGCCAGGAAGAGGGCCTGTTGTGATTAGCGAGACCACGGTCAAGTGCCCTCCGATACTTGAGGGGGTCCCAGAGCCCTGCCCAAACCCCGAGGGCTCGGAGGGAGGGAGGAGCAAGGGGATGACAAAAAGGCAAGCAATACAAGGTAGTCATTTGACTGCGTTCACACCAGAGATTCTGCTCTGGAGATTGGATAAAGAAAAAAAAAAAAGAAAAACCCCACAAAAGGCACTTTCCTGGGTATGTTTTAGTGTAACCGCAGCTGAAAGCTGAGACCGTCAGTACGTTCTGGCAACTACCGAGTGGTACCCTATTTCCTGTGTGTACTGTGCGCATCCTCTTTATGGACTAACTGAAGAGAGCGAGGCTGAGGAGTGTGATGGGCGGCGGAGTGCGGACCCGGATGGGGACCTTGCTGGCCGTGCTACCTCTGCTCGTGGAGAAGACGGTCACGGCTGTGGTCTGGACCCTCGGGCGGCGCGGTGGGCAAGAACGGGTGCCGAGGAAAGGGTTGCAATACTGGCCAACCCCCGGAACACACCAGGCCCCCTCTGTGCCCTGGGGTCCCACTTAATCTTCCTGGCAGCCTTTGAGGGCAGGTGGCCTGTCGCCCACTTTACAAAAGGGGAGAATGAGGCGCTGCTTACTGGAGGGCACACCTGTCACCTGGCGGCCGGGCAGACGTGGGAGCCGCTTCCAGCCCCTCGGGGGCAAGTTAGCTCCGTGTCTCAGGATGGAGCTCAGAACAGCCAGCGCCTTCTTTGCCGAGTGGGCTTGGGTGAGGTCCCGAGCGGGGCCCTGGACGGGGCCTGTCGTGGCAAGTCCCAGGGAGCAGCAGGTGCCTGGCCCGCCCGGCTGTCAGCTCATCGGGGCTGGAAGCGTGTGTGTGTGTGCGGGCTCAGCCCCTGGCTGCACACGTGCGTGCGTGTGTGCGAGTGGGTCAGGAAAGTTCGTGGAGCGAGGGAGGGATGAGAGAGGCAGGCCAAGAAGTGAATGAATGAAGGAGTATGCAGATGGATGGAGGAACCCGTCCAGTAGGTGGACAGAAATCTGAGGTCACCGCGGTGCCAGAGGAAGGGTTCCCCCTGATTTATTCTGTGGCTTCCAGAAGCTCCTGCAGGAAGCTGGGCGTGGGGTCCAAGATTAAAGGCACCGAGGGGAGAGAAGGCCGGGCCCTTCCCAGGGGAGCAGCTGTGTCACCCTCCCACCCCGAGTGGGACCGTGTCATCGTGCTGCGCGGGGCCCCGAGGTCGCCCAGCGCTGGGACCAGGGGCGCCCGGAGAAGCTTGCCTGTGGCCCTCACAGCACTGAGGTCGCCTAGAGAGTCCATGTTCTGTTGTTGTCATTTTGTTTGAATTCACTCTGGCTCTGGCTTGTCTTTTATCTTTATGGTGAACGACTGCAAATGCGGCGTGGAGCCGAGAGAGTAGAGAAGCCGACGCCCCCGGCGATCACTCCCCGCCCACCTTGTTGCACCCTCCCGCCGGCGCACTCTCTCCCCATCATCTGTTACGTGGAAGTAAATTACAGACGTGCTATTTGGCCTGGAAATATGTTTAATGTTCTCAATGGTGGGAACTTCCCACCAAAAGCAATGTCAACAAAAGCAGTGTTTTCATCGCAGAAAATTAGCATCTCAGACACCTTAATATCTCACATTCCCACTTTTCTCACACGTGTCAGTTTCTGTGGTTTATTTGAATGAGAATTCGCATAAGATCTACACGTTGTAATTGTAAGACTCCTCAGTTTTTCTTTTCTTTTTTCTTTTTTTTTTTTTTTAGTTCCCTCCCGGGCCTCTGTCCCTACCTTGGCCCTGGACGCCCCCGATCTGCTCTCTCTCCCTCCAGCTTTGCTGTTTTCAGAATGTCCTGTACGTGGAGTCGTTCTGTGTGCAGGTGTCTGGCATCCCTTGGCGTGGTCATGGTGCGTCTGAGGCTCACCCACGTTGCGGCCCACGTTGGCCGTCCCTTTGCTGTTACTCTTGGCCGGCATTCCATCGCGTGGGGTGCCACGGATGTATCCATACTGGTTAATGAGCATTTAGGTGGAGTTGCTTTTAGTCTGTAGGTTTCTCTTCCATCTCGCGTTACCCTCTTGCAGTGTATTTGTTGAAGACCCTGATTTGCTGTTTCGATGGAAGCTCCAGCATTCTGCATGGTGACAGGTTCCTCCCCCGTGGTGTAGCTTGCCACGTTCCTCTGACTCCCGGATTTCCAGCAGTTCCATCTAGAGCTCCGCTCTCATTCTGCTTTGACTGTTTTGTAGATGATGGTTGTGATTCCATGACGTTTTTAAGATTTTAGCAGCCACTGTTGGTCAGGGCCTGGAGCCACTAATTCATCGGTGTTCCAAAATGGTGACTCCTTACTGCATCGTTCCTTCGCTCACTAGCTGGGATAATCGCATAAAGAGAAACTCCCTTTATCTGTTACTTGATGTTCCAGTGGTTCAGGGATAGGATGTTGAGCATTTTTAAAAGAATCCAAGCTAAACACTCAGCCACCCCAACAGGAAGCTCCCTGGTCAAGACTTAACTATTAGCACATCAGGAGGAAATGCGCCGAGTTCCTGTCTTCTGTCGAGCTTTCCACAAACTACTCCTGACAGTGTTTTCTCTCCCCACTTAGAATTCCAGTGCTGACCATCGAGTCCGACTGGACCTGGGCCTCTGGGACAAATTCAGTGAACTGGCCACCAAGTGCATTATTAAGATTGTGGAGTTTGCTAAACGTCTGCCAGGCTTCACCGGCTTGACCATCGCGGACCAAATCACCCTGCTGAAGGCCGCCTGCCTGGACATTCTGGTAGGTGCCCTGCTGAACTCATAGTCAGAGGTTGGGTGGGGGGAGGAGGTGACTGAGATGCTTTGAAGAACTCCAGAGGCTTTGGTCCACCCAGCCCCTCCTCCTGCCACTTCCATTGCACACTGAGCCCCATCCTCCCTGCCTGAATCTCGGCTCCACCACCAAAGGTTCAGAGACCCCCTGGAAATAAGCAGAACCTCCTACCTTCTCCACCTGGTTGTGGGAGCCTCCCTGCATGACCTCGGAACGGACCCAGGCTGTCTTGGTCACAGGCCTCCTTGCTCCCCTAGAGCCCCTTCCATGGGCCCCCCTTGTAAGTCATTGATTAGGCCGTCAGGCTTCTCCAAGCTACACCGACTGGAGGTGGCACATAGTGCCCTGCTTCTACCCTCTATCGGTGGCCTTGGAAAATCACTTCCTTCCATAGGATTCAGGGTCCCTGTCTGTGCAAAGAGAATGGATCCCTGTTGCCTCTTTTCACTCTGCTGTTCCTGCACTGTGGCTCCTAGGGCTCTAGAGGGGTTAAGGATGCTGTCACACCTTGTCCTCTGTGGGTCTACTGGCCGGATGCCTGCCCTCCCTCTCCCTGCTTGGAGCTTCAGGGATGGTGTGATTAATTCTGGCTGGGGGGTTGGTTTCCATGGGTGAGAAACAGCCCCCATTACAGGTGACAGGGATGTATCTTGCCTTGGGGGAGTGGAAGGAGTGTGCTAAGGGCCTCTGGAGGAACTGGGAGGGGACGTTGGCCCCCAGGGACGTATCAGAAAATAGAGAAAGTAAAACTAGCTTTTGAGGTGCTTTAAAAGCATAGATGTTTCTTTTTATGACATCTTTCCTAGCTTTGGGTATAAACAATTCTGCAAAGCAAATATAGTTACTCACTGTAATTAAACACACACAGGGGATCCCTGGGTGGCTCAGCGGTTTAGCACCACCTTTGGCCCAGTGCATGATCCTGGAGACCAGGGATCGAGTCCCGCGTCGGGCTCCCTGCGTGGAGCCTGCTTCTCCCTCTGCCTGTGTCTCTGCCTCTCTCTCTCTCTCTCTCTCTGTCTGTCTCTCATGAATAAATAAATAAAATCTTTAAAACACACACACACACAATCCTCAGGAGGAGAAAGGACCCCATATGAGGCAGTTGTGCAGGACACTTGGACGTTTATGTGTCTTTCTGCTCACTGGTTGGATCTTAGGAGGGGTGGTAATGGTTACTCAGTAACCTACAAGTGCCAGGGATCCTGAGAGTGTATATAGTATTTTTTCATCTCAAAAATCAGACGGTCTGGGATGAACCTAGGGACATTCAGAAAAAATGAAAGCTTACAGCAGCTTTCACTTATCACCTACCTGCATCCTATAGCTTCTCTAAACCTCAGCTCATTTGAGCCTCACACAACTCAGTGAGCCTGGCTGGGTATGGAGATTCAGCCCAGTTTACAGATGAGGAGCTAGAGACGGGGTCAGTCACCTGGGTCAGGTGAATGCTGGAATCAAAACCCAAGACCCACATCTTTCGATTCCAAAAGCCATGAGAGGATTAGAAGCATAAACAGGGGACAGTATTAGGTAGGCCCTGGGCAGAGAACTAGCCAGGCCACCAGGGATTAATAGAGGCCACCAAGCAAATCAATAATGTCATTAACAACGAGCTACTGGAAGAATTCACAACAAAGCCCGGGCTTTCTTATCCTTTCCTCACAATTCCTTACGGTATAGTACATCCCCGAGATAGGAGTAGAGACCGCAGTTATCAGCACGTGGTGAGAGGTGCCCCAGAGGCCTGGGGTGGCTGAAGGAGCCGTAGGTGGTACAAGCAGGCCGGTGTCTGCACCAGGCCAGGTGGTGGAATTCTGACTCCCTGCGTCACGCGGCCACCCAGCAGGCCTGGAGCCTTCCCGATGCTTGGGCTCTGACTCTGGTTCTTTGCTTGTTTCTTAGTCCTCCTCTTGTCTGGCTGCCAGGTGGTGTCAGTTTGGGGTTCCTTCAACTTCAGTCCTTTGGGAGAGATGAGAAGGACGCTTTGAGATCCTCCAGGGAAGCTTCTTGTTTCCACCACACCCCATGCTTCATGGTCAAGGTGCTTAGATTCCCTCCTTAACATCCTCCTCCAACCTCCAGCTGTCTTCCCACATCCCACGTTTACAATGAAACCTAAGCACTCCTCTGATTTGCCCGTGGATCCAAGAGTCGGCCCCTAGCCCCTTGGTGGAATTGGGGAGAACAGGAGCCAATTTCTGTGACCCTGGTCAAGTTATTTAACCTCTCCCAGTCTCGGTTTACCTATCTCTATGACAGGAATATAAATCAATAAGGTATTCACCAAAGTAACTCTTTAAATGTGCGTAAATATAGTCATGGGTGTGAGCATGGACCATGTAGTAGATGCGATGCTCGGTCAGTGGTGCTGAAATCAGGAGCACAGCTGTCATGAGCGTGTGGGGACAATTCCAGCCCCTGTGGCAGGACTCAGGAAACTCTTTCAACCACTCCTTCTTGGCTTCCCAGGCTTGAGGGGCTGGGGTTGGGATGCAGTAGACACAGAAGGGAAAACCTCAATTCAGGGCAGGGCAGAGACCTCCAGTCATATGAGACGAAGCAGAAGGCGTACTTATTTGGCCCCAGATAAGAGCTCATTTCCAAGAATTTGTAGCAGAGGCAATTAATCACAAGAGCCTGAGAAATGCACAACTTCAAAGAGCATCTTTCGGATGAGAATGTCAACTGGCTGAGCCATTTAGAAGAATCTTCTTATCGAGGCCATTGATGTATGGATGGAGCGAGACAGAAAGACCAGGACAGACAGACACAGGCTGAAGCTGTTGTCCGCCCCCGGAAAGGAAAGTTGCCGGCGTCCCAAGGGTCGACGGCTCTGGCCTGGCACCGCGCTCACAGCCACCCACGCGTCGTGCTGTGTGTGGCCTGAGTCGGGGCTGCCCGCCGGGCCGGCGCTGCGATGGCACGTCACGGGCGGCGCGGGCCATGGGTTGCTTTATGACACGAGGTGGGAGCCCCTCAGGAAGCAGGCCCGAGGGGAGAGCCTGCCCTGAGTCTGTGCCTCCGGAGGGGTGAGGGGTGTCCGGTCCTGGCGGCTGCCCGGTGGGCACCCTCGGTGCGGAGGCCGCAGCCAGGCCTCCGTCGGGGCTGGGACCTGGCCCTGAGCTTCACCGTGTCCCAGGAGGGTCGAGTCGCCAAAGGGTCCCTCGTAGGCTGGGCCAAATCTCCCAAACCACTGTGTGTAGAAGTTTGCGCCCGTTCCTCACCCCAGAGCGGTGGCGGCCTCGGTTTGTGGTCAGGACAAGAACGGGAGCCCCGGGAGCACCCCCGCCTGTGCTCTGTGCCCCTGTTCTCCTGCCTTCCCTGTCCTGTTTCTCCTCCTCCTCCTGCCTCTCAACTGCCTCTTCTCTGTGGGTGATTAGGGTCACGTCTCTCTCAACTTAAACCTCCTTTAAAACAAACCCTGGGGCCGGCTGACCTTCCCTCCGTGTCCCCTGCACTCCCTGCTCACCCCTCTGCTCTCTCCCTGTTACAAATGTTCCCGGGACCTGCCGTGTGCCGGGCACTGCTCTGGGCGCTGGGAGCTGATCTGCTGCGGCGATGGGTGAGGAGATGCGGGCGGGCAGGATCTTGCGGGCGCCGAGGACCACAGGGGCACGATCCAGCCCAAGAGCGTGACTCAGGTGGGCCTGGGCTGCTCTCTGCAGTGTGGTCGGGGAGGCAGGTGACCTCGGAAGAGGCCTGAGCGAAAGGACACCAAGAGTCCGGCGTGCCCTGGAGGAGGAGGGCCTGGGCCTCAGAGGACGCGCCGAGATGCCCTGGATGGTCCTCCTCGGCCCGAGCCCCGGGGCCGGCGGGAGCCGCGCCACACGCAGGCTTCTCGGTGCCATTCACGTGCCCGCGCGCAGCACGAGGCAAGGAGGCGCCCACGCGGGGCCTGGGGACGCCTCGGCCTTCCAGCGGCCCGGCCCTGCTCCCGGCCCTGCTCCCGCGCCTGCCCCGGCCCCTGGTGGCTGCCCTGCCCGTGCGGGCTCTGGAGCAGCGGCCTGGGCCTGCGCTCTGTGGCCCGCGCTGCCGCCTGCCGCTGCGTGGCCTTGGGCAAGCTCCTGTCCCTCCCCACACCGAAGACGGGGGGTGAGAGAAGCTTCCTCTCGGGTTCTGGAGAGCGGGAGATGAGTGGTCCTCAGGGGGCTGGACAGTGTCCGGGACGTTGTCGGCTCCGGTCACCTCACGTTTTATTAGGCCTCTGTACACCCTCCAGGGATTTTGCTCCCGTCTCCGTCTTGCAGATGAGGCAGCCACAGCCCAGGTGGGCGCCAGAGGCCCCTTGTATCCGGGTCCCCCCGTCCACTTTCTTCCCGGCCAGCTCCTCATCTCGGCTGAGAGGCCACCTCTGCAGAGCAGCCCTTCCTGACCAGACACCCGGCCCTCGCCGTACGGAGTGAACGCGGGAGCCAACGAGTGAGCTCACGGCCGGAATTCCGGAGTCTGAGCCCCTTCCGAGTGCTGCATCTGGGCGGGTGCGAGCAGGAGGCCCGCGCGGGGCTCACCCGGGCCGTCCTGGGTTCTGCTGCCCTGAGGAGACGTCCCCACGCCAGCGGCAGCAGCGCCTTGCTCTGGTGACGCAGAAGCGGCCGCCCCGTGTGACTTCAAAACATGATATGCGGCTCCCGAGGTCCCGGGGACCGTGTGGCTCTGCAGCCGCGGAGGCCGCTCCCACATGAACCTGTGCTTCCCTTCCAGAAGCTCAGTAGTGACAAGACCCAGCCTGAAGAGGAGCAGGCCCCGGCCTCGGAGCCCACAGCCGAGTTCTGGCTCCAGCATCACCATGGCCACCCGCGCCATCGTGAGGAGGTCCTGTGTCTCTGAAACTCAGCTTTCTCACGCCTGGGGACAGCGATTGCCTGGCTGTCACTGGAAGTCAGCAGGAGGCAGTCAGGGTGGTGGTTAAGGGTCGGGCTCTGCAGCCAGACTCCCTGGGTTCAAATCCCAGCTCTGCCCTACAGAAGCTCTGTGAACTGGGGAGGTAATGTGTCACCTCTAAGCCTCGGTTACTGCTCAGTGCAATGGGGAGAATAGTGCTCCTCCCTCGTAAGGCTGTTGGGATAATTTTTCAGGTTAACAGCACGTAGTAAGTGCTCTTTAAATTAGCTATCATCACCAGTATCAGGAACGAGTAAGGTCAGACTGTCCCCATGAGCTCTTGGGTACCAAGCACATGGACCCCCCCCACACAGAGGCTGGAGCGTGCTGTCCGGTACAGGAGCCACAGCCACCCACAGATGTTGAGTGCCCAAAATGTGCCTGGTTTGAAATGCTCTAATTGTAAAATAAATAAAACTTTCAAACGCTTAGTATTTAAACATCTCGGAGATCTCCTTAAAGACCGTTTTTTTAAAAAAATATTTTTATTTATTCATAGAGACAGAGAGAGAGAGAGGCAGAGACACAGGCAGAGGCAGAAGCAGGCCCCATGCAGAGAGCCTGACGTGGGACTCGATCCAGGGTCTCCAGGATCACGCCCTGGGCTGCAGGCGGCGCTAAACCGTTGCACCACCGGGGCTGCCCTCCTTAAAGACCTTTTATATGGATTACATATTGCAACAAAAATATTTTGAATATGTTGCGTTAAATAAAATATATTATTAGATTTAATTCCCCACATTTCTCTTAACATGTTAAAATGACAGTCCCTAGAGTGCCAGTCTAGGGAGTAGTGGCAGTACAAGGAGGTCCTGCTCCCAGCACGTGTGTTCCCTCCCCAGGGAAGGCAGGCTGGCGGCAGGTGCCACGGGGGACAACGTTTTGTTCCAATGAGCTCAGCATCATAGGTGCTCCGCACCTCCAGGGAGGACAGCCACGTGAAGCTCTGTATGTGTTACTGTTGTTACTGTCACCACTTCAACATTCCCACAAGCGCTGGAGGATAGTCACATCAGATCAGGATCTGCCCACGAAGTTGCCAAATACAATTAGTGCACGGACTGAGATGCGTGAGCAATTTGAGCTTTTCTCCTTTGCTTAGAAACTCTGAAATCCCTGGTTGCTACGAGGTGGGAGAGATTCTGATGAGGGAACCCGCCTCATTAATAATTGAACAGATATTCATTAGCCACCTGCTGTGTGGACTGCATTGCCCTAGATGCTAGAGATACCGCAGGGAGGGAGCGAGGCCGATGAAGAGCAGGCTCCGGCTCCTCTCCTAGAGGAGCAGTGGTCAGCAGGCTCAGAGAGTGACGGCGCCCTGCAGAAAGCAAAGCAGGCCGTGGGCAGCCCGGAATACTACCCAGCCATGAAAAAGTACCATGGCTTCATGCACCCCCGCGCGGAATCTCGGATAGGACACAGAGTACATAAAGGCCAGACACAGGAGAGAATATGCCGTGTGATTGCATTGACCTCAAGTGCAAGAACGGGCAAAACTAATCGGCAGGAATTGAGGTCAAAATAATGGTTATCTGGGGGAGGGGATTGGATCAGGAGGGGTCAAGGGAGCCTGTAGGAGCTGGAAGTCTTGGTGTCTTTTTTTTTTTTTTTTTTTTTAAAGATCTCAACACTTTATTTTTTTTTATTTATGATAGTCACAGAGAGAGAGAGAGAGGGAGAAGCAGGCTCCATGCACTGGGAGCCTGATGTGGGATTCGATCCTGGGTCTCCAGGATCGCGCCCTGGGCCAAAGGCAAGTGCCAAACCGCTGCGCCACCCAGGGATCCCTGGTGTCTTGATCTGAGTAGTAGTTACACAGGTGTAGGCTTAGGGCAAAATGCAGTCAGCTGTACACCTGAGCCATGTGCACAGCTCAAGGCCAGTACGTTGTGCTCCTAATCTGTGGCTGTATATCAAGTTGCCACGAAACTTAGCAGCGTTCAACAGTAAGTGTTACTATCTTGCAGGGTCCCCGTGCCTTAGGAAGTGACTTAGCCCGGTGCTTGTGGATCAGGGTTGCTGAAAAGTTTGCATGGCCAGGGCTTCATCCTCTGAAGGCTTATCAGGATAGAAGGGCTGCTTCCAGGGTGGCTCCTCACAGGTGCCTGGCAAGCAAGAGCTGGTTACTGGTAGGAGGGCTCAGTTCCTTGCCACATGGACCTTTCCATGGGGCTGCTTGAGTGTCCTCATGATGTGTCAACCGGCTTCCCCCAAAATGAGATTTAAGAGAGCCAACAAGGAGGAGTCCACGGTGCCTCGCCTCCTGTGACTTACTCTCCAGAGTCACACCTGTTGCTTCCCCTGGATTCTGTGTTGGAATCCAGTCACTGGGTCCTGCCCTCACTCAAGGGGAGGGGAATGAAACTTTACTCCTTTCAGAGAGTAGTAGCAAAGAATTCAGAGGCATATTCTAAAACCACTGTACATGCTGTACGTACCTCGTTTTAAAACCATTTTATTGCATATTTCAAAAAAAAAATCGGGTGATAGGGTAGAAAGCAGTAGGTTTTAGGAAGTGTGTTCACCGTGCTTTCTGAGGAGGTGACATTTGAACTGAGCTCTGAGAGGAAGAATCATGAAGATCAAGGGCAAAGCATCAAAGGCAGAGGGAACAGCAAGTGCAAATATGCTTTGCTGCGGCGCTGAGTTACTAGAGATTCAGAAAGACCGACGTGGCCAGAAGTTAAGGAGCAAGGGGAAAGGAGGAGCGGTGATGGGATAGGTGGAGGCCGTGGAGGCTGCTGTGGGAAGAAGTTTGGATGTTACGGATCTAAGGCAGCTCGAAGCCCCTGGAGGGGTTTTAGCAAGAGCGAGGTCCCCTGTGATGGAGATTTTGAACACCATGCTCCAGCTGTAGGAGCAGGAGCGGAGGCCCTCACCAGAGGAGACGTGATGGTGGCTTGGATCAGAGTGGCCCCAGGGACAAGGAGCAAAGGGGACAGGTCTCTATTTCCTGGGATCCCACATGCTCGGGTCCTCCCAGGGCTCCAGTCTCAGGCGGTCTGCTCCCAGAGGGCACCCCAAAGCCGTAGTACGATACTCAGCTGTCCTTGCTGAAGGCAGGAAGGCTGCGGGTCCTTCTCACTCTGAGGAGCATCAGGTTTGCCCATCAGCAGAGCCCTGTGCCGCCCAACGGGGCCCTCCTTGGGGAAGTCAGCCTCGCCTGGACTGTTGATACCCCCCTCGTGGGGCGTGCGTGCTCCCCTGTGCGGATGAGAAGCCCCCGTTTCAAACAAAGGGCGTTTTAATACTGGTGAGGCATTTGGTAGTTGCCGCTGGTGTCTGACTTTCACGGAATGGAACTCCTTGGTTCCTGTCCAGCGGCAGGCCCAGCCACAAACCTCGAGGGGGACGCCTGCCGCCCACTGGGCCCGGCAGGGCAGGGTGGGAGTGCAGGCTCCCCTGATAAAAGAAGACATTGACCATTCACCCGTCTCACGCCATGTGCCTTCCTCTCTGGACAGCCCATTAATACTTGGTTTGGGTTTTGAACTTTCGAGGGAGAGAGGCAACAGAACATAGTTTAAATGCTTCATTAGAATCCAAATGTTTTCCGACTTTTGAGGAG
This sequence comes from Canis aureus, assembly GCF_053574225.1. Taxonomy (NCBI): domain Eukaryota; kingdom Metazoa; phylum Chordata; class Mammalia; order Carnivora; family Canidae; genus Canis; species Canis aureus. Next base: position 34,485,685 of record NC_135632.1, read on the forward strand.
GGGCACCCTTCAGAATAGAATCGTTCAAAAGAGACATTTGTGCGTTCCTGTTCGGACTTGGATTTCTAAGTGATCTGTTGACAGCTTGCAAATGCCTAAATCTTGGTCTTCTGTTCCTTTCCAGCAAATCCTGGTTTCTTTCATTCTTGCAGGGACAGATCTAGTGCACTCACTTCTTGGCAGCGTGCTGCAGCTGCAAAGACTTATTTAGTACCTATTTGATTCCAAACTGGAAATGTGTCTGGGGATTTTGAGCCCATAAATACTGAGCATCTGACTCTGCCCGTCCCGTGACACCTCCCCAGGCAGGCATATTTCCCCATGATCCTCCAGCGGGTGGAGGGGAACACGGGCTGGGGGCTAGGAGTCCTGTGTTCTGTCCTGGCACCATTACTTGGGTGATCTTGGACACTGTACTTCAGCTCCTGTGGTTTTCAGGGGAACTAAGGTTTATCACCTGTTGGTTCCTTTGCTGCTCTGACATTGGGAATGGCTTTGTACAAGCTCCTTAGCTACCAAGATGAAGTGCAACAGGTCAGCCACTCGGGGACCCAGAGGAAATGGCTGGACTGGCTCAGAGAGGTCCCCAGGCAAATATCTGGGAGGCAAAAATGGCCACCCATCCACTGAAGAGGAATCTTTGTAATGTTTTAGTAACTACTCACATTCAGTTGCTTTCCAGTTCACTGTGTCACTTGATCACATGATAAGAATGTTAAGTTAAAGTGAAGTTTGCAAAATTTTCCATTTCCAAGCTGCTGGCCATGCACTCCTATATACCAGGTAGGTCACCACGAATAACTGTTCAGGTTGTGCACTGCACAGAGGCACCCAGCCAAGGAGACAACTGAGGTTAACCTCCAAATTAATGCTAGGCTAGATGTCGTTTCACCATAGGCAGCTGAGTGTGGAGAGTGGTGGGAAGGGGGAGGAGGCAGCTGTGAAGCAGAGGTTAAGAGCACAGTGGAGTGGAGTGCTAAGTGCTAGGGACAGATTGCCTGAAACAATCATGCCACCTAATGGTTATGTGACCTAGGACAAGCTTCTGGCATTTGTTTCCCTATCTGTAAAATGGGATAACAGTAGTACCTAACATATGAGTTGATAGGAGAATTAAGTAATATGTTAGAACACTTCGCACAGCACCTAGCATGATCAAAAAACATTAGCTATTACCCATTAGAGGTGGGAGTGTGAATCATTCACCCTTCTCCTCTCAGATGTTCTTCTGACCAAGAAGACATTGGAGTCGGGCTGGTTTGTTTGTTTTGTTTTGTTTAATCAGCCGATGTCCCATGCCCTCACTTTACAGGGTGTCCTAATGCTCTCCAAGTTCACACTGGAGTCCTGACTGTAAGAGGACGGCTGGCTCCTAGCCCACTGTCTTGGAGGTTCAGAGAGCATGTGACTTTTCCAGCATGACAGCCCTGTCCCCCAGCTAATGTGGTAACTTAGCCAGTCAGATAGGATGGTCTTCTGCACAGGAAATGTCCTTGCCCTAAACCCCTGGCACTGAAAAACTTGACCTGGTTCTTGCTTTAGGAGTCCTGGTGGGAATATGGAGTGGAGAGGGGGCTCTTCTACAGGGACTTCCATCTTAGCTGGGAGTCCTGTGGCTCTGTCAGAGAGCCACGCCCTCCGCATATGGCCGGGTCACAAGAAAATCGCAGACCCTTCTGATCACATCTGTCATCCTCTATGTTGACACAAAGGTGGACATTCATGGCAACCACACCCAAACTGAGCACTAGCATCTGGAAAGAACACTCCGCTACCTCAGCCTATTGGGTTATTCACTCCTGTCCAGATGGAATAAATTTCTGTCTGTGCTTCATGCAGCTCTGAGGCTTTTTTTAGAGGGATAAGTCAAATGTAGAAGAAACCTGGCTGGCAGAAAGGCCCCTCATCGTGGTTGGTACAGAAATAAGCTTCTGGGTGGATGAGTGCTCTGGATTACATGGAACTTCTTGCCAGCAGTGTGGACTGATAGGGCAGTGGGAATACCAGCTGGCTTGACTATATATATACAGAGGGCATTTTGGAGTTTACCATGCTGAGCAAGGCCCGAAGGTCCAGAGCACCAAGCAGGCAACTTCCTAGCAGCAGATGTGTCAGAGTTTTAAATCAAGGGCATGCCAGGTGGCATTGGAAGATCACGGTCTCATGACCCAGGCTTCTCACTTAACAGAAATCCCCACCATATTTCTGGGCTTAATTGAAATGCTGCCTCTTTTGAATCTGCCCTTGAGATCCTCCTGGCTGTGTCAGAGCTTTCCTCCTCCCAAATGCCCAAGCACTTTGCAGTTCCCTTTGTGCTGCTTGTATTCTAGTAGTCTGTGAACTGTGGGGTCAGGGAGCCTCACCTGGGTTTGAATTAAATCCAGCCTCATGTTAACTGTGTGACATTGGTCATGTGGCTTAACCTTTCTGAGCTTCAGTCCCTCATCTGTAAAATAAGAGTAACATTCACTTTACTGAAGTGTTTGAAAGCTTGAACGTAGGCCATGTATAACACTTGACATATACTAGGCATTTAATAAATGGTAGATATTGCTTTTTTTTTTTCCTTTTTGTAGACTGTAAGCTCTTAAAAAAAAATACTTTTCTTTCTATCCCCAGCACCTGGCACAGTGCCTGGGACATAAGTAGGTACTCAGTAAATGTTTACTTGAGTCAAATGAATTACTTTCAGCACAGATATTTCTCACAATTTCTTGTGTCCTATTTATTATTCCCTAAATAAAGTTTAGCCCATGTTTGACTTCTACAGTCTTTTAATGAAAGGGCTGAAGACATTCCACGTTCAAAGAGGGCCAGGAGGGCAGTGTGCCTCATGGGATGCAAGAGCTTCTTGGAAATCTTCAGTGTTATTTCCTGCCTAGATCTGGTTGATGCTGTAAGGACAGGCTGGCTTTCATGACCCCATCAAATATGGTTTGTTTGTTTTTTCCCTTCCAGATTCTTAGAATTTGCACCAGGTATACCCCAGAACAAGACACCATGACTTTTTCAGATGGCCTTACCCTAAATCGAACTCAGATGCACAATGCTGGATTTGGTCCTCTGACTGACCTTGTGTTCACCTTTGCCAACCAGCTCCTGCCTTTGGAAATGGATGACACAGAAACAGGCCTTCTCAGTGCCATCTGCTTAATCTGTGGAGGTACCAACCACCTAGAAAACCTTCATGAGATTCCATCAAAAGCAGCTTACACTTATAATTTATGGGGAATTCCTACCTCCATTTTGGAGTTCTTTTGCATGGAAAAAGACACGTGAATAAACAGCCAGGCATGCATGTTTGGGGTTTGTTGCATCTTTCTGTATCGTTGTACGTTAAATAAAGCTATTTGGGATCCTTTTGCTCTGAAATACCAAAATGCTATTTCTCCAGTTGCCACCAGTATTTTTTTCCAAGCAGGATCAGACTGTTGTAAAATAAATTGCCTAAGGACATTTTAATGATAAGTAAGGGACTGCCATGTGCTGTTCTGTTTGTGAATTTAGTGGCTGGGACTACAAGTCACTGGGTTGTCTGGCCCCCACCCCACCCCCAGCCCTGGAAGGACTGGGATAAAATATGGCTTTCTTCTTTGTACTGACTCCTCCTGGCTCACAGGAGGTTGACTTGTAAGTGGTTAAAAAGTAATGGCTTTAATTACGGGGCCGTTTTACCTTGCCTTTCTAACCAGGCGGCTGCTTGAAGTTGGTTTGAATTCAGTTCAGTAGTGACACCTCCTGGTCACGAGAAGTAATGGTCTCCCTGGAACAAAAGCTACCAGGCATCAAAATGTGCTTTTGACCAGCAAGAGGGACATTTTCAAGTATCACTGCTTAAAGCAGTCGCATGTATCTTCAAACCTGTATATGTGTTTGAATCATCAAATTAATAAAATCATAATATATGAGGACCAAGGAAACAAGAAAGGGAAATGAGTGGCAGCCCTTTTGCCTGGTAAGCATGTAACTCTGTCCTGATACTAATTGTTCAATACTTTATTCCTGCAAACTAGACCGCCAGGACCTTGAGGAACCAACAAAAGTAGATAAGCTACAGGAACCACTGCTGGAAGCACTAAAAATTTATATCAGAAAGAGACGACCCAGCAAGCCTCACATGTTTCCAAAGATCTTAATGAAAATCACAGATCTCCGCAGCATCAGTGCTAAAGGTATGTCTTCAGAGTCTACATGGTATTTACGAAGTGGTCCTGACTTGTTTTTTGTTTGTTTTTTGTTCTGACTTGTTTTTTTAAACTCGACGTTTTCATTCGGGATGTTTGATAATAGCTTATTTGTTGTTGGTCTGGAACTCATTTCTCATGGAAATCAAAATGAATAGTGTCCACCCTTTAAAAAACCTTGTATCTTACCCTACTCAATGATCTTAATAGATTAGGAATTTATAATTCAGGTGACTACATGAACAGAAAAACTGTTTTTTTTTTTTTTAAAGATTCATTTATTTTAGAGTATGCACGCCCATGAGTGCAAGGCAATAGGGAGGGGCAGAGGAAGGAAGAGAATTGCAAGCAGACTCCCTGCTGAGCGCCAAGCCCTACTGAGGGCTCGATTGCAAGAACCCTGAGATCACGACCTGAGTTGAAACTGAGAGTCAGACAGGACCGTTTTACTGACTGAGCCACCCAGGGAGCTGCTAGAAAAAGTATTTTCAAGAGAACATACTATATATTGACAGGCTTTTTAATTTCATAGTTTTATCCATTTCATTCCTTTCCACATATGCTCTGGTAGATATAAACTTGACTGAATTTTTTCTGACCATCCAAACCTCAGAAAATGAATAGTAATTAAGGCAACAGTTATTGGTGAAGTTTCTCTCTCAATTAATGTTGCATTGCTCTCTTGTGTATAGGCAAATTTGCTTCTGCACATTTCTCAGCAAAGGAATTCTTGCCGTCCTGTAAGGTATAAATATCCCCTGCCTAGTGATTTTTAGTTTGTGTGGCAACTCAAGCAATTACAGGAGTGCCTAGAGCCATATGACAGTTGAGTGCTAGCATTAGGGCTTTTCTGTGTAGAGAGAAAACTCAGCAGCCATCCGTGGTACCGAGTGTGCTGTTGTCCTTCTCCTTCCCCATTAGCATGCTCTGTCCCTGAAGATCTCGCTGTGCCAGGGAACAAACTCTACATCTCAGAAAGTGCTTTAAAAACAGAGTGAACTTGCTTGACAAGGAGTCTCCGTTCTTGAGCTACTTCTAAGAGATTTCCTCAGTGAGCCATTCTGAGTTCATCCCTAACATGGGATTAAGAGTATCTGCAAACAGCAGATACCAGTGCTTGGCCATTATAATTATGATGATTTTAAAAACAATGAGGCTGTTTAACTTAATACTGTCATTCTCTATATCTAGCTAGACCAGTGCTAATAGAATTTACTGTGATTATGGAAATATTCTATAATCTGCATTGTCCAATACAAGTAGCCACTAGCCACACGTGGCTCTCAAGCACTTAAAAAGTGGCTAATGCAATTGAGGCACTGTTTTTCCTAATTGTATTTAATTTAACGAATTTAAATTTAAATCGCCACATGTAGCTGGTGCCTCCTGTGCTGGACAGTGCCGAGCTACATCAACTTGATAATCAATCACTACACATTCATTACTTAAGTCACTTCCTTCATTTGTGGGTAACTGGTATCCTTTACAACGATCTCGTTTTAAGATAGGCTCTTTCTGGTCTTTTATCAGGAACTTCTTTTTGTAGATTATGTTAAGTAAATATATACTGCTAACCTTGCCTAAAACAGACTCAGGCATGGAATATCCTCAAATTTAAGCAAGTTGCCATACCCGTGCTGCTTTCCTACACATGAAGTAAGAAAGACTATTTAAATGTTGTAAAGTCAGGACGGCCACTGGTGGCACAGTTTACACCTTTGTTAAAGTAAATGGAAGACGATCCCTCATTATTCAGCTTAACTCCTTATCTCTACCAGATTTCTATTATCTCTCTTTAAAAGGTGCAGAACGTGTAATTACCTTGAAAATGGAAATTCCTGGATCAATGCCACCTCTCATTCAGGAAATGCTGGAGAATTCTGAAGGACATGAACCCTTGACCCCAAGTTCAAGTGGGAACCCAGCGGAGCACAGTCCCAGCATCTCACCTAGCTCAGTGGAAAACAGCGGTGTCAGTCAATCACCACTGGTGCAATAAGACACTTTCCAGCTACTTCAAACATTCCCCAAGACTTTCAGTTCCAGGACTTAAAACGCAAGAAAAAAGAAAAACATTTTTACTGCTGCTTAGTTTTTGGACTGAAAATATATTAAAACTCAAGAAGGACCAAGAAGTTTTCATATGTATCAATATATACTCCTCACTGTCTAACTTACCTAGAAGTACAGACTTTTTAAATTCTAAAAATCAGCCATTTCATGCAACCAGAAACTAGTTAAAAGCTTCTATTTTCCTCTTTGAACACTCAAGATTGCATGGCAAAGACCCAGTCAAAATGATTTACCCTGGTTAAGTTTCTGAAGACTTTGTACATACAGAAGTATGGCTCTGTTCTTTCTATACTGTATGTTTGGTGCTTTCCTTTTGCCTTGCATACTCAGAATAACCAAGACACCAAGGTTGTGAAACAGACTACTGTACGTGTCCAGCTCAGAAAGGCTCAAAAAAAACACAAAAAACAAAAAACTGTCTTGCTTTCACAGAGCAATCAGAACATCAAGGTAAGGAAAGGGGACTGTTGTACAGTATGACAAGATAAAGCTAGAGATAATTCTAATTTAGTTAGTATGGAAGCTTGTCCTTGCTCTTTTTGACGCTCTCAAATTGCGTCTATTTCATGTTGCCCAGTAAAAAGATACAAATTCACTGCACTAGCAGAAGAGAATTCTGTATCCGTGTAACTGCCAGTTCAGTTAATCAGATGTCATTTGTTCAATTGTTAATGTCACTTTAACAGTGGTTTATTAATGGCATAGCTACACAATTTAAAAAAAATACATTTTTACAGTAATGGTAGCCTCAAAGGCAGAAACACTTTTCAGTGTTAATAAGTTTTTTGTTTACCTAGTCACAAGCCATTAGGGAAATTTCATGGGATAATTCATGGGATAATTAGACTGGTCTACCACCTACACCATGTAACTCCAGTGTCCTTTCTGATTCGTGCCTGGTATTGAGGGTTTTCTTCCAGCCTCCCTGACGCCCAGGGGCTAAAATATGGACTCCCAAAGGCATGGACAGAGAATCTGCATCCTTTGACCTTGTTCGATCACTATGAAGCAGAGTGAAAGCTGTGGTAGAGTGGTTAACAGATACAAGTGTCAGTTTCTTAGTTCTCATTTAAGCACTAGTGGAATTTTTTTTTTTTTTTGATATATTAGCAAGTCTGTGATGTACTTTCACTGGCTCTGTTTGTACATTGAGATTGTTTAACAATGCTTTCTATGTTCATATACTGTTTACCTTTTTCCATGGAGTCTCCTGGCAAAGAATAAAATATATTTATTTTAAAAGTGTATGGGAGATTTTACTACACTTTCATCTTTAGTAAAGACACCGAGTACACAGTTCCATTTTTAATGTTTAAATTTCATTTCAAAAAGCAGGTCTGTAGTCTGCAACCATGACAATTAAAATCTGTGCTAATGCACGGCAGTCTATAACAATTCTACAAGCCAATCAGACAGTACATGACATTTCAATGAGTAAAAAAGAGCATAAAACTGTATGTGTAAGAACAAAATGTTAAAAGGCCTACCACAATAATAAAAAACCATCAATTACATCATCACATTAAAATAAGCCAGATGTACAAAAGTCTGAGACAGAAAAGACAAAAGGACAACACAATTTATCTGTTGAAAAATGTTTGTGCTCTTTGGGCACTTAATTAAACATTGCAAAATCAACATCTTCTTCTTCATCAGACTCTGCAAAATATTTTACTTCTTTCCTAGCCCTACCGGTCCGTGGCAGAGAAGGTGGTTCAGAAGTGAAGTCTGATGGGAAGATGTCCACATCTGAATCCTGATCAAAAGATGTTTTCTTCGGTTTCTAGACAGGTTGAAAAAAAAAAAAAAGATTTAAAAATATCCGAGTTAAAATAGAATTATTCCTTACACTCGAGAAATATTGTAAATGATGAGGTTTCTAAAATCAGAATTGTAATGCTGACTTAAGTGTAAGGCCAGTTACCTAATCCTTTATCCGCTTTGTAAAAATAAGTCTAATAATCTACCACCCTGGTGCTCTGTTTGTTCTGAACTTCTATATCGCCAAGCAAATATACAAAGTGCCCAGATTAGTAAAAAGTACTCATTTATAAGTACCTAGAAATTCATGAAAGGAAAAACAAGACTTATGCACAGTATGGAGTGCACTCTATGTTTATAAAAATGCAGGGAAGAGTCACCAAGATGGACCAGAGGCACGAAATCAAGATGGAAAGCAGCATAAAGCTGAAATCATCTATGTTTGTATTTTTAAGTTCTAATACGAAGAGAGAGAGAAAAAAAGAGGGACACCTGATGCTTTTCTTTTACCTTAAAAAGATTGTGTGCTTCTGGAGAAAGGTCAGACTGTCAAAATTAGCCATAGTCCAAAAAAAAAAAAAAAGTTAGCCCTAGTTAAATAAATCCAAGTTAAAAAGAAATAGCCTTTATTTGGTCTGGAAAATATTATTTCAGACAGGTAGCATATAAGTTCTATGGCTCACTGGGTGAAATAGAATACTCTTAATTAAGTAGGCTAATTTATGCCCATAGTTTTATCCAAGAAATAGTCCTGATTATATGGGTTTTATACTTGGATAATTCTTTAACCATCCATAAGCCCTCTATGCATAAGACAGGCTAGGTTTAAAGCTGTTAAAAGACATTTTAGTAATAAGCCAACTAAGCCAGTTATAGATCATCATAAAACAATGCATTAAAAAGATGTTCCTAATTACCTTGCTTGTTGTTTTGGATGTTTTCCTGCCAGGGTTATAATCACCTTCATTTTCAGAGCCAGATGCTTTCCTTTTCTTTGCCCCTCGGCCTTTACCTTAAAATGATACAAAGGATATTTTTCTCCAAGGTTAAGTGCGACAGAAAAAATAAATGCCACAACATTATACCTCACTTCTTTGGCATGCCCCAATCAGTACTGCAATCCTGGTCTCTAAATATAAATGATGAAGCAACGTTTTGGCAGCATCATTTCAGTTCTGGGATTGATATGACTGAAGAGTATTTCACAAATACATTTAAAACTAGTTGAAAGGTCCTGGTGATAAATTTTAATAACCAAGTCCCTGATATACAAGAGAAAATATTTGCATTTTGAACATGTAGTCCTTGGGCAGGAAAAGAAAATGTCTTCGAAGAGCGCTTTTTTAACTTGTATGTGATAAAAAAAAAAATCTTAGTTTCTAAATTGTAATAGGCTAGTACCTTTAAAAATACAGTATGAATTACTAGAAAAATAATACATATTTATTAGTACAAATTATATGTTTGAACGTTTACTCTAAATTTTACTTATCACATATTAGCAACAACCACTTTAAGGAGCACAGTATTAGAATAAACTCCCAGCATGAATCATGCAATGATCTGTCAAATCCACGTTCTTTCTCAGATTTAGAAGCAGCACATGCAGCAGTTGTTGTTGCCATCTACCTAACCTCTTACTCTTGTTGGAGGAGGAAGAGGGAAAGGTAATATGCAAATGGTGCCAAAATATTCTCCATCCTACAATGATGCCAGATGTCAGTGAAAGAGAAAATGGAACCAAACTACAACTTTTAAAAATTCCTTAAGACCAAAAACTAACCAGGTTGAACTTGGAATATTTATCAAATGAATCAATGAAATGGCACTTGTGAACGTATAAAAGTTTCAAACCATGCATACCATACATACTGATCTCCTCGGTCACTGTTTCTTTTTTGCCCCTATTCTCCCTTGTTTTCATGTAGGTATCTCCTTATCCCAACCACCACTTTAAGACCTAAATACACTGATGGTAACATCTGTTGGTTGGAAAAAAGGTTGACCAGCTACTCTTAGAAAAAAAAATTACACCTTACATGTAGTTTTTAAAAAGCACCTTTGAAGACTTTCTAGATAGATTCTGGGGCAAAGAGGAGTACCAGGGAGAAGAACTGATGCTGCTGCCCTTACAGATCCCTAAGTATAGTGATTGCATTTCCTAGATGAGCAAAAAGCTCCTGTCTCAGAGTCCTAGCTCCAACAAGAGTCACTCTCTAGTTGTGAGGAACCCTCACCTGACTAATAACTACTTTCAGTGAGTCTGCGGCAGGAGGTCTTTTGATCCATTCTTAGAGGTGCAAATTGCTTACTTAACCTTTTTGAGTCTCAATTCCTTAATTTCTAAAACAAAGTGCTAGACTTCCTCTGAACTCCAATTCAGCACTGATTCTTAAGACACATTACTTATTGAAGAGCAAAGCAATTTAAAACAAAACTGGTCTCCCAAAATTCAGTAAGTAGAAGAGATTCTTTTCCACATAGCATACATTAGAGGGTTAAAAATAATCCTCACCTTTTGGGGGTGTAGTCTTCTTTGGAATGCCAAATTCTGAATCTGAGTCAGAGTTTATAGTTTCTACTTTCTTCTGTTTAGGGGTTCTCTTAGGCTTAGCAGCTGTATCTGAAGACGGCTTTCCTATGAAGCAAATTTCCATTTCATAAATCAATATACTTACTAACAAACCACACTCAAGTGAATCAATCCTATAATACAATTTCTTACTGCTGATATGAAATTGAGTAGCCTTAAATAACAAAATGATACTTGGTGCCAGTGTAAAAGGCAAACAATTTCTCATAGATGACAAAATGCTTTTTATTATTAATAATTTGCCTTTTGATATTTCAAGTGAGATTATTTTATACAAAGGCCATAAAAGTGAATTAAGCAGTAACATACGTTATTTATTTATTTATTTATTTTTTTTAAGATTTTTTATTTTATTTATTCATAGAGACAGAGAGAGGCAGAGACACAGGTAGAGGGAGAAGCAGGCACCACCCAGAGAGCCCGACGTGGGACTCAATCCCGGGTCCCCAGGATCACGCCCTGGGCTGCAGGCAGCGCTAAACCGCTGCACCACCGGGGCTGCCCTAAGCAGTAACTTTTAAAAAGCAGTAGGAAAGATACAGTATAGTCATGACAGAAAAATAACTATTGGACATTAATTACAAGTCAAGTATTAATCACATGTTAGAAGTCCTAACTTCTAAAATATTTTAGAGAAAAAAAAAAAACATTTTTATGGGACCCTCAAATACTCTGAATAGAAGCTGATTCACTTCCAGTCAAAAGTTGAAATCTAGACATGGCACTTTTATGTGGAAAGAAATAAGTGCACAATAGATCCAAAGGCCTTTGTTCTTATGAATTTTGCTTTTAAAATAGACTGTAAATAGAGCTGAAAAACAAAGTCTATGTGAAAACTATGATAAGTCAGTCTTTACTTGTGTGATTAGTAAAAACTAATGTGAGGGACACCTGGGTAGCTCGGCGGTTAAGCATCTGCCTTTGGCTCAGGTCATGATCCTGGGGTCCTGAGAACAAGTCCTGCATCAGGCTCCCCCAAGAGAGTCTCTGTGTGTCTCCCATGAATAAATAAATACAGTCTTTTAAAAAAAATGGTATTTTGTGGGAACTGTAGTTTTGGAAGACTAGGGGCTTCAACTATTTCACACAGGCATCATCCATTCAACTGACACAAGGCTAGTTCAGCTACTGGTGAAACAACCAAATAGCATAGGTGGTGTAGTGTGCTAGCTTTTTAGTCAATGCTCAACTCTAAATAAGAGTGAAGAGCTTGATAAAGGAAACAAGTTAATATGTTCAAAAAAGTGATATGGCTCCCAAGTTTTCAGGGTGGTTATAAGTGCTCACATGAAGACAACTTAAAAAAAGATGCATAAAGGGAAGCTGTAGGGCCTGTTAAAGTTTGAGTTCCCCAGAAGCAGATCCCATTTCATTCCAAAACAAAGTATAGGTACTTATTTGGGAGGTGAAAAAAAGATACAAAAATGAGACACGAAGAGAGAAGCCTCTCATCACTCAGGGCTTATTATCTCTTATCATGAACAATCTCTGAGCCACTGTAAAACACACATCCCAGAGTTAGCCTACCTGAGAGAAGAGCACTAACATATTTGCAAACCAGCTTTCCTCAATCACTGATAAAGGGTGGCTGGGGTGGGGAAATATGAACATTCCAACATAGTAACAAAAAGTCCTGAGGCAAAAAGAAATATAGTCCCTGGCCAATGTGTACTGAAGTAGTATGGCGAGGGGATATGGGCAGGGCACCTGCTGTGTTGGCCACAGAAGCTTCTGCAGTTAATTAATTTCTTACCATGGTCCGTGAATTCAAAATAAGGAGGGATTTTTGTTTTTGTTTTGCTATATCTAATGCCTGACATGGGGCTCAACACGGGGCTCAACCCCAGGACTCTGAGATCATGACCTGAGCCAAAGGCAGATGCTTAACCCACTGAGCCAGTCAGGTCCCCCTTAAAATGATATCTTATACACATTTTAAATAATTACCTCATATGGTTAGAAAACAAGAGGGATTCTCCTTATATGCATTTATACTATTTTCTACTAAAGTCCAAGTGCAGTTTTAAGTTATATTAAATTTATTTTAATATCAACTATATATCATTTATGCAATGCTTAACAACATCAAATAGAAGTACATACCCTTTTTAGCAGCTATTGTTTTACTTGGAACCTTATCTGTTTGTTTCAGACCAAATGACGGTGAAAAAACAGAGGCAGAATCTTCTTCATTGCTATCAAATTTAGCTGAATCTAAAAATTACAAAGCTTTTTTTCAGTTAAGAGATTCTATAAGGATCACTTAATAGTTAAACTTTGATTCTATTTACTAATGGCTTCTCTTTAGATAATTAATCTTATAAATTTCTACTTTGTGATCATATAGTCCATAATGTATCAACAGCTGAAAACAATATAAAAATGTTACATTTCAAAAATGTTAAATCTTAAATGTTAAATGTTAAATCTGTTACAAAACAATATACAAATATTGTATTGTATTCTTAATTTTTATTTACTTTATTACTCAAATATTGAGTAATAGAGTAATAAAAATTCTTAATAGTCCCAAATGCTAATCATTTAAAACATACTGACCAACTCAAAAATATTATTTTAAAATGGAATATTAAAAAGTTCTCACTGTTGATTATTTTAGTATCTACACATCTAATGCTACTAACCATTTGAGGAATATCAGTAATGGTCAAATCTAAGAGAGTAGTAACTTCATCTTTTAAAAAGCAATTTTAAATCATTGAAAATCAATTTAAAAGGTAGGTAGGCTTACCTTCAATTTACTTTTACACTCAATTAATTAATCAATTTCTCCCTCCATTTCTCCCTCCCTCCTGCCCCCTGTCAAACCAAAACTGGAACTGTTTTGGTTTGTTAAAATGTCTACTTTGATATTATAGTTTTATATAAATGTTCTGACATGCTGTCAAAAATGCTTGTCTATATACATAGAACATATACCAAATCTGTCTGCCTATATGTGTTAGGTGTATACAAGACAATTATGCCTAACTAGTTTTGACCTTAAAAATTCTACACACAAAAATATAGAGAATAAAAAATACATACCCTGATTAAATTTGTTTCTATGAAGGTTTTAGTCTTTTAGCTACTACAGTTTAATACAGCAAATCTGAATATTAGTCCCCTTGTAGTTTTTAGAAAACTGTCACATATATATTCACATTGCCATAAAAATCAAATTTCATCTTCAAAATTTCTTTCCATATCTTTTTCTCTATCAAAACACTACACCCACATCCATATACTTCATACACACATCTACCTTTCCACCTAAATGGTTCCATAATGCCTATTTTGATTAATTAGTTAAGTACTCATCTCAGGAAAAGCAAATAAAACTTATTATGTTGAGGAAAATGTAAAACGAAGGTAAGTTTTCTATCATAAAAAAATCCATAGCGATAGTACAGTAAGTAACCGGTGAAAAGACTGAGTGAGCGTACCATCTTCTGACTTCTGAGAGTATGAAGGAAATGAGAAGAGATTCCCAAAATCTTGACTTTTTTTGTCATGTGAAGATTTTCTATTAGAAAGAAAAATTAACCACAATATAATTTAAATACACAGTTTCAACTTGGTAAATTCTATATAATATGTACTGCAGGATTATAATTAACAAAGAGAAACCAGTGAGAGGACTGTAAAGACAGGTCAACCAAACTTTATTTTTCTGTCTCATATGCACAGGAATGCATACATACACAGAGACACCAGAAAAACTAATGATTTAATGTAAGACAATGGAAACTAGCAAAAGCTAAAGTTATTCAAAATACTGCTACATTAAATTTTATGATTAATAGAACTATTCCAGAATCCAACATCAGTAAATTACTGCCAAAAACCGAAGGAGAAAGCCTGAATCTATAAGTCATCAGTAATCCTATTTCTGATCTTAGATTGCATACGATAAAACACTTCTTTAACATAGTAAAGCACTTCCTTTAAAAATCTGGAATAAAAAAAAATAAATAAAAAATAAAAAATAAAAATCTGGAATAGCTCACAAACTTCACATCCTACACATTGGTGTTCAATACTCTCTGGAGGCCAAAAAAAGAAAAAAAAATCAATCAAGGCCAAAGTTAGGAAAGAAAATTAAACCTCCCAATTCTAAAGTTTTAGTAACTTCTTTTAACTATGTTGTTGGGCTGTGTCCCATAGGCCTGCTGCCTATTTTAAAAAAGAAAGTTTTACTGGAACTCAGCTATATTTATTCATTTACATACTGCTTATGGCTGCTTTCTTGCTACAACGGCAACAATGAGTAGTTAGAACAGAAACGATATGATATGGCCTGAAAAGCCAAAAAATATTTTCTATAGAACCCTTTACGGGGAAAAAACCCTGTCCATGCGATAAGATATAGCAATAGTTCTGTAAATAGCCACAATACTACCCAGATTTTTTTCCTTTGTGAGGAAGACAAATTCTTAAGACACAGCTTGCTATGAGATCTCTGATAGCTGTGTAAATAACTAACTGCACCATGTAACTGAATAGTAGTTGCTTCATTACTTACTCTGGAGTAGCTTTTGATTTGCCTGGTGAAAATGTATATTCATCTTTATCTAGGCCATCTGAAGGAACGAATTCATCTTCCCCATCATTTGTTATGGGAGATGCTTTAACTTTCAATTCCTCTAAATCATTATTGTCATCATCATCATCAGCATCATCATCCTCTTCTTCTGAGAAATCAAATGTGTACTTAGGTCTTTCAGCTAGGAGAAAAATAAAAGTGAAGGTTAACTTAAATCCAGTTTTACCCATGATATATTATGAATAATACATTTGAAAAATATTCCAGCTATCTCTAAAACTCGGAAAAAGAAAGAAAAGCATTCAGGAAAAAAAAAAAAGCCAACAACTTTGGCCTCAATGACTTTGATAATGTTAAATGTTCATCGTAGACTTCCCAGGAGGCTAATGTGGTAATGCTGCATATGGTACAGGGGAGCATATACTAATAAGATTAATTACTAGGGAGCTATTTGTCATACTCAAATATCAATTCAGAAATAGTGGGGAATATAGGCTATTGTAAAAGTGACTACTAAGATTTCCCACTTTTACAATTACAAAAGACCAATCTTACTAGTCTTAGAGCTCAACTTTCTCTTAACAAGAGTGCATAAAAGCTTCTATCTTCTATTCACAGTAGTTTTACTATGAAATGACAAACAGTAATAAATGAGAAAAAAGTAGAGATAAGACCTCAGGATATTACTAAAAAATAATTTAATATAAAGCATACAGAGGAAGACACATTGGATAATGCAAGTAACTTTTAGAATTTCTAACATCTACTGTGGAATAAAATTTTTTAAACATTTGGGTGCTAAATAATTTTATATTTCATTTTAGATGTATGAAAATGCCTATATAAATTTTGAAGCATCTAATTTAATAAATTAATTTTCAAAAGTTACTCATGTTAATTCACCAACATTTTATTACTTCTGCACATTAGGAAAATAAATTCAATCGCTGGTGATTAGAGAACCAAAGAATTTTAAGGCCTGACCTATAATTTTTTTTTTACAAAAAATTTATTTTTTATTGGTGTTCACAATTTGCCAACATACAGAATGCTCATCCCGTCAAGTGCCCCCCTCAGTGCCTGTCACCCATTCACCCCCAACCCCTGCCCTCCTCCCGACATATAATTTAAAAAGTATCTCCCAGAGGTTAAAACAACCATTTTATTGTATCATTCATTTTAAGTAGATCAGGACTTAATAAAACTTGAGAAAAATCTATAAAATAGGACACTCAATTTTTAAGTTATTTGAAGACTTCAAATTAATGAATATTCAGAAAGCATAAAGCTGCATATTCAGAAAGAATAACAAAATGATATCTTTATTTTAATTCTAGCTTTGCAATTATATAAATTATGCTATGTGCATGGAATCAGACTCCTTAAGTAGGAGGAAATTTTTCATGAAAACAAACAAAATGAAACTAAACTACAAAGCACTTCTGATCTATCACTGTTGGTGTTCTAAGATACACTTTTACCAAACATCTTCAAACCACTGAAGGAATATAACCCAAACTTTCTAATAAAATGCAATAAAACTTGATTCACTTTATAGCAATTATGTTCAACTTTGCTTAAAAACATCATTCTGTAAAGCAATTTTTTTAATTTTGTGAACTATAACTTCTGAAATACTAATAATTTAGTACTTTAATAGCATTGATAATACTAATAACACCAACATATCTGAGTAATACTAACTTGGTCAATATACAATATACAATAAAATAAATATAAAATGTATCAGAATACCAGCTGCTCTCCTAAGCAAAGAATCTCTTGGAATAACCACAGGTTCTGTTTCTTCCAAATCACTTTCTGACTTGGATTCATCATCTGACCAAGGATTCCGTTTCTTCACTTTCTTTGCACTGGATTTACCAGATGATGTAGGTGTTTTTCTCACCCTGGTACCTAACAACAACAACAATACGATATGTATCAATACTTGCACAAATGTCATTAGTAAAAATAAAACTGTTAATAATGAACAGTTAATTATAACAAGTGTTCACGAAAACTGAAGACATTACATCAACTACTTGACGAAAAAGCATAAAAACAAAACAAACAAAACCTGTACATATATATATGTTTTCTCACAAAAAACTTTGTAACAATCCTCACCAGGCTCCTTTTTCTCCCTTTTGGGTTTGGGACCTTTATTTACAGGAGCTGACGGGATCAATGCCTCTTCTCCAGTACCCTCTACTGGTGTTCCACTGAATTCTTCATCAAATTCTACTTTTACTGCTGTAGTATCAAGGTCGCCCTACACATTAAACAAACAAATAACCAGAAGTGAAAATAAAAATTAACATCATACATTTTAGAGATACATTTCTAGCTATAGATCACTTCTTATCAGTTAAGTAAAAATAAAATAATAAAATTATTTATTTTATGATTCTACTGAGGTCCAAATAGAGGATTTTGACCAGACCTGTTTTACTCTTTTTATCTACAGCAAATGATACTGCTTACCACTCTAATATTCTGATACATTCTATGAGATGATGGCTACTTAAAAGCAACTGTAAAAAAATAAGGCAGCTTTTGATTATCAAAGGGACTTTCAAACCAATAGCAAACTACACCAAAGGGTACCTGCAAAATAAGTTTCTATATGTTCAGGCCTCTACGTACTAGAAAAAAATCAGATTATTGAAGGAAGATAAGCAACACATGTCATGTACTGCTTGGCATTAGTCAAAGTATCCCTACCCTGAGATTATTAAGACAAAGAAAGACCCAAGGACAGGTCATCACAATACAAATAACATATATGGAGGGAGGTATAAAAGTAACCCATGGGAAGAAGTGAGCATCTCTGCTGAGAGCAGGGCCAGGAAAGATTCCATGGAGAAGGGGCCTTTCTCATTGGGTTTTTAAAGAATTACGTATGTTTGCTAGGTGAGCAGAGGGAAAGAAGAGCATTCCAAGCAAAACACAGAGAAGCATGATCGCCACACTATTTAGGGAATCACAAATAGTCTGCTAGGATTCAAGGAAACGTAAGAGGAAAGAGTACCCACACAGAAACATAGGGAAGCACGCAGTTGCTAAAACACTGAATACCAGAATCTGTGTGTAGTCAGTGGGAAGTCACTGAAAACTTTAAACCATTTGTGCGATAATCAGACTTATTTTTGGAAATATCATCTGGTAGTAAGAAATTAAACAGAGATAAATGAAGTGGAATAAAGTAGGAATCATGATAAAATCACTAGAAACAGGAAAACTAATTAAGAGGAACACTTTACATCAAAGAAAACTCATGGAATTCCAAGACAGTATCAATGGGGACGAAGATAAAGAGGGTGGATTTTGGAATTGCTTCATAGGCAGTTAATAGGATTTATTTTTATCTTTTTTTTTTTAAGATTTTATTTATTTATTCATGAGAGACAGAGAGAGAGGCAGAGACACAGGCAGAGGGAGAAGCAGGCTCCATGCAGGGAGCCCGACATGGGACTCAATTCTAGGTCTCCAGGATCCCACGCTGGGCTGAAGGTGGCGCTAAACCGCTAAGCCACCCAGCCTGCCCAGTTAACAGGATTTAGTTACTGATTAAATGAGGAAGTCCCTGGTTTTGAAATTGTTGATGATGGCTGATAAGGCACAGAGGTGGAAGAGCTTTTGAAATCAGGATAATGGGCTCAGCTTCAAATATGTGGAGTTTGAGGGGCTTTGGGCATTCAGGTAGCTATATTACCCTGGCACTCCTGAAAACATTACAGGTTAGGGACTAGATTTAAGAGTCATCAGTGTGAGGGCAGCCCCAGTGGCTCAGTGATTTAGCACCGCCTTCAGCCTGGGGTGTGATCCTGGAGACCTGGGATCGAGTCCCACATCAGGCTCCCTGCATGGAGCCTGCTTCTCCCTCTGCCTGTGTCTCTGCCTCTCTGTGTGTGTGTGCCTCTCATGAATAAACAAATAAAATCTTTAAATTAAAAAAAAAGTCATCAGTGTGAGTGAAAAAAAGCTCTGGGCATAGATGAGGTTACTTGAGACTGTGTAAGGTTAAGAGAAGAATGCTAAGAACAAACACCAACTGAAAAGGAGACAAGCCATTTCCTAAGGAGGAACCTGTGTGTAGCTAGGAAGCTAGCTAGGTAAAAGGGAAAATAGTATAGATGTAAAAAAAAAAAGAAAAAAAAAAAAGAAAAGAAGTAGTATAGATGTCAATTTATCAGAACAGTAAAAGAGCGCAATGTTTCTGGTGTCACATGTTCCTATGCTTTCAAATATTAACTCGGTATAGAGAACTCTCCAATCTCTTACTCCAGCTCCAAGGCTCATTTCCTGAGCTCTAATAAGACTACTGGACTTATCTACATATCCACATCCCCTGGGTTCTAAAATCAACCTGCCAGAAACATTTGCCTCTCTCTTTTAGACCATCATGCCTCCTGTTTCCTCAACTCTGAACAGCTCTCTCAGGAGTTTCCTTCTTCTGGCTAACTCTTGCCCAACATGCTGGAGGGTAGGTAAGCCCCATACTTTTAAATCCTCAATAGCTCTAATCAATGCTAATGACAGAAGAGGTAGTCCTGGTAATTTTTAAACTAAGGGTAATAACAAATAAATAGTAAAAAATAGCTTACTTTAAAAACTACACAGACCTTTTTCTGTTTATGAGACTTCTTTAATTGGCCATAATGTAGAACTAAAGTTTCACTGTTAAGCTGATATATTTTTTTGGTTTTTGTTCCATGATTTTAAAGTAGAATGCTTCTAAATAGAGTATTTCTATTTTAAAAATGTAATCAACTAAGTAGCTCTTAAATATATATATGGATCCCTAGTTTACATTTTCTTTCTGTGCACCAAATGCTCTCATAGAACAAATTATTTCCTATCATAGTGAAATATATTAGAAACAAAGCATGAGGGATGCCTGCGTGGCTCAGTGGTTGAGTGTCTGCCTTTGGCTCAGGTTGTGATCCTGGGGTCCTGGGATCGAGTCCCACATCGGGCTCCCTGCAGGGAGCCTGCTTCTCCCTCTGCCTGTGTCTCTGCCTCTCTCTGTGTCTCTCTCATGAATAAATAAATAAAATCTTAAAAAAAATAAAGAAAGCATGACTTAAGCATACAGTAAAATTAAAATACATATAT
This sequence comes from Canis aureus, assembly GCF_053574225.1. Taxonomy (NCBI): domain Eukaryota; kingdom Metazoa; phylum Chordata; class Mammalia; order Carnivora; family Canidae; genus Canis; species Canis aureus. Next base: position 34,505,963 of record NC_135632.1, read on the forward strand.
ACATCATGATGAGGATGGAATCCCCCAATGAGTTAAAACAAGAGATATGTCATACCTTTTTCTTCTTCAGCAACTTTTTGCTGGCATCTGCCTTCATAGCAGTAATTTCAGGAACTATTCTTCTCCCATAGGGTGAGGGCATTGTCTCTTCCAATTGAAGTTTCTTCACCTTAGGTTTGCCAACTTTACCTTTTATTGCTTTTCCAGCCATTCCGGCCAAAATATCCTCTCGTTCTTGAGCTTCCACTTTCTAAAGTATAATTATAAAGGGGGCAAGGGGAAGAGGGTGGGTACATAAATAACTCATTAAAAAAAGACAATCACTACTGCATAAGAAATTAAAACTAATATCATGCATTCAGTAAGGAATAAACCTTTCCTTTTAACTGATCTAATCTAAAATAAATGCAAAAAAAACCCCACAATAATTCTAAATCAAAAGACCTGGGTTGTAGTCCTAAGCCTAACTAGTCTCTCATTTGTAAAACAAAAAGGTAGTAACTAAACGATCTATATGGTCCCTTCTAACTCTACGATCCCATGATGTATTGGGCAATTTTAGAAAAAGTTTAAATTTTCTACATTTTTTTTTTTAATTAGAATTCTACCTGGAGAAAACTAAGTTATAAAGAAAAAAAAAATCAAAATGTCTCTATTATAAACCTAAAGACACTATTATTCTACATTATAAAAATCAAAGTACCTATCATATATATTCTCTCTTGCCTCTTTTGGGGAAAAGAAACTGAATCAATAAGCTATTTTGAAGTCCTTTAAGAAAGTTAACAAAAAGTATCAGAATTCAATTTATTCTAAATCCCTACTCCCTATAGCTTTTTACATTAGACCTAACGTTTCTTTTTAACTTCATGTAGCTAGAAGCTTAATCCTAATGTGGCTTATAAACACATTCAACTTTACAGAGTTAAAAGAAACTAAAATAATTAAAGAAGAATTCTCATTCTTATTTCATAAACATTACTTTTCCAAATATATTTCAATGGAGACTTAACCTACATCCAGTTCTTCGACAAATGCTGCTAAGTCTTCTTTCCAAAGATCTGAAGGAGACTTTCTTTTAAGATCATTGACCTCTCGCCCCTACAATAAGAAAGTAGTATAATTTAAACATTCAGTAACTTAATAATGTACAAAGGGTAAATCAAAATACTTCTTTTTGGAAAAAGAAATGGATAATACTGAAATAGTTTCAAATTATTTAACCCACAAAAGTTCATACTTTTGCATCTCTCTGTTTAATCAGTTCTTCAACTTTTTCTTTAGTAAGAGACCACAGAGACATATTTAAAATATAATTAAAATCGGGGCCTGAAGGAGTTCCTGAATCAGAGGAACTATCATCATGCTGGTTTTGTGTTTCTTCCTCTTCTGCTGCCTGTAAAAAATAATAAACTTTATATTAAAGTCCTGTATGGTATCAAATCAATGCTGAATTTTACTGAATATTGAGTTAAAAATTCCACAAATGCTATACTTTTAATAGTCTATCTTAAGGGTGGTTGGGATTCTTTTAGGTTATCTGCAGGATTACCTATAAAAATGTATTTCCTGGGATCCCTGGGTGGCGCAGTGGTTTGGCGCCTGCCTTTTTGGCCCAGGGCGCGATCCTGGAGACCCGGGATCGAATCCCACATCGGGCTCCCAGTGCATGGAGCCTGCTTCTCCCTCTGCCTATGTCTCTGCCTCTCTCTCTTTCTCTCTCTGTGACTATCATAAATAAATAAATTTTTTTAAAAAAAAAGCATTTCCTATAAAAATATTCTAAAAATACACAATAATAAATCTTCAAAAGGAATGAGTATATTCAGTCACCATTTATCTGGGAATGTGATGAAAAATTAACTGCTTTGCCCAGGCACTAAGTCATGAAATGAGAAGATACCACATCTTGAAATTAATAGAGTAGAACTAATGTTTTATCACTGTATCTTGTCAGATTTTTATGTTGGTGAGTGAATGAACAATTTGAAAGCCAAAATAAGTATCACTTATGAAGAATGTTTTACAGTTGTAATATAAATAAATATGCTGAGGTACAGTCACTCATTATGTATGATTTCTTAATAAAATTTCTAAAGCAAGAGTACTCATGTAAGAATGAACAAAAGGTTCAATTAGGAATTTAAAAGCTGGTAAGTTAGAGTAAGAATTGTGAGGGCTATTCTGAAACTTTATTTATAAGGTCTTTTTATCATAGAAAAGATTGCAGTAAAAAATCCTCTAATGCTAGTATTAAATTTCAAAATTCAATGAATTTAACAGAAGTTATTATAGGTGACATCACTTTTCAGATTTTAAAAATAACAACAGCCATTAAATAAAACTGCATCTAAGTTGTTTAAGGCACTCAGATAGTTAATGACTGAGTTAACCATGACACTCCATGAAACAAAAAGTTCACTTTTGGTAACCAAAAAAGAAAAAATTGTTTTCATTTTAGTTTAAAATTTCAGTAAAATAATGTGTATATACAAAGTAAAATTTAGTGTACTTTCAAAGGGATAAAAATAAAAATTGCAAAGCAACATGCTTCATTACATAAACAAAACTATAAATTCAAATTAAGCAACAATAGCCAAATTAGAAATGCTATTGCTGAGTTGATCAATGATTAATAAGTACCTAGACAAACAGTACTTACGACAAATTCTACCATTTTAAAAATTCTTCATGAAACAGTGTGTTTGTATGGAATATTTAAGTTGTTACACTACTATTAAAATATTAGGGTGTCATAAAATCCTGTTTAGATCCATACTTTAGAAGCTTATTTGTTCTAGGTTTTGATGACACCCAAAGTATTGTAAATGAACACTCTATGAATATATGTGTATCTATCCTTGTTAACATGAAGATAACTAAGGATATTATCAGAAATCAAGAAAAATAAACTTTTCAAGTTCCAATAACAGAATTCTATTATGTTTAAAAAAAAAAAAAAAACTCTAATCTCATAACTATCTGCTTTATAATTCTGTCTCCTCCAACTCTATACAATAGGAAGAGTACCTCCTTTTGTTACCTTAACCCCCAAAGTGGACACATGGCCAAGATACTGAGAAAATTTTGATGGTGACAATGAAATTACTAAAACCAACCACTAAGTTTTACCCATGAAGTCTACTTCCACTGGAAGGGCATTCTCAAATCCTAAATACCTTTATCTTTTTTAACTAAGCATTAAATTTACTAGCTTACTAAGTTAATTTTTTTAAAGATATAGTTTAAACCAACAATGATACAGAGGGCAAGCAGTGTATAAACCATAATTGTGGGATTCAAAAATGCAGTAAAACACATTAAAAGGAAAGCAAAGTGCTTGGATCATCTTAATTTTGAACACTCCCCATCTTGTCCTACTACCCCATTTTCCCCAAATGGTAAATAAGCCTATTATCTTAATATGTAATTGCTAAGTATATAATTTATTCTAATTTTACTTGCTCTGATATCTGGCATTCTATTGACCAAAATTTTTTAAAGCTTAAATAATATAAACAAAAGCAGCATATCAATGTAGTTGATAAAAAATATGGAAAACATTGTGGGTTGAGAATTCATAAATGTTGGAAAGTTTGAAGTTTCAGTTTAAGTTATGTCATATAATCATAACTGTATTTTTTAAGGATAGTAATATTATCAGTATCATATATACACAACATTCTAAATAAAAAATTAGTCATTTCCACTATTTTCTTCCTTTCATACATTTGTGTTCTCAATCACAATGTTATACTGCCTTTTTAAATTTTTCTTTTAATTATTACACAACAGCAAGAAACTAATTCTTGAGAAGAATCTCAAAGTTTCAATATTCCAGTCACCAAGTACTAGTACTTTATAATCTGAAATGGACAATTTAATTAATAAAACATCAGACTTTTAATCTGAAGTTCCAGGGTTTAAATCTCTAGTCCAAGATCTAAGCACAGGACAAAACATATACTTGGTGCTCAATACATACTATATAATATTGAACATTTTGTCTCTAGTCTTTCCAGCATAAACCGAAACATACCAAGTGAATTGTGACTGGATACCATACTATGACCATAGTAAGACCAGTGTGAAATGATTTATGTGCTACCAGTGTAGTTCCCAGATAGTTCACATGCATCACAAAAACCACCACCACAACTAACACCCTTTAATGGCAGGCTCAGAAAAAAGGCCAAGGAGACTGAGCTACCTTCTCACACCTGGAGTCATTTCTCCAGGCCCTGGTTGAGTCACACTGGCAAAGTGCTTTGTGGTGGGTGTGCACTGCAAATTCCTGTACTGTATCTGTTCTGTGGATAAACAGAAGACTTCAGTCTCTAAACAGACAACTTGGCACCTTTATAGCAGTACTAAATTTAAAATTTAGGGGTTGGGTTTTTTGTTTTGGAATTTGCTTTTAAAAGCTTCTCTGAATATCTTGTTCTGCAAATGATTACCTTTTCTTGTGCTTCTTTCCAGGCTTTCACTGGGTCAGATTCATAACCTCTCTGGACTAACATTTGAATCAAATCTTTCTTTGACCTATTCTCTATGTGAGGGAAAAATAAAGTTAGGATCAAGAAAAGAGATTCAATTTGTATTTGTTTATATTCTACTGATAAAAATGTCTTCTATTTAATAAACTTTTTTTTCCATTTTAACTAATGTTAAAATTTTAAAGGTTGCATCTTACCTATAGTAATTTTTCCTTGTATCTTCTCTAAAATGAAACGGGCTTGATTGTTAAGCTTTGTAGACTCTGCTCCCAACATTCCTACAAGCCATTCCTTACGTAAACCATAATAACTTAATCGTAAATCAAAGAATTCTTTCAAAATGTCTTGCACAGTTTCATACTTCTTGAGACATCCCATATGATCAAATAGTACCTAAGAAAAACACACAGTTTTTAAAGATGACATAAACCTGTATTGGTATTTTTAACTTGTATGACATCTACAGTATTGAAAATAACTATGACACACTTAAATGAACACACATCACCCCTAAAAGCTGTTGAAAAGAACCAAAACTATTAAGTATATTTTGCTAAATATTTTTTGGTGGCTCTAAGAACTGAATCCTTTCAATTCTTAAAACTATGAAAATATTTTAAATAATTCTGAAAGATAAATAGGTACTTTAAAAAAAAGGTTCTAATTCAAAATGGCCATAAAACCATCTAAGAAATTTTTTTTTCAAACCCAAAACCTTTTATATCTAAGTTTACAAATGTTAAATTTGAAGTTCTCTCTACCCCACATACTCAATAGATGTGTATTTGTCTCTTTTTGTTTGTTTTTAATTGTCCTATAATACAAACTTTCTCAACTTGGAGGAAAATTTTATTTCTTCTCTATCATTTTTCTCCTTTTTTCTGTCTTTCTTAGCAAATTATGGCAGTCTGTCTCAACCACTGTGCTACTGGATTTTTTCTTTATGTCTAAAGGCTAATTGAGAATGGAATGAAGGTAATCATATATGATGCTCACTTTCTACCTTTCTCCTCGATTATATAAAAACACAAATATACAAGTTTAATAAAGCAGATTAGAATTATGGGGAGATAAGTACTCCACAATTAAAATGCTAAAAGAGACAGGCATAAGGAACATGAAAATCCTGTACCAATCACTCCCATAAATTTTGGTCAGTGTGTGTATCCTGTGTGCTCAAGCCCAGATGCATAAATGCAGAGTTGGGATTGAGGGTGGTGGATAATAGTAGTGGATAAGAATCTAAAGGAATGAACCATCAGATTCTTCATCAAATATACAGGGGGAAAACTATTCAGACTTACTACAGCCACAACCATCATGAAACCAATTACAAAAATTCTACTTATGGCATGGAAAAAACATTAAATTAATAATGAATCTAATCAATTACCATGGAATTACAAGTAAGAGTAGTTTGAAGTTTAAAAACTTTGTGCAATCCAGCAGCTTCTGCTTGTGCTAGCTTTTCTTCAGTCATTTTCACCACAAATTTCACAGTTGTATCAGTATGATACTCTTTATAATCAGAAATTAATGCCGGTGTTTTATCTGTTCCATTTAGCATAGGTTCTAAAACCTGTTCTTTGTATACCTATAAAAGATTTAAAAATAAGTAATTCTTTTCCTGAAACACACATGTTCTCATACTACAAGTCATGAAAATTTTAAATATTCCCAACTCTGGTAGGATAAAAAGAAAAACCTCCCTCACTGTCATCTGTCCAGTCACCACAGAGGACAAAATACCGGGATCTCAATGGTGAAAGAAGATATACAACGTAATAGTTTTGATCTGCTCATACACCAAAGGCAAGGAAAAGTCTGAGCATATCAAGAGGATGACATCAACTACATCTGACAAGAGATGACATGCATACTTTTAGATCTGGAAGAGCTGATACTGACATGAATTTACTGACCATATTTATAAAGGTTGCAAATTAGTGTAAGTCATTCTACATTTAGAGAAATTAAACTTTTAAATTACTATTTGAATACTCAAGGCACAAATTCAATTGGATAGGTCAAAAATGTATATAGGAATTTTTGAACACTATATAGACTTCGGACAAACAATGATGGAATCATATTCTTACCGGAAAGTATTGCACTGCCCTTCTGACAGGAAGCTAAAATACTTCTACTAACCTGAGTCCAAGTTCTAACTGGAAGCTCTGTAATCTCTACTGTGTTTCTATCCACCACAAATATTTCACCACTGACAGCATACTGGTTTTGACCAAGCTCTTGGATCGTTCCTTTAAAGTTTTTGTAGTTAGGAAGCTGCAGAGAAAAATAAAAATAATTTAAGGCCCCGACTTCTCTCCTAACTCCCAGTGTGATATTTGAATGTCCCTTAGCCTATTGTCTACTGCTACTGACAGATTAGTATGACTGAAACTAAATTCCCCGTCGTCAAAAGTCCGTCTCCAAATAGTCACTTAATCTTGGATTCACAACCTCCGTTAACTTAATCTCAACATCTCCCAATTTCCAAACCTTAGCTTCAGGTGCCTGGGTGGCTAAGTCTGTTAAGCATCTGTCTTCGGCTCAGATCATGATCCCAGGGTAGTCGAATCAAGTCCCATGTCAGGCTCCCTGCTCAGTGAGGAATCTGCTTCTTCCTCTCCCTCTGCTCCACCCCCCCACTCTTGCACATGCCCACGCACTCTCTCTCTCTCAAATAAATAAATATATCTTTAAAAAAAACAAAAACCAAACCAAAAAAAACTTAGCTCCATCTTTCTATATACACATATATGTATCTACCTATATATGTTGAGCACATGAAAAGCATGTATTGACCGATTGTCTTAATATTCTAAAACACATCTGAAATAATTAAAACACTATAATCATAAAACATTTTATGCTTCCGTTACAAATATTTTAAAATACTTTAAAGTATTTATGGAAGAAAAGATTTTAAACCATATTCATAACATAATGGGGTTTTTTGTTGTTGTTGTTGTTTTAAAGATTTTATTTATTCATGAGAGACAGAGAAGGAGGCAGAGACATAGGCAGAGGGAGATGCAGGCTCCCTGTGAGGAGACCGATTTGGGACTCAGTCCCAGGACTCTAGGATCACGCCCTGAGCTGAAGGCAGACACCCACCTACTGAGCCACCCAGGCATCCCATGTTTTATTTTAAAATATAAGAATGAAATAAAACTTGGAGAGAAATATGTAAAAATATGAAGTTTGTTTTCATGTGCTGGTTTTATGAAGCATTTTTTCTCTTTGCTTATTTATATTTTCTACAATGAGCACTACCATTTTTGTTATACAAATACACTTTTACTTAAAGTGTATCATGATAAAGGGGAATTTCCAGATGATTTTAAATCATGTAGAAAAGAGGAGGTCACTTTTTGATAAGTTTTTCTTGGAGGGAGTTTGGGGCAAAAACAAGCATAGTGGATGACATAAGGGCAAAAATTTAAAAAATATGGGGATACATTAAAATATATACAATTTCTTAAGACTCCTTACAACTTTAATATGACTTAGAGAATAAAAACAAAGTTGCATATAATTTTGCCATAAGAACATTGTTCTCTATATAATTCAGTTACTTAAAAACCTGAAATATTAGAGATTTTTCATTTTCAATGTGATTTTTTCCCCAATAATCCTTATCTCCAGGCTTTTTCTAGAGCTAATCTCTTTTACCATAAGCACATATTAAGTTACACAAGAAGGTCTTTATTGTCTGCAATATGTTCCAAAATGAAAATGGTTCCATTATCTTTATAAAATGACTGTACGTTGTAGCTTACACATTATTTGTTAAATAAAAAATATAATATTATATAAGCAGTAAGTTCTAAATAATTACCATGGGATGAGGATCCAAGCCATCTAGCATTCTTCTGACATTGTTCACAATTTCTCTAGCATCATAGTTGGGTAGCTTACAAGCCCATCCAGTACCAATGCCCTCCGCACCATTTATTAAAACCATGGGAATTATAGGAATATACCACTCAGGCTCTACACGTTGATTATCATCATAAAGGAATTTAAGCAGGTTGTCATCCACAGCAGGAAAAAGGAGTCTTGATAAAGAGCTAGTGAAAGGAAATAAAGATAAGAAAATGTCCTGGTTTTAGCAATTAAAACATTATACATAGAAGACTTTACATTTTAAAAATTCAGAAAAATGTTTTTTAAAATTTTGAATCCATGTACTTAACAATACAATTTACCTAAAATAATTACCGAATACATTTCTCTCAGGCAGGAAGCCAGAATAAAATAGCCTTATTGTACTTATGTTGCTTACTTAATAATTTCTTAGTATTGATAAATTACATTTTATGGATTTCCTTTTACTCTCACTTAATCCCAAAACCCTTCTTCAGCCTAAAAAGTAAAGTTGGATCAGAAAAAAATCCTTACATTAATTAGGACTGGTTTCATCAATAATTCACAAACACTGAGATCAACAAACTTCATTCTATTTGCAATCAACTAATTTGGAACACACACCCTCGACAGAGTACCCTATCATCTCTCCCTACTTATAATTCTATTAAACATTTAGTTAGTTCCAATATACTTCAAGTAGACTTTATACCACCATATCAGCAAACTGTTACCTTAACATTGTGAAAATATAACGAGGGCTTGCAGCATCTTTGCCACCATGAAGCCGAGTTCCAAACTGACCAATAGGCTGAAGCAAATTAATGTTGTTACTTCCCACAAAGTTCTGAGCCAAATTCACAATAGTCATCATCAATGCTTGCTATAACACAAAAATATAATATTAACATTCTAAATTTACTATACATATTCCCTAATTTTTATTAAAACCCAAATTCTTGATTCTCTTACATTTCCAAAGAACTTATAAAAAGAAAAACACTTTATTATGCTTAATTATCATTCTTCATGCCAGTAAGTATAGTTTTCAACTGATTCCAGTTTTAATGCTTACTTCTCCATGATGATAAGCAGACATCTCTGCAACAGATCCAGCCAACTGAGCAACTTTTACTTCACGTTTATCATTCCTCTTGAAACAGGTAAATAAAACTTTTCGTTGTCCTGGTTTAAAACCTATTTTTAAAAAGAACAACCCTCTTTTAAAAATATTACTCCAGATACAGCTGCAATGTTTCTTTTAATGACAACAATGTCCTAGATACTCAAGAGACCGAAGAAGCAAAGATACAGTTTGCTTTTGAAAAATAACTGAAATTGTTACTTGAGATTCTATAACACAGGAAATACATAGTAACATGTTTTTATACCATCTCAGTCTATTCCAAAAGTAAGGTGCCAGGTAAAAGACCACCTTCCAGTCTTAAAGAACTGCTAAGTGGCATCAAATACCTTTCACAGGAGTTGCCGAGTTGTTGGACATTCAGGCATCCAAAGTTTTAGATGTAACTAAAGCAGCAGCAAACCATCAATGAGTCTAAAAAGTATATTGTTAGAGTATCCCAAATCAGAAAATCCTTATAAGGAAGAGATGTGGTGTGGCAATTAAGAATGCAGGCTTTAGAATCTCACCAATCTGGATACTCTTCTCAACTTGGCCATCTACCATTTGACTTTCTGCAAATTACTAAACCAACAGTTTCAGCATCCTCATCAGTGTAATAGAAGTAATTACCTTCCTAACAGGGTGATCATAAGGATTACATGAGATAATGCAAGGAAAGCATTCTGCTCCCTTATTATTCTTCTGGATAGAATCATTCTACTAGGCCAAAGAGCATAGTAATAAACTTTTCAGTATATGCTAGCTATCATCGTGGGCTCAGAGCATGGTAGAAACAAGATGACAAAATATGGCCACTTTCCTTGAGAATTTTATAATCTAATTGAGGAGGCAAAATTGACATAAGTAAATTAAGAGGCACACAATACTGGAATAGAAGCTTAGGTATCTGAAACCAATTTAGACTGCAACTGTTAGAAGAGACTTCATAAAAGGGATGTAACTTAAAGCTGAATCAGACGGATGGGTAGAACCATATGCTATTGGCTGAAAACCCAAGGAACCCAAAGATCAACTTGCTAAAAGTTATAAAATGAAAATTACATATTTCTAGATAGAAGGCAAAAATCTGCTCTAACTAGTGGGTACCAGTTTCTAAGCATTTTTTTCTGGCAAGTTTGATAAGTTAGGTTTGGGTACTAAGATACAAAGGTATTTTTAAAATTTATTCTTAGATGGTTATTTCAGAATTTATCAAAATACTTTTTACTTTATAAAGTGTGCAATCAACCTGAGGCAAAACTTAAAAAATTTGAAAAACTTAAAAAAGAGTTTAAGAGATTCAAATTAAGAAATATAAAAGATTTCATTGCTACCAAAAGATCTCAAAAATAAATTCAGAATTTTAAAATTTATTATAAGAATGGCTTTGAGTACATGAAATTAAAATATACTCAATAACTACATACAAAAGTGAGAAGATTTTAAAATAAAAGCTACTTACCATCAACAAGAGATGGTATAGATCTTTCATTGTCTGAGTTTGAGAAGAGAATCAGTTCCTTATTGATGAAATCATTGTAAGTCAAATGCTTTGTTGCTGTACCATACAAAAATTGCTAAGAGAAAAGTTATATAGCAACATTGTCATTATTCCTGCATGAATTTTATCTCTTTCTTCCCCCAGACCACCGCTTTTTATGACTAACCTCTGGTAAGCCATGTAACCTACGCTGTCTCCGGTCTTCCATAAAATTTGTTAACCATTCTTTTCTGTCATCAATCTTCTTTTTACTGAATGCCTGAAAGATTCCAGGTAACAATTTCACATGTTAAAAATTAAATTAATTTCATTATACAATTAAAATTTATAAAGGCAATTAATCAATTATTAATTTCTCAGAAATTGAGTTTTTTTTCCAACAGACTTTTGTCAAAAATATACTTGAACAGAAATCTTACAAAGAACTTTAAAGGCGGAGCATAATCTGCGTGAGAGACTGAGGTGAAGAAACATTAAGATTAATTAGTTTGGGCATTAGAGTTCAAAGGAGACTTACAGAAAACCAAGACTTGGAAGAAAGGTATGGCAGGAAGGGGGATGGGTGTTAGGAACAAAATTTTTAATTAACTTGATTACCAAGGTAATGGCAGCATCATCTTCAGGACCAGCATATCTAAACAAGATGCGGTGTCTTTCCATATCAGCAAAATATTCTTTTGCTTCTTTAGCTGTACTGGTACCCAACCCTGCACAATTTAAAAAATAAAACTGAAAAAACTCCAGAGAATGACAAATACCATATGAGCTCACTTACATGCAGAATATAAAAAAAATTGAACTCAAAAAAAGAGAAAAAACGGTAGTTGCCAGCAACTAGGGAGAGGGGGAAGTGTAGAAATGTCAATCAGAGAGTACAAACTTTCAGTTATAAGGTAAATACATTCTGGGGATTTAATGCATAGCATGGTGCCTACAGTTAATAATACTACATTGTATACTTGAGAACTGTAGAGAGTAGACCTTAAAATGTTCCATCCATACTCACAAAAAATTAACTATGTGAGGTGATGGATATATTAATTGACTTGATTGTGGTAATCATTTTATAACATAAACATATATCAAATCATGTTGTACACTTTAGATATGTATAATTTTACTTGTCAATTATTTGATAAAGCTGAAAAAAGTTAGATGAATTATGAACATTAATAGCTATTTAAAACCATTAGGTGAAAAGCTAATAGATCAAGCTGGCCACACCTGTACCAATGAATCAGTTTTAGTAAACAACAAATGCCAGACATTACATGCCTCCTGACGTAAATATACAATATAAATATATAATACATCTGTTAAATGTTAAATGTTTCTGCCACATAAATCTAATCCAAATCTGTATCAAGCCTCCAATTTAACTGCCAGTTAATAGAAAACAAGGGGCAGAGGAATACATCATATATTCAGTGAAATTGCAGGGATAATCAGCAAAATCCAGAATGTGGAAAATTATATAGGACAAACCATCTAACTTTTTGAACAAATAAATTGGAAGGAAAAAAATATGAAATGAGAAATAGTATATTAAGATTTAATAGCCTTATCAAACTGAATATGCATTGTGTGGACCTTGATTGGATATGGACTCAAAACAAATAAAAAAACATTTTAATATAATCAGGAGAAGTTTAACACTGACTAGAATATATAAGGTTATTTTAAAAAGATGCAATAATGGGGCAGCCCTGGTGGCCCAGCGGTTTAGTGCCACCTTCGGCCTGGGGTGTAATCCTGGAGACCCAGGATTGAGTCCCACGTCAGGCTCCCTGCATGGAGCCCGCTTCTCCCTCTGCCTGTGTGTCTGCCTCTCTCTCTCTCTTTCTCTGTCTGTCATGAATAAATAAATAAAATCTTTAAAAAAAAAAAAAGATACAATAATGAAATTATGGGCATTTTTAAAACATGCTACATGCTAAAGTATTATGGAAATAATATAACATCTAGAAGTTATTTCAAATTAATAAGGAGGAGATGAGAAGCATTTTGATAAACAGGATTGGCAGTGGAATGGTTATTATTAGAGTACATGGGAAGCCTATCATACCACTCTCTCTACTTTTATAAAATTTTCCATAAATTCTTTAAAAATCAGCAATAGCTGTTTTTGTCATCTAAAACTTTCAAAATATTTTATGATCTCAAAAACATATTTATGTCACTGGTAAACTTCACAAAATTTAAGTATTTTAAAATACAAACCTTTGTAGTATTTTATTTTCCAGGCTTTCTGGTTTTCTATATGTTTTTTCCACTCATCAAATTCAGGAATACTATAGAAGGAAAGTTCCTGCTTATTTTTGCTAGCCTTAAATTAATAAAAAAAAAATTAGTTTTCTGCTATTCTTTAAGACAACAGTATAAAAATATATTAATGTAAATAGTACCTTTACAATAGGAGTAATGAACTCTTCAAGAAAACCATGCTTCAAAAGTGATGGCCAATTGTGATGGATGAAATTAATAAGTAGGCCTTTTATATGAGAACCATCTTGATCCTAAATAAATGTTAGTAAAAAGTGCTATAATTTTATGAAATATAATTTATTTATATAACTAACTTTTAAAAAGTAGAAATGTAGCACAGGCAAAATTCCATTCAAATTTTGGAACTGCACTTTACAAGCCAGTAAAGACCATCCTTTGGAGGATCACAGTAAGGAATTTTTCTTAAAATTCAAATAATGAATACAGCTAGTGATAGACTAAATCTTCCTCTCATTTCAAAATACACTATCATTATATGTTTTATATAGATTTCACTAAAAGAATGATTTAAGAATGGAAATACATAAAACATGGTTATAATGCCACTTCACTTAGCAAGGGAAGGAGTAATACACAGAATACAGGTATTCACAAGTCTTATCTTGATATAAAAACTGCTAAATTTCTGCTTAAAACTACACAGCAGCTTTTTCAGGGGAAGATTTTCTCTACAAATGCTTTTAATTAAGTACAAGAGACATGCAGGTGAATGCATATGAAATTCTTCCTTTTCGGTTTTCTAGCTCTTTCCTAATTACTATCATTTTACTATTTAAGTCCTAGTTTTTGCACATCCCAAATTATGCCATCATATACAAACATTGACCATTATCCTATCAATTAATCTTTCTTGCTTATAAATTTCATAATTTCCTTTCAACTTATAGGTAGGCTTCAACCCCATAATACTATAATATGTTCTACTCTTCTCATATTTATTACATTTAAAAACATTTTTAAAATAGCCAAAAAGATGGCTGTGCCGTAATTAAGATAATATAAAATGAGCTTCAAACAAACAGTGCCACTGAATGTTTTCTACTCCTCCCTTTGATGTACAATTATTTTCCCTTTTACTTTTTTGAAGCAAGTTGCATGAAACAAATATCAAAAGGGCACTCTGAAAAAGATAACTTTTAAATACGTGGCAACCTTTAAACCAACCTGATCAGTCATAATCATAATCTTCCCATAGCGTAAAGTTTTCAAAGATTCTGCATCATCATAACTTTTCTTGTATTGTAGACCAACTATTTTGATAATATTGTTTATTTCTGCATTTTCCATGATCTGTACAAAAAGAGAAATTCAAAGTATGTTACAAGTGTTGAGGGGTACCTGGTTGGCTTAGTCAGTAGAGTATGTGACTGTTGATCTCAGGGTTGAAAGTTCAAACCCCATATTAGGTGGAGAAAGTACTTAAAAGTAGAATTTTTTTAAAAAGGGTTGAAATACATAAAAAATAAGTCAGAATTTACTTTTAAAATTCAACAATTTTAATAAAGTGGGAGATATATATGAGAGAGAAAGTTACATACCTGTTTATGAGAAGCTTCCCGTACATTAAGAATCTTTCCCCTAAGTGGAAAGACTCCGTATCTGTCTCGCCCAATCACACCTAATCCAGACACAGCCAGCGATTTGGCAGAGTCTCCCTCTGTTAGTATCAGTGTACACTCCAGGGAATGTTTGCCACCTGAGAGATATTAAAAATGACATATATTCCAAATTCCTCAACTTTACCAATGAGAAATACAAAGCCAGAAAAATTAGTAATCACAGGATAATAGTGAAAGACTATATAAGATTAACATTATGCTCAGCATAGTTTCAATGTTAGGTATATTTTATTGAATTCCTATCCCTTAAAAATTTATAATATGTGATGCATGTGACAAATTTAATGAAGAAAAATTATTCTCTGAACATAAAATTATAAACTCTATGTGGAAAATGAGTATTTTCTGTAACTTGATAAATAAAAACTTAAATCAAAATCTTGAAAAAAAAAAAATCTGAATCTTACCAGCATCATTAGCATCATCCAGTTTGGGAATACCTTTGATTTTACTATACTTTACTGATGAACACTTCTTGTTCAGCTGAGTCTGAGCCTTAAATTTCACCCAATTCAGAATACTTTCTACAATACCACAGTTAGAAGCCTAAAAATCAAACAATAATGATATACAAACAAGCTGTAAGCTCATACACTTAGCTAAAATTAATGTAATACTTGGAATCTGTGCAGTTATATGGCCAAAGGCTAATGGTGATGATAATAATAATGATACACTCTAGTAAATTTTACCCTAACTACAGTTAAGCTAACTCAGGCAGCTATATACAATAACCTATTGTACAGAAATGCAAACATATGAATAAAGAGCAACTTTCCAGATACAATAAAAACTCTATTATAATAAACTCCATGAAAAGTACACATAGCTTCTGTTACAAATTTATTTTGTTAAAATTAACAAGGTAAAAGCTGATCCATTCATGAATTTACTAGCTGGGAGATTCTAGACATTGGCATTTCTTATATTCCTCAAAAATACAAATCTTAAATTTGATAATAAGAACTTCAACTTATATATTGTGTGTCAGCATGCAGTGGGGACAAGATGTTAACCCAAAAGAAGAGTGAAGAATCTCTGAGTTGGAGCCATTTATTTTCCATTATCCTGGGTAGTTTGATTTTAGGTATGAGAAATCGTTTACTGGAATGTTTGAGATATAAAAAGAGGTGGACTATATTGCCAAATCTAAACTTAATCCATTCAAAACGGAAAAGTACAAAATCTAAAATCAAATCACTTCATAATGAATCCGATGAGGGCAGAAACTTACAAAACCATTAATGTAGGGTCCTTTGTATTCAGAATTCATTATTAGATGCAAAAATACTATTTCTATAGGCTTTACGTTAGAACCTGAAAAAAAACTTTTGTTTTTGTTTTTGAGAATGTATCTTTGAATTTACAATACCAGAATGTGACAAGTTATTTCTGACAATTATACAACACTCCTCCACCAAACTATAAATTTCCACAGAGGAGGAGCTATGATTTATTCATCTTTACATTGTCAGTGCAAATATATTTAAAGGCACTTTACATATGCTTATTTAATATTGGTGTACAGTAATGGTACTGCCGAACAAGGGAAGTGAAGTAAATCCTGCTTATATACAATAGATTATGAGAAATTATTAACTGCATGGCTCAGTTATAAATCTAAGATTATTATTTGTATTCTCACCTCATTTCAAAAAGGTTAAAACAGTCCAAAGAAATATGTGCAAAGTAAAATGTAATTTTAAAATATGTAGAACATGATAAATTTTACATTATACACAGATTACCAAAATTTCAAAAAAAAATATGCAAAAGTAAAAATCAATAAAGTTGAAAGGAGTAAAAAAAGTGAAATCTGGAGTCCTTTAAGGATCTGTAAATTTGTTAGAGGAAAATTGGGCTGTATAATGGCCAAGAAAAAGCTAAAAACACTTTATTCTTGGCAAAACAATCCATTGTTTTACCAAAGTCTATATTTAGTAGTTCTCAGAATTAAGTCTATTAGTTTACAGTATAAATGCCTATGCCCATAGTCAATATAAGAGAAACTAATCACAAATAGAAAAAAGAAAACTACTTAATCCACTCTCAATAAAAACACCTTGAAAAATAATAAAAAATTTTACTTACTGCTTTAAAAAATTTTTCTGATAGTTGGCATTTAGACCCAAAACTTTTGGGTTGCAGAGTCATGTTTTCCTTAGTCTGAGAATCAAAAGTTGGATTTTCAATAAGGCAATTAATAAAAACCCATATGTGGTTTTTCACCTGTCAAAAACATAACCAAAAAAGATCAACATCAGAACTGATATCATTAAATAATTCAACAGAATATATAAAGGACCACTTACTTGAAATGGTTTTACTGATACACCAGCTTTGTTCTTTTTCTTAACTACTTCAATCAGTTTACCAACAACTTGATCTACTACATAATCCACATGCCGTCCACCCTAAAGAGGAACAAAAAAATAGAATATAAAATCTTCTATAGTTAGGATAGCAAAATACTTTACATAGTTGTCTTTTTTTTTTTTTTAATGAGCATTTAATCTTCATAACTTTGTGGAGTCAATAGTATTAACCCAATTACACAGAGGCATAATATGAATCTCAAAATTGCAGAGTTGGGTTTAAAAATAGGGTCTTTTTGGCTCTAGGACCAATTAGCCGACTGCATAAAACTCTACACAAAGTAAAAACAATAGAATAAAAACACAAAGAAGTGAGAATGAATACTGGCAGACACAAGATTTAAACTTAGGGAATGGGGCAGCCATTACCAGTTGGTCATCCAATGTCCATTCCTCCTTTTATTGAAAAACCTTTATGGTTTTTACCTGGCAACATGCCCATTTGAAAACATTAACCAATCCAGACACCATTACAGCTAGAGGTAGCCACTTGACCCAGTGCTAGCCAGAGATGTTAGTAAGGAACACTGGATGGGATTTCCAGGAAAACTACTATATCCCTGATCAAAAGGGAGTGATTTAGTTGGTATACACATTTACCCCTTCCTCTCTTCCTAGAACCTGGAATTAAAACATACAGAAGCCAGCAGGCACTGTAAAAACATGAGAATGAAAGCCACATGCTAAGGATGGCAGAAAAGAAAGCCAGGAAGAGCCTGGTCCCTGATAATACTGTAGAGTCACAATACCAAACTAGGACTGTCCCAGTTCCCAGTTAGAAGAAAAACAAAACAAAACAAAACTTTTACATCTTTATGCCACTGTATTCTATTACATATAGTAAGATGCAATTATAATTGATGCAAAATTTTTTGACTTGAGAAAGTGATGCTAGATTATAGAAAACAATTGAGTCTTGAAAAAATTAGTTAAAATTTGAATAAGAGTGACAAATTATCAAACCACTGCTTTAGATTATCCTAAGATATATGCTTGTATTGCCTAAGACTTTATTATGATCAGTGGACAAATGCTTTTAGACGAGAAAAATTTTATTTGCTTTTGAAATCCAAAAAGCCCACAGAAGAGTGGTTCAAACTCCTTGGAATGGCATATAACAAGTTCCACAACCTGACCCAAAACAGACTCCTCTCCTTTTAGTCTTTTTTACACTCTAAACTCAGAACACAGAATAAGGAATGTGTTAAATTCTAAATTCAATAAAATATTAGATTCTAAATTTATAAAATATAAATGTATTCAACTATAAACACTAATATAAACTCAATGCTCAATGGATGTTTAAATTTTAAGTTATTTTCATAGAAAATAAGCTTTCATCTTCATAAGCCAATTTTGATTTCACAAAAGAAGATTTGGGGCTTTTTGTTATTGTTAGTGTTTCTTATTTTGTTTTTAATGAAATATTGTTTTATCACTGACATGGTAACAAAGAAGTAGTACACTTACTTTTGTTGTTGCAATACTATTTACAAAGCTGATTTGCTGGAATCCCTTTTCACTCAATGTGAGACAAACATCCCATCTTTCATTTGCAAGTTCATGAATAACTTTCAGGGCCACTCCAGTTTCATCCAACTTGTCTTTCACATAAAGATCTACATAACTACGAAATCCATTCACCTATTAATTTGAAAACCAAAACCCATGAGTAATCTAATATTAGCAACTCAACCAGGTGAATGCCATCAGGTACTCTTACACACTTCCCCTCATGTACAACAGCTCTTCTCAGATCCAAAATTTCAAGACTTCCCCCATTCTATTCCTTGATCCCTGATTCATTTTTATATGTACCTGATAAAGAGAGGTTATGAAGGAACAACTGGACAGGTAAATTATAAACTCTTTAAAGTTTAAGTTTCAAAATGACAAAGACTTCCAGTTTGAGTTCAGATATGTACAAGGCTTTAAAAAAGGATGAAAGATAAGAAGCTTCTGCCTTTACAAGGAAACAGCTGGTCAGACAGCAAACTGATTTTTTAAGAACGCTCAAAAAATTGAATTCACAGGACAGCTGGTCATCCTGAATATGAAGAGAAACAGGTGTCTGTAGGGAGACACAGAATACTAACCAGTTTGCTTAAGTGAGGCAGAAGCTGCCTAATGTTATACAAGCCAAAAGGAACATTAAACTAGAAATTCTGACAAGATGCTTAGAGGACAAATGTAGACGGTGTGTGAAGCACCTGAGGATTGTCATCATATAAATTGCTACATTTACAGGCTTTTTCTCCAGAAATTCCAGCAGGTTCTCACAGGCAAGGTCAGGGAAAACCTAGAAGAAGCTCCCCACCATGGTGCTGCTGGTTGAAGGGGCGGGGAGAATAATAGCAGCCACTGAGAATTCCACCCAGACCCATCTCTCTTACCCAACCCATCCACCTAAATAAATAAATGCTTAGTTTTCTGGAGGGGGGGGGATACTGCTAAAGTGTATTGGTAAAATATCACTATAGCTGGAATAAAATAATTACATCTTAGCCCTACTACCTCATCCCACACCCATTTCATTAACAAAAAAAAAAAGTTTATTTTACACAGCAGGGAGCCTGAAGAATACTAAATGAGAATACTGGTGGATACATGCTACAGCTAGGGGAAAATAAAGGGCAGAGGAAAAATCTCTACCTCTAAAAGAGAGGCAGAAACACTTGTGAAGGCCAAACCCAAGACACAGGGACAGTATATAGTCCAAAGTCTTGAGACTCAATCAGACATAAATATCCTACAACCTACCACCATGTTAATAGGCCTTCAATAGTAACTGTGGGTTTCAGCAGGAAGGGCTGCAGAGACAGACCCTTCTTGAAGGGGCAATTCCAAGGCAAGGCCCAAAAACAAAAGACAAAAACAAGGAAGAATTTGAAGTTCCCGGTGCCCAGAGCAACAACAAACTTCAACGCTAGTTAAGTACAACAATAAACTGCAAACACAGCCATTTTCTGTACAGATTAAACATAAATCCTGATACTACTAAGCCTATTTACTCCATATCTACTATCCAACATGGCTGATTGTCAACAAAAACTTACAAGGCGTGCCAAAAGGCAAGAAAAAACAGAAAAGACAAAGCAATCATAAGAACCAAACTCAGAGGGGATCCCTGGGTGGCTTAGTGGTTTAGCGCCTGCCTTCGGCCCAGAGCACATAATCCTGGAGTCCTGGGATCGAGTCCCACATCAGGCTCTCTGCATGGAGCCTGCTTCTCCCTATGCCTGTGTCTCTGCCTCTCTGTGTCTCTCGTAAATAAATAAATCTTAAAAAAAAAAAAGAACCAAACTCAGATATGTCACATATTTTTAACTATCACATAAGACATTTAAAATAACTATGATTGGGATCCCTGGGTGGCTTAGCAGTTGAGTGTCTGCCTTTGACTCGGGGCATGATCCTGGAGTTCTGGGATCGAGTCCCGCATCGGGTTCCCTGCATGGAGCCTGCTTTTCCCTCTGCCTGTGTCTTTGCCTCTTCCTGTGTTTCTCATGAATAAATGAATCAAATACTTTAAAAAATAAATAAAATAAATAAAATAAAATAAAATAAAATAAAATAAAATAAAATAAAATAAAATAAAATAAAATAAAATAACTATGATTACTATGTTAAATGCTCTACTGGAAAAGACAGACAACATACAACTTCATCAGAGACATGGAGCCTATAAGAAAGAATCACATGGAAATGCTAGGAATCAAAGACACAGTTAAAGATATGAAGAATGCCCCTGGCAGACTCTCATCAACAGACCCGACATATAAAGGAAAAAAATTAGTGAATTTAAAAATAGGGCAACAGAAATTAACAAACTGAAACACAAATAGAAAATAATGAATAAAGCAGAGCAAAACATCCAGGAACTTAGGACAATAGCAAACTACATAAGATATACATAACTGGAATACCAGAAGAAAGGAACAGCAAAGAAGTATTTGAGAAATAATGGCCAAAATTTTTCCAAAATTAGTGACAGACAACAAACAGATCCAAGAAGCTCAGAAAATAGAATGAAAAAAAAATACATCAAAAAACAAAAAACCCCCATATAAACACCTAAGTATATCATATTCAAAAAAACAAAAGAAAAAGACAAAATCTTCAAAGCAGTGAGAGAGAAAAATAAACACCTTACCAAAAGAGGAAGAAGGAAATGAACTATAGCAGTCTTCTCATCAGAAACCATACAAACAAGAAGACAATTGGATGACATTAAAAGAAATATACTGTAAAACCATAATTTCTTTATCTAGTGAAATTCTGTATCTTTTGAAAGTGAAGGAAAATACTCTCTCAAGCAGACTGAGGGAATTTGCCAGACCTACCTATAAAAAATTAAAATTTCCGGGCAGAAGGAATATGATTAGGATCAGAAACTCAGATCTATACCAAGAAATTAGGAGTACTGAAAATGGAATAAATGAAGTAAAATAGAATCCTGTGTTGTATTTTTAATTGTTCTAAAAGATAACTGACTACTTAAAGCAGTTAGATTTTACTATAAGCTGCCCACAAAATAACAAAGCATTTACTATTTTAGAAGACACTTACAGGCAATTTCTTTCCATTAAACATGACCTTGACCCCCTTGCATGAACCAGCCAAATCATAAGCTCTTCTGGTCATGAGGGCCACAATATCCTTGTCAAGCTTTTCCATCTTAAATTTAGACAGATCTGGTTGGAATGTTATGCATGTGTAATCTTCACCATCAAAATGTTTAATTTTGGCTTCAGAAGTCTTCATCATGTTATTCATCCATGTCTTTAAAAGAAAAGATACTCAAATATTTCTATAACGCTTCTATATTTTATAATACATACTCAGTTCATGAAATACATTCACTTACCACAACTATATCCATTTTCCAGCTTCCCAACAAACCAAACAAATCCTTAAAACTGATATTAAAGATGAAAAAAATTTAACAATATAGTAGTCCCTCCTTATCTATGTTCCAAGACCAGAAACCATGGATAGTACGAAACCCTATACATACTTTTTTTTCCTGTACACACCAATGATAAATCTTAATTTATAAATTAGGCACAGTAAGAGATTAACAATTAATAAAATAGAACAATTATACTGTAATAAAAGTTATGTTATTGTGGTCTTTCTCTCTCTCAAAATATCTTACTGTACTGTACTCAACCTTCTTGGATGATGTAAGATGATTAAATGCCAACATGACAAGATAAAGTGAAGTGAATGATGTATGCACTGTGAAAGAGCATTAGGCTACTACTGACCTTCCAACAATATGTCAGAAGGAGGATCATTTGCTTCTGAACCGCGGTTCACCGCGGTTAACTAAAATCATGAAAAGTGAAACCACAGATAAGGAGGGTGGGGGGAACACTACTATATTATAATAACCTCATTTGAAAATAAGCAAAATGAACTGCACAACTTTATACACTATTAGTAAAATAACTTTTAAATTCTTCAACATAACCATTTAGAATTTTATAGAAAAAAATAAGTATGATGCTTTCCTGACCAAATTACGTTAGCTTATGTAAAATTTCAAACTATTTTCAAAGGCCTACCACCAAAGTAAAATAAAACAATTTTAAAATATGAATTTGATGAATCAATGAGGACTTTTTCAAATATGCTAACTGGATACATTTCAATGAGTCTATAAGGTTCAAGCCTATTAAATAAAGCTCTTTGTTTTGAAAGAACAGGAGAAAGACAGGTTTATGTAAAATCTCCTAGGCATTCTGAAGTCTTTATACTCTGCTGACATGGTCAATGCTTTTTAAAAAAAAGTGGGGTGGGGGGTGGGATGTAGGCATCACTGCCATTTACCTAAGGTTCTATTATCGTCACAAAGGAACAAAACACACACACAAAATTAGACACAATTCTTTCATACCTGCTTAAAACTATGTTTGTATTCTTTGCAAGCAGTTTCTACTGTAAACTTCGTACTGAAAATATTACAAAGTTTTGCACCATAACCATTACGACCACCTGTAAGAACAATAAAATGTGAAAGGTTTAATGAAAAGGATTTTAGGAATTTTGTTAACTTACCCACCATGTGGCAGGTCTGTTGCAAATAGTTCCACTTACTGCATTATCTTAACAATCACCAATTGAATATTTCAGAGTATATTTAGATTTTTTTTATTTAAAGAAAAATACAATTAAGACATAGCACATATAGTAATAAAATTAACATGCATTTTGTAGATTCATTAACTTCATCACAATTTAAAATTCAAAAACAATTAAGCTTGTTGACTCCTATAATCAAGTAAATCTATGTGAGTATGAAATCTGAGCTTTCTATCAGTTACTTCTCGATTACAAAATTTTAATCTACATATCTTCCTAAAGCCTTGGTTTCATTTTTTGTTTTTGTTTTTGTATTTGTTTTTGTTTTGTTTTGTTTTGTTTTTTTAAGCCTTGGTTTTGAAAAATAAATAAAAACCACTGGCCCCCTTAAGCAATGGAATAAGTGGGAAAACATTTGATTTTGATCACAGTACTTCGATTCTATTTCTAAAACCTAGATTTGCATTCTTGACCCTTGTAAAAAAAAAAACAGTTTAGAAGTAATTTGATACCATAAGACATGGTGCTTATGTAATAAGAAATTCACATGTATAGGAATCCTATATCTCACTTTCATCAGTACTCTAATTCAAAACTCCAACTATCAGCCAAGTTAGAGTTCTAGGAATTGTAGCATAATCCCATGTACTATCAATTAAGCTTTTAAAATGTCTATGTCAGACTATAATCAAGATATTACTTACACATGATAGTTTTTTTAATAGATACTATTCTGAAAAGAATTTTCTCACAATAAAGCTACACAGGTTTCCTTTGTAATATCTTGTATAGGAATAGTTAAATTTTATGTTAGAAGCATAAAAAATTCAATAAAAAAATCTGATCAGCCATTTAGACATTACCTGTTACTTTTTTCTCATCATCATCATAGTTACTGGATGTTAAAAGCTGTCCAAAAATTAATGCAGGAACATAAACTTTCTCTACTTTGTGTTCTACTACTGGAATGCCTTTCCCATTATTCCAAATGCTTATAATGTTAGATTCACTGTAAATAAACAAGCAGAGTTTAGAGCTTAAAATGACTTAACAGTCTATTAATTTCCATAAAAAGTAAAGTAATCCAGAATAAACATGAATAATTATAAGCAAAACTCCAAACATTCCTAATTGGCCAGCACTCATTCTTCAAGAAAATACTTGCTGAGAATACATACTTCTACCTGAATCATAACTCAAAATAGGACCACTAAGCACTACAGGTAACTGAAAAATTTCTCAGGAAAAGAAACTCTTCTCAACCTCCCAAAAACTAGGAAAGCAGTGAAGCTTTTACAAAATCAGCTCCAGATTCTGTTTTCTCTTCATATACATGAGCCAGGAACCTCTGCTTCCTTCTACCAGTATACCACCTGTAAACCACAAGCTTTGTAGAGTCAGCTGCCATTCCCATTTTCATTTCCTACCTAACCATTACTACACTACAAATGGAAAACAACAAACAGTGTGAAATGTATTCCATTCTCACCCTAAATATTATAGGGTTGTTTACATTGTGGCAATCACTGTCATAAATTAATTTTAATGGTTTTTAAATATGTAGATACCTATTTTAAGTTTTCCTATCACAAAGCCATCCATTTAAACCCTGAATGGTATGCAGTAGAGGCTCCTATAGCTAACTGTAACTTTACAGAGGCAATAGTCCTAATGGAAAATCTTGCCTATTCAATCATTTTGAGTAGTATATACTACAATGCCTTTACCCATTTAAACGCCAAATTTGCAAAGAAACACAGCTTCATAACCAACACTTAGAATTGACCTAAAAAGCTACCATTTGACAATTTGATCTATAATCATTCTTAGATATACAGTTTCACTCACACATATACACCTTAACCTTTGAAGAATTATTAGAAGTAGTTATTACAATTAAAGTTTGTTATAAGAGACAAAATTAAAACTATATATTCAGGGAAAAATCAACTAATTAAAACAGGAAAGGAGGGAAGGAGAGAGGAAGGGAAACTAACATAATTTTTAGCATATCTTCTCTCTCTAAATCAGCAACCAACTTTTCTTTCCCTCATTGTACAATACAGGTTCAGCTCTTCAAATGCCCTGGGCTCAAATTTTGATAGCATTTTTTAAAAGATTTTATTTATTTATTCATGGAAGACACACACACAGAGAAAGAGAGAGAGAGAGAGAGAGAGAGGCAGAGACACAGGCAGAGGAAGAAGCAGGCTCCATGTAAGGAGCCCGAAGCGGGAACTCGATCCCAGGTGTCCAGGATCACTCCCTGGGCAGAAGGTAGCGCTAAACCACTGAGCCACTGGGGCTGTCCTTGATAGCATTTTTTTTTTTAAAGATTTTATTTACTTATTCACAAACGACACGGAGAGAGAGGCAGAGACACAGGCAGAGAGCCAGGAGAAACAGGCTCCATGCAGGAAGCCCTGTGCGGGACTCAACCCTGGGACTCCAAGGGATCATGCCTGAGCCAAAGGCAGACGCTCAACCACTGAGCCACCTAGGCATCCCTTGACAGCATTCTTTTTTAAGTTTGTTTGTTTTTTTACTTATTTAATAGAGAGAAAGACCATGAGCAAGGGGAGCAGCAGACAGAGGGAGAAGCAGGACCCTGCGATCACAACCTGAGCAGAAGGCAGACACTCAATTAACTGAGTCACCCAGGCACCCATTTTTTAATTCAGATCTCCTGGTCATTCTCTAGAGTCCTTAGTCATCAAGACTTACTTGTTTGTCCTTAAATACATTTCTTTCTTAAATTTTTTTTTTCTTAGATACATTTCTTATCAGTATTCAATCCTTTCTTCATTCCAAATGCCAATATACAAGTCTAAAATGATATCACCTGAAATATTGTTAGGTCAAGCTTAAAAGTCCTCTATTGCACTTTCACAGTCCATTATCCAGATCCTTAATTACAGTCAAACTTAATTGCCACTATTTGGCAACATGTACCCTGCTTTTTCTTCAAGTCAGTTTATTACTTGTCCTGAATCTTCATTCCCAGTTCTTCCATTTCTTTGTTTATTGGTTTTTCCCTTGCCTTAAGGTCTTTTTATTCTTTTGTCTAGCCAAAATTTACCCTAACTTTGAGAGTCAGTTTTATGACTTCAGTTCTCCATTAAGCCTTTTACCCAGTCTATAACAATGTTTCCCAACCCTCCTTATATACCAAGACTAGATGATTAGATTATCTCACTTATGAGTAAACATACTCTACAGAATACACAGATGAATGTAACAGTTTCAAATTGCCTACTGCACTTCTACTTGTGCCTCCTATCTCCAGAGGTAAAAACAGTGGGCCCTAGAAACAAGGACCAGATACTGCTTTCTTAGACTTTCAAATAGTTTTTAGCTTAGGCTCAAAATTAATAGAGAAGAATCCTGAAGGAAATAAAGAAAGGCAATGAATGGAAAATTACACATCTTAAACATCTCAGAATGATACAAAAGCCAATATACTCATGAGTAAACCTTTAAAAAATTTTTCATCCACTGTAGCATATCATATATGGTACTATAATTAAGATGGGAATTTTGTAAACTCATTAGCTTTATGTTTTTTTAAAAAATAAGGCTTGACATCTACATTCAGTAAGTCTCTATGAGTATGAAATTTGAACTATCAAAGTCCTCTATTGAAAAATTTCAATCTCTATCACTTCCAAGATCTGGTATTTAGTTCTGTAAGCTCTAAACAGTGCTTCAGAGTTCTATTCTTTTCTTTGCTCCATCAATAATCTTCACAAAAATATTAGGAAAAAGAATACTTTTGAATAAGCTACAAATAAAGTTTCAAAATAACTAAAGCAAAAAAAGAAACTTGGAAAGCAATCTAAATATCTAATATTCATCAACTGTTAAGAGGTTAAATTATGATATATTAAGAGGTTAAACTATGATCTAGTGACATAATAAAATAATAGTTAAAAAGATTTAAGCAGATTTTTCTTTATTTAAGCAGATCTATATAAGTTAATAAGAAAGGCTGTCCGCAATGTCAGATAAAAATAGAAAAAGTATATAATCCCACTTTTTAAAAAATAAAACTGTATCTGTATACATATTTCAATATGAATGTGTACTATTTTTTAAAGCTACAGATTTAAGAGTTTTAACCGTAAGCAAGAATACTTAAACTAGAGGGATAATTAGAACTCTGGTTAATGTGCTTTCCACATTGGGTTTTGTTTTTAAAACTTTTTATTTATTTGAGAGAGAGTAAGCAAGAGAGAGAGAATGGGCATGCACACACAGAGTACAAGCCAGAGGGAGGACAAGAGGATCAGATCGCTGGCTGAGCAGGGAGCCCGATGTGGGACTCAACCCGATGTGGGACTTAACCCCAGGACCCTGGGATCATGACCTGAGCCAAAAGCAGATGCTTAACCAACTAAGCCACCCAGGCACCCTTCACATTTGTTTTTAATCAGACAGATGCCAGCAAATACTAAACATCATATTGTATTATTTAATGAGTTTTAAGCTCCTTTGTAAAAAGTTGCTTCAAATTCTCTAATTTTTTAAAAGACCTGTCCAAATTCTGCATGGTACCCCTTGCTAATATTCTTATGCCTTTTACAACCATGGCTATTATTTAAATTTTACCCTTATGCTGAAAAAGAAAGAATAAGAGGCAAGTTGTGCTGTCTAGCCTCCACACTTAATCCATTAATTATCAAAATTTAACCTTTTACACAGAGTTCATGTACTCTCATGCACAAAGAAAACTTTTGCTATACAAAATGTTAGAAAAAATGAAACTCAGAGGATATAAAAAATGGACAGCAGAAAAAAAGCTGGGCCAATGAAATAAACAGCAAAATAGCATGTTTTCCCATTTCAATTTTGCTTTTAAATTTTAACTTCTTAATAAGAAATCTAAAATTACAGCTCTGAAATAAAATTCATTTTTATAACAACAGCATTAGTTCAGTATTATACATAGTAAAAGAAAAATAAGGAATCAGTTTGTGAAAGGAAATTCACAAAAGACAAAATGTTATGGTTAAAATTCGGAAATACAATATAAATAAATAATAAAATATAAGGATTAGCAACATCTCCCAAAATGCTTGTCTACTGCCAATTTTAAATATATATTTTAATATTTTAAACATATATTAAAATATACAATATATATTTCAATTAAAAGCAGGAGAAAGATTCAATAGTCTCTCATTAATGATTTATAAACAAAAAAAGTAAAATTCACACCTTCTTCCTTGGAAGTAGCTACGAATTTTTGTCTCACAGTGGAAAAAAAAGAACTTTCTAGCAGAAGTAAATAACAGAGATAAATAAAAAAAAAAAACTAGTATCTGATTGTCGTTAAAAACCATATAAATTTAGTTATAACCTACGCCACTGTTATGTCCATACAAAAATGTTGATTAAAAAGGTAGAAAGAACTCACTAAAGTGTTATACAGAATTACTCTGTCCAGAACCTATAATGAATTTAAAGGCAAAGCACACCACCAAGAGCCACTATTCAGTCTACAGAGTTGTTTTATAATAGCTCACTTTGTTATGATGGGATTCTATGTAAGCTGTTTACGTCCATGCTGTTGGATTAATATGGCCAAAATTATTAAGATAAAAAGAACCAACTGTTACTGTAACATGTTCATCAAGAATGTATTTGAGAGCCCCTCCTTCCTTAGTTTTTAGTCAGAATCTTTCCATTACGAATTTTAAAAAGCTTAAAGATATCTAACATTCAACATCCATTACTACTAACCAGCTATCTCTCCTAAAGCATAATAAATGATACTGTTTTTAACTGACAATTTCCTAAATACAGAAAAGGAATCTTGAAGCTAAAATGTCCTTAAAACTATTTTAAGCTTCTGCATATATTACAATTTATAAGTGTCTTATGCACCTTACCACATAAATCCTCAAGAATGTATTCATTATCGAAAGGATCCAAATGGGGAAAAAAGAAAAAGAAAAATCTAGAATTTCAACAGTGTAGTTATGTGGTAATATTTTAATATAAGATATGGTTAATTCATGTTATAAGCAAATATGTTATATTTTCATATATAAATATATACTTAACCATACCATCTAAAATTAGATTAGTAACAGTGAGACTATACCTGAATTGGTTGAATTTTCATGTTAAAGAAAATTCTTAACATCATTCTAAATTACTAATAAAATTATAAATGTAAATGTGATAGTTTACAAAAGGCATTCCATTGAAAACAGAATAAATAGAACAGTAATATTTCTAACTTAAAACGGTATTATTTTCACTTGCCTTCAGCTCTCCAAAACAAATCATCATAGGGAGATCTAATTAGCTGAACACCTGGTATATATTCTAAAATACCAGCAGTTCCTAATTTACAAATAATGTTATAAATAATGGAAAAGCCCAAATATTGCCCATAACAAATAAATGTAACCCACAATATAACTGGAATACTACTAGCAATAGCACTTAGCCTTGACTCCCAAAGCAAAGACAAGTAGAAAAGATTTAGTGACCACTCTATCACCTGCAACAATACCCACAATATCAAAGAGAGAAAAAAATGGGTTTCCAAGTGCTCCGATAGGGAAGTACTTTGGTGGAAAAGATCATGAATTACAGAAAAAAACTATAAAAGTATAGTATATTCTGGCTAAAAGAGGCAAAAATAACAAGATCTCAAGCAACAGGGAAACTTTAGGAGTACTAATTATATACAGTATTCATAAGTTGGGGACTATCAGAATAAAACAACTTAGCATAAAAAATTAAACTTGAAATATACTTACGGATCAATAGAAACTTTAATACAGGTCATATTCTTATCCCTCTGTTTATTGTCAGCTGCATTAACTACAAATTAAATATTTTGATGAGTAATAAAGTTATATAAATAAATATACAACTGCATGTGCATCCCTACTTAATATAAACACTCACATATGGTAATAGTTAATGAAATTATTACTACTAACTGCCAATAAAAATTTTATTTTCTAAATAATATTCTTAAATTTTAAATCACACTAAATTACTGCTATTTCCTTTACTACAAAATGGGGGTAGGGGAAGGGTAGATTTTGTGATATATAAAAATAAAAACAAACATCTGCAGGTTGCAACCCCCTAATCCAGGTTAGATCTAAAAGAAAAAAAAAATTGAGTTTAATTATATTTTATCTTTGGTAACAACTACTTTCTCTTGATTTCCTTCAAAAAACTAGTGGTTTTATATACAAGTTGAGCTAAAATCAGTTATTTTTAAGTTAGAAAGGCAAAATCTTCAGCATTTTAGAAATCAAAATTTTAAATTCTATGCACATAATTGATAACATACTTGCATACATTAACCACTGCTGTGCTTAGACACATGACTACACAAATTTGAACACAAGCTAGCTGTCAAATTCAACTTCAATCACAGAAAACATATGTTCCTGATAAACACTATGTAACATAAAAATAAAATCAAGTGGACAGCTGGGAAGCAAGAGTAAAAAGTATAAAATACAAGTAACCAGTTTTACTCCTCTACCCTTTCCCCAAAGAGTGACCAGAACAAGCTCAGAAAGACATACAACCCAGGTGTCTAGGAAATTTCAAGTGGCACTAATGAGGTAGCAGAATCCAGAGTCTCTAGAAAGTGCTTGGCTAAAAATACTACCAAAGTGCAAGCATTCTCTAGGAATCAATTAAGCATCCACACTTCATTTTGATTTCATTTATCATGTCATTTGGAAAAAACAGAGATCATTCAGAACAATGGTTGTTATAAGTGGCTGCCCAACAGAAATTTCTGATTTGTTGATAAAAAACACAATTTTACATGTCTCACAGCAAACTCACCAAATCTACAAAGATCAAGCGCTGTAATCTCTATTTTTAACATGCCCCCCCAGGTGACTGGTATGTATGCAACCTTCAGATAACTACACATCCAAGATTACAAACCAACTGGACTTCTGATCAAATACAATACATATATTTTGCAGATAAACACAAAGATATGATGTGCACAGATATGAAAATATTATACTGACAAAATTTCCTGAAGAACATTTATATTCAGCACAGAAGCCAAAGATATGCCCTTAAAATGTATACTGTAAGTCTGGCTTTATATACACATTGATATATATATACACACACACACACACACACACACACACACACACACACACACATACGTATCAATGGACACAGAGGAGTTAAATCTTAAGCAAGTACTCACCCAAAATTTCATCAAAGATCTTGTATAAACCTGGCACAAAGGTAACCTCTCTGCAATTCATTCCTACATCTTCATCATATACCCACATTAGCTGCATTATAAGAAAAATTCAAAAGGACTTATGGGGTAAAAAAGCATTTAACATCAGTTTTGCAAATTATAAACCCACATCTGTCATTTCCTCTGTAAATACTTAGATCTTCAAAGTAGAAAAACAGCTGAGTGAAGTAAGTCAATCGGAGAAGGACAAAGATTATATGTTCTCATTCATTTGGGGAATATAAATAATAGTGAAAGGGAATATAAGGGAAGGGAGAAGAAATGTGTGGGAAATATCAGAAAGGGAGACAGAACATAAAGACTGCTAACTCTGGGAAACGAACTAGGGGTGGTAGAAGGGGAGGAAGGCGGGGGGTGGGAGTGAATGGGTGACGGGCACTGGGGGTTATTCTGTATGTTGGTAAATTGAACACCAATAAAAAATAAATTAAAAAAAAAAAAACCAAAGTAGAAAAACATATACCATTTTAGTGGCACTCAACCTCACTATATTCATATTCAATTTAAATAACTTCAAAATTGAGAAATCATTTTGTATTGAGTCTATATTCTTACTTATACACTATAATTGTTTAAAACTATATTTAAATAAAATAGAAAAATACAAAAATATTTTATATTTACTTTACACTTTTACTTCATTCTTTATATTTTTCTATAAGGCTCACAGAGTAAAATAATATGAACATAGCCATGACTTTGGAGCCAGAGACCTAGCTTTGAATCTCAGCTCTTAGCAGTTAAGGGATGTGAGCAAGTTATTTAAATTTATTTAAACTTCGGTTTCCTCATCTATAAAATAGGGATAATAGTACCTACTTTCCAAAATTGTTAGAATTGGACAAGATAATATAGGTAAGTCAAGTCCACAGTAAGCATCAAATAGTCATCACTGTATATGTACACATTCTAGGATTGGAAGCAAACCACAGCATAAACTTAAGGACTTTTAAAATAAAAGTTCACACACTACCATCTTCCTCTATACTTAACTCTGATAGCTTCTATCTCCTAGTTTTTTATCTTTAGCAAAAACTAAAGGCATTTCTACCTCTCTTAGATCTCTTACCCTACTTTGCTTATGAGCATCAAGCCATGAAATCATGTACTTCTAAAGCATACAATCACAAAAATTTTATTAAAAAGTAAATATAGATACGTATCTTCTAATCTCAAAATTTAACAAATAATTACCTGTGTCAATGGTTCCACTGACCCAATGTATGTATCAGGACGAAGGAGAATATGTTCAAGTTGTGTCTTTTTCTGATATACTCTCTCCACAGACAACTTCTTTGAAGAATCATTTTTGTTTGCAGTTTCTGATTCTTCTTTTTTGGCAGCATTGTTCTGATCAAAAAGAGTCTAAAATTAACCAAAAAATCAAATTTAAATAACCTACCAGAGGTTAAACTAAAATGCAAATGGACACATGTCACAGGTTTTCTTTTTTTCTTTTTTAAATTTTTTTATTTATTTATGATAGTCACAGAGAGAGAGAGAGAGAGAGAGAGAGAGAGGCAGAGACACAGGCAGAGGGAGAAGCAGGCTCCATGCACCGGGAGCCCGACGTGGGATTCGATCCCGGGTCTCCAGGATCGCGCCCTGGGCCAAAGGCAGGTGCTAAACCGCTGTGCCACCCAGGGATCCCCCACAGGTTTTCTTTTTAATGACAAAATGACCTCTTAGGCTGATTTTTCAGTGTTGAAGAAACAGAGGTCCATTTATTGACAGTCCAGTTCTTTTTATAGTACAGTGTAAAACTATTGTTTTGACTAAGCCCAAAAAGTAGGTATACATAATCACTAGAATAGCTAGAAATGCCTACATCTGTTCAATCCAGAAATATAAAAATTTCCCAATTATGTAAGTTACCAAGTTAATTTTTATAGTCTTCAAAACTTTCCAAGGAATATGAGTTCTGGTCAGGTTATAGGTTCACAATAACTAAACCTGGATACCTGCAGAAATCCTCAAATCTACGTTTCAGTTCCCTGCCATTAAACTACTGATGATTTAGTCAAGAGAGTGGGCAAAAGTAACCTATGCAAAACAGTAAACAATGTAGTTAAAATACTGATATGGCAGGGCAGCCTGGGTGGCTCAGTGGTTTAGCGCCACCTTAGGCACAGGGCGTGATCCTAGAGACCCGGGATCAGGTCCCACGTCGGGCTCCCTACATGAAGCCTGCTTCTCCCTCTGCTTATGTCTCTGCCTCTCTCTCTGGGTCTCTCATGAATAAATAAATAAAATATTTAAAAATTAAAAAATAAAAATATATACTGATATGGCTGGTAATACTAAGCATGGTTTATGAAATCTCAAATTTCACACTTTTATAGGTCATGCCAATAATTCCTTATAAATCATTGCTAGATGCTCCATTACTGAGGCACTCGCTAATTCCAGTTTCTGTGCCAGTTTCAAGTAAATAGAGGTTAGTGATCTTAATTCTAATCATTCCTATGTAGATAAGAATTGCAAACTCAAATTCCCAAGGTTTAGAGATTTCTTAATGACAGAAAACACACCTCTCTCCTTCTGGAATTCCTTGATGTTGACAAATAAGACATCCCACTAAAAGAAAGGTATTATAGTGGCATACTTTTTCACAAAAAATAATTCACATATAAGACACAATGAAAATTGAGATATCTTCACAAGTTTTTGAACTTTAGTAGAAATAAAGCAGTCAGAAGACAATGGAAGAGATTTTATGAATTTGAACAAGCAACAAACCACTTCAATTCAGGTCATATACATAGCCATATCATTATATTTAATGTTCATACTTGAAAAAAGTCAGTATACCTAATCTACATTTAAACAACGTATATTTAAAAATCAAATACATAACCTCTAAGCAGTCTAAACCAGAACTGTAATGTACAAACACTATGGAAATTCAAACATTAATCATAATCTTCCAGTGCCATAAATTTTACATAAAATTAATGAAACTTAATAAAATTACAAAATAAAAAATAAAATTGCAAAATAAAGTATTATAAATAACTCATTTTCTGTATTTTTAATTATATTCTTATATATTCTTTCATTTATAAGGTTACCTATTAACACTGCTCTGAGTTAATTAAAAATAGCTCTGAACAAAAGAGTTTTATAAAATCTTCATAGACTATTTCTCTCAAGTAGATGATGAACTAGCCAAAAATACATTGCATTTTAAAAATACCAGTCTCCAAATTTCTAATCATGTTCCTTGCTTTTCATGAGATAGCTGATTAACTTACCGAAACAAATCCAAAGTTAAAAACATAACTGTGTATAATATAATAGGTCCTCAGAATAGCTAGTAAGGACTAAGATCACATTCTTAGAAAGTGTTTAAAGACAATAAATGCTATGGAATCAAAGAGAGGTAACTTCTTACCATTAATTTAGAACTGTTTGCAATCAATGGCACAAAGGTCAGGAACTTACAGTAACCATGCAATAAAGGCTTTCTGATCCCAGGCTACGATTCCAAATCCCAGAACAAAGAAAATATCTTTAAGATTAGACTTAACCAGAGACTCACAGCCACCTAATTGGGGCTTCCACATTTGACCCAGATGAGTTATATACTTAACTAAAAGGGCACACAAGTATGGAAAATAAGGATAAAGTCCTTCATCACTCCTTTTTCAAGAATTTACAACTTTTCCTATATCCCCTCACTACCAATCACTTCTTCCTCCCTCCCTTTAACCTAACAGATAGACCCCTATCAAGTTCAAAAGTTGTCATGCTTGCTAGCATAATGTCTCAAAATTCAAAGAACAAGTAAAATGTACTTGGCTTTGTCAGATTACTATTTATAATTTTCTCTAGGAATAATATATGTCAAAAATAAGTTTGGCAATACTTAAAATATTTAATGTCAAAATATTTTTTCCTAAATATATGACAGGTATTAAGTAAAAAAGGTACCATTCTATTTAAAGTAATGAAAAGCATTAAGGAACACACATTATTTATAGAATGTCATAATAAAACAGATGTTTTGAGATTTTGTCAATATTTTAAGTCAACTCTCATTTATATTAAATAATTTCTAAAACTCACATATAAACTTTTAAACCTGGATATTTATTAAGTAAATATTTTTAGTTACTTTTATCAAAACTTATTTGTGTTGACTATATAAACTTCTATTGCTATAACTTTTATGTAAAAACGTTATGTAATCAAGTATTTTTAAATTAGTAGCTTATTAAAAATATACTCTTTAGTGAACAAAATTACAAGAGTATAAAAATGAGCCCATTTTCATCAAAAAAAGATTATACACGTAGGAAAAAATATAAAATATACTCAACAGAATATCAATCATTAAATTATCTGTGAGAAGTAGAAATAGAAGTTATTTTCATTTTCTTTTCTGATACACATTTTCTAGTTTTCTACAATGAGCATATATGGATATATTTTAAGATCGTGTTAATCCATGTATGTGAAAATGTCATTACGCTGGAATAAAACTAAAGGGTTGGTTTTTTTTTTTTTTCCTAGTGGCACTGCTAATAACCTACTTACTACTTCTGTAGTCCCAACTTTCTCACTAGAATCTAGCCAAAAAGGTAATTGAAACCAAAATAAACAGATAAGACTGGCGAGTTTGGCAGAGCAGAAAACAGAAAATAACACATTGTCTTTTACTTTCCCATTCTCAATAAATGGTAGTTTGCACTGCTCACTGGCTCACTAGCAGCAAAGAGAAAAAGGAAGTTCTCTCCTGAGAAGTCTGTAAGTTTTTCTCACAGAAACCTGAAATAATGATCTCTTTTAGCTCCTCTTTATTAGCAGAAAGTTGCTCCCTGAATAATGTCCAGACCATGAAAAATCAAAATCTGCTGATGAAGGGACAGACAGCAACTACTCTGCCCCCCTCAAAGGGATATCTCATCCCTAGAATAGGTATGAATATAAACACCTTCGGCCTGAGAACTAAGTAAAATGAGAAAAATCTATTGATCATCTTCCCTCCAGCTCTTACTACCACTGAAAGAAAGAAAAGAAAGAAAGAAAGAAAGAAAGAAAGAAAGAAAGAAAGAAAGAAAGAAAGAAAGATCATCCCTAGTAGTTCTTCAGTTTTAACACCGTTACTAATAATATTCAGAGAAAAGAGATCATAAAATTAGCTTGAACACAAACAGATCAGCAAACTCCCATCTACACATTTATAAAAGTATTCTCAATCCCACAAATAATAAAGGAGACTGATATATATCTGATACTTGCAGGCTAAAAGAATAATGCTTATTTGGGGTGGGGAGGGGTGTTAAACTTTCCATATTTGTGTCAGTATATTAAGGTTTTCATTCACAACTCACTTGGTTTACTTGTAAATCCACCAGTTTTCCCAGTGAATCTTTTGTGTGATTAACAATATTTGAGAAGCTGAAAAATTCTTGAATTATTATCATCTCCTCATCCTCATGTTTAATTGAGGCAGGTATACATTGGCATAGAGGTTTGATTTTTAAATTTTTGTTGTTGTTGCTGTCTTACTAGTTTTTTTTGCTTTTCAAGTCCTTGTTTCACTAATTTTTTAATGTTTAAGTTTTTTAATTACACTCATTTTAAACACTTTTGATTCATAATAATAATCTAACCTTTTATTATGTTTATAGTAGCAAAATATCTTGTACAACAGTGACTATTCCACGTTAAATAAAAATTCACAGTATGCCCTTAAAAATAACCAATTACCAAAAAACATTCTAAATAAACTTTAAGGTTTGATAAAAATTAAAAATGTACAATTTAAGTTTATTTGTAATTTATTTCACTGCCTAAATTTATGTGGATGAAATACCAAGCTATTTATAGTAGTAAATAATTCCAGCATCTAATAACAGCAGAATAGAAGAAATCAGAGCAACATTTTCATAAAGACAATGAAAATGTAAAGAAACCCCTGTATGAAAATATCCTCTGCAAATCTAAAAACATCTTAATTCTAGTCTTTGTGGTTTATACATATGATGCCATAACTGACTTTTTCTGAAGTTCAAAAGAGGGTTGCCAAATTAAACAAGGCATTGTTCAGAATTTTTTAATTATAACAAATCAAAATAATACATAAAATCTATACTAAAATATCAATCTATTTTATAACACTTTTGCAATGTTGCTAACTCCTAGTGAAAGAATACAGATCTAATACTTATCTCAGACTCAACCTTTATCAAGAACATTCCTCAATCATAAGAAAAATACTGCACTAAAATAAATTTATTTAAACTCAATTTGCCAACATATAACACCCAGTTTTAATCACATCACATGCCCTCCTTAATGCCTGTCACTCAGTTACCCTATCCCCCCACCCACCTCCTCTTCTTTGTTTGTTTTAAAACAAATTTTTATTTCAGAATGAGTATGTACCAAGATCATTCTGTTAAGGAAAAAAAAAAAAGATTCTTCCATACACAGAGTTGTCACGTGAGACATAGCAATTTGGGGCAATCACCCAGTTCCTGTTTTTCTGTGAGAGAATGAATTGCTGCCAAAGAGGGGAAAGGAGATGGTTTGCCAGTTGGTGCTAAAAAGGAACTGAGCCATTCATTCACATAATCGGCACAGAAATTTCACCATCACCAAGCCAACAAGAGTGGCACTAGCAAAACCTTGGCAACAAGCCTTTTCTCCTATCTTCTATAAATGACCCCCTCAGACTTCACATTACCCTTTTGTTTTATCTCCTCCCCTTCCTTTCTCCCTCAAACCCACCATGCTTTGATGTTCCTTTCACTCATATTTCATCTATGTAACAATAGAGAGGGCCATGTATCTATCTACCATTAATGAAAACAAAACCAACACTTTGCCTTCCATCTATGCTCTTCAAGAAATGCCCTCCCAAACCAAGGAACAAGGAAAAAGACAGAAGGTGAGGGATACTTAAGATCATAAGGAATGTTTAAACATCCACCGTGAAAATAAAAAATACACTTTCCCTAAATGGCATCCAAATTGAAAAGGAAGAAATAAAATTGTCACTGTTTGCAGATGATATAGTATATACAGAAAAACCTAAGGACTCCACCAAAAAAATGATTAAAACAAATCCAATAAAGTTGCAGAATACAAAACCAATACACATAACTCTGTTGTTACTGTACAATAACAACTACCAGAAAGAGGAATTGGCAATCCCATGTACAACTGAATCAAAAAGAATACTTAGTAATAAATTCAACCAGGGAAGTAAAAGACCTGAACACTGAAAACTAAGACACTAATGAAAGAAACGGAAGACACAAATAATAGACATTCCATGCTCATGAACTGGAATAATTAACATTGTTTAAAAGTCCCTACTACAGGGGAGCCTGTGTGGCTCAGTTGGTTGAGTGTCCCATGCTTGATTTTGGCTCAGATCATGATCTCAGGGTCATGAGATCCAGCCCTGCAACAGACTCTACGCTGAGCACAGAGCCTACTTAACATTCTCTTCTTCTCCCTCTACCCCTTGCCACTCTCATTCTGTCTTAAAAAAAAAAATAAAAAGGGGATCCCTGGGTGGCGCAGCGGTTTGGCACCTGCCTTTGGCCCAGGGCGCGATCCTGGAGACCCGGGATCAAATCCCACGTCGGGCTCCCGGTGCATGGAGCCTGCTTCTCCCTCTGCCTATGTCTCTGACTCTCTCTCTCTCTCTCTCTCTCTCTCTCTCTCACTCTCTGTGTGTGTGTGTGACTATCATAAATAAATAAAAATTAAAAAAAATAAATAAAAATAAAAAAATATAAAAAGTAAAAAATAAAAGTCCCTATCCCTATCAAAATTGCAACAGCCTTTTTTATAGAAATAAAACAATCTTAAAATTTGTATAGAATCACAAAAGTCCTCAAATAGCCAAAGCAATCTTGAGAAAGAAGAAAAGAGAGGCATCCCAGTCACCAGTTTCAAACTATATTAAAAGCCATACTAATCAAAACAGTATGGTACTGGCAGGAAAACAGACACAAAGACAAATGGAACAGAATAGAGAGCCCATAAATAAACCCACACATACGTGGTCAATTAATTTATGACAAAAGAGCCAATAATATAAAATGGGGAAAGGACAGTCTCTTCAATAAATAAAGGACAGTCATATGCATGAACAAAATTGGACCCCTATCTTATCCATACACAAAAACAACTCAAAATGAATTATAGACTTGAATATAAGCTCTTTGGTGTGGGTCTTGACAATGATATTTTTTTTTTTTTTGAAGCTGACACAAAAAGTAAAGGCAACAAAAGCAAAAATAAGTGAAACTACATCACACTAAAAAGCTTCTGCACTGCAAAGGAAACCATGAGCAAAATGAAAAGGCAACCTACTGAATAGGAAAAAATATTTACAAATGATAAATCTAATAAGGGGTTAATATCCAAAACATATAAAGAACTCTCACAACTGAATAGCAAGAAAAAAAATAAATTAAAAAATGGGAAAAGGCTCTGAATAAACATTTTTCCAAAGAAGATATATAGATGTCCAACAGACACATGAAAAGACATGCAACATCACTAATCAATCATGAGGGAAATGCAAATCAAAACCACTATAAGATACTACTTCACACCTGTCAGGATGGCTATTATCAAAAAGACAAGAAACAACAAGTGTTGACAGGAAAATGGAAAAAGGGGACTCCTCATGCACTGTTGGTAGGAATATAAATTGGTGCAGCCACTATGGAAAACAATATGGAGTTTCCTCAAAAAAATTACAAACAGAATTAACATATGATCCAGAAATTCTATTTCTGGGTATTTATCCAAAGAAAACAAAAACATTAACTTGGAAAGATATATGCACCCCCATATTCATTGCATCATTATTTACAAGAGCCAAGACACACAAGCACTGATAAATAGATAAAAAAAAAAAATGTAGCACACAGAGGAATATCATAAAAAAAGAAGGAACTTTTTCCATTTGCAACAACATGAGTGAATCTTGAGACCATTATGCTACATGAAATATGTCAGAGAGAGAAAGACAAATACTGTATGATCTTATATGTAGAATCTAAAGACAAAAACAAAACCCTTGAATTTGGGGCTAGAGGCAACAACATGGTTGAAGGTGACCAATGGGTACAAACTTCCAGTTAAAAAATAAGAAAGTCCTGTGAATGTAACGTACAGCATGGTGACTATAGTTAATAATACTGCATTGTATATTTAGAAGTTGCTAAGAGAGTAAATAAAAGTCCCCATGACAAGAAAAAAATTGTAACTGTGTGGTGACAGATGTTCACTTATTGTAATTTCACAATATTAAAAAAAAAACCTTTCTGTGAGACAAAAGATATGAAAATTCTTTTCAATTTATTTGAAGAAAAATACATGCAAATATACCCATCTGAGAGCTTATTATGTTGCAGCATCATGGGAATTATATGGACAATCTCAATCAATTCTCATAAGAGCTCCATGAAGTAGGCACTGTTGCCATGATTTCCTTTCTACAATGAGGAAATAGAACTCTGAAGAAGTGGTTCCCCAAAGCTAACAAAGTTAGTACTTAAGCTGAATTAGGAACCCACAGGATCTGATTTTACATAGCTCATTATCTTAAAAAAGCATTGTTACACAGATACATACATTCTGAAAAGGAAATGTATTTCCTAGCTTTCTCTGTAAAAAGAAAGGTTAATACAAAAATATACAAGTATATCCCAGAAGGCTTTTTTAATCTTGTCACATCAGGGTATAAAAGATGAGTGGTATTAAAAAAAAAAAAAAGATTTATTTATTTGAGAGACCAAGAGCAAGGGTGGTGCGTAGGAGACAGAAAGGTACGAGACAGGCAGAAAGAATCTCCACCAGACTCCACACTAAGGGTAGAACCCTGAAGAGGGTTGGATCTGATGACCCAGAGGTTATCACCTGAGCCGAAACCAAGAGTCAGTCACTTAAATTACTGAGCTATCCAGGCACCCCAAGGTTTTTTGGTTTTCAATGTTTTTTTAAAGTGGGGAGCCGTATAAATCATGGTTAAGAAGATAAATCTGGTTTCAATCCCACCTCTGCTTTAGCCAGGTAATTAACAGTTTGTTACCTAATCTCTAAACCTGTTTTCTTTTCTGCAAATGAAAATAATTCTGATCTCAAAAAGGAGGTCTAAAGGAGGTTCTATTTTCAAAAACTATGAAAAGAGGCTTATTTTTTTAAAGTACTTAGTAAAATGCAACTACTGACACCTAAGAAATTAACATCTAAAACTACAAGTAAACACTCCCATTCAGAAAAGTTAGCACCAAATATAATTAGTTTCTAAGTACTGCTATTATGTTACTTGAGAACGTTGCCTAAAGAACATTGCTACCTGACCACTTGTCTTAATAATGACTTTTTGTGGTTCTTTGGTCCTAGGATCCAGCCCTTGATAAGCCTGCAAGGGGCTATGAGCTGAATAGGGAGTCCGCCTGAGGATTCTCTCTCCCTTTGCCCCTATGCCTCTCTGTCTCTCAAATGAATAAATAAACCTTTAAAAAAAATAATGATGATGATGGACTTTTCAGGAAGTTAGCATGTCAACTGTCCAATTTGTTAAAATAACTGAGGTTGGATTATGAATCCAGCTCTTTGCTAAACTGTATAAAAGATACAAATAGGTATAATACATGGTCTCTAGCTTTAGTTTATAATCTAATAGTTTTTTTTTTAATTTTTTTTTTAATTTTTATTTATTTATGATAGTCACAGAGAGAGAGAGAGAGAGGCAGAGACACAGGCAGAGGGAGAAGCAGGCTCCATGCACCGGGAGCCTGACGTGGGATTCGATCCCAGGTCTCCAGGATCGCGCCCTGGGCCAAAGGCAGGCGCTAAACCACTGCGCCACCCAGGGATCCCTATAATCTAATTGTTAAGACTAAATTATCATGCATGAAAGTTACATAAAAAGAAATTTATGTTTTCTGATCCATAGGGGTAACAGAAAAAAATGAGTGAAAACTGGAGGATAAAAGTTTGGTGAGACTCTGAGCTAGCTTTGAAGAGTAATTAACATTTACACTTATAAAGAGAAGAGAAAGAGGCATTCCTGATGGAAGGTAAGCATGTATAGCAACATGACAAAAACCACGATGTTCAGGGGACAGTGAAGAGATCAATTTAACTATGATGACTATACAAAATAAATTTCAACTGAGACATAAGAGAACTGGCTTGAAAGTCTGGTTGAGGAGTTCAGACTTGCAACAATAAGCCACTAAAGCAAGGTTCTTAATATAAATCTTTAAATATCTAAATGTACAATGATGGTTTGAATTAGACATATAGGGGATCCCGGAGTGGCTCAGAGGTTTAGGACCTGCCTTTGGCCCAGGGCGTGATCCTGGAGTCCCGGGATCGAGTCCCGCATTGGGCTCCCTGCATGGGGCCTGCTTCTCCCTCTGCCTGTGTCTCTGCCTCTCTCTCTCTCTGTCTCTGTCTCTCATGGATAAATAAATGAAATCTTTAAAAAATAGATAAATAAAAAATAAAGAGAAGGGGCAAGGTGGGTGATCTTGAGTTGGTAATCGGTGAGACTTGATAAATGGAGAAAAGGCTCCTTATATTATTCTAGCCACCACTTTTTTATATGCTTACTGTTTTTAATTATAATATAGTTTAATCTACCAAATTAGAGTATTCAAGAAAAAAGATCAATATTCACATAGTAATTAACTATCTTCTAATATTTCCACAGAAGTGTTACCAATCACCTAAAAATTATAAATGGCTTAATGAAATAAGACTACAGGGTCTACTAATCAAAGCTTTACAAACTAAAAGTTAATTCAAGAAACTGCTTGGTTCAGGAAGCCTTCATAGCTGTTGTCAATGTTAACTCAAAATAGTTTGCTATATTTATGTTTTCCACTTCTTTTCTAATTTTAAAAAATCTGCTTAAGACCCTGCAAATAAAACACAAACATTAAAAGGAGAAGTTAATGTCAATCTTAAACCACTTTGCCTTGTGGGTTTAGGTATTAAAATGTAAACTTTCATGCAGTGACGATGTTAATACTACATGCTGGCAAGCATCCCAACAGAAGTTAATACTAGCAACACATGGCATTACCCATCCCCCTCCCAAAAGAACACTATCAGGGACTAATTCCATTTTTATTTCTTCCTGTTACCCACAAGCAGGTGGCAACATAACACCAGTTTCATTCAACAAAGCAGGCAAAGTTACCCCTCTGCAGAAATAGATGACCACTGAAACAAATCCCTGAATTCTTTCAAAGAAATAATTTGCTTTCACCCTGATTTAAAAGCACCTCATGTAAGAGCCACTTCATTATTCTGAGTGTACATTTCTTGAACTTCACCACCACCAACAAAAAATATTTACCAAGTCCAGCACTGGCTACATGTGTTATCTCATTTAATTCTCAATGCAACCTTACTTTACAGGTGAGAAAATAGGCTTTGAAAGGTTAGATCTTTTGCAATATGTGTTGGAGAAAGGATCAGAATCTACATCAATCTGACA
This sequence comes from Canis aureus, assembly GCF_053574225.1. Classification (NCBI taxonomy): domain Eukaryota; kingdom Metazoa; phylum Chordata; class Mammalia; order Carnivora; family Canidae; genus Canis; species Canis aureus. The sequence continues at coordinate 34,550,091 of NC_135632.1, forward strand.
TCGAAGTCCATGCTCACTTCACTATATTGCCTCTCATAAAATTAGTCTATGATCAATGATGTAAATCATGGACATAAAGATGCTCATATACCCTGACAAATTTAAAGCAAGCATCAAATCTTAAAGCAGACTTATGGAGTGATTATATTTTAATAAACTTTGAATTCAACACGCAGATATAATCTGTAAATATTAAGTGATTTTTACTTTATTTTACTGTATTTCCCATATTTGTCTTATAATGAAAAAATCTTTACTAAATAAGTCAATTTTATTATCAAATGAATCTGATACTGAATGAGACCATCTAAGTTTCAGGAAATTTTTTACGTAAGTGGTTTCCTACTGAGCTTGAAAAGAAAAAGCAGTCATTTATGTACAAAGTTAAATAACAGTAAATTAAAATATTGCTATCAAATGCCAACCAATTCAATCCTGAAGCAAAATGTTTACCATTACAGAATCAGAGGTCCTCAGAAACTCAAATCAGGCCTCTCACACCTCCAAACAGTGAACGAGAACTTATCTGGCTAACTTAATTTTCAGAAGTTGCTTGATTTTAGTAATGGGGGGAGGGCCACCCATTTTTTAAAAATGATATTTCACTTACGCAACCCCCCCCCCTTCCAGAATGGTCCACATGGACCACCAGTTTATAATGTGGCATTTTATCTATCCCGGCTCTAGTCTGTTCGTACCCCATTAGTGGAGTAACAAACAAAATTCGGAAAATTCAACATGAAGAGCTTGGCAAGTTATTTTGCAAAGCGACTTGACACTCAAACATAAATGGTTAAAATGTTTTCCCGCTATAACATGCTTTTTCTCAAGGAAGTCTGGTTAATTCAGCAGAACTGCTACTCAACTCCCCTAAACCTCGCCCAAGCAAAGAGAAAAGAAAGAATTAGTAATAAAAACGCCAATACGAAAGTTTCCTTGAGTGTTCTTCTGAAAAAGGAAGGATCCATCGAAAGTACCTGTTAAATGTAATGCGTTTTAAAATGTTTCTCCTGGAAACCAAGTACGTCGGCTGAGCTGGGCTTTGTGTGTGTGTGTGTGTGTGTAGGAAATGACCCTGCTCTGAACTCTATGCTGAGCAAGTAAAACGCTGGTGAATTATCGATCGGCCGTGGGAATCGGATCTCTCTGGGTCTTCCCTCCTCTACTACTTCCCAGCAGGAACGGAGCGCCGAGGTCCCTTAACTCCAGGACTAAGCATTTCAGTCACCTCTCGGGCACTCTCCACTCGGCCCCCACCCCGCCTCACCTGGGATGCTGACGCAGGTGAACGCTTCTTTTAATAATCCCTCCCTGACAGATGGACGACCTGCCGTGTGCTAACTGCTGCGAAACGGCCGTCCGAACGCGCTTTCAATTGAACGAGACTCTGAACCCAAGTGTTAAATTAAATTGCCTTGGACTGATCCCCCCCCCACACACACACACACCAAATCCATTCTTTGAGAGGTTAGAGCAGCAGAACTGGGCGCATCTGCATTTACACACACACACACACACACACACACACACACACCCTTGTCTCCGGGATTTTCTTAAGCACATGTAGACCAAAGTGCTGACCCACAGAGCCACACAGGCGTCACGGCGGGCACCCACCGCCTCACGCCCGACTGCCCCGAAGAGTCTGAGAGAGGGCAAAAAACAAAAAACAAAACAAAACAAAACAAAAAGCTGAAGCGAGGGCTTCGCGTCAGGTTCAGGGTTTGTCCCCCTAAGTTTCCAGTGCACGTCACGCTCCCGCAGCCGGAGCCTCCACAGAGGGCAAAGAAAGAAAAGGGGCGGGGAGCGGGGGGTTCTGCGGGCAGGAGCCCCGACGGGCGCCCGTTCCGGACGCCGATTTCCCCCTCGTTTCCCTGCCCCCCCCGCCCTCCCCCGGACGGGCCAGCGGACTCCCTCCCCCCCTCCCCCCCCCGCGGGCCGGGAACAATGCCTCGGCCGGGCCCCCCGCCCCCCGCCGCCCGCCACTCACCACCCAGGTCAGCGCCCCGTTGCCGCCGGCTCCCGCGCCGCCGCCGCCCGCCTTGGCCATGGCGGGTGCCTCCGCTCACAGGCCCCGAGGCCGCGGCCGCCGCCGCCGCTCCCGCCTCCCTGCCGGCCGCCGGGCCCTCTGCGCCGCACCGACCGCTCCGCCCGCCGTGCTCCTAGCGGCGCCGCCCCCCGCGCCCCATCGCCGAGACCCGGGACGCACGCCCGGCCGAGCCCGCCGAGGAGGCCGCGCCGCCCGGCGCCCTCAAACTCGAGGCGCGGCGGCCGCGTCGCCCGGGCCTAGGCTGCCGCCGAGAAGAGGGGGAGGAGAAGGAAGCGGGAGGCCGGCGGCGGAGAGCGGCGGCGCTTCCTCCTCGCCCGCCCGCCCGCCCGCCCGCGGGCGCCGCAGCAGGCCGGGCCGAGCCGAGCCGGGGGTGCGCTCGCCGAGCGCCGCCGAGAGCCCCGGGGCGTCCAGACGTGGCGCGGACGCAAAGGCGCCTCGTCCTTCCCTCGCGCTCGGCGAGGCCCGGCCGCCGCGGGGGTCGCCGGAGCCGCCGCCGCCTCCAAGGCCGCCGCCGCCTCCAAGGCCGCCGCCGTCGGCCGCGCCGCACCCCCGGCTTCCTCACATCCACACACCGACAGGGACAATAAACAGAGCCGCCGCCGCCGCGGTCGCCTCCCTCCTGTCCGGCATAACACGGCGCACACACATTCGCACACCGGGGAGGGCGGGCGGGGGGGAGGGCGCGGCGGCCGCCCCGCTGTCAGTCAGCGCCTCGGCGCCCAATCGGGGCCCTCTCGCCGCAGCCCCTCGGCCAATCCCAAAATTCCAAGCCCCCGGAGGGGCGGGGCCCGAGGGGGAAACGTCATTGCGGGTAGCAACCGAAGGGAAGACTCGGGGTTTTTTTGTTTGTGTGTGTGTGTGTGTGTGTGTGTGTGTGTGGGGTTTGCACTTGAGGGGAGAGCAGGGGCCGCTGTCAGGGGTCCCTTGAGGGCGGCCGAAGGAAAGGGTCGCGTGGGCCTCGGCTCGGTGGTAACCCTCCGGGCGTGCTGTTTACTCTGAGCCCTGCCGGCGAGGCCGAGGCATTTCTCCGCCCGGGGCCGCGGCGGGGGGGGCGGGGTGGGGAGGAGGCAGAGAAGGAGGGGTGGCAGGAAGGAGCCGAGGGCAGTCCCAAAGGGAAAGTATTTTTAAAGAGCGGTTGTAAACCGCAGGCAAGACGTTGTCGATCACTGGTGCAAGGAGGGCCCTGTGACCCCGGCTCCCCGCGGCCCCAAGCGGACGCTGCTGTCCAAAGAGTCCTTGCTCAGACCTTCCCCTCCTCCTCCCTCTCCTTCCCTCCCCGGTCGTCCCCTCACCCTCAAATGGGATCAGGGCGGTTAAAAGGGAGCTGCATTTAAGGAACCCGAAGGACAAGGGATGCCCAGGGAACGTTCCCGGGAAGGAATGCGGGGTGGGCGCAGGGTTCCTTCTCTGCTCTTTGTTGACCTTTCTCTCTCCTCTCTGAACAATGCGGATTTGCCGCTGTCACTTTGCATTCTCCGGTGTCCAGCTACCTCTACGAGGGCTTGCTTAATTTCTTTTTTCTTTTCTTTTTTTTTTTTTTTAAACTGCTTTCAGTGGAATTTTTAAATGCCCACGAAGGAATCATTTCATTCACATTAAAGCTTTCTAAGAATGAGAATTACCCATAGAGCCGCACCAAAGTCTTTTGGCAGATGGAAGAAGGCTTCACCTCACCCTGCTTTTCAGTGGAATTCCGTTCAACAAGTATTGATTGGATGCACACTCTGCCACTCTGTGCCAGGCTCTGCGATGGGTCCAAAATAAAAACAGGGCCCCTGATTCCAAAGTCATTTATAATGCGGCTGGTGAGACAGTCTAAAAGGGAGTGACTGTCACTAAAACGAGCACTTGAGGGCATGAATTGCCACCAAAGAGCTATAACAAGAGAGCTTTTTAAAAAAAAAAAAAAAAAAGATAAAAGCCCTATTGCTGCTTTGTGGAAAAGGTGTTTTTGTGAACTTCTCTTCCCACTGTGCATTTCCTCTCAAGGGAAAACAAAAATGTCTCAGGTCACATATTTTAACTGCCTGCTGAGTCCAGAGAGGTGGGGAACTCTGAAACATGGAAATAATTTAAACAGTTTTTCTTAATTAGCTCTCTAGTGGCCATGTAATTCTGGCATCTTTGGGACTTGGGTTTAGAACAGTGAAGCCTTTCTTTACCTTGAACTTGAGGTGCAAGCTTGTAAATCAGACAGACCAGGGCTAATCTGGGCTCTGAACCTGACCAACTAAGTATTCGTGTGCCTTGTTATTGGACTTCTCTGAGCCTGTCTGTGCCTTGTTAAAATGAGGATTTTTGCTCTTTTGCTAACTGTGACTTTACACTTCAAAGTAAACATCTATTTTATAAGTTTGAAATGGGCAAGTAATTTTAAAAGTTGTGAGGTTTTTTTTATAAAGATATATGCATTAAGTAGAAGCCAAGCTATAAAATATGTAACCGTCTCCTTTTTTGAACTTTAGTTTTCAGAGCTCTTCAGCCTCAGATTTTGAGTGAACAAAACAATATACTCAAAACTCAGACTAATTCATGGAAATTCATGTTTATCTTTTCACTTGCCTCATAGGTAAAGCACTGAGCCTTTTGCCTCCTAAGGGTGAAGACACCGTGGTAAAGGTAACATTTTATTCTTATGAAAATACTGACTTACCTAAAAGAATCACAAATAAAATAGTTGCGTACACATGCAAATCAACAACTTAAAGCAGATATTCATGAAGAATGGGAGAAAGTATCTAGATCAAAAGTATCTCAGCTCCTGAAGAACTGTTTTGTTTAACTGAGTGCAACAGACTTAATATGTCTTTACAATAAAATTGATTATGCCCAACTTGAGCACAGCTTTCTCTTCTGGGGCTTTGTACATAAATACTTTGCATTTATGTACAGAGTGATTATGGCAATAACTGCCACATTAAGAAGCTTCTTTATCAGGTTTGTCTTGTTTGGAATTCTACTTTATGCAATATATGCATGTTACACTTAAAGACTTAATTTTTACCCCATAGCAAATACCAGCCAAAATAAAAAATTGTAGAAATCAAAAATAAAGGCCTTTAACCAAACTTTTTGAGTAGCTTCCATGAGAGCTTATCCTAAGTACTTAAGAATTTTTAATTTTAGATTTTACATTTCCCTATTATATTCATTTGTGGCCTACAATAAACCCAATAAATGGTTGTCCAGGTGATATTGTCCAGGTACTAAATGTTGTGAATGTAATTTAGCATGATTGTATTGCTTTAGAAGTGAACTTAAGGGATCCCTGGGTGGCGCAGCGGTTTGGTGCCTGCCTTTGGCCCAGGGCGCGATCCTGGAGACCGGGGATCGAATCCCACGTCGGGCTCCCGGTGCATGGAGCCTGCTTCTCCCTCTGCCTGTGTCTCTGCGCCTCTGTCTCTCTCTCTGTGACTATCATAAATAATTTTAAAAAAAAATAGAAGTGAACTTAAGGTAAAGAAGAAAGCTACCATCAATGTAGCTTTTGGGATTTCAGCATTTCTATAATAAATATAATAGATTATGAACTGATTTTCAAAAGCATGTGATTGCTCCAAATATTTTATATTTTTACTTTTAAAAAGGTACTTTAGGGATGCCTGGGTGGCTCAGTCAGTTAAGTGTCAGACTCCTGGTTTCCACTCAGGTCATGATCTCAGGGTTGTGAGATTGAGCCCTTATGTTGGGCTCTGTGCTAAGTGGGGAGTCTGCTTGAGATTCTCTCTCTCTGCACGTCCCCCTGCCCCACCTCTAAAATAAACCTAAAAAAAAAAGTTAAGGGTACTTAAGAACCAAAAGTAATAAATGTTTATGAATGGATGAAGATATCGACAATCACCACATTCCTGTGTATTATCACCACTGAGAAGACAGATAAAGGCTAAAGGTCTCCAATTTCTAATCTATAATAAATATAGGATGTTTGTTTTGTTTGACTTTTTTTGGTTTGGAGGAGTTTGATTGGTTTTGGCCAATCCTGTCAGCATCTGCTGATCCTCTGGTGAGGTCTCTAATTACTTACACAGACAGAAGGGACATTTTCAGTTATTGTACATAATATAGGTCAGCAATAATTCAGGGCTCTTAAGTACTCTACTGAATTATATAATATGGAGAATATAATTAGCATGCACCTTAGTTAAAAAGGCTTTAAGAGGGATTTGGGAAAAAATTGCGACTTCCAAAGAAGCATTTTGTTCCAAGAAAACCCTGCTTTGGAGGACATTAGATGCCATCATTTACATAATCTTCACCAAAAGAATATTATAGGATCCTAGCATGTGTATTGCAAAGTTGCATTTAAAGTATGTTTGCCCAGAGGCATCTGATTCAGTTACTCAGTAGACTTAGAAGACTCAGATCAAAAGAAAGAACATAAAAGTGGCTTTCCTAACTGAACTGTTTCCATTTCAGAAGAGCTGGGAACTCTAAAGCTAGAGTTGCCAAGTTGTTTTCATTCTGTAGTATATTTAAAAACTTATTGTCATAGGTGAGGGGAACCCAGGAAGTATAAGGAATAGCTACACCAGAAGAATCTAAGATATAAAGCCTACAAGTTAAAGGAGTATCTGAAACAGAACAAAAGAAGTACCTGCAAGTTACCTAAGGTGATAAGTAAATTCAGAACTTTGAAAAGATCTTTAGTGTACCAATTAACAACAAAAATGCAATTTTCCCCTATTTCCAAAATACTTAAGCACAGATCAGCCCAGATATCTTATGTCACTGATATCTGTGTCTATTAATTTTCTTTTTTTTGCTTTGAGAGTGCTGTCTGAACGTGGAAAGATCTAGAAGGTTCAAGAATGCTGATTCGTTAAGAGATAGATTTCTGGTTTAAATATTCTTTGAGAAAACTGAAAGAACAAGACCAGTCTATTCAGTCAAGGGTCTACTATACAGTGTTAGCTAAGCCTAGAATGTATCTCGCTTGTAGTAGGTAGGTGTTCAATAACTACTCAAAGAATGAATTTGAGGCATATCAAGAAATTCCCTGAAGCAAAATATCACCATAAAGGATGGTCCTAAAACTTGGTCAGGATCCTTAAGTCTTTTGTTTTTTCAAGTGTTCTTGGTTGAATACCAGAGAGAGTAAAGTACCTTAAATTTTAAGTTAACATTATCAAGAACTGGTTGAAGCATTGTTCCTTTTGGAGAATGAAAAACAAGATGGTGTGAGGAGAGAAAGAAGAGGTTATGGTACCAGCAGAAAGAATTGGGGGTGGGGGAAGTCAGAGTGATCACAAAAGCATCCAATTGTGGAAACTGAGTGGAGAAATAAAGACATTTTGTCTATGGAGGTAGATCAGTTGTAGCCTTGCCAATGCTTACACTTCATTTCATCAAAGAAGGAAACCCCATTTATTGAGAACCCTGCTGTCTTTGGTACGGGGCAGGCGCTTTCACAAATATCAGCTTAACTAAATTCCAATAACCTAAAAGAGATACTATCATTCTTATTTCATAGTCAAGGAAATTAAATGTCATAGAAAGTCACAGAACGAAGTAAGTGGTGGAACTGAAACTCAAACCCAAGTCTCTTACTCTGAACCACACCCTTTTGTAACACTGCCAAGTTGGCTAACACACTTGGCAATATAGCATATCTGGCAGTGTCTTAGAAACTTGGCAATACTGGAGAATAATTCTGGCCCTTAGTAAAACTCTTTGGTTGTCAAATTTTATTTTTGGACTAGGGTGACAAGTATCTATGATTTGCATGACCAACTAGAAGTTCTCTTTGAAACCAGCCTGAAACTGCTTGGTCTTACCTTCTTACAAAATAAGTTGGTTTTTGGAGTCCAAAGGATCACTGGGATGCCTGGGCGGCTCAGCGGTTGAACATCTGCCTTTGGCTCAGGATGTGATCCTAGATTCCTGGGATCGAGTCCCACATCGGGCTCCTTGCATGGAACCTGCTTCTTCCTCTGCCTGTGTTTCTGCCTCTTTCTCTGTGTCTCTCATGAATAAATAAATAAAAATTAAAAAAAAAACCCACAAAGTGTCATCAAAGGAAACCTGAGGCCCCACATGCTGTGGGTTCTGTGACAGCTATAGGATTTTAAACCTTCTTATCTAGGGGATGCCTAGGTGGCTCGGTGGTTGAGCGTCTGCCTTTGGCTCAGGGTGTAATCCCAGATTCTCGGGTTCGAGTACTACATCGGGCTCCTTGCATAGAGCCTGCTTCTCCCTCTGCCTGTGTCTCTGCCTCTCTCTGTGTCTCTCATGAATAAATAAATAAAATCTTCAAATAAATGAATAAATAAATAAACCTTCTCATCTAAACCCAGTATAACGATTGTCATATTCCTCAAAATAGCTAACTTTCCAATATAGGAGGAAAAACAGAAAAGTACCATGGGATTAGGCTCTTAGATTGATATTTTGGATAATTTCTGATTCACTGACAGCAGCATAAAAATTCTTAAAGTATTCAGTCACATGGGGAAGACTTGTTTGTGGACACTACTTCTTCTATTATAAGGATCATTTGCTTTATTGTAATCTACTTTTACGCATTACATTTCTGGACCTTTTTCAAATAATGTTTGTCTCCCTGAGGTAAAAAGGGATATTTTGGAAATTAAAGTCCCAGAAACCAGGCACTCTATATTATACAATCCCCACGCATACAGGATTCAGAAAACACGTTAGCATTTTAAAATCTGAGCAATCTTGTGGTGAACAAGTCATACTTAACCTTGAAACTACTTTCAGGAATATCTATTAGCATCCTTGGAATTTATGGCTTAATAAAAAGACTGGGAAATATTGCCACTTTTTATGTTATTTCTGTTATCACAACACATTTATTTTACAAATTTAAAAGGTAGAAATAAATATAAAGCAAAGAAACAAAATGACCCATAATTCCACCACCAAGATCTTTACTATTAACAATTTGGTGAATAGCTTTCCACCAAAACAAATAACATACATTCAAAAACATATACTTTTTTTTAAGGGAGCAATAGGCTCTAGCAAGTTACTTAAAATTTAAAAATGAGTTCTATCCACCAGAAGAGCTAAAATTAAAATACTGTTGGTGAGGATGTGGAACAAGAGAAACACTCATATACTGCTGGTAGCACGTAGCTTAGTAAAAAACCACTCTAGAAAACTGTTTAGTAGCAGTTGCTAAAGCTAAAAACTCATATAGAATATGAGCCAAAAAGGCCACTCCTAGGTAGGTGCAGGTAGAAACACATACTTATGGTGCATGTGGTCAGCTCAGTTGGTTAAGTGTCTGCCTTTGACTGGGGTCATGATTCCAGGGTCCTGGGATCAAGCCCCAGCCCCACATTGAGCTCCCTGCTCAAAGGAGAGCCTACTTCTCCCTCTCTCTCTGCCACCCCCTCTGTAGCTCCCCCTTGTTTGTCCTCTCTCACTTTCTTTCTCAAACAAATAAGGAAATAAAATCTTTTTTTAAAAAAATAAAAAGAAATTTTAAAAAAGAAATGCATACTTATATATATATACACCAAAGATATATATAAGATGCACAGTGCAACAAAATTCATTGTACCCTCAAATTAGAAAATCCAAATATCCATCAGTGATAGAATGGTTATGTTGTATATGCATAGAATGAACTACTGTTTAGCAATGAAAATGAGTGATCTGCTACACTTAACACATAGAAATTTCTCCAGTATAAGGTAAAGAAGTCAAACAGAAAAGACTATGTACTGTGTGATTCCCTTTCTATAAAGTTTAGAAACAGCAAAACTAATCTATGATGTTAGAAGTCAGGATGTGGTTACCCGTGGGAGGAGGATTCTGGGTACCAGTAATTTTTACTCTTTGAACTACGTGGTGAATACATGATTCTGTTCATTTTGAAAATTCATCCAGCTGTACACTTTTCTATATGAATATTATGCTTTGATTCAAAAGTTTACTTTAAAAAACACTATCACGAACACTTGACAAGAAAGGATAAGTGCATGGAAAGACCGATTCGATGCCTCTGAGGTCATCAGTAATTAGAAGATTTGTAGTCTGAATGTGAAATAGTAGGGATACCCTTATGTATTTCATGACTGTATTCCCTTTTCTATGTGCACAAAATGACATGAGATTGAAGAGTTATTTTAATAAGCACAAGATGAAACTTACGTAATTTTTAAAAAACTAATGAATGCCGCTACATCCGAACTTCTGCAAAATCATAAATGAAAATCTCTTAACTACTGTATTTACCTGCACACCTTCACTTCCTAAACTAACTCCTTCAATTTTCAAGAAAAAAAATATAGACTTTTTCTAGTAACAAACAATAACTGTAACTATTATTTTTTGGCACTTACTATATATTGGCATTTGGCTGACATTTCACTTGCATTATCTACTTACATTAGTCCTCATGAGAACTGCATGGGTTTGGAATTTATTTTTAAAAGTTATCAAAATTATAAATGTAATACCTTCTGGTTGTAAAATCCATTGAAAATGTGTTGAGTAAGAAATGCAAACAGTCCTTAACATGTCTTTTCCCCATAAATGTCACTGGCAAGAAGCTGGTGTGCATCCTTCCAGATCTTTTTCTTTTTCTTTTTTTTTTAAGATTTTATTTATTCATAAGAGACACAGAGAGAGAGGCAGAGACACAGGCAGAGGGAAAAGCAGTCTCCCCAAGGGGAATCCAGTGTGGGACTTGATCCCAGAACCCCTGGATCACGACCTGAGCCAAAGGCAGATGTTCAACCACTGAGCCACCCAGGTGCCCCCAAATCTTTTATATCTATGTAGAAACCCACATAGGCACACAGAAGAGAGATCATTTATTAATGGCATTGTATTATAAACACAACTCTGTGAGTTGCTTTACCTACCTTAACTATGTATCTTGGAAATCTTTCTATGTCTGTCCATAGATCATCTCATTCTTTTAATGACTATAGTAATTATTTAACCATTTTACTATAAACAGGATTTTTCAGTCTCATTATAAGCAGGTACTCAGCCAAGAGTACTATTGACTTTTTGAACTGGAATATTCTTTCGAGGCCTGTCATATGCATTTTGAGATGTTTATTAGCGTTCCTGGTCTCTACCCACTAGAAGACAGAAACATCCCACTTCTCCCCAACTCATCCACCTCCCCACCCACCCCTACGGGAACAAAAATGTCTCCAGATATTTTGTCCTCTGGAAGACAAAATCCTTCCTTCCTACCACTGTCAAGAAATAATTAGTAGAGAAGGATATTTATGTCATTATTTTCAAAAATGTCAAATGGATTTGCCAAATATCCGTATTGCTTATTATAAACCACATTTTACAGATGAACAAATGGAGGTGAGAAAGGTTGATATGCCCAAGGTTGATATGATACATTGTGCTGCTATAAGTAGTAAAGATATGAACTCAATTCTGTCTCCTCCAGATTGTATGATTTTAATCTCCCTCCAAATGCTACTATAATTTTACTACCCAGGAGGTTGTTTTAGGGACCACTCTAAAGGAAATAATCAGAACGGTAATATCACTACTTGTTGAGAAAAGATATTAAAAATATCTTATTTCTGATAAACATTCTTCAGCTTCTTTTGAAAAAACCAAGAGTTAAAACTTTTCTGTTTTCTAAAGGTATCCATTGCAGGATAAGTGATTTGTAATCGACACTTAAATTAAGAAAACCTTATGAATTTTTAAACAGATAGCTAATATAGTATCACCAGAGGTAATGTATTTAACAATGATGAAGTAGAGTACCCTGAAAGCTAACCTAGTTTATATTGGTAGTAGGCCTAAAATCGGGATTCTAGATCTTTCTGGACCAGACAACCTTTCTGTCTTTATCGTTCATGAGTACAGATGTGTATCAGGCTCCTTTTGCATATGGTAGCACACTGCTAGCTAGTCCCTTGTACTCCAGATTTCCTCCCCAATGCTGGGTAGACATCTTGTAACACCCAACAACTGATAACAAGGCATATCAAGCAACAGAGGGAAAGTAAAACAAATTCAAAATTAACATAGTTGTTAATATTCAGTACTTACTAAATATCAAGTATTGAAATCAGCTGTTATCTTCTTTCATTCCACAATCTGAGCCCTACTATGTGCCAGATGGGACACCAGATATAGGAGTAAATAGGAGGCAGAGATCATGACTCCATGAAAGGGTGCGAAGGGGGTCCCTGGGTGGCTCAGCGGTGGAGCGTCTGCCTTTAGCTCAGGGCATGATCACAGATTCCCCGGATCGAGTCCTACATTGGGCTCTCATGCATAGAGCCTGCTTCTCCCTCTGCCTGTGTCTCCCTCATATAAACAAAATCTTTAAAAAAGAAAGGGTGTGAAGGACATTAACTAGTTGCTTAAATAACTGATTAGTGGGGGAAAAATAATGAGGGACAGGGGGGAGGGAAGGTTTTCCCAGGAAAATAGGTTGAGGCCTAGGACTAAGCAATAGCATGTGTGAAACTGTCAGGTCGGATGGATCGTGGTATAGTTGAGGAAGTGAGAGTAGACTATGGCCAATCAAGCAGAGTATACAATAGGGATTCTATCTTTGGCCCTAAAAAGTCCATGGAAAACATTGAAGGATTTTTTTTAATATTTTATTTATTTATTTATTCATGAGAGACAGAGAGAGAGGCAGAGACACAGGCAGAGGGAGAAGCAGGCTCCATGCAGGGAGTCCCACGCGGGACTCAATCCGGGGTCTCCAGGATCAGGCCCTGGGCTAAAGGCGGTGCTAAACCACTGAGCCACCTGGGCTGCCCTATTGAAGGATTTTTAGGCTGTGGAGTGTCATGATTACATTTGACATTTCTTAATCTATTTGCTCTAATGTTATTAGTATTATCTCATTCTTACAGAAAAGGGTTTTAGAGACCATGGCTTGGAAATTATACTAACTTGCCTAACACAATACCTTCTTTCATTACTAGGAAAATGAGATAAAATGGGTCAGGGTTATCATTGTCTCCCTCTCACTAACAAGTAATGGTTCCTTCACAGTTTTGGCCTTGACATTTTCCCCTGATGGAGGATTATGGGACCTCTGGTTAAACAATGAATCAAGGCCTTGGAAGCTTAAGAGAGGACATGTTTTTTTTTTTTTTTTTTTTTTTTAATTTATTTATGATAGTCACAGAGAGAGAGAGAGAGAGAGGCAGAGACACAGGCAGAGGGAGAAGCAGGCTCCATGCACCGGGAGCCTGATGTGGGATTCGATCCCGGGTCTCCAGGATCGCGCCCTGGGCCAAAGGCAGGCGCCAAACCACTGCGCCACCCAGGGATCCCAAGAGAGGACATGTTACTATTGATTCTCCGCTTCTATTTTGTTCTTAATTTTCATACCTATGGAATGAAAAGGTCCCTTCCAATAAACAACCTGATGGAGAATAACATGATGAATAAAGAGCTATGGCTAGTAGAGTTCTAGAAACAAAACAAAAAAATTCCCAGTGATTCCAGTATTAGGTTCGGGCAACCACCATTTACAGGCTGTCATTTTAAAAATCTGTCTCTTGGGCGCCTGGGTGGTTCAGTGGCTGAGTCTCTGCCTTTGGCTCAGGGTGTGATCCTGGAGTTTCAGAATCGAGTCCCACATCGGGCTCCCTGTATGGACTTGCTTCTTCCTCTGCCTATGTCTCTGCCTCTCTCTGTGTCTCTCATGAATAAATAAATAAAATCTTTAAAAATAAAATAAATAAATAAAAATCTGTCTCTCTGAACACTTCATCCATAAATTCATGGCTTTCTTCTGTTACTGGTGGTGAAGTAATCTCTATAATAGCTGAGCTGACCCTTCCCAGAGGGTCTCTGACAACCACATAATGATTGCTTCACCTGATTATGGAGATCTGATAATACAGAAGAGTAAAAGCCTCAAGTGTCTCGCCATTACCTCGGTTATGAATTTCTCTCAGGAATTTAACACACTGCAAAATTCTTGCTTTTTAATTAAGTTCTCTCCCACCTTCAGTTTTTCCACATTCTCGTTTGTTCAATTGTCTCCAGAAACTGATCTCAAATGATGTTTTTCACAGCTGTTTTTGATTCCTTGGTGTTGGTTTTACAGGTTTTATTCATTAAATCATTTGTTCTGAAGCCGAATTTCTCTGGGTCTCTAGTTTCTTCATCTGTAAAATATAAGGAATTTAGATTCAGTACTCCCTTCTAGCTAAATATTTCTATGATCTGACTCTCACTATTATTCAAATATAAGAGTAGTAATTTGAGATAGATGACCAATGAGTCACATTCTCCCTTTCACAGCTTTGGAGAACCTTCTTTTCTGCAACTTGATACTAAACATTTCATATTTTGCCTACACTGTTGGCGTTTGAAAGTACGAATGCAGCCAGGCTTCTTTCAACAGGACTGAATGAGAGCATCCATTGTTTGCCAGTAAGGCTCAAAAAGCGTAAAATATTCTAGTATAACAATTAGGAGAAAGACCTGCGACTAGATCCATTTTGTGCTTGGTTTTGGCAATGTCAAAAATGCCTTTCCACTGTTTAGAAAATTATTTTGATATCTTGCCCTTTTATTAGGGTATCCTCTTCAAAGGTCATGGGGAAAAAGTCATGATTCTGGGAAATGTCTAGTTTCACCTTATCTCACCATCCAACTTTTTTTCCACTCTGAGAGTTGAGCTAAGAAATATCTTAGCTTTAGGGCTGTTTGGGTCCTGAAAGAGCTAACCATTCATTTTACTTCTCCCAAGAAAAGCCATCTACATTTTTCCTATTCCTTAAAGGCCTCCACATGGACTGGGGAAATTTGTGTTAAATTGATTTGTTCTTACTTCTGAAGCTCTCTTATTCTATTCCTTGACTGATTTTTTTAATGTTAAATTTTAATCATCAGCTTAAAACAAGTCACAAAATCATTTGCTAATAAACCTAAATTGTAGGGAAATCAAGAATTAAAAAAAAAAATCAATGCCATACCTCCCAGTAACTTGCTATAATTCTATCTTCATATCAACAGATATGTTTGGAGAATTGTTATTTTCAGTACCAAAACCAAAACAAAACAAAAAGAAAAACCCTTCCAAAACCCCAACCATTCAGGAGACTAATAACAAACACTAGCAGCCACATAGTTATGCTTTATTGTTAGGTCTGAATTCTATTGATATTTTCCATCTGTCTAGTCTCCTTGCAGATAGCTTTTCTGTGTCGTCCTCCTACCCCCAACTTCCTAGCATTAGACATAAAGCCAAGAAAGCATCAAATAGCCAAGATTGATGCTTTCCTCTCCCAGACAGTTGGTGATTGATAACCAAGCAGAAGAGGTGTAATTGAATTGGTCATCAGGCAAATATAAGAAAATCAGAAACATTAGGAAAGGATTACCTGTTCAAAATAGAATTCATACCCTCTCATGGCCTCCATGACAAAGTTCCAACATTAATCTAGAAATAATGCCTTTCAGTCCATAGAGGGAACAGAAAAATTGCAAATATCCCTGCTGGAGGTAACTTGTTGGCTCAATATTTTTTTTTGAGATTTTATTTATTTATTCATGAGACACACACACACACACACACAGAGAGAGAGAGAGAGAGAGAGAGAGAGAGAGGCAGAGACATAGGCAGAGGAAGAAGCAGGCTCCATGCAGGGAGCCTGAGGTGGAACTCAATCCTGGGACTCCGGGATCATGCCCTGGGCTAAAGGCAGACACTCAACTACTGAGCCACCCAGGCATCCTTTGGCTCAATTTTACATTATACTATGGTTTGAAAGTGAGTGTCCTCCCAAAATTTATCCTAATGTCCAGTGAGATGGTGTTAGGAGTGGGGCCTTTGGAAAGTGGTTAGGCCATAAGGATGGAGCCCTCCTGAATGAGATTAATGCCTTGGGAGAAGTGAAATTAATGTTCTCATAAAAACTGAATACGGCCCTTGAGGAAAGGGCAAACCAGGGGAGAATGATCTACAAAGCTATAATATTAATATGTATGTTTATGATAAGAAGAAAGACTATAGAACCATTAAATTCTACTCCTGAAATCAATATTATATTATGTTAACTAACTAGAATTTAAATAAAAATTTGAAGCAAAACAAAACAAAACAAAAAGATATACAAATTGTTTCCTACTATCCATTGGTATATCAGGCCATTGAAACTATTTTATACAAGAACTATAGGGCAGCCTGGGTGGCTCAGCGGTTTAGAGCCACCTTCACCCAGGGCATGATCCTGGAAACTCAGGATCCAGTCCCATGTCAGGCTCCTTGCATGGAGCCTGCTTCTCCCTCTGCCTGTGTCTCTGCCTCTGTGTGTGTGTGTGTCTCTAGGAATAAATAAATAAAATCTTTTTAAAAAGAATAACTTTCAATTAAACTATAAATGAGATTGGGTGGTGATTGACAAGGTGCACTGATGTTCCTCAGAAATAAACTAGTTGCTAAGGTAAATTAATAAGTATTAAAGAAGAAAAGGAAAGAAAAGAGGCCTGACTACGTGAGCACACAGCAAGAAGTTGGCAGTCTGCAACCCAGAAGAGAGCTTTCATTAGACACCAGATCTGTCAGTGCCATCATCCTGGGTTTACCAGACTCCAGAACTGTGAGGAACAAATGTTTATTGTTTATAACTCACTCAGTCTCTGGAATTTTGTTATAGCAGCTCAGACAGACTGACACATTACTTTTTCCAGGAAGCTGATTGTGTCAGGACAGACTGGTATTTCTGAGAAAGGAAGGGAATGAGTTACAGGGAAAGCAGATGGAAAGAAAAATGAGGGGCATCTGGGTGGCTCAGTGGTTGAGCACCTGCCTTTGGCTCAAGTTGTGACCCTGGGGTCCTGGGATCGAGTCCCACGTTGGACTTCCTGCTTCTCTCTCGATCTATGTCTCTGCCTCTCTCTCCGTGTCTCTCATGAATAAACAAAAAGAAGAAGATGAAAGAATAATGTGGAACGCAAATGATAAATTTCCCAGTTCCAAATTTTGCCTGGAGCCAGCTGTGAATGTAGTTCAGATGGGTGGGATACTTGGATCCACTCTTTAAGCAAGGCCCTAGAATGATTAGCACCAGAGTTCAAACTCCAGTTTTCCTTCAAATCAAATCCAAATTGGAAGGATAGGGATATATATATATATATATCTGCTTCTCCCTCTGCCTATGTCTGTGCCTTTCTCTGTGTTTCTCACGAATAAGTAAATAAAATTTAAAGAAATAAAAATAAAATTACTATGTGCTTATTATTCATCTAATTACTCCCAAAGGCCCCATTCTTCCAAGTCTTAAGTATATTACTCTTATTATCAAGTATTGATATTAACATTTATTAGGAAACCTATTCAGAAAACTTAATCCAAGGGAAAAATTAAAAAGCAGTATTTTACTGGCAAACGTTAAATGTTACTTTCAAAAAGAACTATTTTTACTGGTACCTAATGAGGCTTACAACAACTATCATGACCAACTATTAATAATTACTCTAGGCAAAATTATTAAATAGTTTGATTTTATCTTTTAAGACCTCAGCCACATAAATCCTCTATCTTATCACATCATAAGGATCTGAAAAATCATTTGCATTCAGGATTATGTACTTTAAAATAGACAAAGGTCTTTAGAGGGGGAGGGGCAGAGGAGAGGGAGAGAAAGAATCTCAAGCAGGCTCCACATCCAGTGCAGAGCCCATATGGGGCACAGTCTCACAATCCTGAGATCATGACCTAAACTGAAATCAAGAGTTGGATACTTAATGAACTGAGCCATCCAGGCGCCACTCAGCATTATTTACAATAGCCAAATTATGGAAGCAACCCTAGTGTTCTTCAATAGATGAATGGATAAAGAAGATATGTTGTGTACATACACACACAGAGGAAGATCACTCAGCCATAGACAAGAATAAAATCTTGCTATTTGTAACAACACAGATGGATCTAGTGGTATAATGCTCAGTGAAATAAGTCAAAGAAAGACAAAAAACATATAATTTCACTTATATGTGAATTTAAGAAATAAAACAAACAAACAAAAAAAAACGAGACAAACGAAAAACCCACTCTTAAATATAAAGAGCAAACTGGCAATTACCAGGAATGAGCAAAATAGGCAAAGGGGATTAAGAGTATAATTATTGTGATGAGCACTGAGTAATGTATAGAGTTGTTGAATCACTATATTGTACACCTACAACTAATATAACACTGTACATTAATTACACTAGAATTAAAACATTAAATTAATTAATTTTTAAAAGACAATATGGAACTGGCATAAGTATAAACATTATTGGTCAATTAAATAGAGTTGAAAGTCCAGAAACAAATCCATATCTACTGTCAATTGATTTTCAGCAATGGTCCCAAGATTATTCAATAGAGAAAGAATCATTTTGTCAATAGATGGTACTGGAACAACTGGAAAGCCACATACAAAAAAACTGAAGTTGGACCCTGACTTCACACCATATACAATAATAAACTAAAAAGTGGATCAAACAGCTAAATGGCAGAGTCAAAACTATAAAACTCTTAGACAAAAACATAGGGTAATTATTCATGACCCTGGATTTAGAAGAAATTTTTTTAAGATTTTATTTTTAAGTAATCTCTATACCCAATGTGGGGCTTCAGCTCAAAATCCCAAGATCAAGAGTCACATCCTCTACTGACTGAGCCAGCCAGGCATCTCTGGAAGGAATTCTTAAATGTAACACCAAAAGCATGAGCATCAACAGAAAAATAGACAATTTGGACTTCATCAAAATTAACTTTGTGGGCAGCTCTGGTGGCTCAGCGGTTTAGCGCCGCCTTCGGCCCAGGGTATGATCCTGGAAACCTGGGATGGAGTCCCACGTTGGGGCTCCCTGCGTGGAGCCTGCTTCTCCCTATGCCTGTGTCTCTGCCCCTCTCTTCTCTCTCTCTCTCTCTCTCTCTCTCTGTGTGTGTGTGTCTCTCATGAATAAATAAATAAAATCTTTTTTAAAAAATTAACTTTTGTGCTGCAAAAGATACCATCAAAACTGGAAAGACAAACCACAGGAAAAAATCTTTGCAAATCATATATCTGGTAAGTGACTTGTCTCCAGAATATATAAAAAATTCTCTCATAATTTCCAATGATAAAAAGACAACTCAATTTTTAAAAGGGCAAAGGATCTGAATTGACATTTCTCCAAAGACAGTCAATAAGCACATGAAAAGATGTTCGTCACCATTAGTCATGAAAGAAATGCAAATTAAAATCCCAATGAGATACCACTTCAGACCCAGTAGGAGCGCTATAATCAAAAAGTTGGATAACAATAAGTGCTGACAGAATGTGGAGAAATCAGAATTCTCATATTCTGCAGATAGAAACAAAATGCTCCACCCACTTTGGAAAACGGCCTAATAGCTCCTCACTGTTTAAACATAGAATTGCTATTTGACTCTATAATTCCATTCCTCAGTATACACCCAGGAGAATTCAAAACATACGTCCACACAAAGGCTTGTATAGGAATGTTCATAGCAGTATTATGCATAATATCCAAAAGATGGAAACTACCCATAGGTCCATCAATTGATAAATGAATAAATAAAATCTATCCATATAACGAGAGATTATTTGGCCATAAAAGGAATGGAATACTAATACATGCTACAACATGAATAAACTTTAAAAATATTATGCAAGGTGAAAGAAGCTAGCCACAAAAGATCACATGTTACATGATTCCATTCATATAAAATACCCAGAACAGGAAAGTATACAGTGATAGGAGACCATGATCAGCTGAGGGAAGGGGGGCTGGGGAGACTGGTGGGTGATAGTTAAAGTATTGAGTTTCTTTTTGAGGTGATGAAATGTTCCAAAGTTGGTTGTAGTAAAGGTTGCACAACTCTGAATCTACTTTTTGTGTACTTAAATGAATGGATTATTCATTTAATTATAAATCTTTATATGAATATTTATAATTATAAATATTACATTATATTAATGATAAATAATTATTCATTAATTATGAATCTTTAAAAATGTATCAGTAACATAAATACTCAAAATGTGGTTAGTGAACTAGTGCCTTCCATGAACTGTGTTATTGGTCCATGAAGAGTTAAGGAGCTTGCACCAGAATACAAAATTGTAACAATACTTTATCAAAAGGAATTAGTGCGTTGATTAACCAAGCACAAACTGCTTCTCTCACAGACAGGCTCCTTTGAGTAGCACTGACCTACAGCACCTCACATGTTAAACAGAAGGATTTCCAGTGACTCTGACTCTTGAGATGGAAGCCAGGAAGTCAAGTGATTCTGTAAGAGGGACTACTCCAAAGTTTTCATACTGGCAGGCAGATGCATCACCAAGGGCATGAGAAAGAATAGGAACAGAAATACAAAGATAATTCCAAGAGGGAAAGTTGGACAGGAGAACCAGAGCTAAGGCAACAGCAACAGCAATTTATTCAAACTTAGCTTCTTTACGAAGCACCTGCAGAGCGAAAGATGTGAGCGCCAAGCTGCCACCCCACTGCCCTGGTTGGGATATAGAAGAACCTGAGGTGAGGGTAAGGAATCTATACAAGCACTCCAGACAATTCTAATTCAAGCTGTCCTTGAGCTCCACGTTGAAACAGTGAAGCAGAGGAAGGAGCAGAAAATAAATGTGCAGGGCAATGTAGGAATACTTTCAG
Source organism: Canis aureus (assembly GCF_053574225.1). NCBI lineage: Eukaryota > Metazoa > Chordata > Mammalia > Carnivora > Canidae > Canis > Canis aureus. The sequence continues at coordinate 34,570,750 of NC_135632.1, forward strand.
GGATTTTATGAAATCCCTAGTAGTCATGGGAGGACTCAAAAAACAAAACAAAACAAAACAAACAAACAAAAAACAATTCTGCTCTCATCTTAAGAAAAATCTATCCTGGGGCACCTGGGTGGCTCAGTCTGTTGGGTGGTTGCCTGCAGCTCGGGTCATGATTCCTGGATAGAGGCCAATGTTGGGCTTCCTGCTTTGCAGTCTGCTTCTCCCTCTCCCTCTGCTCCTCCTCCCACTTGTGCTGTCTCTCTCTCTCTGAATCTTGCTCATTCTCTCTCAAATAAATAAATAAATAAATAAAATCTTAAAAAAAAAAAAGAAAAATCTATCCTTAGCCATTTTACAATATAAGCTTTTGACTTATTCTTACTCTACTTATAAATCAGAATTTTAAACAAGTTCCGATTTTTAATTCAAACATTAAAAGTAGGATGTAGGGGACACCTGGGTGGCTCAGAGGTTGAGCTTCTGCCTTCAGCTCAGGCCGAGATCCCAGGATCTGGGTCGAGTCCCTCATCGGGCTCCTTACAGGGAGCCTGCTTTTCCCTCTGCCTATATCTCTGCCTCTCTCTCTGTGTCTCTCATAAATAAATGTTTTAAAAAAGCAGGATGTAGTAATAAAAGATGTTAGCATGTAATAATAGAATTAACAATAAAATTATAGCTTACATGAATTTCAGCTTTTCTCAATTTAGACTTGTAGAGGTATACTTCAATAATGCATTACAATTAAAATAATTTTATTAGGCTAAATATTGGGTTAGAGTCAAGAGATCTATGGGTTAGGGTTAAATTTAAAGATAGCTACAAACATAGGAAAAGTAGGCCTTAAATAATCAACGAATTTACAAGCATTTATTGAATACCAACCACGTAACCATCATTATATAGGTACCGTGAAAAAGAAGACAAATTTAAAACACTGTCCTTGACTCCAAGGATACTATAAATATGGAGACAAGGCATTTAATAATAAATGAGAATCATTTATTCATTCAACAAACATTGACTGAGTACCTACAGAGCTGCTGAACTATGAAGGAATATTTTATATGTTATATTATTCTTTATGTCTTCTTATATGTCTAAAATAATTTATGATGATTTTAAAGCAGTAATTAAATTGTCCAGTATGAGTATTGGTATCTAACAACTGCTGTATTAAATTTCAGGTTTTGAAAAAGAAATACAGCACTCAAGGCAGAATTAGGATTAACACTAATTGGAAATGATGCTTTCAAATTATCCCAGCCAAAATAATCTGGTAACTCCTTTTTGCTTTGAATGACTTGGATTTGCCTTTCCTTTCAAGGTGGGTTTTTTATGAACTCTTCCTTCATAATGACACTTAATGAACATGATGCCCAGTGTTGTTTGTAAGACTTTTACACATGTGTATTTTGGTCTCTGAATAGAGTCAAGGGACGGAAGCCCTACATTATGCCTCTTTGTATTCCCCATCATGCAGCACCATATCCTAAAGTTTGTTAATAATGTCGTTCAAATATGAAAGATCCTTGTTATAGAAACAATATAATTGGACAGCATAATAGTAAGCTATGGGCTTGTCACATTATTTTAATCTTTCACTGAAAGGGTTAGGTTTCTAAGAATGTAAGTGATGCCCTATTCCAAAGAAAAGTAAACAGTGAAATAATGGAATGATGCCGTTTTACGAAGAAAGCTGGTAACAGGTTTCCCTGATGAAGAATGATTAGATTCATGGATCATTTAAGTCCATGTGGTTGCCCAGAACTAAAGTATTTGAATATGCTGATCCGCCCAGCTCCCTATGCAATGTGCGCCTGTGTAAATGCAAATCCCAAAGTAAAATCTCTGCCCAGTAGAAATGTAAAATCCAAAGCAAAGATAACAGGGAAAGGGGAGACATTTATTTAAAAGGAAAGAAGATAAGAATTTTAATGCACTTGGTTTAGCTTTTGTGTATTTAGAAAGTACTATGAACTGATTGTGGGTGGTAGGATTTTTCCCGCAGAGCATGGCAATATTAGGTGCGCTCATATATCAGCTTCTGGAAACTACATGACTTGTTTTTATTCTGCTTTGCCAAACAAATCAAACAACTCGGACCTACGTTAAGTTCTGTTAGCTTGTTACTTCTACTCAAATGCCTGCTTCCACCTTCAAAGTCCTCCTCGTTGGACCTGTAGCCCCTGGCTGATGGCCCCTCTTAACCTCCTCAGCTTTCCTTTCCCCCTTTTCCTTCTCTGGAGCTCCAGCCCTGGCTCCTACCCTCCACCGGTCCTCTGGGACCCTGGGGCTGCTGAGCGTGGCTGGAAAAAAACCCCAAACCACCTTTGACTCAATGGTCCTCAGCATCAGCATCACCTGGGCATTTCTGGGAACTGCAGAATCTCAGGCCTGCCCCAGGCCCACTGACTCTGCATCTGTAGTGTAAAAAGGTCCCCGGGTGATTCTTATGCATATTAAGATTGGGACACTAGTGTTGCTACAAGAATCATGGTCTCATGTCCCAACTGGCCTCGGCCACCTCCAGACACCCTCGAGAGGTTTCCCTAGGCGGCATGCCATCCCATTCCCGGGAGCTGGGACTTCAAACTCGATACTCTCTTTAGAAATCTACCCATTACTTTTCCCCTTTTGTCAGCAGTTCACATTACCTCTTCTTTTATTGAGAGAGACAGACAGACAGACTGAGTATGCACCTCAGGCAGGAAGTCCTCCATTGCTGCCCAACTACCTAAATCCCACCTCAGTGTCACTTCCATGCCTACTCCTTCCTCCTCTCCTCAACAATAGGTGCTTTCCCACCTCCTATAGTCAGATCTTCTTCTGTAGCCTCAAATCCATCTTCTCCCTCCACCTCCTGGGTTTCACTCCATCAACAGACAAATTTCATCCGCCATCTTCATTCAAATAGGCTTCTGTTACGGCCTCAACTAACTCCATTCTTTCACCTCCAGCTTCTACCCTCACTGTCTCATCTCTGATTCAATCCTCAGCTCGTTGCCATCTGGCTTTTCCCTTCACTATTCAGGGAACCCTACTCCAAGAACCCAGTCTCACTCGGCAGCATCTGACACTGCCACTCTCTCATCGGGGCCCTCTCTGGAGTTCACTTCTGGGATACCTCTCCACCTGGCTTTCATTTGCAATCTCTCACTATCCTTCCAAGATATTCCCTTCAAAAATCCATTCCCTTTTACCCAGACCTCAAGATTGGTGTTCCCAGAGACACTTCCTTCACTTTTCCCTTCTCTCCTTCTTCACTGTCTGATCTCATCCACTTTGCCATATGCTGCTGATTCCCAGTCTACAGCCCAGACCTCCCTGATGAACCTGCATTATCCATCTGCTTGTGTGTACCTCCACTGAGCTGTAACTGAGCCAACTCTAATTCAGCACATCCTAAATTGATGTCATTTGTTCATTCAAGAACTATTGATGGAGCATCTACCTTGAGCCAATTCTAGGTGCTGGAGATATAGTAATAATTAGGCACATCCTCTGCCCTCAGTCTGAAGTTTCTATGAGGGAAATGTATAGACATAAATAGACACTGGGTGGTGGTGTTGGGAAGACCATTGAAAGGACATTGTAGCTGATTGACCTGTGAGCTGAACCCAGGCATTCGGAGGCTCCTATCTCCACCCCTGTCTTTGGGGGTTCTGCTTGCATTTCCTGCTCCCAGAGGCTCTAAGGACACAGCCTTTAGATAACAAAGTGGTGTTCAGAACACTAGCATACATATGTGACTGAACCCAGTTGAGGCCTCTTTATGAACTTCTGAAGTTTGGCAGGTGGGTGTGGAGGTCCATTCATCTTGCTGCCATCCAACAGAGGCCTCATGTGTAAGTTCCTCTGCTGTTAAACCTGCTACCTGCCCACCTAGAATGGCTGGACTCTTTCTTCCTTCTAGGCCTGCCCTCCATCCAGGGCCAGTTTCAGATTTCACTCAAGAAGCTTCTAGGAGGGTTGCAAACCAGTAGGTGGTAAGGGTATGAGAAAAATAAAGGCCGCCAAGGGAGAGAAAGGACACCAGGTGAGAGAAGGTGTGTTCATTGATTTGTGGTGTGCTCTTCGACATGCTGACATTTGAGAAGAACTTGAAGGAAGGGAGGCAAGGAGCCAATGGGGAGAGAATATTCCAGGATTAGGGAAGGGCAGGTGCAGACACCCAGGGGTGGAAGTATGTTCCAGAACCAGCCAGGCTGGCGCAACAGAACGAAAGGGAAAGAGGCAGGAGGTGAACTGGAGAAGCTGGGCCATGTAGTCCAGAATCCAGAGAGTTGTGGGAAGGACTTCTCTTTTACACTAGTGAAGCAAGAGCCACTTGAGCAACAGAATGGCATGTTCTGACGTGATTCATATCTACCCAGACTCACCCTCCCCAACCTGTTCTTCTCCTTGTCCTCCGTCCCAGGGAAAGGACCTCCTATCATCTTGACTCTTAGTTCTCATTCTCTTTCTGAAGCTTCATGGGCTCCCAATAAAATACTCCAGTTTTAAAAACCATTATTCTGCATTAAGGGTCTTGGTTGTTTAGAGCTCACAATTTATAATGACGTGCCACATAATGCCATTAATCTGAAAATTAATTTTCCAAATCCAGCAAGTAATAAAAGGACTTCAAATCTAAGGATTGTTTTAAAAGGAGAAAACACATGAATTACTTTAGCATTAGAATAATAGAAATCTTGAAGTAAGGTAGTTGGTCTTTCTGTGTTATAAGAATGTATTTATCACAAAGCAGTACATTCCCAAAGTGTTCTATTAGAGATCCCAGAGGATTTTGCCATGAATTACAAAAATGATCATTTCACAGAACAGGAAACTGAAGCTGGGAAAACAGGGTGACCTGGTTCACACTTCACAATTCCTGGGAATATAAACTGTCTCCTGGCTCCTTGCTTTTTCCACTTTACCATGTCTCTGCAGGAAAGCCAAACTGCAACAGGTGCACCTTTATTTTTTGACAACCCTTGTGAAGAAGCAAAAACCAAATCGTCACATTGTTCTGTTTGAGAGAGGATGGCAAGACATGTTAACTGCAGAGAGGAGGTCAAGTGTGCTCAGAAGTCCTTGGGCCCTCCCTGGAGAAGGGTATAGGTCCCAGCAATTGGGATCATCAAGTCACAACCTGGAACCTTTCCCACTACTTCCAAACTTCTCAAACTACTCAGCCCCTAGGCAAGGATTCATCATACTCATCCCTTAGTTCTCTCCTGGCTGAAGCATATGGTTTCCCCCTATTCAGTATGGCATTTATGTTATATCACTCACAAAGGAAACCAATGGCCTTCTTCCTGGTCGTCTTTTCAAAAAGTCTTCCTTCAGGGTAATGCTTTAAATACAAGTCGCGCACATAGCAGGAGAGAAGGTGGGCAGTGTACAGACTTAGAAGGGGTGTGTATATCACAGAGAGACTGGTTATTCAAGAAATGGTTAAAATACCCCGGCGCATATAAAGAAAACAGCACACCCAGGCATTATTTATCTAAATAACTCTTCTTATCCTTGCCCCATATCTGGCATCATTAATGATGCCTAATAAATGAATGAACATGTCCCATCCTGAAGCCCTGAACTTGTGCACAGAATGCCTCAGATCATAATGTTACTGATGAAGGCATGAAGCAATGCCAGCCGCACTTTTTGATGCACTGGGCTCTAATTAGCTTTGGCTGAGAGCAAGAGACAAAGGTCTTCACTTTCATGGCTTTTGATTTGTTGGCTTTTTTTTCCCCCTCCAGAGATCTTAGATCCTGACAATATGGAGAAAAGCAGATTTGAGAGAGAAGATGTACTTTGTCTGAGACTCGTTAAGTGAATATCTCCAGTAACTTGGAGGAGATGGGTCTGGAACTGCCCTGAGTATAAACATTTCAGATACAATTTTTGCAACATGTCCACACAGGTCGACTAGGGGAAACTGGGAAGGTAGGTGCATAGGTCCAGGAAGAGCACACAAAGTGGGAGGAGGCTGTAAGGCGGACTCCATGGATTTCACCAGCAGCCCAACAAACTGCAGGTAATGCAGGGAAGCATGGCCCAGTTGAGAGATGAGGGATGGTAGAGAGAGTGATGGAGAAGCTGAAAGGAAAAGAAACAAAGGAAGCAAAGCCATGGCAGGGTGAAAGGCTTGCAGAAAAGGAAGAGGATTGGTTGTAGCTCTCAGCTGTGTAACCTTGAATTTGCCATTTCATATCCCTCTCATCATTTGTACCTCCCATATGCAACTGTGCCAAGGTTCTAGCTTCTGCCCTTACGATGACAAATAAGCTCTCTGATCAACATGTTAGGAGTTCTCCTCAAAACACAGTGCCTGAACCCAAACCAGTAACTCTTTCTAAGGGTAGAAGTCAGGCCATTTGAAAAGAATAGAGAAGGAAAAAGGAGAGAAGATATCCCAGAATATGGATAATCTTTCTATCTCTCCCTACCCCACCCTGACAAAATAAGTTACACACGAGTAAGTCCAACCTCAGTGGGCTCGCTTACACCCATTAACCTGCATGGCTCCATTTATAACATGTCCTGTACAAAGCCTAGGAGTTGCAAGATACACATTTCTGGCAGCAGCAACAAGCAGAGAGGCCCCTCACTCCCATAAACTCCACATTCTTCCTCCAGCTGCATGCCAGACCAACAATAACCAAACTATACTACTCCCTCAGGACAAGCAGGAATGTGAAAATAGAACAGAACTGAAATCTATTAAGATTCATATCCATAGACGTTTTTATGAGGCCAACAAAGGACATTAGAAAAAAACTGAGACCAACTGTAACACAACCCCCATCTTTAAATTGCTCAGAGGTTGAATCAAAGTGCTCGAGTTAATTAGGATTTCCTTTGTGGGGAAGAGAACACAGTTCAACAAAGCTATTAGCTGTTTGGATATTGGAAGAGAAACCCGGTAATATATTGTGCTTTGGAGAAAAGTAATAAAACCCATTCATGATCTGAATCCCAAAAAGCTCAAAATTCCCAATTTATTTAATCATAGATTCTGTTCTTATAATGCTGTGAACACTGCAAAAGGAGGGGAAGTAAAGCCATACTTCCTACTCTTAAAAACAAAGACATCTATCCTAGATATCTGTCTGTATGTTGTTTCAACTTTGTGCGAGAGCGCTCCAAACCTGGAATGCAAAGTTTTTCTTGTTTTTGTTTTTAATTTTTAAAGAACTTAAAATACCTTTGTAAAGATAACAATAATCATAGAATGTCGCTGGACTGTAGAAAATAAGATGCCTTGACTTTCGGTGCTTCAAGAAGTTGACCAGACCAAGAGTTTGTCTGTGGAAACTATTATGCAGTTAAGAACAAAAAATAGGACTTTCTGGAACTCCCAGCACTGCTCTGCCTTGGTATAACAAGAAACCTCTCTGGTTCTGAGACATTCTGGAATCTGTGTAGACTGGTAGGGAGAGTGCTATGATCTGAATGCTTGCCTCCCCTCCAAATTCCTATGTTGAAATCCTAATAACTGATGTGATAGTATTAGGAGATGGGGACTTTGGGCTCTGAAGTCATGAGAATGAGGACGAGGATTAGTTCGTTTATAAAAGAGGCTACAGAGAACTCCTCAGCTCCTTCTGCCATGTGAGGACACAACAGAAAAGTCTGCAACCCAGACAGTCTGCACCTGTCTGTGCTATCATTGATTGTGAGCAATACATGTTTCTTGTTTATAAGGTATCCAGTGTGTAATCTTTTTTAAAATTTAAATTCAATTTGCCAACGTATAGTATAACACCCAGTGCTCATCTCATTATGGGCCCTCCTTAATGCCCATCACTAAGTGTGATCTTTTTTATAGCAGTGAACAGACTAAGGCAAGGAAAGGGCCTTACTTGGTCCAAACAGAGAGGAAAATCCTGGGGAGGAAGGTCTGTATTGTGTGTAGTTTTGGGAGAGGGGGTAAGGGTGGGGGATTATAGTTATTTCCATATCCCTATTATTGGTATATACTTGGCACATGTTTCCATAAAATAAGTGAACTACCGCAAAAAAAAAAAAAAGTAAACTAATTCTAGTTGCCATTTTGCTGTGACTTCAGGAAAGTGAATTTGCTTGATCTTCAGTTTTTCCATCTGTAAAGTGGGGATGGCCCCTAAGATAACACCCATGAACAAATTTATGAACTCTAAAGCTCTGTGCACATGAAAAGGATGGAGAATTAGAGTTGCCTCTGTTTTTCCTCTTCTCAGATACTGGCAGATATTAAACTTTCAGTCTCAAAACCACTACCAGTATTCTCAATGGCTTTCTTCTGATCAGAAAGTTTCTTTGGCCTGTAAACATATATTTCCCCATAGGTTAAAAGTTAATTTCATTATGAAATTTTTAAAAAAATATGCTCTAAAACATCTTTTTTTTTTTCAGAATTAGATCTCAGAAAACATGTTCACCTTGGTTTAAAGTAAGATGGGGTTTGGGGTTTCTAAGCTATTCTACAATAGCTCATTTTAGTGCACAGTGTAGTAACCTGCTGTCAATCCTAAATTCTGACAACAGACTGCAGCTCTATCTATCACTGCTAGTCTATTATGTTAATAATTAAATACTTATTATGTCCTAGGCTCTGCACTTTGCATTTTATATATATTCTCTTAAAGCTTTCTACCAACTCAGTAGGGAAGATACTCCTTTTCTACACATGTAAAAAGAGGCACTGAAGTTAAAGGACTTCATCCAGCCAGTACATAATACAATCAAGATTTGACCAGGCTTGACTTACTTAAAAGTCCTTGGTCTTTCCACTATGTGGATTGATTGATTGATTGATTGATTGGAGAGAGAGAATGAATACTGAGCAGGAGGAGGGGGAAGGAGAGTAGCAGGGGGAGGAAGGGGGTGAGGTAGAGGGATAAGGAGACTCCCAGCTGAGCCTGCCCTGGCAGCTAGATCCCAGGACCCTGAGATTATGGACTGAGCCATCCAGGTGCCCCGTGACTGGCTGACTTTAAAATACACTTATGGAACACAACCCACTGATAAACTAGAGCCTGTATTTATCAATATTAGAACCATTGATTTGTTTAAAAAAGAAGAAAAGAACCCCTAGTAATTTGTAACTTTTCCAAAACTCTATTTGTGGTGCCTCAAATCACCATACTCAGTGCTCTTCATTATTTGGTGTGAACTGAATCAAATCAATAATATGCACTTTTTGAACATTTTCTAATTCAAATAACAAAACAGCCTTGAAAATACTCAAATAGAAAGGTGCTGTGAAGAAGACAATGCTCCCTGTGTAAAAAGAATTTTGAAGGATTAAAAAAATAATACCCACCATCAGACACACAAAGGAAATCCCTGCTTTGCTGTATTACATTATATATTCCTGATTCCGACTTCAGCAGGAAATAACTTGCTTAGTGGTCACTGGTGGGTCTTTTCGGATTTAGCTACAGGCATTGTCTTGTCCTTAAGAATGAGTAGCTTCTTCTAGTGTTATCACACTGGTTAGAGGCAAAATTGTCAAGAAACATGTAGTAGAATTTGGCTTAAAGCCCTCCGAACATATAATTACTTTCTAAAGTTCCAATCTACACAATAGCAATTTACAGTAGCAACATCATCTCAGCACATTGAGAGAAATGTTAAACTTAGCTTATTGGCAAGAAGAGTCTAAGGCAGCTTCAAAGAGTGATACATGTTTTAAATAACTTTGAAACATAAGCTAAATTCCCACATTTCTCCCCAGTCTGCTTGGAACATGGGCAACTTGACACTCAGCCTACAATTAGAAAGTTTGGAGTGTGCAATCAAAAGAGCTAAAAGAGCTTATAACTGTGAACCAAAGAAATATGCATATTCCAGTCAATTATTGAAGAGTGAATTATCCAGAATGACTCCATATTAGCCAGAATGGATCTGGCTAATCTACTTCTTCTCCCTCATTTTCAGTCACCGGTCAGCAAGTTGTACATCTTTCAGAAATAGTGACAAAAACTAAGCTGAGAAAAAAGGGAACTCTCCCTTCAGTTGATATTTAATATTCTAAAATCTAATTTTCATAAAGAATAGCAATGGTTATCTACTGGGGTGATTGAGAGGAAACAATAAGCCACGATCACCCTATGAACTATTTAAACCAACTCGTTGGTTTTTTTCAGTTTGTGAACTTTGATTATACTGTGAACATAGCTGGACTATGTGATTAATCTAAAGTTCTTACCAAACCTTGCTTAAAGTTAGATTAACACCACCTTTGGAAATCTGAAATGGGGGAATGGGTGGGAGGGGAAAGCACTTCCACTCCAAATGCAAACATTTAACATTTCATGTAAAACTTCTCTTCAATGTAAAATAATTAAACTCCACATGCTCAATGTATTCAACTGATTTACAAACATTTATGCAGTAGCCCAAAACCCTAACATTACAATCCTGTTTAGCGATGGTCTTGCTCACGAGCAGCTCATAGACAGATGATTGGCAGGTTGGCTGGGTCTAAAAATAAAAGAATGAGAAAAAAGGATTGAGCATACACAGAGACATAGAAAATAATGAGGCTGATTTGCAAGTGAGGATTATGGAAATCAGTATCTTCACCTTAAAGACACACATTGTGAATGATTCAAGTTTTAATGAACCACAAGTTAGATTGTGACTCCAAATTATTTCATGAGATTGAAGTGTACTTAAAACTTTAATCTCCTTAGTCCATTTCACTGTCAACAATCATTTTACAATGCCACGGTGCATTTATTAGTTGTAAATGAAAATAACCTGAAAGAAGTGTAATATTATAGTTATGAATTCAATCTTAATGAATTGCACATTTAAGCTAAAACAAAACTGTAACCTCACATTTTGGAAACCAACCAATGAGTTAGTTCATGAGGCATTCAACATTTCTTAAAAACCTACTATGTTCCAGGAATCCAATTTGTGAGGAATAAAGGGCAAGTTTGATCTGGGGATTGATCTGATGAAATGAATGATTTAGAAAGATCACCTATCATGGTAACAATGGTATGTGGAATATCTTGGAAGGGAGATACCAGAAGCATGGAAACCAGTTGGGGGGGGGATGAGGGCCTGGATTGTGTTGTGGGATTAGAAAGGAGTGGGTGAAAGAAACATTTTAAAGGAATAATCAACAAAAAGGACTTGATAGTTTTGTGTGGCATTATTGATAGGGGAAATATGGGAAATGGAATTGCTTGGAGATGTGGAGCTGCATTTGGGGTTGGTGTAGAATACCTTCAATTTAAGATGATGGTGGCTCATCTAAATGGTTGCTGGATCAATTTCATTGACTATAAGAATCCACACTATCTGTAATTTCTTCCCAATGGTGCCTACCACAATGTATATGGTGATTAGTTTTGAAAGAAGCAATCTATTATTTATATTTTTACACATTTACCTTCTGTTGACTAATACTAGTCACATATAACATCTATTGCAGAAAGCTGAGATTTAACTGTATATTTGAGGCCATATTTTCTTCTAGAATGAACACTGCCTACATCTTATCTATATACAGTCAACAGTTTCATACTTTGCCCATGTCAGGAGATTGGGGACTACACCTGTCTTGCATAATACTGAGTTAATCATAGCTTGCCATTAACTTTGAAACAGCCCACAGAGGCCAGTGTGTTTAATGTGGATCTCTGAATTCTAGAAATTGGAGTCTCCATATCTATGATTTCTTGTAAACAGGCAACAGCTCCCCAGGCCTATACTTAGCCATCAGACTCTATTTTAATCTCACTTCCTCTTCAAAATTACTGTCATTCTGCAATGCCAAACATATCTGCCACTGATTATGGAGCCCTTTCCAATTCTTGTGATATTCAGCTAATCTTTATGTTACATGAGAATAAGCAGTAAGATTGTTTTTTGTTTTTTAAGCACATAAGTAAGAAACAAGAAGACTAGAAAATGGTATATTTGATATTCTATATGTTTAGATTAGCTAATACATTTGAGATTAAAATTTAGAAAATATCTCTGTACCAAACATGCATGTTCCACTAAATCTGGCTGATTTAACTTTTATTAGAGTAAACCAAAAATGTCTTCCTAAGACCCTTGTTTAACAGAAACAGACCCATAAATATGGAGAAAAAACTGATGGTTGCCAGAGGGAAGAGTTTGCAAGGAGGGGAAAAATGGCTGAAGGGGAGTGGGAGGTACAGGCTATGAAAAGAATAAACGGTGGGGATAAAAGATACAGCATAGGGACCATAGCCAATGGTGTTGTAGTAAGTGCTGTATCGTGACAGATGGTCACTACACTTGTGGTGAGCACAGGATAACATATAGAGTTACCAAATCACTATGTTGTACACCTGAAACTGATATAACAAGGTGTGTCAATTACACTTCAATGGAAAAATATGTAATATGTATAATCTATGTTATATATATATATACATTTACATATATGTATAAAACAAAATAAAAGAAAACCTTGCCTAAGTATTTCTCTCCCAAAAGTATTAGTCCTAGGCTAAGGAGTCAGGAAGCTCCTTGAAGCCTGGGCTGGGATCCTGAGTCCCACTATAGCATTTGATATACAAGAGATATCCAGCAGTGACAGGAGGAGGAAGGAAGAAGTTATGTGCCTTGGTGATGGTCACAGTGAATTGGTGATTGTCTCTAAGAGGTAACTAAACGAAGTGTTGGAAACTAGACTTGAGTCTATATCATCTCAAGACATGTTCTGAGTATTTGATTTTTTAAAAGATTTTATTATTTATTTATTCATGAGAGACACATGCAGAGAGAGAGAGAGAGAGAGAGAGAGAGAGAGAGGTAGAGACACAGGCAGAGGGAGAAACAGGCTCCACGCAGGGAGCCCAACGCAGGACCGATCCTGGGTCTCCAGAATCACACCCTGGGCCAAAAGCGGTACTAAACCGCCAAGCCACCCAGGCTGCCCATGATCTTTTTTCAAATATTTGCGGAGAGCTGCCTTTTCTCTTCCTTTACCTCTTAAAAAAAAAATTGACAAAAAACACAACAAAACAAACTAAATCATTAAAAACCCAACAAGAAACTGGAATGCTGTATAACTGACTACTATGCAATCATAAAAAATGATGAAAAGCACATTATTTATATTCACACATATATTTATAGAACATTATATATAGAGCAATTCTATTTTTGAAAAAATAGATATATAAACTTTAAAATAGGTATCCTTATTTATAAAAAGACAAATATTAGAATCTAACAGTGGTTATCTCTGAGTAATGGAATTTAGGTAATTTTTAATTTTTTCATCTGTATTTTAATTTTTTCTGTAGTGAAAGAATTTATAATAAGTAAAAGTTAGCTCAAGTGTCCATCAATTGATGAATGGATAAATAAGATGTAGTATTTATATATAAAATGGAATATGACTCAGCCATAAAAAGAATGTAATCTTGTAATCTTGCCATTTGCAAGGACATGGTTGGACCTAGAGAGTATAATGCTAAGTGAAATAAGTCAGAGAAAAACAAATATCATATGATTTCAATCATATGTGGAATTTAGGAAACAAAACAAACAAGCAAAGGGAGAAAAAAAGGGAAAGAGACAAATCAAGAAGAAGACTCTTAATTATAGAGAACAAACTGACCATTACCAGAGGTGTGGGGAGAGATGAGTGAAACAGGTGATGGAAATTCAGGAGTGCACTGACTGTGATGAAGTCTGGTATGGAATTGTTGAATCACTATATTGTACACCTGAAACTAATATAACATTTTATGTCAACTAACTGGAATTAAAATAAAAATTAAAAAAATAAGAAAAAATCCAAAAATTTAATTGCTTTCAAGTTAATAAACATCACTGCATGCTATTAAATGTCTTCAATATCTCTAATATTCTTGCTACATTTTTGAAAACAAGAACTGCAAATTTACAAAATGATGTGAAAAGTGAAGCAAAATTACGAATGAGAAGAAAAATATCTAAACAGAAATGGCCAAGGCCAAAATTTTGGAATAAGGTACAGTTTGGTCAGGCCTGGCCCTCTAAGGAGACGGAAGATCAATCACAATGATCACTACTGTGCATTGAGTCCTACTATATTCAAGTTTTATGCTTATGCTTTGTATTCTTGAAAGATTGAAATCATTATCCCTATGTATTGTATAATAACACAGAAAGAAATTACTTAAAGCTATACATGATTTAATAAGGTTACTGTACTAGAGCTGACAAGATACTGTGAGACCAAATTAAGACAGCAAATTTGATCCAGGTGGAAATGGAGCGATGTTGATAAGCACCAAGTTTCACTTCCATGTTTCTCCTAATCAATATTTGTCCACCACCACTAGGCCAAAGGCTGGTCCTTTAACAGGTAAGGTCACAACATCACTAACAGATAGAAGAGCAAAGCATTACAAATGACAGGAAAGGTGCATGATCACAAAGGTAATGTATGGGCAACCCAGCATCAAAGAAAAGGGGATGCTTGCACTCAGCTCAAGGAATTATGCAAAATCCATAGCCTATTTAAGTTCTTCAGTGCTTGCGTTGAGAGACACACAAGAATCACAGTGGGATGCTGATATGTTCTTTGTAGCCATCACCTGTCAGGTAAAGGTGAGTGTAGGCAATAAAGCCACACCAAAATGCCAGTCCTTGTATTCAGAGGCTAGACAGTTGGCTAGGTTTGTGAGCTAAATGAATCACTCCTGTTTCAACAGCCTGATTTTGTTTTGGCAAAATAATAATCACATTTTTTTTCTCTTTGGAATGTATCACTTTCTACATACTTATCTACAAATTTATTGCTATCTAAAGATATGTGTGGGGGCAGCTGGCTAGGTTCAGTCAGAAGAGTGAGATTAAGAATGACTCTTAATCTTGGGGTCATGAGTTCAAACCCTATGCTGGGTGTAGAGATTACATAACTAAATAAAACTTAAAAAAAATATGTGTGTGAATCTTGGTTAAAATCCACCTCCTTGGGGATCCCTGGGTGGCTCAGCAGTTTAGAGCCTGCCTTCGGCCGGGGCATGGTTCTGGAATCCCGGGATCGAGTCCCACATCGGGCTCCCTGCATGGAGCCTGCTTCTCCCTCTGCCTGTATCTCTGCCTCTCTCTCTGTGTGTGTCTCTCGTGAATAAATAAATAAAATCTTTAAAGAAAAAATCCATCTCCTTCTCCACAGTATATATTCCATGAGGGCAGGGAGTTTTGTCTGTTATTTGTTGTATTCTCTGTAGCTAAAACAATTTTTAACACAGAATAAGATGCCAATAATATTTATTGAATAACTGAGTCAAATGTGTCATCAACATCAAGATGGTGCATTTGCAGTGGTTAACCAGAAGGTTGCCACTGTGGAGGCAGGGCTGTGATTGAGAATGGCAATGAGGGATGCCTGGATGGCTCAGCGGATGGGCGTCTGCCTTCAGCTCAGGGCGTGATCCTGGGGTTCTGGAATCGAGTTCTGTATTGGGCTTCCTGCATGGAGCCTGCTTCCCCCTCTGCCTGTGTCTCTGCTTCTCTCTTGAATAAATTTTAAAAATCTAGGAAAAAAAAAAAAAGAGAGAGAATGGCAATGAGATATCCATGGAAACTGACAACGGGTGGCTGGAGCCATGGAACTCAGACATCTTTGAGAGGTCAGCATGAGGCTCAGCTGTGGGAGTTGTCTATGTTTAGACTGATCAGTGAAACTATATGTTCACTTCTGTAAGAGAAATAGTGCATTAGAAAGACGAATCAAATGGAGCTTCCAACAGAAAGGTGGACAAGAACTGACCATGACAAACACAGTTGTAAGAAAGATGTGGTATGTGCCACTAGCTGTCCCAGTGTCCCAGTGATTATTTTAACCATAGATTTTAATTTAAATAATACATCAAAAAAATAAATAAATAATACATCAATTTTAATAACTACTTGTTGAACCGATTAGAGTAACAGGAAGTCAATTTATATTATGCTGATAGATACAATCAGAAAAAGAACCAGGATGTGGATTGAGAGAGAGCAGGTCCCAGTGACTAAAGAAGAATGAAAAGATACCTATGTATCTGAGGCTACTACCTAAAAAAAAGGTAGAGAAGAGTTCCAGAGCAGATCTGCAATGACACTTCACAAGTTTATGCAAGAATCACAGTGGGTGCAAAGTTTTAAAAATATGTCCTGGGGCAAAACAGTTAAACATACTCCCAAAGAGTACCAGTCCTCTGTGGAGGAAGAGAAGCCACTTTGGGTTCCTTTTACTCTGCAGCTTACCTGCTTTTTCCTTTGCTGCCCCTTACTATAGTTAACCCTTGAAAAACAAGGGTTTGAACTGCATGGGTCCATTTATATGTGCATTTTGGGGGGGATTATTGCTGTACAGTACTATATATGTATTTTCTCTTTCTTATGGTTTTCTTAATGACATTTTATTTTCTTTAGCTTACTCTATTGCAAGAATGCAGGATATAACACATGTCAGATACAAAATATGTGTTGACTATTTATGTTGTCAGTAAGGAATCAAAAAGGAATTTTCGACCACATGAGAGGTCAGTGCCCCTGACCTCATGTTGTACAAGGGTCAACTGTAGATCCCTTCTGGATGCTGTCCTAGGTATCATAGGGACAACCAAAAAAAGGGAATAGGGCATGGTTCCTGGTATTAAGGGGCTTGCCATTTTATGTTTTCAGCGGAGTATAGAACAACAAAATGCAGTGTGTTCAAAGTGAAATAAGACATGAATAAATGGGCTCAGTTAATCTAGAACACCATTTTTCTTTCTTTTCCTTTCTCATCCTCTACCTGTGGAGGTTATCTTCATCTACTCTAAGACTTGAGAGACAAGAACCAGAAAAGAATTTGAGTACTTTTCCATTAAAAAAAAAAAAAAAGGCAGCTACACATAACAATGCGGAGAAAAAACAAACACAATGTTAGCAAAATCTTTATAAAAATGAGAATGAAAAAAATGAGAACAAATCAGGTTAGCAATAGTAGAGGCTTCCAAATATTAGGCGCCAAACAAGGAATCACTAACTTGTGTGAACTTGGGCTGATGTATTTTTTGGAGGAAGGGAGGCAGTATCTAACCTCTCTGACCTTCAATTTCCTCATCGTGTAAGAGCATTAGGTTAGAACAGTAGTTCTCAAATGTTTGTCCGTTTAAGAATTGGAATGGTTAATAAACCCAATCTACTAGTCTCACCCTATGAGTTTTGTTTTGTTTTTTAAAGATTTTATTTATTTATTCATGAGAGACACAGAGAGAGAGAGGCAGAGACATAGGCAAAGGGAGAAAGAAGCAGGCTCTATGCAGGAAGCCGGATGTGGGACTTGATCCTGGGACTTCAGGACCACGCCCTGGGCCAAAGGCAGGCGCTAAAGTGCTGAGCCATCCAGGGATTCCACCCTATGAGTTTTGATTCAAAATTTCCTGCAAGAGGCCCAGGAATGTGCATTTTAAGTGAACTCAGACAGTGTGATACAGTCCACACTCTGGGAAACATTGCCTGAAATAGTCTGAAAAATCCTGAGCGATCCTACCCGAAAGAGACTCTGTGTGAGGCATCACCATTACAAAAGGGAACTAGTAGAAATATTAAATACACATCTTGTAATTTCTTTTCTTCCTGTTTCTATTTATGTATTCCCATAGTAATACATTTATAGATACTTTAGGAGTTATTTCATAAGTAGTATAATTTAATCTGTATGCAATTTGTTCTGCAGTGAGTGAAATCAAAATTATGGTTTATCAGAAAATGTGGCTTAAACATAACAGTGCATTCGAACTCAGAAAAATAATTAACTTGCTCTCACACAGAGCAAAATGAAAAGGTTCTCCCAAATATCATGAGTTATGATTTGTGATATGGAGAGTAGCATCTGAGAAGTCCGATGTAGAATATTTCCATTCTCCCACTGCAAGCACGTTTTAGTAGTTATCGTTTAATATGCATGCATATGTGTTAACAGGCATTCCTGCAGCTCCTCTGTGATCCAGGAACTGGCATGGAAATACTCCATGGAGAAGTGGAAGGAGAGCAGGAGGCAAAGCATCCCACTCTTGGCTGGCGCTTCAGACAGAACAGGAACTTGGTGACACCTCAGTGGAGGCACACATTCCCATACATCTGGATAAAGGGGAAATGGCACCCAGGTTTGCACCGTAGCTTTTGTGCAGCTGTTCTCCCACCTGGAGCTTTCAGGCTGACAATATTTTTCCTTAGCGGCAAAGATGGTTGACTTGATTGCCTGACCGTTTGGTGCTGACACCCCTTATCCTGTGAGGTGATTGGAATCTAACTGAAATTACAGCAGTCATTTTTTTCAACCATGAAGTTTTGAAACTCAACTACTTTCTGATTCACTTTACAAAGTTCTCCCACCGTCTTTCTCCTTCAGCATTTAATCTGTTTCAAATTTAAGTTTACAAGGAGTACAAGAGCTTTGATGATTCCATATTTATTAAATGAAGATCAAAGGCCCTCTTTGCTTTTTTTAGTCTTTTACATCTGTGAGGGATGACATAACATTTCAGATGACAGTCTTTCTTTCCACCAAAGAATGCCTTCATTTTCAACCATTTGCCTCTTTCTAAGCCTAAATGTTCTCCAAATTATAAGCATGCTGCCATCACACATGGCATTTCATTCAGTGTTAACATTTCGAGAACGCCAGGAATATAACACATTATTCTATACTGCCACCAGATTCTGCTTTGTCTCTTTACTTTGCACAAAGACCTGTGCCTAATAAGACTGGCTTCAGTGCTTAAAGAAGATTTAAGTCAAAGATTGTTATCTTCCTAAGCAGATCTTGTCGAGAAGATGGCTTTTTGCTGTATTATGTTGTTTCTGTCTAATAAAGGATAATCAACAAATTTAAAAGATGGATCACATTTAAAGGGTAACACATCATAGACAAACGATTACTGCCCCAATACATAAAGACCTAAAAGTCAATAAGAAAAGGACAAAGAACCCAATACAAAAGGGAGCAAAATATCTGAACAGGCATTTACAGAATAGGGAACCCAAATGATCAATACATGTGAAAGAAAACTCAAATTCACCAGTAATCAAGAAAATACAAAGTAAAGCAACAAAATACTATTTTACACAGTTCATAGTGGCAAAATTATAAAGCTTAATGTGCAGGCCAGGATGTAGAAAAGCAGAAATTTGGGTAAATTACCAAAGCACTGTTAAGTTGGCAGTAAACATCTTGGAGAACAATTGGGAATAAATTCGAAAATGTGCATAGCCTATGACTTAGGAGTTTTATTTCTAAGACTATATCCTAGAGAAACTGCATTTTCCCACAAGGAGCTATAGATAGCATTGGTTGTAATAGTAATAATAATTGCTTGTCACAAACACTGAGCATCAGCTAACTATCCATCAGGCTGATAAGGGGGAAATCAATTGTGCTACCGTTAAATGACGGAATGTATGCACGGTTAAGATAGTTAATATCTATACATATCAACATGCATATAGAAAATAATGGAAAGGGGTATCTGAGTGGCTCAGTCAGTTAAGCATCTGCCTTCAGCTCAGGTCACGATCTCAGGGTCCTGGGATAGAGCCTCACATCAGGCTCCCTGCTAGGGAGGGAGCCTGCTTCTCTCCTCTCCCTCTCCTTCTCCCCCTGCTTGTGCTTGTTCTCTTTCTCTGTCAAATAAATAATCTTTTAAAAGAAGAAGAGAAAGGAAAAAGCAAATTGTAGAACCATTATGTACTATTTATAATGATTTAAAACTATACAAATCAATGTAATTAAATAATATATAAAGTACAAGGAAAAAATCATAAAATAAATAAACTCTAATTTTTTTAAAGTTCTGATTATGACTACCCCTGGGGAAAGAGAAAAAGGGGTTGGGACTGAGAAAGAGGTCCTTGGGGACTTCAGTTGAGGAAGTGCTGTTTTAATTTTCATTAGAAGATAAAGCAAATAAAATAAAATGTTAGTGTAGTTCACTTCTGAGTGGAGAGTACATTGTTTTTTGTCATATCATTCTTTGCACATCTGTATATTAAAAAAAAATTACAACCAAAACATTAACAAGTAATATGGGGCCTTAACTGGAAGAAAACCACTGCAGGTACCCTTTAAACTGTGAGAGTGCTGAGGTGGGACTGGCCACTCAGCAGAGCCAGTCTCCCAAAATGCAAACGGTAGAATTTACAAAGCATTCTGAGCATTAATCGCAAGATCCAAAGACAACTAAAGAAGGGAGTATATTTGCTTCACAGAAAATTAAAAGAAGCTGGGGAAAGGTGCAAATTATAGAAATAAAGATATAAAAATTGGTACATTTCCTACATTTGGCTTTTGATAACAGAAATGATAACAATCTTGGAGCATTTGGATGGCTCAATCGTTGAGCACCTGCCTTTGGCTCAGGTCATGATGCTGGGGTCCTGGCACTAAGTCCTGCATCAGGCTCCCCAGAAGAAGCCTGCTTCTCCCTCTGCCTGTGTCTCTTCCTCTCTCTCTGTGTTTCTCATGAATAAATAAATCTTAAAAAAATGATAACAATCTTAAGTAACTTACTGATGAATTTGAAGTTCCTGAAAATTCAAAGTCAACAACCTTCCCCAAAGCTATTCAATATGTCAATTATCTTGCTTTAAACAACTTATACTATGAAGTAATTACTTCAAACTTGACTGAAATACGCACAAATAAAATAGTACCTCTCTTTAGGGCAGTGACATACTCCAAAATGTATAGGCAGACAACTTTATACGTGACTGTAAGTAAAAATGAGTTAATGAATAAATAAAACCATGCAACCCAATAGGTCTTTGATTTTACAGTTTTGGCAGACATGACAATGGAGGAATATTTCTCTAAGACTAGTAGTGCAAGTGTTAGAGTAAATAGTGACTAATGCTGGGGTTTAGCATTGGAGCTGGGGGCAGGGGATACAGGTCCCTAAAACCTCCATAATGGGGAATGCAGGTCTTGTCTTAAAGGAAGCACAGCTATTAGTCAGGCACAGCTAAGTGTTTCCATTATGGACATGTTGTGTCATCCAATTTTATTTTATTTTATTTTATTTTTTAAATTTTTATTTATTTATGATAGTCACAGAGAGAGAAAGAGAGAGAGGCAGAGACATAGGCAGAGGGAGAAGCAGGCTCCATGCACTGGAAGCCCGATGTGGGATTCGATCCCGGGTCTCCAGGATCGCGCCCTGGGCCAAAGGCAGGCGCCAAACCGCTGCGCCACCCAGGGATCCCTCATCCAATTTTATAGTACAAGCTGGAATACAGATTTCTTATTAAATCTACTAACATAATCTTAAATTGTTGGTTGTAAAAGGCTGGAGACAGCCCAAAATGTGAATTATCATGCACTCAAAGAAATATTATACACCTATAAAAAGGATGAGGAAGCCCTTACGGTACTGATACAGAGTGATAAAATAAAAAAACACAAGATGCAAAACAGTGTCTGTAGAATAGTAGAGTGTCTATTGTGATGGGAAGGGGGAGGTTTTTGTTTTTTGCTTACATTTTCAAAAAAGAAAAAACAATAGAATAAACCCAAATAAGTAATATGGATACCTGTGAGGGTAGGGTGGGTGGGAGAAGAGAACAGGGATGGAAACAAGACTTCTTTGCCTCCAACTTATTGTATAGTTTTGACTTTGAAATTATGTAAATGTTTAATTTAAGAAAAACATAAAATTAGATCATAAAGAAAAAAAAGAAAACCCCTGAAACAAATGAACCTATGAATACTGAGCAGGGAGGGACTAGGTGTGAGAGTCTCTATCTAGCATGTCTGTCTGCTTGATGATCAGGCACCCAGTAATGAAGCTCACTGTTGGCCTGCCACACCCATCACTTACAGGATTCTGCAATTATACCTCCTAACCAGGGGAGTGGTGAAGAAATACCCTACACCTCAAACCAGCTACCTCTTATGAGTTTATTTCTTAATCATAAATACAGTGAAACAAACATTTAAAGAAAATGAATAGCATGAAAGAGAAACCAGAATGAACCATATATGATCCAGAAGAAAATAGATTTAACAAAAGAGACCTCTAGAAAAGTTCTGATTAGTAATCTTATAGAAATAAAATATTACAATCATTAAGCAAGCACAAGATGATATGAAGGAAAGCAATCATAAAAAGTTAGGGATATAGCAATGATTATCAAAGAATACACTCAGGCATACCTTGGAGAAATTACGGGTTTGGTTAAGACCACTGCAATAAAGTACCACAGTAAAGCAAGTCAAATGAATTTTTTGGTTTCTCAGTGCATATGAGAATTGTCTTTACATTTTATCATAGTCTATTAAGTGTGTAATAGCATTATGTCTAAAAATACAAGTTACATACCTTAAATGAAAATACTTTATGCTAAAAAAAACAAAACAAAAACCCCAGCCATCATTTGAGCTTTCAGTGAGTCATAAACTTATTCTGGTGGAGAGTTTTTCTTGATGTTGATGGCTGATGACTGATCAAGGTAGTGATCGCTGAAGGGTGGGGCGGCTGTGGCAATTTCTGAAAATAAGACAACAATGAAGTTTTGCACATCAATTGACTCTTCCTTTTATGAACAATCGATTTCTCTGTAGCATGCTATGATGTTTGATAGCATTTTATCCTAAGAACTTCTTTCAAAATTGGAATCAGCTCCCTCAAACCCTGCCACTGCTTTATCCACTCAATTTACGTTCTATTCTAAATCCTTTGCCTTTTCAACAATCTTCACAGCATCTTCACCAAGAGTAGATTCCATCTCAAGAAACCACTTTCTTTGCTCAACCATAAGAACAGCTCATTCCTTTAAGTTTTATCATGAATTTGTAGCAATTCGGTCCCATCTTCAGGCCCCACTTCTAATTCTGGTTCTCTTGCTATTTCCACCATATCTGCAGTTACTTCCTCCACCAAAGTCTTGCACCTTCAGTCATCTGTGACAGTTGGAATCAACTTCTTCCAAACTCCTTGTTAATCTTGGTATTTTGACCTCTTCCCATGAATCACAAATGTTAATGGCCTTTAGAATGGTGAATCTTTTCCAGAGGTTGCAATTTCCTTTGCCCAGATCCATTAGAGAAATCATTATCTATAGCAGCTATAGCCTAAAAAATGTTTCTTAAATAGTAAGACTTGAAAGTCCAGATGACTCCTTGATTCACAGGCTACAGAATGGATGTCAACAGGCATGAAAATCTTAATCTTATTGTACATTTCCATCAGAGCTCTTGGGTGGCCAGGTGCATTGTCAATGAGCAATAACATCTATATATATATATATATTTTTTTTTCTTTTTCTGAGCAGTAGGTCTCAACAGTGGGCTTGTAATGTTTAGCAAACCATGATGTAAACAGATGTGCTGTCATCCAGGCTTTGTTCCATTTATAAAGTATAGGTAGAGTAGATCTAGCCTAATTCTTAAGGGCCTAAGATTTTCAGAATAATCAATGAGCTTCAACCTGAAGCAACCAGCTGCATTAACCCCTAAGAGTCAGATCGTCCTTTGAAGCTTGAAAGCCAGACAGTGTCTCCTTTCTAGGTATGAAAGTCCTAGGTGGCATCTTCCTCCAATAGAAGGCTGTGTGGTCTACACTGAAAACCTGTTGTTTAGTGTAGCCACCTTCATTAATGCTCTTAGCTAGGTCTTTTTGAAGAACTTGCTGTGGCTTCTACATCAGTACTTTCTGCTTCACCTTGCACTTTTATGTTATGGAGATGGCTTTCCTTACACCTCATGAGCCTATCTCTGCCAGATTCAAACTTTTCTTTTGCAGCTTCCTCACCTCTTTGAGCCTTCATGGAATTGAAGAGAGCTAAGACCTTGCTCTGGATTAGACTTCAGCTTAAGGATATACTATAGGACTGCTTTGATCTTCTATCAGACCACTCAAACTTTCTCCAGGTCAGCAATTTGGTTATTTTGCTTTTTTATTATTTGTGTGTTCTAATTTCCTTCAAGAAATTTTCTTACCATTCATAACTTATTTGTTTGGTATAAGAGGCCAAGGCTTTGGCCTATCCTTACTTTTGACATGCCTTCCTCACTTAGTTGAATCATTTTTAGCTTTTGATTTGCATTGAGAGATGTGTACCTTTTCTTTTCACATGAACACTGAAGAGGCCATTGCAGGGTTATTAATTGGCCTAATTTCAATATTGTGTTTCAGGAATTAAGAGAGGCCCAAGAAGAGGGAGAGGAAGGGACCAGGGGCTTGATAGACCAGTCAGAACATAGACATTTATTGGGTTGCTGTCTTATATACCAGTGCTGTTCATAGCACCCCAAAACAATTACAACAGTAACATCAAAAATCCAACTGATCAACAGATCACCTTAACAAATATAATGAAAAAGCTCGAAATATAGCCAGGATCATTTAAAGGTGACACAGAGACACAGAGTGAGCAAAAACGGTGCTGATAGACTTGCTGGAAGCAAGGTTGCCACAAACCTTCCATTTGTAAAAAAAAAATGCAAAGTCTGCAAAGCATAATAAAGTGGAGTGCAATAAAACAAGGTATGCCTGTATATAGAAAATTTAAATAAGAAGCAAAAATGGCAAACACGTGAAAAATTGTTTAACCTAACAACTAATCAAGGAAATATAACTTAAAACTAGATATTTTTCATTCATGAGATTGGCAAATATAACATTGCCGTTTTACTAAATGTCTTAATTTGGGCTGCAGTAACAAATTGCCATAGGCAAAAGGCTTAAACAGCATTTATTTCTCACAGTTGTGGAAGCTGGAAGTCTGAGATCAGGTTGGGTTCTGGGTAAAATCCCTCCTCTCTTCTGGGTTTATAGATAGACCCCTAGTGTTCTCACGTGGTGGTAAGTATAAAGAAGTAGTAGCAAGCGCTCTCAAGGGCACTAATGCCATTCATGAGGGCTCCACCTTCATAACTTAATTATTTTTCAAAGGCCTCACTTGTTAATAGTATCACAGTTTGAGGGGCAGGATTTCAACATCTGCCTTGGTAGGGAGGTTGGAAAGGGGAACACATTTAGTCCATGACAGTAACCTAATGCTGTATAAACAAATCCGTTACAAATTGTCTTTTCAAAAAATCAATGAGCTCTAATGGTTTTCTGGGCATTAGGGATTCAGAGTGGTTTGGTTGGCATTTCCACCATGAGGTGTCTCATTCTCATGAAGCTAGTCATTGAAGGCTTGCTTGGGGCTGGAGGATCCATTTCGATGGCTGGCAAATTGGTGCTAGTTTGGAGGGAGCCTCTTCCTCCCTGCAGACCTGCTTGACTGGTCTTATGGCATGGCAACTGATTTCCTTCAGAGTAAGCAATATAAACAAGCAGTTTTTTTTTGTTGTTGTTGTTGTTGTTTTTTTTTTTTTTTTTTTTTTTTAATGACAAAGCCTCAGAAATACCCCATGGTCACTTTTTACCGTATTCTACTGGGCACACAGGCCAGCTCTAATTTACTGTGGGAGTGACAACGCAAAGACATGGGACCCAGAAGTTGAGGATCATTGGAGGCTGGCTACCAAATATTTGGTTTTGGCAAGAATGAGAGGAAATAGGTGCCCTTATACTCTTATCACTGAGTGTGTAAATTGGTGTACCTCCTTTAGGAAATGACGGGATGGCAGACAGGTAAGACTGAGTCCACGTATCTGGGCAGCCTCGGTGGCGCGCAGCGGTTTAGCACCGCCTGCAGCCCAGGGTGTGACCCTGGAGACCCAGGATTGAGTCCCAGAGTCCCACGTTAGGCTCCCTGCATGGAGCCTGCTTTTCCCGCTGCCTGGGTCTCTGCCTCTCTCTGAATGAATAAATAAATCTTAAAAAAAAATCCACATATCTTTGTATATATTCTGTGTGAAAGAAATATGAATAACGATGTTTACTGCAGCAGTA
This sequence comes from Canis aureus, assembly GCF_053574225.1. NCBI lineage: Eukaryota > Metazoa > Chordata > Mammalia > Carnivora > Canidae > Canis > Canis aureus. The sequence goes on from NC_135632.1 coordinate 34,596,576, forward strand.
TTTGAAATAACAAAAAAGGGAAGAACTAAAATATATGTATATAAGGGAATAGATAAAGGAATGCTGCGGGGCAGTTAAAAAAGAATGTTGCAGATCTTTGGCTAATCATGGAAAGTTTCCTTTGAAGACCCATTGTTAAGAAAACAAGCAAGGAGAAAATAAGCTTCCATTTACATAAAAAAGGAAAAAAACCCCGAATACATGAAAACTGATTTTGCATATATGTACATGTATGAATACAAAAATCTCCAGAAAAGTTCTGGAAAAACACATGCAAACATTTTGGCAGTTACTTCTGTAAATGGTTAGTGTGGAGAGCACTTTTACTTTATTGAGTTTTTAACAACAAAAAATGGCTTTAATAATTCAAACATTTAAAATCAGTAAATAAGACTTTGAGTGACTACCCAAAATGCTCTCACAAAAAAGAATAGGGACTTTAGTGGTTAGACGTTATATTTATTTCAGTTTTTCAGAGGTCCTTTCTGGCTTATAGATTTCTAGTTGTTGCTACAATTAATTGTGTTGATCTCAGAGCAAATCTTTAGAAAATTAAGTGATGAGAGCAAGGTCTCAATTTTTTTTTTTAAAAGATTTTATTTATTCATGAGAGACACAGAAGCAGAAGCCATAGGCAGAGCAGGGTCCATGCAGGAAGCCTGATGTGGGACTCGATCCTGGGACTCCAGGATCACCCCCTGAGCCAAAGGCAGATGCTCAACGGCTGAGCCACCCAAGCGTCCCAAGGTTTCAACTTCTGAGTCTGTATTCACTTGTGGTGTCATAATGATAGGGAATGGCATTAAAATACTGCTGGCACCCCTTTCAAAATACATAAAATGTCAGTAGGCTTAGATATGATGCCACTATGATCGAATGAGACACTGATGTCATTGGCATTCATACACACTACAAAGGTGACCATCATTCGTTCATGTCTGTTCTAAATTTCATACCAGAAATAAAGCACTGTTTTGGTCCATATAAAGATGTGACTGGAATACATACTAAGTGGAATAAAACCAATCATGACTTGTGTTGGTTTATTCTTATTCTTCTTCCCCCAAGAGTATTTAAGGAAGGAATGCCACCTGAGTCAGAGTTATTAGTTTATAAGAGTGTATTCACTTGGGCTATAAAATCAACATACAATTTATTGTTACAGAGGAAAAAAATGTTTAAAAAATTATTACACAACCACCAAAGCATCCATATCTAGAACAATCTATCATCAAATTACAATCAATTTGTTCTCCAGGAAAGCTTACCTATAAATTAGAAAAATCATTGGTTCTAATAACAATTTTAACACCTCAAACTTGAACATTCCTATCAAAGTAGCTATATTCACCAACACCTACTAAAACAGCAACTCATTGTTTAGACAGGTCATTTAAGTTCTCTGGGTTTGAGTTTCCTCTGAAAAGTGAGGAGTCCGGGTGAAGTTATCACCAGCAACGCTTCCTATCCCAAAAGTCCACCATAAACTATTCTCCAATCCTCCTTTAATGCGAGGCACTTCTTTTCCTTGCAAACTGATAAGGCTTACAATTTTATCAGATGTAGCTTCTTATTCATCTTGAGGATGTGAATTTCAGCACAAGTACGTTTTTAAACCGCCCTTATACAAACCCACTGTAACAATGTTTGAAAAATGGTCATGATGGGACTTGACCTAAAGCAGAAGTAGAAACCCTTTTTAAACACTGAGCAATGGCAGTAGAAAGCTGGTCAACCAGAGCCTGTTTCAAGGTGGTGGTGGACGTACCCTCTTAGTGATCTGGGACTCACTTTAGGCACAACACCATGTATTTCTAAGTAAGAAGATACTAAAAGGCTGCTTACATAAACTGTGCTCTAAGATTAGTGCCACTTTATTGAGGAAGAGTGTCCTATTAATTAACCTTTCCTTGCCTGTTACTTTTGCCTTTCCAGTTTACTGTCACTTAGCTTTACTCATTATGGAGAATTGTTTTGCTTCATTAATTCTGTACTATTGCCAAAAAATTTCTGTAGGATAGAATATTATTATGTATCAGGTACCCTTGGGGTTGAGAGTCTCGTGGAATACCTTTCAGAAAAGTGTGCAACTACTTTTCCTCAACATTTCACCTCTATAAAAATAAGACACTTGAACTCTAATCATTCTTCTGCTTACTGCCACAGTAACATTTAGAATGCATCCTTTTCATGGGTGAGATACATTCAGTTGAGACTGACATTTTTCTTATCATCTCTAGGTTTTCTCATGAGGGTTAAGAGGGTTGGTTGGTTGATCTGCTCATCACAATACTCATGGGCCAATACCAGAAACTTCAAGACAGGTAAGAGTCAAGGCTCTCCAAATTTATGTATTTGGCTACTATATGAAACTATGATTAATCCAAGAAAATTCCAGAAAACTTTCTAATATTCAAGACTCATACCTTGAGATATATGAAAAATTTTTTGAAATGTAACTTTTTAGCAAGAAACTGATCCTCAACAGTTTGACTACAATTAAAAAGCAAATATAAGACCTTTGTTCAGGATCTTAGTGCATTTTTTATAATGCATATGAATGTCCTACTGAGTTGCACAGGGTGAGAATCTCTGAGAATGTACTCTTCTTGTATGAAGAGTTGAGAACTTTGCAGAACATCACAAAGATAGTGAGAGTACAGGAGCTGTATCCTTCTCACCACTGCCTCCTTTGGTGCTATCACCACACTTGCACACAAATGCTTAATAAATGTTCACTAAATTCAATTGGAGGGGTTATATGGACACACCAAAAACTCTTGATTAACATATACTGTAGAACCTCGTTACATAGTTTCAAAGACAAGAACAGATCAGATCTTTATTCGATGAGGTAGATAGAAATACTCAAAAGTAAACTCAAAAGTAAAGCATATTCTGAACCATCCACACATGAATTTATAATATATCTGAATATACGCAATGTTATTTTCGTAACTCCTATCTATTCCAACAGTTTTCAATGTTCAGCATACTTATCAGATTCTTATTTAGCCAAAGTAACCACTAAAATGATATAAGGCAAAATAATTCATTTTATTTCTTAAATGCCTATGTATTTACAATCATAAAAATGTTCACGCTTATAACTTAGGAGATACTATACTTTCACATTTATTAAAAATTAAAAATATTAGGAAATCTAATTACTTATGAAGAAATTAATGGCTGATCAAAAAATGTCAAATTATTATTAGCTTAAGATTATATCATAATCATGAATAGCACTTCATCATGAATACCTTCATTTTACTTTTAAAACTATACTTATGGTTTTTAGATTAAAATCTCATATTGAGGCAAGACTTTACTTCAAATTACAGTCACATATGGAAGGGAGCTTTTAATTCAAGGTTTCATTATGGTCCATAGTATAAAGATATATTTTCATGAGGGGGTACATGATGGATAGCCAGCAGAAGAAATAATGCTAGCAGAGGGTAGTAAATTGCTAACTAAGCATGCACTGAACCAAGAGACTACTTTGTAACACGGTAAGTCCATGATTTTTGCCAGATTTTCTATAATGTTCAGGTTCTCAAAGGTCACTGAATTTTATAATTATCTCCAAACAATTTTCTTCATGGTCATTTAAGCTTTGTCTAAACAGCTGGGTGTGTTGCCAAGCAACAACACCATCTCCTCTGCTTAATTCTGCTTCCAAAATAACTTCAGTGGCACCAGAAAAATCATGATATGAGCGAAGAGTTTTATCTGTTGGAGGAAAAAAAATAATTAATACTTTGCTTTTGGTAACTTAAAGAATATAAAGAAATAGTTTTGGAATACATATTATATACCTAACCTGTAGGTAAAATCAACCCTTAAAAAGATAAATACAAATTATCCCTTATGGAGGAAATATGTCCTTCGAAACAAAAGAAATGGTTTTTCTTTATCCATTTGTATTTCACAATAAAAAACAGAAGTGGTTTTATTAGAATAAGGTTATACAAGTTTTAATTTTTTTCTTTTCTTTTTTTTTACTTGCAGTACTATGAATGAATCTTGGGTATGAGCAACTCAAGTACAATTATTCTTCAGAGTGTTAAATACACGTCACGATTAATTCTCTAGTCAAATGCTTACCGCCCAATAGTTCTACTTGGGCTGTTTCAGATCGCAATTTCCACTGTATTGTTCCAGTCTGAAAGGTTTGACTACTTGTTCTAATGGAAACATTATCTACTTTTAGGCCAACTGATGCACACTTGAACTTCCAGGAAATATAAGCATAAGATGATCCTTCCCTTCGGGCTAAATATACCTACAAAGGAGGAGGGGAACAAAGAATTGTTATAAATAATAAAATAATGCAGAAAACACATATAGTCAAAGTCTTACTGTTGTAGGGTACTATATACAAATTATTAAAAATCTAATTTCTTCCTCACTGAGAAGATTTTCACTGTGAACATTTTGCATTTCATCAGCAATTTTTCCTATAGTATATTTTGGTTTGGAAGAAAGATACTTGGATACAGGTGCACTGGTAAGTATAGCCCTAAGGGGGGCATGCTAACCAAATTTTGGTAAATCAAATTTTCTTTTAAATTAGTTAAGTCCAGCTATCTCATATGACCTTTAGGATGAATCCTGGTGAAAATGAAGAATCCTTTTAAATACAATTATTCTTTATCTTCTTTTCTAAATCTGGATTTTTAGATAAGATTTCCTAGAGCGAGATGGGCTATATATTCTAAGTTAAGAAAATAAGTCATCATTAACTAGTAGTTTAAAATATAGTATTCATGCTTGCCTCTCTAAATAATATGCTCCCATTCCTTCATTATTAGTCACCCTTACCACTTTTAATGTATACTATTTAAGGCATCCAAGTTTACTGGCTACTTCCAGCTCATCTTCTCTCAGTTTCATCCACATTCTTGAAGATGTGGACGTGAACGCTGACATCCACAGCCTTGGCCTTTCACAAGTAACTCCATTCACCCAGGCTCAAACCCCCAAGAATAGTGCAGTGCTCCTCTTACACCTGTGGGTAAGGAGAACCTGGGGCTGAGAATTCCACCAATGCTCCCTGGGACTCTTTAATCAGTTATCCCAGATGCTCAAACTCACAAAACAACTCATGCATTTCTTTGAAGTAAGTCTCAAAAAAACCCTTTCCTCATTTATACTGCACTTACCACTACAGTCATGACTCCATGCTCATCTTTCACCAACTGCCTAATTAATGTTTTTGAAAGCCCACTTTGTTCCTGTCATTTGCATGGTCTAGAATGTATAGCAAGTAACTGGGTTGAAATCTAAACTCTCATCTTTAACAGTCCTCCAGAATTTCACTCCACCTTGAACTGCCAATAATTCTTTACCCAAATGTAACTATTTTATTTCAGGTGTACTTAGTATGATCTTAACCAAATCTTAACTTTTCTGGGGTCACCAGTTCTGGATTCACATGGATTTAATAAATAGTATTTAAGTATTAAAAGTCTGCATATACATATATTCCTCCAGAAACATCAAACTTACTTGTTGAGAGCAACAAAAGTACCATATAACACATATGTCATGGAAATGTCCTACTACTTGTTTTTAGTCATCAAGTAAAAAAAAAAATCAATCACTGCTAGCAGTCTATTGATATTCTATTTCACAACCTATAGTTTTTCTTCCAGGTTAAATATGTCAGCTAATTGAATTGGAAAGTTTTTTAGAATCAGTGAGCTGGAGGTTATCAACTAAAAACAATCACTCCCCAAGGAAAACTATTTGATCTCTTCAGACTACGTATGTATAATCAACAATTGCACTAGAGGGCATACCTAGATATATGGTGTTGATTGCTCCACTTAAGTTTAGGACGACCTCACTATAACCTCCTCTAATACCTACCTGTTCCTACTGCAGTGCTCCTCTTACACCTGTGGGTAAGGAGAACCTGGGGCTGAGAATTCCACCAATGCTCCCTGGGAGTCATTGGTTCCATCTATCCCAAACTACTGGCAAATCTGGGGATTATCTATAACCTAATTACTACTTCAAAGACATGGCTAGTGTAGGGGATTAACTGGAAAAGATGAGCTGAACAGTAGGTTATTGGAAGAAAGGTGGTTGGAAGAAACTAAAAGACTGGGGAAAAGTAGTCCAAAGACCAACACATTCAGATTTATGTCTCAGTATATACTTTTTCATGCCTTGTTGTCTTTTTAGAACTCAGTAGTTTCAAATGATCCCCTCCCCCAAAAAGTGTGGGCATAAAATATGACAGATTGAAGTCAGGTTAGTTTCAAATTCCTAGCTTACCCTCAGAGTTGTCTTAATTATACCACATGGGTCCAGGCCACAACTGTGGTTTTAACCGTCATAGGTTTATAATAGCTGCTGAACACGTCTGAGAGAATTGCTTCTTCTAAAATTTACATTTTTCAGTCCTAAAGGCATCAGCTTTAAGACTCTAAAAAGTTAAAGGATAGGACAGAATTCATCACTGAATTCTTAAATGCTTAAATAAACATTCAAAACATTGTAAGAAAATAAAAGGTCTCTCAGGCTAAAGAAACAGTATATGGAAACAAAATAGACTATTGATATTGAAAATTCATGTCATATTTTTCTCACAATATACTAATTTTAATTCAGTGTTTTTATAGGTGGAAGTTACTAAGAATATAACAGTTTGATAATTGAAGCGTGCCAAAACAATACCATTTATTATATAAACACTCCATTGTAATCCTTTCTATGTGTAATAGCAACAGAACCAGTAATTATAATTTATTTAGGAGAACAAAAAACTTTATAAGCTTTCAAATATTCAGTTGTTTGGTCTAGAGAACCACACCCCCTCTGTTTTTTTTTTACTATTGGATGTTCCTCTTCTTGAGTTGTCTTACACAGATTTTTGGCTGTCGGCTTTTTAATTCACAGGTGTCACTTACCATGTGCATTTATACATGCTCACTCTTGCAATTTCAGGGGCTACCAAGAGCTACCTTACTTTAGCAGCAAGGACAGTAAAATCAGAAGTCATGGAGTTTTCCTTCTACAGACCTGATATCCATACAACATCCCACCCCCTCCCTCTAGGGACTCATCCCTGCCCCTTTTTGGCAACTGTAAGGCATATAGTACAGGCAGATCACAGCCTGTGGGTGCCAAGGAGACCAGTATGTCTATGGCTTAAGGTCTAAGCTATGTCACTAATAATGTACACAATGGAAACTTGTCCTTTGGGTTATGGCTGTAACCACTATTTTCAAGACTGAGAACAATTTGCATGTCAGCTTCTTTAATGCTTCAGCTTCTTTAATGCTTCAGGTTTTTCACATTCTACAAAAGATCTTCGCTTCAAGATTTTTTGATTACTATATGACAGGCTGTTCTGTCCACTGCTATGGTTTCCTGGAGGTTTGGTTTTTACTGGACTGTTTTTCTTATTTATTTATTCATGAGAGAGAGAGAGAGAGAGAGAGAGAGAGAGGCGAGGGAGAGGGGGAGGGAGAAGCAGACTCCATGCAGGGAGCCTGATGTGGGACTTGATCCTGGGACTCCAGGATCACACCTTGAGCTGAAGGCAGATGCTCAACCACTAAGCCACCCAGTAGTCCCTTTACTATGCTCTTAAAATGATTCTTCTGCTTAGCCTGGTAAGATTAACTCTAGTTAAAAAACAAACAAACAAACAAACAAACAAACAAACAGATTAGCTTAATGAAGTTTGCTGTACAGCAGACACTCTGTAGTCATTCCTGAACATATCTAGCCGAACGACTGTATTTCAACATTTTAATTTAATGCTGGTAAACTGCTATTGCTCATGAATCTCATTTTTGGTTATTCCATTCTATCACTGAAACCAAACATGACATTGTCAGTCTGCACTGTATTTACATCTTTCTATACTATGCTAATTTCTTGTATCTGTAGCCTCTGGAATTACCTCTGAATCATTAGTGTGATCATGTCCTTCCCTTGCCTGGAATCTTTCATGGTTTCCTGTTATATAACTGCAAGGTCTTGGGACTTGACCACTGTTCACCTCTTTAGTCTCATTTCCCACTCTTCTCCCCTATATTCCCTACTACTTACTCTTCCTTTAACATACCAGATGTTTCCCCTTCCAGTGCTTTTGGGCATGCCATCTCTCCTGCTCCCTTCTACATCCTGTCTTCACAATGAGAAACTCTCCCTCTGCCTCCTTCTCTAAGCTTTTCAGATTTCACTTTTTCTGCAAGGTCATCATCTCTGATCCAAGAAAGGACAGTGGCTCTTCCTTCTCTCTTCTCTCTCTTAGAGTCATGTTAAGAGTCATATCTTCTGGCATATATCTCACTAACCTAAACAGTTGGTCCACATGTCCTTCTCCTTTACTAGTCTATTCTCACCTTGAGGCTTGACTCATAATTGACCACTATGATCCAAAGTGCCAGGCACAAGGTCTGACAATGCACATTTACTGAATGGCTAAATGAATCAATTCTTGACATAATGCTACACACTGAAAGTGTAGTGACAAAGATGATACTTTGCAAAAATGCAATGTACTTAACATGCAAGGCATAGTCTGAATGAAGATGAGTACCTATGACACTCTGCACAGCCTGAAGGTGGTATAGAACTTACGCCATATGCAGTCAAACATTCTTTCCTACATTCAGCAATCTTTATTAAACATTAGGCACTATGCTAGATATATGCTACTGAGAGTACAAGTGAGTAGAAAAAGACAAAGTCTTTTCTTTGAGAATGTTTACAATTTTAGTAGGACAGAGACAATCTATTCTTACACAAACTTGCTCAATAAATGTCATGAAGAAGAGGTACATGATACAGTGAATAAAGGGGGAAAGGGATCCAGTTAGTTGGGACTAGAGGGAGTGAGGCTTACACCAAGTTCTAAGCAAAGAAATAAGTGAATCTAATAAAAGGGAAAGTAAAAAGAGGTTCAATGGAGAGAGCAGAAGAGCAGTGCAATGGAGAGCAAGGTGGTAGCACAGTGCAAGGTGAGGCCAGAGAAGGCAGAGGCCAGACTCAGAGAGACTTGAGCTGTTTCTTACCCTAAGAGCACTCAGTAACAACTGGGGTCCAGAAAATGCTTTTCTGGCTTAACAGCATGGAAAACAACTGTGAGATGCAGGCAGAATAATCAGGAGGCTATTAACACTTTTATCAAGGTGTTATCATTTGCCTCCTAAAAGATATACTGGTCTTGATTCAGCTTTTTATATTTCTTCCGAATCAGACATCACTGAACTGTGTATTTGTTAAGTAGTAACGTTTATTAAGTCTCTGTGTTCCTGGGAGGCTAACTCTCCCAATTGTCAAAAATCTGCTTTAAATATCTGAGGGCAGGCTGCATGTGATCTGTCATGATTCAAAGCTGGAAGTTACTGAGGAAAGGTGTGGTGGGAAATAGGCTTCTTCTTTTAGTGGAGCTAGAGATTCCCTAATTGGGAACATGCCAATACAAAACTAAAAATATTGACTTGGGTGGAAAATTCAATGTTCAATGGCAATACATTACTTTTGAGTTATTAAGCTCTGCAAGTATAATTAAGATTCTAATATTTTTCATTTGATATTACATATTACAACTCAAAACAAATTTATTTAACTTTTAAAAGTGATGCCCTTTGTACAGGTATATCAAGGCATAAACTCTGAGTAGGAGCCTGTTTTTTGTTTACTGGCTCTGCATATCTCATTTACATTTAAATCTTACTCAGAGAATACACCTTCTGGCCACATGGTCTATTTAGAGAACTCCAAACATGCCATGTACTCCATGCTTTTCCCCTACTGTTCCCTTGCTTTATGAACACCTACTCATCCTTCAGCGTCCAGCTCAAATGTCGCCTGCTCTGCGGAGCTTTCCCCAACTCCCACAGCCCAGAGCTAATTACTCCCTCCTCGGTGTTTCCATAGCAATGTGTTGATATCCTTATTATAGCACTCTGCATCGTGGGTAAGATGGCTGTTTATGCTTCAGCTTCCCCTGTTAGGACGGTGAGGGCAGAAACTGTGTCTCTATCTTTTTATCCATGTAGCTGAGAACAACACTGGACATAACAGGCATTCAGTGAGCAAGACAGAGAAAAAAACATGTCATAGAATTGATCTGTTTCTCATCACACCACATCTTCTGCAGAATGTCATTATTTTCTCCATTAACTTTCTACATTAACACTGCTGGTGAAAAAGAAAGGTATACTCTTTCTTTAGTTCCACAAGGACAGCTTTTTCCTTGAATAAGTGACATGTCTATCCTATCCTGCTTTCTGTTCAGAAGAATCTTTAGGTTAAGGATAGTCTGTCTTCCAGAGAAGTTCATCCTCTGTCATCAACTATATGATCAACTACAGATATACATAAAATTTTCAATTTGATCTGAACTCAAGAAGAAAATTCCTAAACCTACAATTTTAATAATGTTGTAAGTTATTCTTGGTTTAATACAGAAAGATCACCAAAATAAGCACCGAGGTAAGTTTTAGAACAAAAACTTATGATTGGGGGAAAAAAAACCCCACAGGGATCTTATTTCTGTATGTCTTCTGTATTCTGATTAATGCCTAGGACAGTGATAAGTATTTAGGAGATGCTCATAAACACTAGCAGCTGCTAATCTGTGACTCACTTTTTATTTTATTTTTAAAAGAATTATGTGACTCATTTATTAAATCTAGCCAATGCGTCTTACAAATGAGCAACTTCTCTTCCTACTAAAACATCTTGGCAAATCAACTTTAAAAGTTCCCTATAAGTTGATTACCTTATGAAAGGTAACAATATGGTTAGATTTATTGAGGTCATGTGAATAGTTTTGTGTTCATTTTTGGTGTGTATCCAAGGGAGGGCAGTTTAAAAGCAAAGTTCCTCACTTTTAACAGATAACCTGTGATAACAATGTACAAGTTGGTATAAGTGAACTACTATAGTCCTAGTATCCATTTCTTTTATAGGATGCAGGGAAGAAAACACCAGTATTGCTGCTTAATCATCCACATTCTTATGAAATGAAAGTGTGTTAAACAGTTAGCTCTTGGGACTTTGGATTAAATGTTAGAGTCCCCAATAGCCTGCAGTTAGTAGGTAATCAGTAAGTATCTGTGAAGGAATTAATTAACAGTATATTTTATATATTCATGCAAAAACTAGTCACGAAATTGGCCATACACTTATTTTTCCCCATGAATGAATTAAGTTTAGCCTCTTTGATGAAAATGGATGCTTCCTTGATACAAATGCACACGTTTCTTAGGGACTTTTGATTAAACGTGGGAGCAGGTTTTCTTTTACAGGTCTGAAGATTAATAAAAGTGATTTTGATATATCAATTTTCACATTATACACAATTCAAGCAATCTATATTTGCTTAAACAATGACAAAATTTTAAACTAGCTTCATGCATGAAATTACCATGTTCCAGTCTGCTTCAACTTTTCTGAATATGGATTCCATTTTCCACACACCATTCTCCCATCCAGAAATGGTTTGATTATTATTTGAAACTCGGACATAACGATCTTTCACAATATTATAACAAAGGTGGAGCTGTTTCAAAATCTTCTCATTTTCAGAAGGAATGAACAGGGTTTCTTTTCTCTTAAAAAGAAAGCAGAATTAGTTTTTCAACATATGGAAGACTATATATGAGGAACTGCTATGTACAGTAGTAAAGATTCCTTCAACTTGAAAATGAAAAAGTTGGTGCCATTAAAAAATTTGGAAAGCATTTTATAGGTTAAATATGATCAATATGATGTAGGTAAAACACCAACCATTACTAAACAGAAAATGAGAAATATAAACTATATATAGCTCTGATTTATATTTTTGTGCTTTGTGTTCAACCTAAATTCATTTCTTTTTCATATCTACCACCAACATCTCCAAATTGGACTCTGTCTCCTAAAGTTGACTCCCAGCTATCAACTCTTACCTCTCTTATCCATCCTCCACATAGCAATGAAAGTGATTTTCTAGAAATTGGGATAAATTGGGATATGTCACTTTCTTGCTTAACTCACTCCAATGATTTCCACTTAATGTACTTAAACTCCAAACCTTTACCAAGGCTACTAGGACTCAAAATGATCTATTCCCTATTTACTTCTCCAACCAATATCATGTTACTATTCCCTTTGCTCCTCAAAAAGGTCCAGCTAACTCCTGCCTCAGGGCCCTGACACATGCTGTTCTTGCTATCTGGAATGCTATTCTTTTTACTCTTCATATACTTGATTCTCTCTCATCCTTCTGGCCTCAACTTAAAGCCATTTCACTAGAGTGTCTTTTCCTGATACCCTAAACTAGGAGAGTGCCTGGGACACATAGCTTGAAACAATCTTCTACATGTGTGAAATTACTACAAAAGGTTATGTTTTACAACTTAAATTCCAGGAAAAAATTGCACTCTAGCCCCAAATAAATCCCTGTTTCTTGTAATGTAAATCAGTCCCCAGAAATCCTGAAATCACTGAATGAGAAGATAATAGATTTGTCCTGTGTTTTTATGTGCCACTAACACAATGGTCCCTTGTTTTTTAGACATGAGCATAGTAGCATTTTGTTATAGGGGCTGCCCTGTGCATTGCAGGGTGTCTTATCAGACATTGCCAAATATGCCCTGGAAGGCAAAAATCATCCTCCACTGACAAACACTGCTTTAGTCTGTGTCAATGTCTTGCCACAGTATTTGCTAATCAATTAAAAGAGTAGGCAAGGGTTTTTTTTTGTTAAAGACTGGGTGCTAGGTATTAAACAATATGAAAATTTCAAATATCTAAGAATCAACAAGCAGAACATAAAACAGAAACAAAACAAGAAAAAAAGTATGTGTATGTACTTATCACTGTCACTATTATTAAAATAGTAACATTAAATGTATGAAAAAAGATAATTCCCTAGAACTTGTGAATAATACTGTCAAAAAAAAAAGCTTATTTTTAGAAAATGATTTATAATTATGATCATTTCAAAACAAGCATATAACAAAATTTCCCAATTCTTTTCTTCTTTATCGAAGATATTTTAAAGATGCTGACATAAACCAAATGAAAATAAAATTTATAAGTAGTATTATCTACTAATTTACAAAGGATAACTAATTTACAAGGGGAAAAGAAAGATATTTATGCAACCAAACATAATCATGTATGCAACTGAATAATCTGGAGTAAGAATAACATTAATATTTCACAAAATCTTTATAAAAAACCCTTTTTAAAAAATATTTTATTTATTTATTTGAGAGAAAGAGAGCAAGTGAGTGGGGGGAGAAGTAGAGGGAAAGGGACAAGCAGACTCTGCATTGAATTTGGAGCCTGATGTGGGACTCCATCTCACCATCCTGAGGTCATGACCCAAGCTGAAATCAAGAGTTGCACAACCAACTGAGCCAGCCAGGAGCCCCTCATAAAATATTTAAAATATAAGATTAGGATATAAAACTTTTCTTTCTGGAAATAATATCACCAATGTTTCCTTCTCTTTCCAAATGATTTTAAGGTATAGCTCCATAACTTTTTAGGACTGACATTTTTCATTATTCAATTTACTTTTAAAACAAACATCAACTTCTAAAGAAGAAAGTGATTCTTTAAATCCATGGCCATAATAGTTTCCACTAAGTCAGAAATTTAAAAAAAAATTTCAAGAGGGAAGACAATCTGGGCATATGACCCAATTCATATTTTTAAAGTTTAATCAACTTATATGCCATACAAGAGGAAGCACATCCAACCATAAAAGGAAAAAAGAATGAAGACCTAATATCGATGTTTTATTTAAATTGAACACAGCTGTGAATTAAATTAGCTCTTTAAATTGGCTTCATTTGGATTTAAACTTGTAACTTGCACTGCATCAGCAGTGATTTGAATTATCTGTTGAATTTAGATCTTGTAATTCTATGGCTCAACCAACACTTTCAACTGCTTCCTATAGATGATGAAGTAAATTAAAAAGCAAAAAAGCAAACAAAGTTTACTGGGGGGTAATTCACTCATTTTGGACATATTCCTTTATTGGAGATAAGAGTTGCAACAATGGCAAATTTAGAAAAAGCAGATATAAAACTCCAGTTTTTTGGAACTGTTTGATATGATACTGTGGTGGGTTATTTTCCTTCCAAGCATTTTTTCATTACATATCTAGATATTTATATAAAATAATTTTTAGTGAGTCAACTTTAAGTTTCCTAAGGACAAGGGACAGGTCTACTGCAGGTCTTTCTTAACGTCCATTACAGAGCACATGACTTTTCACCTAGCCCCTAACTATAGGCATATTTCCATTGTTCATTATTTAATTTTGGGACATTAATCAAGAGGCAATGTCTTAGAGACGCCTGGATGGCTCAGCAGTTGACTGTCTTTGCTTCAGGGCATGATCCAGGGGCCCTGGGATAGAGTCCTGCATCGGGCTCCCTGCAAGGAGACTGTTTCTCCTTCTACCTAAGTCTCTGCCTCTCTCTGTCTCTCATGAATAAATAAATTAAAAACAAATCTTAAAAAAAAAGAGATAATGTCTTAATATAAATCTGACAATATAATAGTAATCACACCAGCAATGATAATTTGTAGGCAATACTAGATGCGATGCATATAACAAGTATATAAGAAATAAACATTTTCATCCACTGAATTATCCAGATTCTATTATATTTCTCACTGTACTTCATAAAACCTATACATATACATATGTATAAATACACACACACACACACACACACACACACACACACACGTAAGCAAGGCTCTCTAAAATGTATAAAATCCTGAACAGGCATTTCCCAAAAGAGGATATCCAAAAATTTAAAGAACAGGCATTCAGCTTCATTAGTCATCACTAAAATGCAAAGTAAAATCACAATATAATACTACTATATACCACCAGAACTGCTAAAATGAAAAAGACAATACCAACTAAAGGCAAAAATGTGCAAAATTCTCATACATTGCTGGTGAGAGTGTAAACTGGCACAACAGCTTTGGAAAACTGCTTGGTAGTATCAACCAAAGCTGAACATACTCCTAACTCCTACTCTATCACCTAGCAATTCCACTCCTAGGTACAAACCTAACTCAAATGCATAAATACATTCACTGAAAACATGTATATAAATGTTCACAACAGTACAATTTTTAACAGTCAAAACCTAAAAACAGCTCAAATACCTATCAATGGTGGCATGGACAAATTGCATTTATACAATGGAATATTGCATAGCAATGGGAATAAATGTGCCACAAACATGCTGCAAAACGTCTGAGTTTTATGAAATAATGTTAAGAGAAAAAAATATTTACAAGAGTATATATATTACAATTCCATTTAACCAAGCATAATAACAGGCAAAACTAATCTATGATGTTAGAAACCAAGATAATGGTTACTCTTAGTGGTGTAAGAAGTGACTGAAAAGAAACTCTTCATTGTTCCTTGGATTCTGATGGTCTATTTCTCACTCTGGTTAGTGGTTTTGTGGGTGCTTTCACAAATCTGTGAAAATCTGTTAAGCTGTACATTCCTGATTTGTGCATTTTTCTGTATGTACCTCAGTTACAGTTACACTGTACTGAAAGTTCACATAGAAAAATCCCATTTTAAAATGCCTTGCTAAGTCCTGCATTTGAATATGTCAGTTACTGGTTCTTTCAAATGTTTATTTTTTAAAATAATTACTCTAAAAAGTTAATTGAAAGGTCATAACCAGTGCATTTTTCTGTAGGTACAGAGCACAGTACTGGAAGCAGTCAAGTGAGAAGATTATCATGCTATAATGAATTAAATACCTCTAGACCCATTTCACCTCGGGCTACTCTCCAAGCCACTGACCCAGATATTCTTCCACCAAGTTCTCCAGGTTTAGGGGTTTTGGGAGATATAAATTCAACAAGCTCCACAATTATCCTCTGGAGAAGTTCTTTTCTTCTGTTTTCTGACATAGATATTTGCCTCTGTAATTCATGTTTTAAAAAAAGCCATTAATATTAGGGAAATGTAGAAGTCCGTCTCTAAGAAAGAATATACATAAAACATTTGTATTTTAACAGGATCTTGAAAGATAACCAACTTTTTGTTCATGTGTAATTATTTGGAAAATAAGACACTATGGAAAACTTAAAATAATTTTATAAGCTTTATGTAAAAAAATAATTTGACAACCATATCCAACTCTTCATGACCTAGATTTAAAATGGAGGTAGCAATTTCTGCTTCCAGCTACGAGAGACTAACTTATGTCAGAAACAACTATCTGGACAGCCCAGGTGGTTCAGCAGTTTAGCGCCGCCTTCAGCCCAGTGCGGGATCCTAGAGACGTGGGATTGAGTCCCAAGTTGGGCTCCCTGCATGAAGCCTGCTTCTCCCTCTGCCTGTGTCTCTGCCTCTCTCTCTCGCTCTGTGTCTCTCATGAATAAATAAATAAAATCTTATTAAAAAAAAAAAAAAAAGAAACTACCCTACCAAGAAAGAAGTACAAAAGCCGTGCAAAACATTAAATGCAAACACCCATGTATACACACCACACCTGTTTAAATACAACAGAAAGCTACCAAGGTAACCAGAACTAAAGAAGCTATGATCCCAGGGAAAGAAATGAATTGTATGAAAGGAACATATTCTGACTCTTTCCCTTCCAGGCATTTGCCAATTATTAACCGGTATGAGCAAAAGAGGGTGAGAAAGCAAGCACAAAATGATGGCTGCCGTGCTGAAAAACAGCAAAATTTTACAGAACCACAGTACTGTGGAGTAAATAAGCTGGAGTTCAGAGCCTTTCAAGGTGAGAGGCTCCAGTAAATACTCCAGATTTTCAGGTTAGGATCTCTGAAGGGCTGCACATTAGGTGAAATTCCAAAGAGACTGAAAACTTCACCTTGAATCTCAATCACTGAGTTAAGGGGATCTGCCCTATTCTAATTGCTTGCCAGAAGCAAAATTAGGTTTGGCTTTTAAATTATAAAAACCCTTACACATGTATAAGGGTAAAAAATTTCAATACTACCAAAGGGATATAAAATAAAAACTGAATTTTCCTTTTTGAACCTCTGAGTTTCTCTTTTTAGAAGTACTCATTGTTAACAATTTCCTGTGCCTTGTTTCAAAAATTTCCACCCTTGGAGAAGTGTGTATAATTATATTCAAGAGATAATTTCTTTGAAAAGTAAAACATACTATATATGTCTAGTATTACATATATTAAAATTTTGTTTCTAAACTTTGGAAAAGAGATGGGACAATTCAATACACAAAACCCCCACAATATTTAAAATGAGTCCTCAAAATTTTCAATGAACAAAAAAAAATTATGATATTAGAATACTTTTGCTTGCAAAATAATGCTACTACTTTCAGAATTTCAATGGGTTAAAAACTGGCCATTCTTGATTATATAAAAACTTCAAATCTCTTCTTAAAAGTGCCAAATGCCCATACCTGTTTATTAAGTCCATTAATAGTTTCTCGAAGTAATTCTTCTTTAACCTCAGTTCTTCTGGAGATTACCTCATCATGTTTACAAGAATATCGCCAAGTGACATCAACCACCTCAAATGACAGAATACAGTATTTAACAAGATTTTAAAAATCAACCTTAATTTGCTAACTACCTAGAATGTATGTAATCCTTAAATAGATTTTTAAAATTGTATCCTTTGTTTAAAATTTTAAAACATATGAAAAAAGAATGTACTTTTTATTCATTTTTTCTAACAGGTATACTCCCAAGAAAGACTGTGATAAAACGAGATTTTCAGAACACTCAGCTTTTTAAAACTTATCTCCAGAGTTGATTTCATAAAATTCAACAAATAAAACATTGTTCTGTTTTATTATATTAGATTTATATTAAAGAATGAATTTTTGACAAAGGTACAAAGACAATTCAATGGAAAAAAGACAACCTTTTCAACAAATGATGCTAGAACAATTCGTTATCCATATGGAAAATAATGAATTTCAAAATACACAGTGTACTATATATAAAAATGAACTCAAAATGGATGATAGATCCAAATATAATACTTAAAGTATAAAACTTTTTAAAGAAAACAGGATAAAATCATTATGGCTTGGGCTATGGAAAAATTTCTTAGATACATCAAAAAGCACAATGCATTTCATCATCTACATAAATACTAAATTATTATATGTTGTACATGTGCAAGTATATAATGTTGTATGTTACTTATATGTCATATGAAAAAGAAAAAAACACAATCCTTAAAAGAACAAACTGATAAGCTGGACTTTATCAATTTTATCTCTTCAAAAGTCACTGACAGAATGAAAAGACATGCCACAGACAGGGAGAAAATCTTTGCAAAGGATTTATCTGAAAAATGACTCCTATGCAGAATATATAAAGAATCCTCAACAATAAGAAAATGAACAACCCAATGAAAAAATATTGGCAAAGAGGATGTGCATGGCAAATAAGTACATAAGAAGATACTCAGTATCATTTGTCATTAGAGAAGTGTAAATGAAAACCATAATGAGATACTACTTCATATCTATTAAAAGGGCTAAAATTAAAACAAAAAAACAAAACAGATGACCATACTCTGTGTTAACAAGGATATGGAGAAATTGGGAACTCTCACATATTGCTGGTGAGAATGTAAAATGGCACATAACTCTGGAAAAGAGTTCAGCAGTTTCTTAAAAAGTTAAACATACGCCTACCATATGATCCAGTCATTCTACTTCTAGGCATTTTTCAAAGAGAAAGGGGAGCATATGGCGATATAAAGACTTGTGCCTAAATGTTTACAGCAGCTTTATTTCAAATAGTAAAAAACTGGAAATTACCCAAATGCCCATCAACAGGTGAGAATGGATAAACTATGGTACATGAATTCAATGGAATACCTAGCAATAAAAATAATTTTTAAAAAATATTTTAAAAGGGATCCCTGGGTGGCGCAGCGGTTTGGCGCCTGCCTTTGGCCCAGGGCGCGATCCTGGAGACCCGGGATCGAATCCCACGTCGGCTCCCGGGCTCCCAGTGCACGGAGCCTGCTTCTCCCTCTGCCTCTGCCTGTATCTCTGCCTCTCTCTCTCTCTCTCTCTCTGTCATGAATAGATAAATAAATAAAAATCACAAAAAAAAATATTTTAAAAAATTATTTGAGAGAGTGCAGTGAGCAAGAGAGAACATGAGCAGGGGGGTGGAGAGGGAGAGGGAGAAGCAGCAAGGAGTCTGACTTGGGACTCTATCCCAGGACTGTGAGATCCATGACCTGAGCCAAAAGCAGATGCTTAACTAACTAAGCCACACAGGCACCCCCATATAATAAATTATTGATACAGGAGAATAAATGGGCGAATCTCAAAATAATTATTAGGCTAAGTAAAAGAAGTAAAAGAAACCAGACCACACGCACCAAAGAGCACATACTGTATGATTCCATTTTATGTAAAGTTCTGGAAATGCAGATTAATCTATCATGAAAGAAAGCAGATCCATAGTTGCCTAGAGAGGGGCAAGAGGGATAACAAAGGGCATAAGGAAATTTCCAGGGATAGTGAGTATGTTCACTACCTTAACTACAAAGATAGTTTCATGGGTGCATACAAATGACAAAATGTATTAAGTTATACATTTGAAATAGACGCCGCTTGCTATATGTCAGTAATACCTTCAAAGCTGTCCAAAAGCAAAGAAATTATATTTCATTCTTAGAAAAAAATTTTTCTTTTGCTTATGACTTACCTCATCCTTAGAAAATGCAATGACATAGGAAAGCTTCTTGCCCCACCCTATTTCATAAAGGAGTGGCTTATCACATACATCTTCACATGCGTCACAGTGCAGCCACCGCTGCTGAGAAGGAGAATAGACTTCTGTCCAGACATGGTCTACTCAAGTAACAGATAACAGAGCAACAGAAAGAAAGGAAATAAAAGTTAAGTTTATAAAACCCGAATGATTTCCAACAACTACACACAAACTCCTAAGATAAGGATCTTATAATAATTTGTAACAGTCTGAAATTTAATTCATAGGTCAGAGTATTTTGGGGCACACAAGACTCTAGAATACTTGTTTTAAATTTTTTGTCTCTTTGAAATCCTTGAAAATGTTTTTGGAATATATCCTTTAATGTAGTCAGTTTTAAGCTTAATTGAAAATAATGTGAGCTATAACTCTAAGGTGAAATACTGAATAGTAGCATCAAAAACATCAGGTTTAGTCTTTGCTAATGTGAAGGAGCTAATGCCACTTTTGAAACTGCAGTCTCTCTTGACCTTTAAGACCCAGAACCAGTAGGTGGTCTAATAAAGATTATTATGTTCTGGTTATTGATGTTCTATATTTGATTGGAAGAGAATAGTAATTTTTAAATGAAGGTTTCATTTTATCCTAAAAAAAACAACAGAACCACAAATAAAAATCTGAGAACAAGGGAAACAACTTTTTAACATTTAGATGATGAGTCACTTCTAAATAAGGACAATATAAATTTCACATGGCTTTTATTATATATATATATATATATATATATATATATACACACACACACACACACATACATACATACATACATACTGGGATTTAGGGTAAGTCTGCCCACATCATGTTTTATACCTGTATAATCCCAAACATAGCGAGCTTCAAACCCTAAGGCTCGGCAGCACAGTGTAAAACAATTGGCCCACTCGCCGCACCGTCCACATCTTGTTTCCAAAAGTTTCTCAGGGTTATTATACCTATTTAAAAATAGCCACAAAAAAACTTTGATTCATTAATGAAATTAAGAATTTTAAACACTTCATATGATCTCTGTGCTAAATAGTATTATTTCTTAATTCCACATTTAAAAAAATTATTTTTAACTGAAATACAGTTGACATATAGTATTCACATTCTTAAGTAGTGATTAAAGAGTCTAGAATATATGAGGTGTTACGTTAGAATGTTTAGTGAAAAATGATTAATCAGTGGTACAGTCTTCAAGGAGCTTACAGTTTTCGGAAAAAGGAATTAACACAAATAACTAATAATATATGGCAGAATGCAACCAAACCATACAATAGCACAGATGTAGTGTTACGAGGCAGTGGTTGAGAGGAGAGCTTATATTTGAAGTGGGCCCTTCAGGACAGATTAGATTTGAACAGGTAGAGATTCTCTAGGAAATCTGCTTAAAGCATTAGTATTATTCTAACAAGTGGTATAATTAGCTCATGCATTTAAAAGGTAAACAACTTTAACAAACTACTCAATCAAGATTTTAAAACTTAGTTGAACTCAATTCCACTTAAAATACTTTTCTAATGATCTTTTTGGTTAAAACTTTTTCCTTAACTACTTAAAGGTGCTTGCTAATTTGAAAGTTGTTTTTTTGAAAGATATTTACAGTGACGTTTAAAAAAGTTATTCTCATTAAAAAATTATCATAAAACCAGAGAACACCAAATTTTGCATACTGTGTTAAGGAGGATTTCAGTTGATAAGGCTAAGCAAGGAATGTGCCCCAGCTGAGCAGAGATGTTGGCCGTGAGCCTCTAGAAGGAAACCATTACATGAATAAACTGGCTTGGCAATGACAAGTTTGTCTTAAGCAGATGCTATTGCTTAAACTAGCTAAATTAAATTAATTTATAACTAAAGTAGTTAAGTAATTGAAAAAAGATGTAAATTTACATGAAGAAGTAATAATGGCAGAATTAGAGCATCCTTTGCCTCTTCTATATACGTGTGCCAAGCTGAATGACCAGCTTAGCCTAGAATTAATAGCGTTCATTATCCCAACTCTATACAGAGAACAGCTAACAGTAAAACAAGTATCTTTGTTAGCCTGTGCTCCTCCACAGTGCATTATCAGTTTATATCTAATTGCCTAAAAAAGGGGCAGATCAGGTGGTTCAGCGGTTTAGCTTCAGCCCAGGGTGTGAACCTGGAGACCCGGGATCCAGTCCCACATCAGGCTCCCTGCATGGAGCCTGCTTCTCCCTCTTCCTGTGTCTCTGCCTCTCTCTGTCTCTAATAAATAAATTAAAAAAAAAAATTGCGTAAAAAAGTTTAGGAGGAAAGAGATTTATATATATATATTTTTACCTTCCAATCTTTGCAAAATTACTGTGCAAATGTATGCTGAATGAAAAAAACAACTTGGACTAATTTTATATAATTACTGGATATTGGATTCTGTATATTCTATATTGTATATGTCACAGGACTGGTACCAAGTTTTGTCCTAGTTAGGACAAAACGGGAGTCCCTGAGCTCCAAAAATTAGGGATTTCAAATACTTGGTATCTTTTCTTGACTGATGATACAAAGTTTTTAAATATTGTCAACTGAAAAAATCTGATAAGAGACTTATGAATTAAAATATGAAAAACGTTAATTGAAAAGTTCAAACTTCTTTAGTTTAAAATTTAGATAATGGGGTGCCTGGGTTGCTCAGCTGGTTAAACGTCTGCCATCTGCCTTCTGCTTTCAGCTCAGGTCAAGATCCAGGGTCCTGGGATCAAGGCCCAAGGTCAGGCTTCTCTGCTCAGCGAGGAGTCTGCTTCTCCCTCTGCCTCTGCCCCTCCTCCCTGCTCATTCTCTCTCTCCCTCTCAAATAAATAAATAAAATTAAAGACAAATAAAATTTAGATAATGAAGATAGGTTGGGTGGAGGAGGCACCTGATTAAAAAGAAAATAATATGATGGTACTAGACTTCTACCTTCCTTATTACCATTTAATGATTATTTTAAGCACAGCACTGTGTTTACTATCATGATTTATCAATATTATTAATGTCTAGTGTTATTTTTATGTGCTATCATTGTTAAAGTTACCAGAAAGTTAAAAGTTACATAATTAAAAGAGCAATACAGGATTTACAGTATTAAATGTGCTCAGACTACACTCAATTTATATTCTGCAGCAAGAATAAACAAACTTCTCCTATAAAAAGGCAGTAATTATTTTAGAGATTGCAGGCCATATGGCCTCTGTTACCAGTATTCAACCCTGCCACTGGAATGTAAAAAGAATCATAGACCATAATAAGCACACAAATCAGCATAAATGTGTTCCAATAAAGCTTTATTTACAAAAATAGGATGTGGGCTGGATTTAGTCTGCCAGCTATAGCTTGCTGACCTCTGTCCTAGAGGAATATTTTTTTTTTTAATTTTTATTTATTTATGATAGTCACACAGAGAGAGAGAGAGAGGCAGAGACACAGGCAGAGGGAGAAGCAGGCTCCATGCACTGGGAGCCTGACGTGGGATTTGATCCCGGTTCTCCAGGATCACGCCCTGGGCCAAAGGCAGGCGCTAAACCACTGCGTCACCCAGGGATCCCGAGAAATATATTTCTAATAATTAAAAAGTTCATTTAATAAAAATCATTTTCTAACCATTCCATTAAGAGATCACTCTAACTTTACCGTCCAGTGGACACCCACCTTGGGAATCGATTGCTGAACTGGCACACATCACAGTAATGATCTTCTACTCTGTTTGCACCCCATTTCATCTCATCATCATTGGGAAATAATGATTCACCTCTAGACTTAGTCTGGCCACCACATTTGCTGCACAAAATGTCATTCACCCATTGAAAAAATTCTTCCTTAAACCAGTGTAAAAGCTCCAGCAGAAGAAAATCCTCATCACTTAATTTAGTACCTGAGAAGTTAAAGCACAGTCAAGTTAAGATCTAAAGCTGACAAAAGCTAAAAATAGTACACATATTTTATTCTTGACTATGGAACTGAAATATATGAAAATAGAAGATCTAAAAGGTTTTCACAAATATGATGCAAGAGAAGAACTGTCAAAAAAAAAAAAACAAAACTGTAAGCATATTGTGAACCAGGCTGAAATACGACATAATACATTGCACATTTATAGCAGTAGAACATTTACCACTCTCTAACCTCTAACCAACATTATATACTAACAAGTGAGCTGAATATGATAACCTCTTGGGAAACTATGGTCAATGTGTAATTGATCTTGAAACACAGGGAGGTTAAAAAAATCAGTCTAATTTTTAAAAATATTTAAAAAGAACTATAGTCAACTTGTTACCAGGTATATAAACAACAAGAAATAATCACGAAATCACAAACAGAAATCACAGAATTCCAAACACCTAAAAAAAATCAACCTATCAGGTTTTCTATCAGTTTTTTAACTATACAATATTATCCATCTGTGAATACTCACCACAAATCACCTAAAATACAACAATGTCTGCACAGTATAAAACAACCTAGCAAGTAAGTGTGGCTTCTAATATTATAATATTGTATCTATTTATCAAATAAAAAGATGTCTCTTGACCATATTCAAGACTGGTATGTCTGGGAAGAAGAGAAGGAGAGGAGAAAAGAATCTAGGAGATACCAGGAGTTCTCATCTCTTTCATGTTTTATTATTAAGAGGTGATTATAGAACATATATATGAAGGAAATATATGGCATAATGTTAAGATCTAGTAAAGTTTAATGCTGGTCATAGGTGTTTGATACATTATACTCTATTTCTATACTCATACTCAATTTTTTTGATATAGTTCAAAATGAAAATAATTATACTAGAAAAAAACTAGAAAATATAAAGCCTGGAAATATATTACGTTCCTGGATGGGAAAACAATATTCTAAAGTTAATTCTCTATTAATTAATCTGTAATTTAATGTAAACCCCATAACAATCATAAAGCAATTTAAAAAGTATTTAATTTATAAATTTATTTAATTAAAACTTTATAAAATAATTTTTCATAAAATTTGACTAAGAACTATACGATAAATTCATCTAGTACATGTAAAATACATTAAAGAATTCTAAAAAAAAAAAAAAAAAAAAAAGGATTCTAATAATTAGAAGTTGTGATATTCGTGAAGAACAAAACAGATCACTGAAACAAAAGAATGACTCCTGAAAGACTTCTGAGTGATACATAGTATCTAATGAAGTTAGCCTTTCAAAGTAGTTCTAAGAGGATGGACTGTTCAATAAATGATTTAGGGACAATATAAAATACTATATTGAGAGAAGGAATAGTATAAAGGTAATAGAAGTTACAAAAGAATCTGTTTATGACTTTGTGGTAGGGAAAGGCCTTCTTAAGCAAGATGCAGACTATGAAATCAATAACGGGGAAAAATACACTTTCTTATATTAAAATTAAGCTTACAAATTTCAAAAGATACACTAAATGAAATTAAACGAAGAACACTGGGAGAAAAAAAAATGTAACATGTCTAACAAAGAAAAGATCCAGAATATAAAGAACCTCTATAAATTGGTAAGCATATTAGCAAACCCATTAGAAAATTTCAAAATCCATAAAAGAAGTCCAATAATTTCATTAAGTGGAAATAAATACTCTCGGACACTTCTGATGTAAATTGAAAGGCAATTTGTTTGACAGGATCCTTTACAGTGTTAAATACCACATACCCTTGACATTTTTATGTTTCTCTCCCAGAAACGCTTGTGCATATATACCACAAGACATGCTGTACAAGAATTCTCACTGCAGAAGCATTTAAAACAGATATAAACGGTAAGTAATCTTAATGTGTATTAATAAGGAACTGTATAAATAACAGTATATGCATATTATAGAACACTATGGAGAGTTACAAAGATTTCTAAAATAAATTAGTAAATGAAAAACACCAAGAAACTGAAGATATATGTGACGATTAGTTTTATGTAAACTCACACTATTTTTACAGGTAACTATTTATGGGTGTAAATACATAAGAAAATATATGAAAAGGAACATCTCACACGATAATAGCTGTTACCTACGGAAGAGGTGTAGTACCGATTAGCAGGAAGAGTTTAGCTTTTCTCATGAAATTAAGGTTTATATTAGATTAAAAATGAACTTTAGAAATACAGCACTGCTCCCCTTCTTCTCCATCAAGTACCTAAAGCAGAGTAATCTTTTTAAAAATGCAATATTGTATCACTCAAAACCCTCCAATGGGTTTCTATCTCACTAGGATACAATCCAAAGTCTTTACTCTTACTCTTTCTTACCACAATTGGTCTCCTCTGGTAGGCTGAAAAATGGTCTACCAAAAGTTATCCACATTCTAACCCCTGGAGTCTATAACTGTTACCAAATACAGAAAAAAAAGAAGCACTCGCAGCCTTTAAAGCTATGATGAAGTTAAGAATTTGAAAACGGGGGATTATACTGGATTATCTGGGTGGACCCTAAATGCATACAATATTAGAAGACGGAAGCAGAGGGAAATTTTACACATACCCACAAACACACACACAGAAGGCAACGTGATAGCAGAACAGAGAGAGATAGCGTGGCCTTGTTAATGTCATTTCAGCCCAGTGATACTGAATATGGATTTCTGGCTTCCAGAACTGGGAGTGAATAAATTTTGTTGTTTTAGGTCACCAAGTTTGTGATAATTTGTTACAGCAGACACAGGAAACTAGTATACCCCCTTTATTTCTCTGATCTTGTTCATTCTGCTACAGGCACCATGTCCTCATCCTTTAAACATGCCAAACTCACTCTCACCTAGAGGAGCCTTTTCAGTTGCTGGTGCCTCTACCTGGAATGGAAATCATTGCTTTCCCAAGAAGCCTTTTCTGACAACCCTGTACCAACTAGCATCCTTCCTAACCACTCTCTATTCTGTTATCCTGACTTATTTGTTCTTCCTGGCACTTATCTACTTGCTATCTTTGAGTATTTGGGTTTTTTAATCTGTCTTACCCATGACAGCAGGGACTTTTGTTCTGCTCTTTGCTGTATTCCTAACACCTCGAGCTGTGTTGTCACACAACAGGTGCTCAGTAAATATCTGAATGAATGATGGACTAAAAAAATAAGTCTCATAATATTAGAATTAATACTGTTCACCAAATAGTCATTATCAAATTGGGAAAAGAAGGGAAAGGAAGACAGCATCCTTGTACTTCTCTGTATTATATGTGCTCCAGACATACATTAGCGGCCTCCCAGTTAGAAGTAGGACAGAGAATGAGGCCCATCTGAGGATCAGTACTCCTTGATCAAGCAATATCTTTAATTATGGCTCAGAGAAACCCACGTGGAATCCTGTCTGTAGAGGATAAGAGCTCAGAAAGCTCACAGATACGGGGCTTAAAGGGAGGTTTGACTTAGATACTGAATTCTTTTTTTATTTGCTTTTTGGTTTTTTTAGATGCTAAATTCTGTGAGAGTATGGACAATGTATCAGAGTGTGAAGAGTACATTTTAAAATTATAAACAAGACTTCAGATTAATACATTTATCATCTTCAAAAATATCATGCAAATAGATTTCTGGTTAACTTTCAGTGACAAAAATGAAGGTCTTTTTGTTGTTGTTGTTAAAGATTTTATCGATCGGAGAGACAGAATGAGTGAGAGAAGCATATGAACAGAGGCAGAGGGAGAGGGAGAAGCAAACTCCCAGTGAGTGGGGAGCCCGATGTGGGGCTCGATCCCGGGATTCCTGGATCATGACCTGAGGCCAAAGGCAGACCCTCAACTGACCGAGCCACCCAGGCACTGCAAAAATGTACATCTTGAGTTCATCCTTTAAACATGAAAATGAAAATTACACACATTAGTGTGCATAAGAGGAAATGAGAAGAAAACCAGTAAAAACATCAGTACAGGTAGTCTCATCCTTATATACACCTTAATTACACACCCAGGCACTGCAAAAATGTACATCTTGAGTTCATCCTTTAAACATGAAAATGAAAATTACACACATTAGTGTGCATAAGAGGAAATGAGAAGAAAACCAGTAAAAACATCAGTACAGGTAGTCTCATCCTTATATACACCTTAATACTCAAGATTCTTCCTCCCATGTCTTCATATTCAATTTAGTAGGCCAACATATATTTTATTTCACTTTTTCAAAATGACAGGGTTCTTTCCTCTTTACAAAAGGTGTCTCGCCTATATTTGGAACACTCAATCATGACAAATCTTCTTCTGTCTTCCAAGCTAGAACTATGAAATCATGCTTCTCTGAGCCTCACCTATCTCTAACGGTATCTCAGTGGGTAGGATTGTCAGGTCCTCGCTTCTGCTTCAAACCAGAACATTTTTCTTTGTTCAGAAAGCCAGAATAAGATTTACATGGGGATAAAATGAAAATAAAAAAATGAATGAAAGAAAATCACCATTATATCTACATGTCGCTAGTAATGCTGTTTTCTAGAACCTCTGCAATCCCTCCTTTCCCCCTTGCCTTTTCATTCTAGAAAATCTCATTTACTTGCACAGCTTTACCTATCATCTTAAAATGTACATCAAGGCTTGACCTCTTAATAGAACTCCAGGCTTATATTTTCACCTGTCCCAGATAATGGTCAGCAGGTACTTTAAACCATTTCTTTTCAAAGCCCGTTCCTATTGACTCCTCTAATCTTCTAGTTTCCTGAATTCAAAACTAGACAGTTCTTGAGATTTTCCTTAAGCATATCACAGCAAACATACTCATCACCTGCAAACATTACGTATTCTATCACCCCAATAACTCACATCCATTTTCTTCCCTGCTGCCACAATACCCCATTCACCCTAATTCCTCTTATAGAAATTCTATTACTACTGTTTCAGCCGTTTTCTCCTTGTACTCCGGTATTCTTGTTCATCTTACAACTTATTGCTAGATCAATCTTCCTTAAGCACACTTCTGATGTCACTCACTTGCTTAAAGCTTCAATGGTTAATGCTGCTGAATTAAGTAATCAAGAATACTTGGCTTCTCCGAGCAATTGCTTTATTGCCTCTTTGCTAATGAGTACAGTTACATGATATTTTTGCTTAATGTTCAATCATACTAGCATTGCAATGTTAGCCTTACAAATAAGACATGTACATCCTCCTAAGTTCTTTGGTCCTTATTTTCTGTATCAAAACTTTATTAGAAGTATTCTTTGTTGCATCCTATCTCTAGTTCTTTGGTGTACATTTTTTTGCCTGAAATTCAGTGTCAACCAAAATATGGTCTCAGCCTATTTGATCTCTCACTACTGTTTTACCCACTCCTTATGCTATACACAGCCAGGCTGTATTACTCATTGTTCCCCATATAGAGCCTGTAACTTTTCTGCCTTCATACATGCTGTTCACTACATTCGTAATAATATCCCTTATCCCTGCCTTAATAAGTCCTTTGGCATCTCAGGTTATTATTCCAACTTACCCTTCAAAACCTTTTTAAAAAAAATAAGCTCAATCTTTAACTGATTTTCACAATACCATTCTACCAACCTGATGTTCCTTCTTTCCTACTAAACCTCCATTATAGTGCTTTTATTTTATTTTATTTATTTTTTTTAAAGTTTTTTTGTTTTTTATTTATTTATGATAGTCACACACAGAGAGAGAGAGAGAGAGAGGCAGAGACACAGGCAGAGGGAGAAGCAGGCTCCATGCACCGGGAGCCCGACGTGGGATTCGATCCCGGGTCTCCAGGATCGCGCCCCGGGCCAAAGGCAGGCGCTAAACCACTGCGCCACCCAGGGATCCCTAGTGCTTTTAATTTTAAGTATGAAAGGATATATACAGAAATATCAAAAATCATACTCTGATGTGAAGTTATAGATGGCTTATCTTACCCATATTTTCCAAATTTTCTACAAAACAGCCATGTATTACCTTTATAAATAGAGGGAAAAAATGCCAGGCAAATATCAACAGGGACACTGCTGTGTTTCCCTTATGGGGCTCAGCCCAATGACTCACATATAAAACATGCTTCAGTAAGTACCTGTTAAATAGGCATTTATGGAGGGATCATCTAAAGGAGCACAGTACTTTAATGTGAACAGGGCCTTTGTGATCACATAAATAAGCATTCTCGTTTCATAAATAGTAAAAAAACTGTTAATCCAAGAAGATGGAAGAACTGTCTCAAGGTCTCACAACAATGTTATTGAATTAAGTCTAAGGCCCATTCTGGTCTTCAAATACAAGGAAATGACACAATATAATACTATAATAAAAACAAAACTACCAAAATACAATGGGCAGCTAAATACCTAAATGACATATGTAAGAAGTGATTAATAATCAAAAAAAAAAAAAGGAAAAAGGAAAAGAGATACATAGTTAATCCCTCAGAGAGACTTCTGGTTTTAGCTCTGACATGTAAAGAACTTAGAGTTGTCATTCCCATCATTATGACAACAAAAAACTGAACAAACCAAAATCATTGACTTTTCTTGAGCTCCTTAGAGTTCACAGGGCAAAGTATCTCCTGAAATCTGAAGAGACAGACAAATACAGAGAATCTTGGCCAAATACAGAGAATCACAACCAGCCATCTGCTTTATGGAACAGAAGCCACTGGAGTCATAAGTTCGAAGAAACACTTAAAGTGTAATTTTGACAAATTGCTGGAGGCCGAATATGGACTAGTTTGAGTAAGAAATACAATCTTAGGAGGGGTTCCTAACATTTTTGTCTGTTTTCCCTCTAAGAATCAGATTTTCTTGGTGAAGAATCAAAAAAGATCCCCTAATAGGTCTGAGAAGGAGAGGAGAAGGTTAAGATATACAAAGTATGCCCAGGGTGCTCTCTACAATTAAGGCCTTACTCTTCAGGGAAAGAGATTTTACCAGAGCCTTTTCTGAAGTGGGGAAAGGAACTTCCCTGACCCTAGCCACCTCTAGCCTTCCTATCTTGCTTAAGGGAGGGGCAGGGGAAGTTAAGAAAGACTAGGGAAGGTCACAGACACACTAAAACACTGAGATTTAATCATAAGATTACAGAGGCCTTCTGCACCCCATGCCCTACCACTACACCAAGGCTGGCTCTGATGTAACAACAATGGAGTCTAATAAGAGATGCAGACCATATCTAAGGAGGAGTTCTTAGAAAACCCCAAAGACAATGGGGGAGACAAGAAGAATACCAGAGGAATGCTGAAGTTCCTAACATTTGCAGCTAACATTAAACACAGCCCAACTCGGGATCCCTGAGTGGCTCAGAGGTTTGGCGCCTGCCTTTGGCCCAGGGCCCGATCCTGGGGTCCCGGGATGGAGTCCCACATTGGGCTCCTGGCATGGAGCCTGCTTCTCCTCCCTCTGCCTATGTCTCTGCCTCTGTCTCTATGTCTATCGTGAATAAATGAATAAAATCTTAAAAAAAAAAAAACAAAAAACAAAAACACAGCCCAACTTCTCTTTAAAGACATAAGACCTTATTTATATAAAGGGCCTATTCACCTCAGCTCCTACTACCCAATACATCATGTCCAACTTCCAACAAGTACAAGATGTGTTAAAAAGCAAGAAAACACAGTCTGAAGAGATAATGCAAGTATCAGAACCACTCAAGATTTTGGAATTAACCGGGGATCCTTGGGTGGCTCAGCAGTTTGGTGCCTGCCTTCAGCCCAGGGCATGATCCTAGAGACCCGGAACTGAGTCCCACATCAGGCTACTGCATGGAGCCTGCTTCTCCCTCTGCCTGTGTCTCTGCCTCTCCCTCTCTGTGTCTCTCATGAATAAATAAATAAAATCTTTAAAAAAAGATTTTGGAATTAACCAACAAAGGACTTAAAATAACTATGATTAATAATAATCTTAATAATATAATAACCATGATTAATAATATTAGGTGCTCTCATGAAAAAAGTAAACAACATGTTGAACAGATGGATAATGTAAATACAATTTTTTTGTTTGTTTAGAAACCTTAAACAAATCCAGAGGAAATGCCAGAAATCAAAAACACTGTAACAGAAGGGAAGAATGCCTTTCATGAGCCCACAGTAGATGGGACACAGCCAGGGACAGTGAGCTTGAAAATAGGTTAATAGAAACTTCCCAAACTGAAAATCAAAGAGAAAAAAAAAAAAAAATGCGGGGGGAGGGAGGCACAGAACATCCAAGGACTGCAGGAGAATCTCAAAACGGACCAGAACATCTAAGAACTGTGGGAAATTAGGCAGAGATACATGATAGCAAAATAGGATACCTTCATTTTGAAATACCAGAAGGAAAAGAGAAACAAAAATATTTGAAGCAATAATGGCCAAGAATTTCCAAAATTAATGAGATTCCAAAACCACAGATCTAGGAGCTCAGAAAACACCAACCAAGAAACTATACTTGGGCCTGTCATAATTCAAATTGCAGAAATCCAAAGACAAAATTTTGAACAAAGCTGGGGATAGGGAGTAAGCTAGGGAATGTAGGGGGGAAACCTTAACTATACAGGAATAAGGATGGGAATTATAGCAGACTTCTTGTCATAAACAATGTAGGTAAGAAGACAGCGGAGTAAAATATTTAAAGTGCTGTAGAAAGAAAAACCTCACCAACCTAGAACCTATATCCCAGTGATATTATTCTTCAAAAGTAAACAAGAAATACAGGTTTTCTCATGCAATGAAAAAAACTGAGGGAATTCATCTCTAGCAGATCTGCCCTGAAAGAAATATTAAAAGATCTTTAGGAAGAGAGAAAATAATATAGATCAGAAATATGGATCTACAGAAACTGTCAGAAAAAGGAGTATATGAAGGTAAAAAGAGAATCTCGTTTTTCTTATTCTTGGCCTAAAATAACTTCTTTAAATAATTACAATAGCAATGTATTGGGTGACTGCAGCATATGATAGCAATGTTATAAGGATGAGAGGAAAGAACTGGAATAATTCTGTTAAAATGTTATCTATACTATACATGAAGCAGAACAGTGTTTTTGAAGGTGGATTTAGTTAAAACATTTATTGCAAACTACAGTAACTGCCAGAAAAATTACATAATCCCCTAGAAAATATAGTACTAAGAAATGGTTTAGATAAAAGCTAATTACATAAAAACTTAAAGTAAAAATGCTGACATTGGGAAAATTTAACAACTAAAATCCTAAAACTATTAATGATAACACACAAATATTATTGGTTGATGGACGTGGTATCATTCTGAGCCATTTACATGTACTATTTCATTTATTTTTAAAAATCATCCTATTTTCAAATGAAGAAACTGAGGTATAGATTAAATTACTTGCTCAGTGATGCACAGTAAAGTGGCAGAGCTGAATTTATCCCCAGACAGTAGACAGCAGTTGGTGAGGAAGAACCAGATAGCAGTGGACACGATCTCTTTATTAGCCAAAGTGAGTTAATGGTCTATTCATATGGATTGATCTTAAATATGGTTTCTGTCCAATTCACATTAAAATTCACTCATAATACTATCATATGTCCCACAGACTTAAGTTCTACTATACCTACAAAATCTACATACCAATGATTAAATTACAAACACATATACTGAGGTTAAAAAATATATATATTAAAAAAAGATGTGTTAATAGATGTGTCTATGAGGTACATGCAGTAAAATTTTACTATCGTACTTCTTAAAAATCAAAATAGAAATAGGTTAGGATTTTATGATGTATACAGCAAAAGGCACCATTTCAGTGTTTCTCTGCAATGATGTATTCTTAGCAATGAATGGTTATATAAAACCACTACCTTTATCCAATTTTCTAGCTCTAGATAACTTTTCTTGAGATCTCCTTTTTAGTTCTTGGACTGGAATACAAGCCAGTGCTTTCTCCTGGAGAGCAAGGTTCTCATAGACCAGCACATGCTGAATGTTGGACCGAAGAACTTTTAGAATGACTGAATCAGTAGTAACCTAATAGAAAAAAAATACTGATTAGCTTTTCTCCATATGCTACAAAAATAACACATAACAGAATATGATGGTTCTATGATTTCATACATAAAGAAGAATGTATGGATTCACTGAAATATATCACTCAAAGCCTGTACAATATTATTTTTAGGAGATACTCATATCTAACAGTCTAAGATATATCTATTCTTTTCCTCTGAATGTACTATTGAGGATATATTTAAACAGAGATATGTGGCGCTTGGGTGGCTTAGTCAGTTGGGTGTCTGCCTCCAGCTCAGGTCGGGATCCCAGTTTTCTGGGGTCAAGCCCCACCTTGTTGGACTCCTGGCTCAGTAGAGTCTTGCTTCTCCCTCTGCCCCTTCTTCCAGCTCATGATCTCTCTCTCTCTCTCTCTCAAATAAAGTCTTTCAACAAAACAAAAACAGAGATATGCTAAATTCTTGATTATAAGTTTGGATCAAGATAGTGCTGAGAGGCGCCTGCATCATGACCTGAGCCAAAAATCAAGAGTGGGGTTGGTTAAGCACCCCACTCTTGATTTTTGGCTCAGGTCATGATTGCAGGGTCCTGGGATTGAGCTCTGAGTTGGGCTCCACGCTCAGTGGGGAGTCTGCGTGAGGATTCTCTTTCCCCCTCCTTCTGCATCTCCCCCAGCTTCTCAGTGGGGAACACACACTCCTGTGTGTAAATGTGCGTGTGCACGCATAGTCTCTCTCTAGTAAGTAAATCTTAAAAAAAATAGAGTGCTCTAAGCAACACATCTGACAGCCTTTCCACTTCAAATCCCTATAAGTAACATAATTAAAAAAAAAAAAAACAAACCCAAAACACTCTACATGGCATTAGCAAAGGAGGAACATTCTAAAGGGATCAGGACTTTTGATAAATTCCTGAAAGGAAAAATAGATACATATGGATTAAAGGAAAAAACCATGGCAATATGCTCCCTTCAAAAGAGTGATTATACTAACACAAAAAAGGGTCTCAAAATAATCCCAAGGGCAGAGGAGCCACAGAATCCACAGGGCAGAAAAGGGCCTTGAATAAACAGTGATCCTGGCTGGGCTCTGCAGGAGGAACCGCTAGACAAATCTCACCCCTCCACCACCATCATTCCTTCTCAACAAAGAACTATGCCTCTGAGAAGTGAGGGAGGCTGCTTAGATTCCCAAAAGGAAAGAGAAATGTCCAACCTCAGAATAGTTGCTTCTGGTATAGCCCATCTTGAAGCATGTCCTACACCTCCCCACAGTTGCTGCATTCATAGAAGGTAGGCTAGCAGATTTCTGACTCACTAGATCTGCAACAGACCCATACTGTTATGAAGATACATTAGAATCAACATCAGAAGAACTAACCCTGTAGCCATAGCAGCAAGTCTATCTTCAGAGATTCAACAGTATACTGTATTCAGAGAAAGGCAACTATGAATCCTGGAAATTAAAAATTTAAACACTAAAATAAGAAAGTACAGAAGATGTCAAACAGTAGAACAAACATAGCTAAAGTGTGATCAATTAGAAGACTGAGCCAAGACATTTTCTGAGAATGTGGCACAAAAAACCCAAATAGACACTGAGGATAAATCCAAAAGTTTCCAAATTCAGCTAACAGAAAGTCTAGAAAGTAGAGTAGAAAAAAGTGGAAAAGAGAAACTTCTCAAAGAAATAATGGAAGCCAATTTCAGAGTTAAAGAAAGAGCCAGTATGAATGGGGGGATAAAACTAGGCATATAATAGTGACATTTCATAACAGTAAGTAGAAAAAAAAATCCTAAAAGCCTTTTATTTATCAGACATCTCAGAAACAATGAAGCAAAATCTCCGAAATTCTGAGGGAAAATGACTGGGAACACAGGATTCCTGCCCAGCCAAACTTAATCACACAGAATAAGATGTGTGTATATGTAAGTGTAGAAAGTATATTGCTCCAAAATCTAAAATAATTCTTAGAGATGTTACTGTCCCCTCAAAATATAATATAACCAAAGTAAATAAACAGATTACCCAGGAGTAGAAATTGAGATAAAAGTAGCAGGAGTGCATTAAAAAAATAAACCAGTAAGACCTAAGTTCTGATTATTATAAATAATCATAATTAAAAAGCAAAATCTCTAACTTTCTCATAAACAGGATAGCAGGGAAGGGAGCAGAAAAAGAGTAAAAGCTTTCTGAGGTTCTTGTTATGTTAGTAAAAAAATATAAAAGTAAATATTTGCATTAAAAATTTAAGGGCAATAATAGAAGACTAAAAAAAATATTTAACTTTTTTATTTTAAAAGATTTTATTTATTCATTTGAGAGAGAGAGAGAGAGAGAGAGAGAGCAGGAGCAGGAGGGGGAGCGATGAAGCAGACTCCCCACAGAGCAGGGAGCCTGATGTGGGGTTTGATCCCAGGACCCTGGGATCATGACCTGAGCTGAAGGCAAACGCTTAACCAGCAGCTGAGCCAGCCAGGTGCCCCGATATTTAACTTTCTAATTTTTAAGGGGAAGATAATAGAAGAAAACTGTTCTCAATATAAAACAAAAATAGGAGAAAAAAAGGGGAAAAAGCAAAAAGACACAGGCAACACAAAAATAAAATGTCAGAAACAAAGTTCAAAAATATTAACAATGATGGTAAATACGAATGGGTTAAATGCGTATATTAAAAGGTAGACATAGATTAATTTAAAAAATAAAGCCATTATCAAACACTCTCTTTAATGTTCAGGACTTTCAAAAGCTTGCGGATGGGTACATGAGACAGACACGGTCACTTTATTGTTTAAGGGAGGGACAGGCATTAAATAACGACAAAACCACTGTACTGTCAACAAATATTTAAGTATGTGTGTGGGTCACATACTGGAAAAATAACTGAGACTGAAATAGTCAAGTCAATATCTTCACAAAGTAGTCTATGGATACAGAAACTAATATTGGTACAATGTTCATTTCCTGGGAGTGTGTGTCTATGGGGACACACTTAGGAAATTATGTAGGATCAGAATAGAGAGCATGGAGAACCCAGAAGAAATGGTGGAGAGAGAAAGCTGGGGATGAAGCGGAGTTGATAAGCAGCTAGATCTTTCTGGTCTCTTTCACTGTAATGGGAAGCTATTAAAGATACTTAAGCAAGAGAGTAAAATGGTCAGATTCACATTTTCGGAGTATTACTCTAACTTAGTTAGAGAAAGGACGTTACAGACGACCCAAGGGGGGACCACTGCAGAACTCTAAGAGAGTTGGTGGCTTCAACTAGATGGCTTAGTAGCAGTAGAAAAGTGAATAAAAAATAATTTAGGAAATAGGATCAACAAGTCTTGAAGACTGAATTGTGGAGTCAGGGGGCAGTTAGGAAAGTAGAAAAATACATTAGGAATGATCTGTGGAGGGATCCCTGGGTGGCGCAGCGGTTTGGCGCCTGCCTTTAGCCCAGGGCGCGATCCTGGAGACCCAGGATCGAATCCCACATCGGGCTTCCGGTGAATGGAGCCTGCTTCTCCCTCTGTCTGTGTCTCTGCCTCTCTCTCTCTCTCTGTGACTATCATAAATAAATAAACATTAAAAAAAAAAAAAAAAAAGGAATGATCTGTGGATTCTGAGTGAACAACTAACTGACTCAATAGTTGAACTAGAAGAAAAACCAGGAAATGATTGAGCTAAAGATGATGAACAGTCAAGTACAAATGAACTGGAAAAAAGTACGTTAAATTTAGCAGCATGGAGATCTTTGATGATCTTAGAAGTTTTGTAATAGTGTTAATAAGGAAAAAAAAGTTATAAGAAAGTTGTACAGCATAATGGCTTAACAGTACATTATAGAATTTATAAACAAAATGTATATTGAAAGAGTATGCTCAAATATTTTACTGATAGGATACATGATTAAAGAATGGAAGCTTGCTAGACAGGTGTGTGAGAAGTAAAGGTACAAGGATGAGTATAAGAGGCCCTTCCAGAAACTTGCTGTAAAGAAGAAATGAGAACTATAGGACATGTAGGATCCAGGATATATAGGAACCAGCATGCTGCCTGTTTCTAAGGTAGAAGAGTTTGCAGGAAAGGTCCCTAAACATTAATCTGCTTGTGAAAAATACAGATTTCCCCAATTCCTTCCCTCTTTTTCTGATTTAGCCTGTCTGGGGTTACACCTAGGAATTTGAATGTCCAGCTCAGTCTGATGCTAACAGTCTAACCTTAGACAAAAACTGGCCTAAAGCAAGGTTTAAATGACAACAAGGAGAATCCCCAAGAGAAGAGGAGGTTCAAGACTGCACAGTCCATGTGAGATTCCACAGTGAGCAGAGAAGGGATGCAGGAACAAAGGAGGAACTGGCTTTTATTAAGAGCAGACATGTTTCTCCCATTTACGGAAGGGATGAGTGAACAGATGACTGAAGAAATTTACGATCCAGTGATGAGAAATCCAGGGTATTCCCAGCAGGGAGGAATGTGCTCCTTTACCAGAACTGATACAGAAACACACAAAAATAAAGATCTCCATTTTTGTTTTAAAGGATTCTTACAACAATGAGGCACAGCAGTATTCTTGTTGTTCTTTTTTTTTTTTTCTTGTTGTTCTTAAATGTAGGTTTTCATTTACTGAGAGGATAAGAACTCATTTAGGGAATTTTTATTTTCAATTTAATACTTCCAATCTGGAAATTACTTCATTCATTGTAGTTTGTATGGCACTCAAACAATTCTGAACAGTAGAGTTTATTTTCTTGCCTTATTTCTATACATACTCTTTGGCACAATTCCATAAATACTAAGTGATAAGAGTGAAGTCTGCCAATTGCGTGGCGACTCCAGCAGCTGGGCAACCAGGTACACAAGGCAGCAGTTAATTCCCTGAGTGAGCTGAAGTTATTTGGAGTAGGAACAGAAGTTCAAAAGGTGCAATCTGTCTGGTTTTAGGTCAAATAAATAGGCAGTTTGCTTCACTGACCATACCTGGATTTCAATTATTTTGGTTTCTAATGTGAAAAATATTCAAGACTCTTCTAAGAAAAAATTATATAATATGTATATTTTGCTAAATCATGTGATAAAACCTGTGGAAGACGGATTATCAAATTCACTTCTTTAGTAAAAAAAAACATAGGTCTTCAAGCCCACCAGTCTTCCTTTTGCCTTTAAGCAGCCTTTTAAATTTAGAACCTGCTTTTAAACACAAAAGTTCTGTTTAATAATTTTTTGATGATAGTTTTAATCAACTTGGGACTTCTATCACTTTATTTCTTACAAACCCTTCCCTTTTTTTTTCTATTTACAAAAGTAATAAATGTTGTTGCAAGAAATTCTCAGGAAATACTGAGTGGTATAAATAATGTGGAATCACTTGTAATTTCACCCTAAGATAAAATTATGGCTGTCTATGTATAGCTTTCTAGACATTTTAAAATGAACGTATTTATGAATGTATATTTTTATTTTTTTTAAGATTTCATTTATTCATTCATAGAGACACAGAGAGAGAGAGGCAGAGACACAGGCAGAGGGAGAAGCAGGCTCCATGCAGAGCCTGACGTGGGACTTGATCCAGGGTCTCCAGGATCATGCCCTGGGCTGCAGGCGGCGCTAAACCGCTGCACCACTGGGGATGCCCGAACGTACATTTTTAATAAGAAAATTGAAATATTACACACACACACACAACATATGTTGTTTTAACTTTGGAATTAGTAGTTTACTGTTTTTTTTCTCCCATATAATAACTCTTGTAATGCCAAAATAGACATCATCATTTTTAATGGAGGCTAAGAATTCCGGTATACAGATGTGTTATAATTTAAGTGATCCCCTATTGAAGGGAATGCAGTATATTTTACCTTTAAGAATTGTAGGTTCACAACAAGAAATTGGACATTTAAATCTTATGTCCAAATAGAACATTTCTTCTCTAATAAAGATCAAATATAGATCCAAACTGAAAGGTTTCTTATGAGATTAAGTTTAAAAATAAACCAGTTCCTAAAAACATAAATAAACCAACACATTTTATTGTTTACCATTGTCTAACAATATAGTATATTTATAATTTCAACAGAATAATTTCAAATGATAATTCTTTTAAATAAATGCATACCCATATACACAATGGGCAATAATTTCTAGAGTGATTAGAATTGATGAAAAGTCCTTAACAATTCTATACACATTCTAAAAGTAGGCATGGGCCAAATAAAGGTATGCATCTAAACTAGCTGTGTAATAACTGCTGCAGGCTTATTTTAAGCAAATCATAGTTCAGAATCACCTGTTTTCAACCTAGATGAAGTTGCAAAATTGGAAATATAATGCTTTTAACATTGTAAGGTTCTTTGTCTTTGAAAAACTCTCTGCTGTTTTGAAATGCTTTCCAAAGGCAAAGGATACATAAAGGGTTATTGGGAAATTATGTCCTTTAGGAACACTAAACATTCAGCATGTATAACCAGCAAATTTAAAAGTCAATTGAGTCACTGGGGAAATGCAAATTAAAGCCACAATAAGATATTACCTAATATCCACTAAAATTGCCATAATAAAAAAGACAATAACAAGTGTCAGTGAGGGTACTGAGAAATCGTAACATCACACACTGCTGGTGAGAATGTAAAATGGTGCAACAACTTTGGAAAACAGCTTGGCAATTTCTTAAAACATTAAACATAAACTTTACAACCTGTAGCTCCATTCCTAGGAATCAACTCAAGAGAAATGCAAACCTATGCCCACACAAAGTCTTGTATGTGAATGTTCAGAGCAGCATTATTCATAATTTGCAAAGATGGGAAACAACCCGAATGTCCATCATGGAATATTATCAAGCAATAAGAAGGAATAAAATACTGATATATCCTACAATATGAATAAACTTCAAAAACATACAAAATAAAGAAGCCAAAAGCAAAAAACTACATATTGTGTAATTCCATTTACATAAAATATCCAGAGAGAGCAGCAAAGTAAGTTTCTAACAACATCACATTTTATTGAGTACCAATATACTTCAGTACTTTAGATCTTAAAGGAAAAGTTTATTGGCAAACTTCAACATTAGTGACTATCACTTTAATTTATATTTCAAAATTTTACTTGATGTAGTTTCAACCAAAGAAATATTATAATAGCTATGAAGGTATCAATGCTCAGGATCTGTCTATTTAAATGCATTCAATACTTTTTAAATTTTTCTCTTGCTGCTTGACTTTGATCTTTAATTATCAACTGAGTACCCCCACTCAAAATGCGCAAGGCAGGGGAACATAGCTGTCAAATTCTGTAGTATAACAAATAATAGTGATGAATGCTTACATAACAAAATACTTTTTTAAACTATGTATTCCAGTGATCCATGGATAACCAAGACTTGGTGATAAAAAACAAGATTTATTCTAATTTCTTCCAATTCCCTTAAGAAACTCAGAAAAAGATACTGTGTCTCATGGACTAGAGAAATAAGAATTGGTAACAGATTGTCTACTAAAAGCATATGTCTGTAAGAAAGTTTATTTTCTTTTAAACTCTACATTTGTTGTGTCAATAAAATGACCTTTTCCATTTTTTTTAGTTTAGTATCCAGAGGCTTTCTGGTGATTATAGAGTTTCAAAGGCCTCAAATTATATCTGAATTGCAAGGTTAAGAATCAAAAAAAGGAAAGAGGTTACAGTAAAGTCAAAAAATATGAATGGATCTCCTGAGTCAGAACACTAACAAAATACTGCTTAGTCCAGGAAAAAGCTATTTTGTAAAATAAAATGTTTTCATGTATTATATGCTTTTCTCTAAGAGTGGTTAGTACTGTGCATTTTAAACTGTAACACGGAGATTCCACAAAGGATGAAGTAGGGAATCTTAAAAGATATATTCTAACACTATAATTAGAAAACAAGAAATAGAGCTCAAAATGAAGAACTTAAGTGTACTTCTATATCAACCTTAACCACAAAACCGAAGAGAGCCTCAGCTCATCTCACGAGGGGCACAAAAGAATCTCCTGGGGCACATTTCAGATTTACTTTTTATTTCACCATTTTTACACAATTGCTGTATAAGGTACATATTAGAAGTACATAATTTATAAGGAAATAAACACTGGGTTATATACTCAACATTTTATTACTGTTAAGATGTGTAATCAAAAGAGTAGAAACCACTCTTCTAAGGAATGGACTGACTAGGGTTACTATTAAGTCACATTAAAGTTAAGTAGTCACATTTTTCCATTACTCTGGGAATGCAGCAGCTCAGATACTTTACAAAAAGAATTATTATTACCATGGGCAAACCTTTATAGTTTACAAAGTCCTTTATAGTTTACTAAGTTTTCATGTATGCTATCTCATGGAATACCCAGCCATTTAGCATCTTTACTAGTTGATCTGACATATTCAGTAACAGTTTCTCAAAAGCTTCCTAAACACTAGTTGTATTTATTATTATTAAAAGCAAACAGCTGTGAAGCTGATGAGAGGAGAAAATATTTTAATCACTTAAAGGTTAATCTAAGTAAACTGAAGCACAAAGAAATATGTTTAAGTTGAGTTAATCCTCCACAAAAAAAAAGTTTGGAAACCACTCAATAAGAATTATATAAAAGGACAGTTAACATTCTGTCACTTCCCCTGATGGCCTTTACCACCTTTATTCTTTATTTTTTCAAGACAAGCTTAGGGTCTTCTCAGCATAAACAAAGAAATAACCACCAGGGAAGTGAAGTTAAAGACTCTGGAATTACTCAATGAGAAGATTAAGGGTAGATTTCATAACTGACTCTATATACAAGTTCTGCTTTATGGAGGGTAGTGACAAGATGTTTTACCAAAATTAAGAGGATACAAGTTGAAGCTGGCTACTAAATAAAATTACTACAGAAAAAATTATGAAGTTTTTCCAAGTGAAAATTCAGAGGAAAACTTAAGGACCTCTATCAAAAGGCATTTTTGTTTTGCAAACAGGATAGTTTCCTATTAAATGAGATCAGTTAAGTGTACCAAGGATGCCTGTAAGCAATCAAAAAGTTTGACTGCAGTTCTTCAGATCTATTTATCTGTGTATGTTAAACTAAAGCTAAACTTAACTAACCTGGTAGCACACTCCTCTCAAAAAATTAATATATTATTATTTGCCTTGAAGAAGCTGACTTCTTTTACTAAACTGAGGGATTGATAATGATTAGGTTATTGGAATTAATAATCTTCATAATGAATGGCAACAGGTAAAAAGTAGTATTGGTGTAGCAGAGGAAATCTAGTATGACTGCCATTGTCTGGCAAATCTGTTACTTTGTTTTAGGTTAGAGACATATTCTAATTTATGTTACTGATTTACCTACCAAGGCAATGGGTAGATTTATCAATGATACAATGATGAAATGCCTAAGAAGCAATAAACCAAAAGATTT
This sequence comes from Canis aureus, assembly GCF_053574225.1. Taxonomy (NCBI): domain Eukaryota; kingdom Metazoa; phylum Chordata; class Mammalia; order Carnivora; family Canidae; genus Canis; species Canis aureus. Next base: position 34,639,580 of record NC_135632.1, read on the forward strand.
AAAAGTATATAAAAAAAATAACCATTTTCCCCTACTGTTATAAATTTGACAATTTTTTAAAGAGCTAATGAAATCTGGATATATTAGTTTGTTTGTTTGTTTGTTTATTTATTTATTTATTTTAATTAATTCACGAGAGACGCAGAGAGAGAGGCAGAGACACAGGCAGAGAGAGAAGCAGGAAGCCCGATGTGGGACTTGATCCCAGGACTCCAGGATCCGCCCTGGGCCAAAGGCAGGCGCTAAACCGCTGAGCCACCCAGCGATCCCCATGGATATATTACAGTTCTAAGAACCAAGAAAATGATGGCATAAATTCAAGAATCACAACATATTTCAAAGCTGTTGTTATTTCAATACTTTGAATGGTTAAAAATGGTTTAATTCTAACATTACCATTGGAGCAGACGGTGGGTTTGATGACTGTCCTTCACTGTTCCCTGCATGCTGCTGGGTTAACCCATTAGGATTTGAAGACTGTGTTATAGGAAGCTGGGTACTGGATGCAGGTTGCTGAGATAATTCTACTTTGTAACTCTTATTTGATCCATCCAATCTGCTACTTCTCTCTATGGCAATCAGGTCGCGAATTTTTTGCAGCTGCTCCACTGAAGCTTTTTTAGGAAAGATAAGATGTGTTTCTCCCTGGAATTTATAAAATTGGGGAAAATTTTAACCTTTGCTTTTTACTGACATTCATATGCATACCTATAAAAATGAAACCAATACTATAAAATACATAGTTTTTTAACATTCTATTTTCATACCATTATAAGTATTTTCTTTTAGATGGTCAAAGGTAAAAAGTGCCTATATATGAACTAGGAAGTTAAGAAAACTGGTCTCCTTCTTTGCATTTAATGCTTAGCTTATTTGAGTGGTTCAAAGGCCTTTAGAAAAAATATTTTCTTTTAGGAATAAGAGGTCACAAAGTCTCATAAGAATTATAAAAATGCACTTTCTCTGCAAAAGTATGTATTACTACTATTCTCTGTGAAATTCCCTATGCAATAATAGGAATTAGTAGAGATGCAGCCATACAAAATGATCTGGGGTCACATAAAACCAAGAAGTTATATAATAACCTTTGAATCTCTTAAACCTAAGACTTTAAAGAATAGCTACATGATTAGAAGTTTGGATATGGGGTCCACTAATTTGTCCAAGAAAACAAAAAGTACACCCTGATAGTCAGTTCAAAACTATGGACTGTTAACAGTAATACAAAGGTGGTCCAAACAAAACAAACAATAAAAATCCCATTTTTAAGTAGTAGTTCATTTAATGAATACTCCTAATCAGAGTGCTTTAAGATGCAATAAACATTACAACAAAGCTCACAATGCAAAACAGCAAATTATAAAACAAAAAACAAGTTAAATGAAAAGATCTTCAATTAAATTTCAAAGTGTTAAGAAGCAACAATGTTAAAATAGTAATTCCACCAACTGCATGTGAGATACAATGATTGTTAATATACAGAAGACAGACTTGTTGATTCTAAGCATTTAAGTTGAGCTCCACAACTGAGAATGATCTTATTTCACTGGTGATGGCAGACCTATCAGAATCAACTGACCAACACATTTCTCACTAATGACATGAAAATTAGTTCCAAATAAATCCCTTTTAAAAAGCTAGAAGAGGCCATTAAGCTCTATATATTCTGTAAAAACAAAACTGAACTATCACTTATTGTGTTTATGGTGCTATGCTAAACATTTTATGTATGTTATTTAGAATAATTCTCACAATCACCCTGAAATGTAGGTATTAGATTTATCCCTATTCTTTATATGAAAATACAAAAGCTCAGAAAAGTTAACCTGCCTGAAGCTACAGAATAATTGTTGGGAGTAAAGATTCAAACTTAACAAAACTTAATTGTTAAGCTATAATTGACTCCATCTAAGACTAACAGAGACCAAAAACCATAAGCTTGTACTAACGGATGGAAATGTTGAGCAAAAAGAGAATATTTCTACAGCTGAGATGATTACATATATGATTAAGACAATTCGGACCACAACGATTTTCTAACATTAGAAAGGAACTACCTCACATCTCTGATGAAGTTTCTCTTCAGAAATTAGACATCTAGGTTAAAACCAAATATAGAGGTTCCCATCTCATACTGTTAGTGGAGCAGCACTGAGAGAGACAGAAGACACCATGGGCTGAGGTGGAAATACAGTAAACCAAGTGTCTGGATCTGTTCAGTCTATACCTTAGAGAAGGCCCTTATAGGACAGAGATGCTGCTTGTGCCTTGCTCCCTTCCCTTCCAACTTTTCAAAACTAGTCCTAAAAGAACATATGATATGGCCAAAGTGCTTGTGCCAAAAAGTTTCATCAGCAGCACTGTATTTTCACAAAAAGACAAAATCACAGGCTTAATGCACCAGATCCAATAACACTTTATGAATGAGAACTGTAGTATTTAGCAAAATCCGTATTTCTCAACATATTTTTGCTAAGACAATTCTTACAGCCAGATGTTAAACAAACCTGGCTCCTGCCCACTAAATGCTGGTAATATCTTCCAGTCATCAGGACAACCAAAATTGCCCTCCTCCCATGGTGTCTGGTGAGAACCACCGCACTCAGCAAGCCAGATGAGTCACATATATACCCATGTGGATCCCAGTCTTTCTCAACCTTCTTCTCAGAATTTTCACAAAGACTATAGCCTCAGAGGCAAGGAGGCCCAAAAGTGCCCAGGATTTTAATATACAACTGAACATTTTGGGATGGATCTGAGATTCCCACTTCATCTTAAAGCCGATTCAGTTTCTTTCTAATGATAGAGTTCAGGTGCAGTTCCACTGGTTGCTTCTGCAACTTAGCCAGTGATAGAACATTTACTTGACAGGTCCTGAGGTGTGAAGTCCAAAGACAATCGGAAACCTGAAGTATAAATTAGTCTCATCAAAACATGGTAATCTTTTCTGAAACTGTTGCTCCATTTGTGTCAAATATTTCTGCAAGTTTCAATCTGGCTTATTACCTGGCACTGGTGTAACCAACCTTTTGGTCTGCCTGAGATGGGTTTTCTAGAATGTGGAATTTTGAGTGCTAAAACCAGGACAGCAAAAACAAAACAAAACAAAACAAACAAAAAAACCCCATAAAAATAAATACATTAAAAACAAAACAAAACAGGACAGCCTGAGGGAAACTGGGATGGTTGGTCATCACACCTGGCACTCAAATATTTGTTGAATGAAAGACAAATATGACTCCACAAAATGTGTAACACTTCAAAACTGAGAAATCAGTACAGTTTCCAGTTGTCATTTACTACATTTTTCTGTCATTTAACTCAAAAATCTGTATTTCCTTGAACAAAATGGGCAATGTTTACAATTTTGCCTCCTATATTTTTAAGTTCTCTATGTTCAGATGTCTGTAACTACAAGCAGATGACACCATAATTTCTATCTCCAGCCTGACCTCTCCTTTTGAGTTATAGACTCAAATATCCAACTGCCTGCTGGCTATCTCTATTGAAAGTTTAGCAGTATGTCACTTATAATTATCCAAAGGTAAGTAGTGATTTCTCCCATCATCTGCTATACTCCCAAGGTTTCTCAATTTGAATTAATGGTATTTGCATCCGCTTATATGCTCAAACCAAAACCTAGAAGAATCCCTCATTCCTTCCTTTCCCTTATACTCCACATTGAGTTAATTAGTGAGTCCTGCAGGCTCTGTTTAAAAAGAAAATTCTAGATGCCTCTACTTTTTCCTCATCTCCACTGCTATCAGTCGTTAATTCAACATATGCTTACTGAGTGCCTCAATGTATTCTAGGAGCTAGCAACAGAGGGGACAAAAGGCTTTTTAGACAAAAGGCTCTGTCCACATGGAACTTACACAAACCATTACCATTTCTCCTTTAGGCTGAGAAAAGCTTTCTAACTGATCTTCCTGCTTCATCCCTTGCTCTCATCCCAGAATATCCAGACATTTCTCTTTACAACCGGTAATCTTTTAAATATTCTTCCCTGCCTAAAATCTTCCTATGGTTTCCCATCTCACTTAGAATGAAATCCAAGTCTTTATCAGAATCCTCAAAACCCCATGTCCTGGATCCTGCCTGCCTCTGTAGCTACTTTCTGTGTCAAAGCTAATCCTGCCAGAAGTCTGTTGCACACCTGAATCCTTCTATCTGAAGTACTCTTACCTGAGGGTTTCAGGTACCTGAAATGCTTTTCATTTAGGTCCCAGCTCAAATATTTTCTCCTGAGAGGCCTTCTCATACCACTCATTCTTTTAGAGCTGTCCCTCTACAGGTGCTTTTTTAGTATATTACCATGCCTTCTTTTCTTCTTTGCATTCATCTTTGCTTTCATGTCTACATGTCTACTGTTTGTCCAACCTATTAGAATCCAGGCTCCATGTGAAATGGGATCTATTTCTCTAGTTCACTACTATACCCTCCAAGGGCTTGAACACAATCTGGGGAGGCCGGAAGGAAAGTACTTTTCATGGCAACTCAGCATATCTCTTTGATCATTTCTACAGCCTTGACAATTCTGACTGCTATAGATTACTATGTATCCACAACCTGGTTCAACTTCTTTCAGTATTCCATAAACTAGAAATGGTTAAGCATATATTACATAAAGAAAATTGAAAATATTGATAACTACTTTCATTGTGTCATAAAATTAAACCATGCCACAAGATTCCAGAAGATGAAACTACCAAACTTATTTTGACTTAAAAACAAAAAAAAACACTGATATTCTCCTCTTGTGTCACAGAATAAATTCCTTACATGCAGCAACTGAACTCAGCTTTTCTGCATTTACTCTTTTCATTTCTTACTGGAGACAGGCAGTTAGACCTTATCAATATTCATGGGTACTCACAAATTAAGTTTTTGTGGAAAGTCTAAAGTGACCCACAATTTGGTCTTTGGGTTTTATGTCTGATCTCCCTGTTCTAAAGGATTAAAATTTGTAAGAATTTTCCCTGTGGGGGAAAAAATATATATATATATATTTTTATATATGATATATATAATATATATATTTTTATTGTGATTTTAAAATACATTTACTGTGACTTTTAAATGTCCAATAGGCGAAGAATTAACTAGTTCCACAGATTTCCAAAATGACCCATTAATTTAAAAATATTATCTTATTTAGGTAATTATCCAACAACATTATAATAAACTCTTTACAAATGAACTGGGGAGAAGAAATCCTTCAACATACTTACCTCTTCAAAGCCCATTTCAAATAAACATTCAACGGCTCCTCTGACAGGTAGGAGTCTAGTAGAAAAAGCTGTGTTTCCAATCCGGATAGATCTGTATTTTTCATCATTAGGGTTTCTGGTTTAAATAAAAAAGTTTGATTATATATAACAACTTATACTTTCCGCAGTGTTTTTGAACTCCTTTTTACATTTTATATTGGCTATACTGCTAGAAGATAGTATAGTTCCCTACTTTAAAGAAAAAGGAAGCACAGTCTGGAAAAATAGCCTGATTTTGTGATTCTTACCTCAATATACATTTACCACCACCTACCATTTCACAGCTGATAATATTAATGTTTCCATAAGGGAAATCCATGCGACATTTTAATTCTGTGCTGTTAAAGCCACATACCTTTATGAGTTTTTAGGTTGCTAAGAAAAAAATCCAGGTAAGCTCTAGACATGGGTGCATAAGGCCTTGCCTATTTTGTTCTGATGGATCTCAATCATTAAGAATGGTGCCTGATGCATATATGATAGTTAATAAATACTTGTGAAATGGATGAATAAAAGAAACTAAGAAGCTATATAAAAATGGGTCTTTGAGTTCCTCAAAGACTTTACCTCTGACAAATACAAATTTAGATATATCTTATAGTCACTTGATTTTCTTTCTTCCCTAGATGATTGTTTTTACTCTAAATTCTGCTTCAGCTCAAAGTATATTTTTGTCACAATTTTTTTTTTTACCACGATTAAGATTTTAAATAGCATACATGGGATGAGACCAGCATATGAAAAGCTTTGAGATTTTTAATAACCTTTTAAAAAATATTTCATTTATTCATGAGAGACACACACACACAGAGAGAGGCAGACACAGGCAGAGGGAGAAGCAGGCTCCATGCAGGAAGCCCAACACTGGACTCGATCCCAGGACTCCAGGATCACTCCCTGAGCCAAAGGCAGACGCTCAACCACTGAGCCACCCAGGCATCCCAAGATTTTTAATAACCTCAATAAATCAGAAAGGCTGTTTAAAAAAAAAATCAGAAAAAAAAATACAAGATTAAGATAATCACAGTTTGGGGCTCCTGGGTGGCTCAGTCAGTTAAACATCTGCCTTTGGCTCAGGTCATGATCCTGGGCTCCTGGGATTAAGCCCTGAGTTGGGTTTCTGCTCAGTGGGGAATCTGCTTCTTCCTCTCCCTATGCTCCTCCTCTCTGTTGATGCGCGCTCTCTCTCTCAAATAAATAAACAAAATCTTAAAAAAATAAAAAAAGATAATCACAGTATTATACTCAAAAAACCTCAGAACATAATTTAGGATGAGTAGATTTCACATCTGATATAAATTCTCTTCCAATGGTAGTGGACTCCACCAGCACTATTTTAAGAAGGATTCTGAGGTTGCATCAGGGGTCCGTAGGAAGGAGTGCTGAGGCCATCTGCTTGGGGTATGGAATGGGGATGGTGGACAAATGCTGGCAACAGCTAGCAACTCATTAACCATTTTTGTCCTAATTTAATTGTGGAAATTTCAACATATTTCACATTTGTTTTTTATCAAGCAACTCTCTATTGCCAAACTGTATTAAATACATTAATCTTCTTTAAACTTTTCTTTAATTTCAAAAATTATACAAGTTTGTTACAGAACGTTCAGAGACAAAGCTCTAATATAGTGTTATTCAAAATGTCCACAGACCAGTGACCATCTATAAACTTCCTAGTCATTCATGAGAAGTGCAAAAATTGAGAGTACTCAGCAATTTTTATAGCAATTTGATTTGCCATGAAATTTTTATTGTATTTTACAAAGTTGTAGCTCCACAAAAGATTGGAATTAAAAACAAACATTATTCTTTACCCAGGTCATTTGAGTATCATAGGTGGTTGAAAAACACAAAGAAAAATATATGCTCTACTCTTTTTTTCTGTGTTTTATCTTTTTTTTTTAAGAGTTTATGTATGTATGTATGTATGTATGTATGTATTTATTTATTTATGAGAGAGAGAGAGAGAGAGAGAGAGGGATAGGCAGAGACACAGGCAGAGGGAGAAGCAGGCTCCATGCAGGGAGTCTGATGTGGGACTCGATCCCGGGACCCCAGGATCACGCCCTGGGCTGAAGGCAGGCACTAAACTGCTGAGCCACCCAGGGATCCCCTTTTTCTGTGTTTTAAATGAGAATTACTCAACTTTGGTATTTGAAGTCTTTGTTGTAGGGGCATTTGAAGTCTTTATTGTAGGGGCCTGCCCTGGGCACAGCAAGAGATTTAGCATCCCTGTTTTTATGCCACACTGTATCCTAAGTGCCTCCTTTTCTTACCACTTAAACAAAAAAATATTGAGATCCCTGTCTCTCATGAATAAATAAAATCTTAAAAAAAAATTAAACCATACAACACTCTTACATTTATCAAGGCCAGTTACACATAAATGAAGCATCTTTTCATGATATTCAATACATTTCACCGGGTCATAAATATCAGTACCACCAGGATGATATAACCTACTGGTACAAAACTGCTTGATTTTTTTTTTTAACCTATTTTTTTTCTCCAATAGCTTCCAGATTTTTACATGATCAAAGTCTTTCTCTGGCTTTAATTTCCTAGTTTTTCCTATTTCACCACTCTTTAAGAATTCTTATAAAAACTACACTAGGTGATCTGATACAGCTTATTATTTTGATACATGTTTCAAAGTAACTTGATACAGCTTTTCTGCTCTAGTTAGCAATTTTCTATGTTTTAACATCTATGGGCCTCACATAATATTTATGTTTTTTTTCACTAAAAACATAACACAAACAAAAACAAACCAAAAAAACCAAGAGTAATGTCCAGTTACCCAAATCCTAGCTTCCTCTTTTTTTTAAGTATGTTGAGCATACCAGCCATAATCTTGAACATATAATAATGCCAAAGTTCATCCTGAAGCCCTCAAAGGCTTAGAGAACTTGGCCATTAGAGCTCAAATCCATCACATCCCATTTCCTGACCTTGGAAAACTACCAAACCAACACTTTCTAAATCTTTAACTTCATAGTGTCATCCCAGTGTATCCACCATCCTTGAACTCATTACTACTATTCTCCTTATCTTACAGTGTCTAAAATGCCCGTAAGGATCACCTTTATTTTTGTTCCTCTTCTTCCACTAAATTTTCTCTGCAGACTTTTCTCAAGTATTTTTTGCTATAATTCTTCAATGTGTTTTTTCTACCTCTGCTGACCATTAATTATTTCTGCAACTTGTAATATTTATCTTGCTGTTAGCAATAATCTTGCACCTTTACTTGAGGGTTTTTTTTTTTTTTTTTTGGTTGTTTGTTGGATGATGTTGAATGAATGGGATCTTGAAAGGGCAGCAAAATGGCCTGCATCTCACTCACCATCACTTTGAACATATTTTGGTGTATCTCTAGTTGTCTTACCCCCCCCCCCCCCCAGTTGTCTTTGTTTTTACAACTGAATGGTAGAAAAAAAGTCATGCTTTTCACCTTGAAAGTCATAATCTACCATATACCTAAGATCTTAAGACATGTTGGGGCACCTGAGTGGCTCAGTCAGTTGAGGGTGTGGCTCTTGGTATCTGCTCAGGTCATGATCTCAGGTTGTGAGATCAAGCCCCATGTTGGTCTCCGCACTCAACACAGGGGTCTGACTGAAATTCTTTTCCTGTTTCTCTCCGTTCTGAATCCACACCCCTCTCCCTGCTCTAAAATAAATGAAAAAATAAAATCTTAAAAAAGATTTTTTTAAATAAATCATTTTTAAAGTAAATCTTTTAAAAAGATTTTATTTATTTATTTTAAAAAGAGAGAGAGGGCGCGCACAAGCCAGGGGAAGTGGGAAAGGGAGAAGCAAACTCCCTGTTGAGCAGTGATGTGATGCGGGGTTGGATCCCAGACCCTGGGGGATCATGACCTGGGCCAAAGGCAAGACACTTAACCGACTGAGCCACCCAGGTGCCCAAAAAAGATCTTAAGACATGTCAACAAGTAGGTGTCCCACTGAGGTCACAGACTCAGAAAAAAGAAAAATGTAAATGTTTCTATTTCAGAACTTCAGAAATGATGAGAGTACATCTAACCATTTACTAGCCCTCTTTCTCTTTAGAATACATAATCCTAGAAAGAGTTTATATAAATGGAAATTCAGTATATGAGCGAGATCCTATAGTCTTGTATTTTTATTACTAATCACAAAAGTTGGTTTGTAGGACATTTAAAAAAATTATTTCTAGTCCTTCTGAAAACCTATTATTCTGAGAAACATGTAAATTTTTCAAAAACATCTTTAGAACCATCTGGGAACCATCTCTGGCTCTAACTCTACCATTCTATGTAGCTGACAAAAAGGGAAACATACACATAATCTAGCTTGTTCAACATGAAAAACTGAATAATGGTAATAATAGATAACATATGTGCCTTCATTTCTCTTTTGCAACAATCCTATAAAACAGGCATTTTGCTTTCCTCTCAAAAATGAAAAAAAAAAAAAAGAAAAGAAACTGAAACTCAGAGACTTTACATAAAATCGCCTATAACCACAATCTTAGGAAATGGATTTAAACCCACTGGTCTGATCACAAGCTTACTCTCCATCATACAATATGCCAACTAACTCACCAATCTCAGTAACTACCCTCTCTCAATTTCTCCAGTTGTCAACTGTTACCTAGATTAGAAATCTGAAGTTATTTGTGTTGTCTCCTTTCATTACTGGTTCTATTCCTTGCATTCAGTCAAGACTGCCATTCCCTGCCTCCAATTGTTCTCTCTCCATTCTAACCCCATTTATGCTTGTGATTACTGTAACAGCTTTACAAATGAGGCCCATGCCTTGTGTCTTTTTATATCATTATTCTACATGAAACTCTTTCATTATGTTTCTCTTTGATTCTAGAAAGTATAATCATTTTCTCTTGCCTCTTATGTCAAATATATGTTCTCTGCTATTCCATCAACCCATCCCATCTTATAAAATCTCCATTCTCAAAATTCTTCCACACTAGGTTCCCCTGCTATCTCCAGACATAAACATGCTTGAACAATATTTTGCATTTGTTCTCTAGATTTTATGCTGTGGCTATTTTCCATACTTGTGTCTTTCTCCTAAACATATTTATTTTCTTGGAAGAAACCACTTTCCATTCTTGGCCCTTCCCAATCATACGCAGTGTAGTTTGTAACCAATAACTGTGTGCAGTTTGCAAGGAAATTAGTGGGACATCAAACTTATTTTTTAAAGAATGAAAAGAACAAATTATCTAAGGAACACATGTGGAATGCTAGTCCAACTATTATAAACTTTGAAAAGCAGATACTACTGAAGACAGCTCATTTTTATCCAGAAGTCAGTGAACTGAAAAAAAAACTAAAAAGTTCAAACCCGTAGCATATTGTGCATATAAGTTGCTTATATTTTATTCTATAATTTCATTAGCTTTTTGATTCTTGATTGGGAAATAGGTAAACATTACCTGAAGCAGAAAATTGAACTGTAAACAAAAGTATTATCTTCACTTGAGTGCAGTGACAAGTATTGCTGTTAAAAAAATAAAAACAAAAACTACTAATAAAATTCTCATTTCAGCTCTCATTTCATAAAATACCATGTCAAACTCTGAGGCAGGAACAAGACATATCAAGACATCCCTGACATAGTCCCTTATCTCTAACACTGATGGACTTCCCAAAACAGCAAAAGGAACAGAAACATTGGTTTTCTCTACTTTTAAATAAACCACATCAGGAGCTTTTCTGTTAAGAGATTAATATGTCACTGGACTTAGAAATAGAAGAAAGAGTCTTCCTGAAGCCTAAAGGAGTTTTCATTCTAATATGAGAATAGGGACTAATACTATTACAAACATACCACTGAGATATTATAGGTTTGTGTCTAGACAACTGTAATAAAGAGAAAATTGCAGTAAAGCAAGTCAAAATAATTTTTAAAATTTCCCACTGCATATAAAAGTTATGTACTGTACTGTAGTCTTTTAAGTATTTAATAGCATTATGTTTAAAAAAGTTGTACGTTAATTAAACAGTACCTTAATGCTTGAAAATGCTAAGTACTATATGAACTTTCAGTGAGTTGTAATCTTTTTTTCTGGGGGAAGGTTTGCCTCGATGTTGATGGTTACTAAAAGTTGGAGTGGCTGTGGCAATTTCTTAAAAAAAAAAAGACAGTAAGTCTGCCACATCAATTGACTCTTCCTTTTATGAACAATTTATCTGTAGTATGCAATGCTGCTTGACAGACATCTTTCAAAATTACAATCAACTGGGCAGCCCGGGTGGCTCAGCGGTTTAGCGCCGCCTTCAGCCCAGGGCGTGATCCTGGAGACCTGGGATCGAGTCCTGTGTCAGGCTCCCTGCATGGAGCCTGCTTCTCCCTCTGCCTGTGTCTCTGCCTCTCTCTCTCTGTCATGAATAAATAAATAAAATCTTTTAAAAAATTAGAATAAAGTCTCTCAACCCTGCCACTGTTTTATCAATAAAGTTTGTTATATTCTAAATTCTTTGTCGTTTCAACAATCTTCACAGCATCTTCACCAGTAGATTCCATCTCAAGAAACCACTTCCTTTGCTAATCCATAAAAAGCAATGTTCCTCATCCATGAACGTTTTATCATGAGATTGCAGCAATTTAGCTATATATTCAGGCTCCACTTCTAATTCTAGTTCTCTTGCTATTTCCACATTTCCAGTTACTTCCTTCACTGGTTTTGAATCCTTCAAAGTCATCCATGAGGGTTGGAAACAATTTCTTCCAAACTCCTATTATTGTTATTTTGACCTCCTTCCATGAACACAAATGTTAATGGCATCTAGAATCCTTTCCAAGAGGTTTTCAACTTTGCCCGGATTGATCAGAGGAATCATTATCTATGGCAGCTATAGCTTTATAAAATATAATTGTTAAAATAAAAGACTTGTGAGTCCAAATGACTCCTTGACCCATGGGCTGCAGTTATGGATGCTGTGTAAACAGGCATGAAAACAACAGTATGTCATAGCATATTTCCATCAGAGCTCTTAGGTGACCTGATACATTGTCAATGAGCAATAATATTTTGAAAGCTATCTTTTTCTGAGTAGATCTCAACAGTGACCTAAAAATAGTAAATTACATGGCAAACGGATGTGCTGCCATCCAGGCTTTGTTTTTTCCATTTATAAAGTGTACACCAAATAGATTTAGCATAATTCTTAATGGCCCTAAGAATTTCATCATGGTTAATAAGCACTGGCTTCAACTTAAAGCCACCACCTAACATAAGAATCAGCCTGTCCTTTAAAGCCAGATATTGACTTTTCCTCTCTAGCTATGAAATCCTAGATGGCACCTTCTTGCAATAGAAGGCTATTTGGTGCACACTGAAAATCTATTGCAGTGTAGCCATAGTCACAAATTATCCTAGCTAGGTCTTCTAGATAACTTGTAGCTCCTCATCAGCACTTACTGTTTCACCTTGCTCTTTTGTGTTATGGAGACAGCTTCTGTCCTTAAACCTCATGAATCAACCTCTGCTAGCCCGCAACTTTTTTCTTCAACTTCATCACCTTTCTCAGCCTTTACAGGACTGAAGAGCCTGAGCTTTGCTCAGGATTAGGCTTTGGGTTTTCAGGGGAATGTTGTGGCTGGCTTGATCTTCTATCTAGACCACGAAACCTTTTTATATTAGTAGCGTTAAGGCTGTTTCACTTTCTCACCATTTGTGTGTTCACTGCAGTAGCACTTTTAATTTTCTTCATGAACTTCTCTTGCATTTGCAACTTGGCTGCTTGGCACAATAGGCCTAGCTTTTGGGCTAGCATGGATTTTGACATGCCTTGCTCACTAGGCTGAATCATTTCTAGCTTTGCATTTAAAGTAAGAGACAAGCACCCCTTCCTTTCACTTCACTTAGGCTATTACAGGGTTATTGATTGGCCTAATTTCAATTATTATTGCGTTGCAAGAAACAGGGAAGCCTAAGGAAAAGACGGACAGGAAAAGACCAATGGGTGGAGCGGTCAGAACACAAACAATCTATAGCGTTTATAGATTAAGTTTGCCATCTTATGTGGGTGCAATTGGTGCACCCTAAAACAATATTAACATCAAAGATAACTGGTCACAGGATAAATAAGATGTGGTATATGTATATACAACAGAATATTACTCAGCCATAAAAAAAGAATTAGCTCTTGCCACCTGCAACATGGATGGACCTAGATAGTATTATGACAAGTCAGTCAGTCAGTCAAACACAGAAAGACAAATACTGTATTTTTTCACTTATATATGGATAAAAACCCAAAACAAACAAAAAACAGAATCAAACAAATTGAGTACAAATGATGTTTGTGGGGGTAGGGAAGGGAGTGTGGAATGGGCAAAATTGGTGAAGGATAGTAGGAGACATAGGCTTCCAGTTATGGAATAAATAAGTCATGGGGGTGGGGGTGGGCACCTGGCTGGCTCAGTCAGTTGAGCATGTGATTCTTGATCTTAGGGTCATGAGTTCAAGCCCCACACTGGGCACAGAGCTCACTTAAAAAAAGTCACGGAGATAAAAGGTATATAGGGAATATAGTTAATGGCATTATAACAGAATTATATGTGAGAGATAATTATACTCCTGAGCAGAGCATAATGTACACTTGTGGAATCACTACATCGTATTACTGAAACTAATGTGACAGTGTGTGTCTAACTATATTTCAATTAAAAGAAGAGCTCACAGATCACAACAAATATAATAATGAAAAAGTGTGAATATTACAAGAATTACCAAAATGTGACACAGAGATATAAATTGAGCTATTGGAAAAAATGGCACTGACAGACTGGCTCAACACCACAAACTTTTAATCTATGAAAAACAGTCCTTGCAAAGCACAATGAAGTGGAGAGCAATAAAACAAGGCATACCTGTACTTAAATTAACAAGGGTAGCTTTTCATACCATCTCGAATTATGAGTTCCACACTAATTCCCTTTTTAGATTAAAAACTTTTCAAGATCAAAAAAAAAAAAAAAAAAAAAACCACTTTTCAAGATCAGAAACAAGCCATAGTTAGACCGCAACATGAACTGACAGCATGCGAAGTTTCTTCTATGAGTTTGATAAATATTCATAATGGTGATTATGATGCCAGGTCATTATTTGCATGCAAAGGTTTTCCTTCCTCAAAACACCTTGATCTTAGCGTTTTGGGTTTCGCTAAATTAAAAGCAGAAGTGAATCTTATTACAAGGCCACTTCCCTTTTCTGAATAATAGGGTTTAAATAGTTTGGTGGCTTTCCAGGTTGAAGGTCCCAGCTCATAAGATCTGGAGGACTCAGCTTAGGAGTTCATTTATGCAGAGTCCATCGGCAATCCTGTACTTTGTTGTTGTTGTTGTGTTTTAATCCTGTACTTTGAAGAGCTGTTAGACTCAAGGGGAGAGGTGAGTTGAGATGGTGTCATAGAGGAGAAAGGCAGTCTCTACATATGTCACAATTGTGTAACTGTGTACACTGCATATGCTGTACAATCCCTTATAGCATTTGGTAAATAATAAAGGTTCATTTTTCCTTCAACTTACTTTTAAAATCCTTAATGTTATCTCTGTGAACAATATATTGCCATGAACAATGAAATGCTATGAGTTAAAACACTAGCAACCAGGGTCACTAAAATTGGGCCACATTAAATCTATAACCTTGCAACCAAGAGTTTCCTTTTAGACTTCATGTCAATATACCTGCCACGTAGGAGAACAAGTGCACCCCAGGGGTAAGGTGGGAGAGAGAACCTAGACAGTAACCATGGGGACCTGATGAATGAGGTAACCCCACTCAAGTACCTGGCACCTGGAGGTCCTTTAACTTTGGCTCCATTTCCCTCCCCGACACAAACCACTACATGATTTGATCTAAGAACTGAAGTGGATAATGCTTCAAAATGAATAACCAAACTTGTCTCCCAATTCCCCAAATCTGAGGACCTACAAGTGTACTTCTGCTCGCAGGAGAAGGAAACAAATTACTCTCCGCCAAGGTACTCTTCACTAATCCTTATCTAAAAGGTCACGCTGAAAAGCAGAATTACAGGTATTAATATGAAAATTGTAACTTTAATTTGGTTAATAATATTTCAGTCAGTAACAGTGGGCACGAAAAGACCATGAAAAGACCAGACCGGACCAGACCAGACC